>NW_021703781.1:37309856-37951557 GCF_005190385.1 Monodon monoceros
TCTGATGTTGGAATAAAGCAGAGCAGGAGGCGGCTAAAACTGTGCGCGTTTTAAATATAGAACACCAGATGCTGAGATGCTTAACTCGCAGAGGGTGTTGGAAGCCCCCCACCTAGAGCCCTCTCTCTCTTACGGACAAGGAAAGTTTGAGAAGCACAGCCAGAGGTGAGGGGAGCCTGGAACGTTCTCCAAGAGGGAGTGATTTGGTTGTCATGGAGAAGGACCACCTGGGGGTGAGGCTGCAGGTTGGCAGGTGAGGTCATGGGCTGAGGACGTCACGGGGTGACAGGGATGAGGTTGGGTTATCCTGCCATGCTTCTGCCCCAAATGGGAATGGGGCTAGGCTGAGAGCAACTTCCCCCGCCCCCGACACCCCAAACGATACTTTCGGGTTGAACGGGTGTCACGGAGACCACCTGGCACCGCCCCACCCAGCCTGGCACTCACGGGTGTCCTGGTGCCCAGGAGGCGGGGGAGAGGTGCACGCGCTCTCTGTCATCCTGTATCTGGAGCCGGATGGGCCGCCTCAGTCCCCAGGAGATGTTGAGGAGCCCCTCGATGATCAGAGCTCCTTCTTCCTGTGGGGATCCACACGGGTCAGCCTTTTCCCCCAGAGCAGCCGCGCTCAGGGGTCACTGCCTACCCTCCCCACCCGCCCTCAGGACTCAGCCCCTGCCCACGGGACTCACCGTGCACTCAGGCCTCCCCAGACACGCCCTCTCCTCCCTGGCGTCCTGTCCTCCTTTGGGGGAAGGCCCACGAACTTCTATGTGCTCCAAGGCACGCGGCCCGGGGCCAAGAGGAAGCCTGAGGCGTGCCCTTCCACCGCCCGGGCGCAGGGTCTGGGACAGGGCGGCTGAGTCAGGTGTCCCACAGGAACGCGGCCGCTGTCTGGCAGACACGTCCACAGAGCAGCAAGGAAACACGTTCCAGGGAAGCACGGCTGTGCAGACACCAGTGCAACACAGGGCACCTCTCCACCCACTGCTGCACCTGGGCAGGGGACCCACGGTCAGCTGGCCCTACTGGGCATGTGCCGAGGGCACTGGATCCCATGCCCACGAGAGCAGAGGTGGACTAGGACAGTCCCCACACTGTTCCCATAGTGGCCTGAACCCACCCCCAGATTACTGAGCTGCCTTCTTTCCCGAGGGCCAGTCTTGCTTCCCTCACCACCTGGGATATGGACAGTCCCGCGTCCCACCACTGGCACACATGCTCGGAATATCTACAACAGCTCCCAGCCCGCGTCCCCGACCAGCCTTCATTTCCCAAGGTCTGCAGATGGCATGGCCACTCCCCTACCACCAACCCTGAGGTCCTAATCGACAGAGTCCTCCGGAAGCACCCTCAGCCAGCTCCCACTTGCTCCCCTCAGGTCCTTGATTCTGTTCCTCTGACCTATTTCCGGCTCCTGTATAAGCGCTACCACCTCCAGGCTCCCTGTATCCAGCCTCATCACTCCCACATGTGTGCCTGGCCAGGCTGCTTTGTCTGCACCCTCAGAGCACCTGCCAGAAACCTTCTCAGCTTCACGCTTCCACAGAGTCTAGGTCTTCCCAGCTATGTGCTCCTAATTGGCTTTGATACTGGTCTTTTGGCAATGAACTTAAATCGTCATTCTCCCAAAGCCATCTCAAGCACCATTTTAGATTCACAAATGCCATTTCTTTCTCCTTGCTGACATCAAAAGCCCTGTGAGAAGAGGGACCTTGTGGAAAATGTCATATCCCTGGCAGTGCTTACAGAGGTGTCCTGCAGTGTCGATTTCATGGTTAGTTAGTAATAGTTTAAAGCACCCTGCCGTACACGGAGAAAATATTTCTCCTCTGTTCAAGTTTATCAAAAATACACATAGCTTTCTGAAATGGCCTTGCACTATTTGCTAAAAAAGAAAACAAACAACAACAACAACAAAAAAACCCAGACCTATTTTTGATAACCACTGATGCTACACAGGCACAGATATGTAACTAAAGATATGGAACTGTATGTATGTAATATGTAACAGATATGTAACTGTAAAGGAAAGACTAGATTGATCCACTGCAGTTAAAGGTCCCGTCGGGAGGGCTTCCCTGGGGGCGCAGTGGTTGAGAGTCCGCCTGCGGACGCAGGGGACACGGGTTCGTGCCCCGGTCCGGGAAGATCCCACATATGCCGCGGAGCGGCTGGGCCCGTGAGCCACGGCCGCTGAGCCTGCGCGTCTGGAGCCTGCGCGTCTGGAGCCTGTGCTCCACAACGGGAGAGGCCACAGCAGTGAGAGGTCCGCGTACCGCAAAAACAAAAAAAAAAAGGTCTCATGAGGATAGTAAGAAAACCCAAAGTGGGGTTCAGGTCTTTGTTTTCAGACTTAGCTTCACATGCCTCCGTCAGATGTTGACAGGTCGCTGGAGAGAGCCTCTGCCCCACCAGGAACACATCTCGGTGTGTTCATTCATGGAGATGTTTATTCATGGACACCAGCCCCATGATGGACTCTGGGTGGAGGAGATGAAGCAGACACAGCCCCAGACCCTTTGATGCTCTGGGGGCACTGCTGGGGCAGGGGCAGCAAGGCTGGACATACTGAGGCCAGACCTCCAAAGTTGCTGTATGAAGGCTCTGGGGACCTTGCCATGAAGAAAGAGGCAGGGGGACTTGCTCTGGGGAAGCGAAGGGCTGAGGCAGAGCTGCTGCCTCTGAGGTCAGGGTTAAGCTATGCTGGGGACCAGCTGGCCTGATGTGACTCAGGCCTGGTGTCCCTGCACAAGCGGCGTGGGTGCGCCCAATCTGAGCCCCCTACCACTGCTCTACTGCTCCCCCAGCCTGGCCCCATCAGAATGGAGCGGAGGCCCTGTCAGCCTGCAGCTTTCTCTGATCAAATCAGAGAAGCCCAAAGTAGAGAAGAGGGACCTCCAGGGCAGCCCTCACCACGCAGGTGGGGAAGTAACAGGACGAGAACACAGGTCCCGGGACCTGGACTTTCTACAAGTTGGGAAATCAACCTGGGCCCCCTAATTCTATCGCAGTCAACACTTTCCTCCTCCGTTCAGCCTATTGGCTTATTTGCTAATTGCTAATGAATTCAAAGAGAGCCAGAGAAACAGACAAAGGCTCTACAGAAGCATCCAGATGGACGAGCCATCGAGGTGGGAATTGCTACGTTTAACTGAAATCCTGATCACGGGTTGGCCGCATGCCTTGGCCCATGAGAAATACTCTAGCCAGAATGCATGAACTTGGGACTGCCAGCTCCTCCCGCTTGCCTCGGCACCTAGGGTCTGTCCAACAATCAGACTTCCGACCTGAGCTTCTGTCTCAGTGACTTGCTTTCCATCCCCTGCCTGTGGGAACAAGACAGGTACCTTCCAGGTGGGCCCACGGCTAGGTGGATGACGTGAGGTCTGTCTGAGAAGGGCATGGTGCTGGCTCTCTACAAGGGCTTTCCCAGGATCACCTGCCTCTCCCTCAGCTGCCTCCTGTGCTGACACACTCACCCCTGGACACTAGCAGTGGCCTCCCAACGCTGGCCAGGTGTTCCTCGGTCTCCCTGTTAGCTGCCCTTTAGCCCACGCACAGCGGGCGGCAAAGTCAATCCTTCAAAGCAGAAGCCAGACTCTTGCACCCTTGTTCAAAACCTGCAGTGTCTGTCTATCCCCTTAGGAGGGAAACCCAGTGTCCATGCCAAACCCACTGACTTCTCCCCACCTGGGCCAGTCATGTGGGCCCCCGGCTGTCCCCTGCCCAGCAGACTCTTGCCACAGTGGCTTTGCACATGCTGCCCCTCCCCTGGGAACACACGACGCTCGTTTGTTCAGCTCTCTGCTCAGTGACCCCTCTCAGAGAGGACCCTGCTGACGCCTTGAGCACAGCGCAGCTGGCCTTTCCTTTGCAGCGGTAATCAGTACCCAACATCGCAGCACCCACCCACTGAGTGCTTAATTGTCCCTCACTAACAGCTAAGCTCTAGGACGCAATGACTCATTCACTGCTTACGTCCTCTGTACCTAGAACGGCCACTGGTGCACAGGCGTACTAATTAGATATCTGGGGAACAAAGAAACAAACCAGCTATCATTTGAAAGCACCACATCTGGGAAGCAGCAAGACCAGGACCCTGCAGGCTGCCCCTGGTTCTAGAAGAAGGTGGGCACATCCCAACTCCCAGCAGGCCCAGGGAGCCTGGCCTTAGCCACCTCCAGGCTGAGCCCTGCATCGCTGTGTCTGGCAGGGTCCCTCACAGGTGCAGGCCCAAAGCTCTGCAAGAGCGAGCACCGGGCCAGAGTGTCCTGGGGTTGCAGGGTACTAGTGTAAGGTGTAGTGGGGAACACTTCTAGGCAGAGGTGGCAGACCCTAGGGTTGCTTGTGGGAGCCCAGTGGAGCCCCCTGCCTCTCCCAGTGGCCACCCCACCCCTGCCCTGCAGAGTAAACATTCCCAGAACGTCCCACAGGCACAAAGCCTTGCTCCAAGCTGGCAGCTGGGCCAGGCCCCGCCCGCCAAGCTGTTTTCCTCTGAGAGCCTTCCTGAGAATTGCTATTTTTGGCCCGTGTGACAGTAACTGATTGCTGGTGGAAAGGTATAAAAGCAGCTGCCAGGCCCCGAGGTTCTCCAGACAGCTCAGGGAGGGTTCCACTCTGGACAGTGGCACATCGTACAGAGGCCGTAGCACATCTTCCTCGTCGTCCCCCTCCCAGCAATCTGACGCCGGACACAGGGCTCCAACTGCTGGACCCCGATCCCTCTGCCCTGAGCTTCCTGGGGGCTTTCTGTGGACTTCCTTGCTCATCCAGCTCCCCTGCTACCCCCAGGCCTCCTCAGCTTTAGGTAAGAGACAGCAACTGCCCTCTGGTTTGAGGTAAAACAAAAAGGCGTTGGGTACCTTTGAAGCAGTTCTCAGCCTGGGACGTGCACAGCCTCACTGCGGGTTAGAGGCCAGGATGCAGCTAACTGCTGTAACAACAGCTGCGGAGGGCTTTATATTTCCCATGAGGTGTCATTCCATAAGCTTTTCCCAACGCCCCTGAGAGGTGTATTTTTAACCCCATTTTCTGGATGAGTAAGTGGAAGCTTGGAGAGGTGACTTTGCCAAAGGACTCCGGGTCGGGAACTGCTAACTTTGGTTTTAAACCCAGGTTTCCTCTGACTCCAGTCCATGAGTCTGAGTCCTCTGATTTGTACAGGTTCTTGAACAACAGTAATGACAGAATCTTAAGTAATGTTAGCAGGAAGAGCCCAGGAGTTCGAGCCTGGTCTTGGATCTGCAGACTTTAAACTGCTCTCAGACATGTGATTCACCCAAGGCAGCCTCAGGTGGGGAGGGGACACAGGAAGGGTGTCAGGATGGCACACTAGTCCCTCACCCCAGTCCTCTGTCAACCAACAGGTTGCTGCTTCCTTGTGGCCGGCAGCCATGAGGTCCCGGCTTTTGCTTTCTGTGGCCCACCTGCCCACAATTCGGGAGACCCTGGAGGAGATGCTGCCCGGTGGGCCTGGAGAGGACCCCCCCGCCTCCCCTAGCCTGGATGACTACGTGAAGTCCATCTGTCAGCTGGCGCAGCCCACCTCAGTGCCGGATGAGGCTGCAGCCAGGGTCCGACCCAGTAGACCCCACCGGCCAGCCCGTTCCCGTGAGAAGAGCTGCACCACTGGGTCCCTACAGGACATCACCACCCGCTTCAGTGGCCAGCAGCCCACACTGCCCGGGGCCAGCACTGTGGACCCTCTGGACTGGCTCTTTGGGGAGTCTCAGGAAAATCGGCCAAGTGGGAGGGACATGCCAAGGAGGACTGGATCCTCTGCTGACCCCTGGGCTTCATGCAGACAGACGGACAGTGGCAAGGCCCGGGGGGCCCCCAGAGGGAGGCTGAGTGATGTCAGGGCTCCAGGGCGCTCTCTGCTGAGACTGCAGAGGGACTGGCACCAGTGCTCCCAGGCTTCTGGGCAACCTGGCCAGGATGCGGTTTCCCCAACAAGCCCCCGTCCCAGCAGCGTCCTTAGAACTCTCTATTTGCACCTCCCCGTGATCCATGAACTCTGACCCCTCCCCAATAAAGACTTCTGCAAATAACATACAGGTCTGCATCACCTCTCCACCCTCCCCCTCCCCCCACCCCAGGTGGGCACCGCCCCCGGCAGGTCTCTGGGAGGGAACAGAGCCTCTGCAGAGAGGCTTCCTGCTTTGGCCACTCATAGTGAGACCCCTGCTCCAAATAAGAGCCTATCTCACATGATGTGGCAATGGATACGCATCCCGTGTGCACTGCTCCTACCTGGCTGATCGCCTTGGGCAAGTTACTTTAACACTCTTCCTTGGTGTTCTCAGGGGTGCAATGGGGGTAATTAAGGGGACCTGCCACCTAGGTTGTGCTGATGAGTAAATGGGCTGAAACGCGCACACACCCTGGGGCGCAGGTTACAAGCCCACACATGGAGCAGCTGTTGTTTACGTGGCTGCCTCACAGGTGGGGGAATGAGGAGGTGGGGAGAGAGGAGAAGAAAAGGCCTCAGCCCTGGTGGTTTCAGAGCCAGGCCCTGGGCACTCTCAAGTCAGCCCCGTGGCTCCCCACACCCCTGCTCCCCCCAAGAGGCCCATGAGCAAACAGGGGGTCTCAGCAAATGCACCTGCTGTGTTTCGGGGGACTTGTCACTGGGCCACCCGCGGGTACCTCAGTGGCGCCACCTCACAGGTCCTGTTGTGTCGTGGGGAGCGTTTTCCCCGCGCTGACGGCCAAGACAGAACCTGCACCAGCTAAGCCTGCAGGGCACCAAACAACTGGACCAGGTGGCCCTGTCCCCGCCCGTCCCCACCCTTACCTGCCTCCACCCAGGGGCCACTTATCCGTGGGGCAAAGTGCAGGGTGTTGTCCAGGTGCCCTGTTCTCGGGCAAGTTCAGGGGCCAGGGCCTCACTCCACATGTCCATGGGTCCCCCACAGCCCTGGGTCCCTACATCCTGGCAAATCCCAGTTCCCAGGGGCATCTGGCAAGCAAGAGGTGAGGGTGAGGGATAGGGGAGGGGGCAGATTGCTTTCCTCAGGGAGACAGGTGAGGCATCAGAGAACTCAAAGAGACAGGCTTAAGACCTATTGCCCTGTTCTCTTGGGCCAAGCCAGAGCTGGCCGCCCTGGTCAGCGTGGGAGGGACAGAGGAGAGGAGGAGGATGCAGCTGGGGCCACGGGCAAGCTCATGGCCAGGTTCAGCTTCCCCCACCTCCTTGCCCTGTGGACTAGCAAACTACTTTGCCTTCCTTTTCTCTCTCTCCCTCCCTCCCTCCACCCCTTTTTCCTTTCTTTCTGACTTTAAAATATTTCAAAAATTGCTTTGGACATTTACAATATTTATCTGTCCTCTTTTTTTTTTTTTTTTTTGCGGTACGCGGGCCTCTCACTTTTGTGGCCTCTCCTGTTGCGGAGCACAGGCTCTGGACGTGCAGGCTCAGCGGCCATGGCTCTCGGGCCTAGCCGCTCCGCGGCATGTGGGATCTTCCCGGACCGGGGCACGAACCCGTGTCCCCTGCATCGGCAGGCGGACTCTCAACCACTGCGCCACCAGGGAAGCCCTGACCTCTTTTATGTGTTTTGTGGGGAGGCAAAATGTAAACCATGAATTTAAAAGAAAAAGTTTCAGACAAGCAGTTTACTTAGTTTCCTGATCTGTAAAATGGGGACAGCAACGCCTGTCCTTCATACCCTACAGTGGTTGGGGAAACGGTACAAATGAACTTGGAGATGGAGTTATAAGCACTGTATACAAATTTCCAACTGTCACAACCACTGTGTCTCTGGTTGACTCAAACCTCTGGGTCCCTGACTTTCTCCAGCAAATATGTGTGGGGCAGGCTTTGGCCGGAACGTCCTAAGGAGGTGGTGAGGAGGGCTGACCTGCTGAGCGGGTGCCTGGCTGGTGACTGGACGGGTCAGGCTTACTGCGCCAGCCTCATAGCAAAGCGGTGTGAAACTAGGATGATGCTGGCTAATCCCCCCAAGCTCAGAAATCACACTGCTGCATTTGGGGAGATCAGATAGGGCCAAGGAGATTCCTGGGCTCTGGGCTCCTCTGCTAATACCCCCGACGTAAAAGAAGCTAATGGCACCTTCAGAAGGTGCCAATAAAAAAGATGAATAAAGGGCTGGGGGAAGGGGCTTCTGGCAGTGTCCCAAGCTCCCGAGGACAGAACAGCCGAACAGAAAGTCCTCGTGGTGAGGCCCTATGGAGCAGTCTCATTCTCCTCCCACCCACCACTGAGACAGGGAAGGGACACAAATGCCCCTCCCGCCTGGAGAGACAGACTGGAAAGCACTCAGGAACCCCCAGGGAATACATCCACGGGCCTAGCACTCACCAGGAACCGGTGGTCTGTCTGTCAACCCTGTCATTCCTGCCTTCAGGCCTTAGAAGAAGAGGGATCATTATAAGAGGAAAGGGGACCCCTGGCGGAGGGAAGGTCCTTCTGTTTCTTGCACTCGTGCCGGGGGCCAGGGGCTGAGGTCGTACACTGGGTGTAGTGTGCTCTCAGGCCACCAGGGGGAGCTTTGAGCCTACTCAGAGCTGAGCGCGGGGCTGGGTGGGAGGCTGGCTTTGGCAGCGGCCACACACCACACACCAGGACACCAGGGCCCTACTGCCTCCAGCTCACACAGTCAGCAGTGATATATTTGCCCACTGGCATTTCCGGGGTGGTCCATTATTCTCTAGAGGCACCAACCAGCCTGGTTAAAATGCTTTGCCCTCTTCAAAAGGCACAATTGCTCCCAGTTGATCACACTTTTCATTGTAAAACAAGCAAAATGATCCCAAAGGCAAGGTTTACAATGAAGGACGCTACTGCTTCGGCCTCCTGAGCGGGAATCCTTTGTTCCTAGTTCTGTAGAAGCTGGGGGAAAGTTCACAGGGAAATGCCTGCCCCAGGGTGTGGCCCCTGCCAGTGACACATTTCATCTCTCTGAGTTCTGTGGGCCCCAGATGAGACAGTGGACAAGAAAGTGCCCCAAACTGTAGCAGCCAGGCTGAGGCTGCTCCGGGGCAGGCCCAGGGACAACAAGTTGGGTGGGGGGGTCTCTTGCAGAGCCCCTTGCGGCGCTGGGAGGGCATACCCGAGGCTGAGCTCCCCACGCTTAGCTTGGGGATCAAGCTTGGGGGGCAGGGGTGACAAACTGCTTTCCGAGTCCCTGAGTCCTGGTGAGTCATACTCAGTCAAGAGCTCCACAGACCTCCAGAGCTTAATGCTGGCGATGGTGTCGCTGTATTATACACTTCTCTGCTCAGGCCTTGGAGCCACGCCAGAGTCTCTGACTTCCTTCAGGGTCATCTTGGGCCAGAGACTCTAAGAGTCTCAGTTTCTTTGTTTGGAAAATGGTCACTCCTCCCTCACAAAGCTCTTTTACTACAATAAATACAACAGAGGCAAAGCTCCTCTTGTCTGCCCTGCCCTCAGCGTCTGCAGTGCCAGGAGAGCCCAGTCTCGGGTGGCCCGGCAGCAAGATCTAGGAACTATGAGTCTCTGAGGCCCAGAAGGTCCCAGGTCAGCAACCTGAGGAACTGCAGAGCCCCGGACGCTGGGTGGTGGGTGAGTCACCCAGAGACGTGGTGCCCCAGGACCCAGTCACGCATTTCAGCATTAGAACTCCTGACTCCCAAGCCGGTAGCCTGTCTCTATAGTGGCGGTCACCTCCCAAAGACACGCACTCCCTCAGGCCGGCACACCTTGGCTGTTAAAGCTACAGAAGGTTCCTGAAAGGTACTTTCCAGCTCCAATGAGATGAGGTCAGACCCTCACACCTTCTTTAGGGTTGGGAATATGAAAATCCCTGCCTGTGGGATGTTAAGTTCCCGCCTTTGGGGTCAGCAGGAGCAGCTCTTCCCCAATGCAGGGTCCTATACTCCTCCATGTGGACTGTCCCATCACACAAACAGGTCTGGGGCTTCCCTGTCCCTCTCCCCACTCAGCTGTTCCTACAGAGGGGATTGTCTTGGGGAATCCCAAGAGCCAAGATCAAGCTCTTAGACTGGCTGTTCTCAGACTTGGCCTTCTTCAGAATCCCCTGGAGGACTTGTCAAAACACAGCTGGGAGGGTGAAGAGTTTCTGATTCGGCAGGCCTGCGGGAAGGAGGGTGATAAGAATTTGCAGTTCTAACCAGTTCCCCGGTGATGCAGAAGCTGCTGGTGTGGGGACCACATGTTGAGAACCATCATGATCTTAGAGCAATCCCTGGATGGCCCAGAGCTGAGGAACAGGGTCCAGTCAGAAGACCCCACCCCATGCCTTCAGCACAAGAACTGAGGTGGGCCCAACTCCTCACTTAGCAGCACAGATCAAAACTGCCCAGAACGCTGGGGCTCAGGACTCATCCCAACTTGCTCCAGGCCTGCATCTGCTGGTTAGTTATCTAATACCTATGCACAGGTGCCGCCCCATGCCTAGCTGAGGGGATGCAGGACTAGTAGGGCACTTGGCCCAGGTCTAGGGGCTTATCACTCGAGTAAGAAAAGAGACAGCGAAAGCAGAGATAGCAGGATGCTAGGATCAGAGCCCTGCGGGCAGCAGTAAGGAGCTGGGCCAGGGCGGGCTGCTGAGACAGGCGTCAGAGGCTGCTCTGCAGAGGAGTGCGAGCACAGAAGCATGCAGAAATTCTGAGGGGTGGGGAACAAGTTGTCAGGGCTGGTCCCAAGGCCCCACGCAGGGTGGGTGGGTCAAGGGGAGGCAGAGTGTGAGGTCTGTGTCATTCCAGGTTGTCACAGGCAGCCTAGCACTGCCTGAGTCAGGAGCTAGCAGCCTCCCTCCCGTCCAGGCTCCTGAACTGTGTGACACTGGCCTGGCCTGGCTGATGGAGGTCACCTCCCTGACACTGACTGGCGATCCCCCTGCTGCCCAGAGCTGCCTGCACCTCGGGGCTCACCCTCTGTTCTAGTAATTACAGAAGGGGATGTGTGGTTGTTTGAAGAACTAATGGAAGCGAGATTAGTGAGCAGAGTGGCTTCTGCCTGCATGAGGTCTCTGTGGGTTCCCGGGGCTTGAACCGTCCGTTCCCATGTTCAACAACAGAAGGGGAACTCAGAGGCCACTGGCCCTTGCCAGACACTGATGGGCTAGAGAAAATTCCAAGAGTCAACCCGATCTCAACCGTGGAAACCTCCCAAAATAAAGCCTAATCACGATCACGATAAGACACCCCATTTTGGCTTTTCAAATGCCCCAGTATCCCGACCAGGGCTCCCATGTGAAAGATCTGGAAGTTCTAGATGGTGGGTGGCAAAACCAGGCCTTCACCTGATCTGCCCGGTGAGCAGCTCTCCGAGCCTGGGCCCTGCTGGCCACTCCCTGGAGTCCAGCTGGTGCCCACGTGCTTGTATTTGGCTTGTTTTGTTTAGGCCACACAGTGCTTCGAGGTTTGGGAATTCCACATGAAATTCCAGATACCTAGCTTCCTTTGAAAAATCAGGAAGGGTCTGGGTGTACCAAGCCCACATCCCTGCACAGCTGCCCTGGGTTTGATCCGACCCGTGCTCTCCAGTGTCCTCCACTCCCCACACCCACCCTGCCTCTCATGTGCGGACCTTCCTGGCCCTGTAAGCATCTTCTGGGGAGCTCTCCTCGAACGCAAGGCTTTCCTCTTGGTTGACAAGCACAGAGACGCTGCTTTCACTCCTGCATTGCCCCGTGAACTTGGGCAAGCCAGGGCCTTGTGCTGAGCTCCTCATCTGTGCTGGGATGAGCAGAGGAAGCGCTGGACTGCAGTCTCAAAGGTTTCAGACCCCAGTGTCCTGGCCTTCACGGAGACAAGTCCCAGGTGGAAGGAGACGGCCCACAAGGGGATTTCCATCGGCCCTGCATTCTCACGGGGATGGTCCGACCCTCAGTACCCCTTGCAGGGATCTCAAAGGAGATAACCTGGTCCCCAACTCAGGGGATGGGTGACCTTACAATTTATTATCCAAACTGGACACTCAGAGTGAAGGAAATGGTCTTTAGAATTACCCTTGATGAACAGGTATAAAGCAGCACTATTTTTGGCAAGCCAGGATAAATGGTGACCCTATGAAAAAGAAGAGAAATGCGCCTTACCTCTCTGTGTCTCAGCTGAAAGCTTCTGCCCTCATGGTAGCAGTTGTAGGTTTTTAGCAGGCTTAAGAGCTCCGACCTAAAAAAGGTAAAGACACACATATGCTCTTGGAATGTGGTGGGGCCTTGGATAAGGCATTTGGCTTCACTGGGCTCAGTTTCCTCATTTGTAAAATGGGCATAATGTACATGTTTTGCCAACAACATATAATCCATTGAGAGACTAGACTTTGCCATCAGACACACACCCTTTGGTCTTCTAAGGAGTTTCGCAGATCAGCGCTCCTGGGAAGCCCGGGGTGGGGCTGCGAAGGAAGCAAAACTCACAGAGGGGCCCAGGTAAAATCTCACAGAGGGGTCCACGCTATTGTACTTCTAGGGTGTTTGCACAATTTCACTATTATAGATAAGAGTTCCTGACAACCTCCCTGTACCTTACTTCTGAGTCACCTTCTCAGAATAAGTCACTTGGGCTTGGATAATCGGCATTTTAAAGGCTTGCTTTTTCTCCCCATATTTCTTCGTACAAGGGTCTGGGGTGGTTGCTATGAAGGTACCACCAGGGTGCCTCTTCCCCATCCTGACTTCCTGGGCGTGTGATCAAGGGATGAAGGTGACAGCCCCTGAGAGTAAGATCCTGAAGGCCCTAGGACGGCTACTCTGTCCAAATGCTGTCTCCCCAGGATAAAGGGAAAGCCACAGCTTGTGCCTTGGCTGAGGTGTGGCAGAGAGAAAATGAGGACAGCTCCCTGTACCCAAGCTGGGCTCTGCAGGGCAGTGCAGTCCAATAGACATGCAATGCAAGCTACACACATCATTTTAAATCTTCTAGTAGCTATACTACCAAGGAAAATAAAACAGGGGAAATTAGTTTTAATAACACATTTTATTGAATCCAGTGTATCTAAAATATTATCATGTCAACATGAAATCTATGTAAAAATTATTAATGAGATTCTGCTCATTATTTTATTTCGTAAGAAATGTTCGCTAGCTGGAGCATCTTTTATATTCTCTACATCTCTCCAGCCACAGGTCCCGTGCTCGGCAGCCACATGTAGCTGGTGGCTCCCCTACTGGACAGAGATGCTCTTGAACCTCTCAGGTAATGCTTTCGCCCACACTCGAGCAACCCAGGGCCTGGATGAGAAAAACACGCTCTGGTGCCCTGTTGTGCAGCCCTGTGTGATGTGGGGTGATGGTAACTGACAAGGGAACCCATTTACAACTTAATGGCATTAACAATGCAGGATTCAATACTGCATGTTCACTGTGCTTATAAGTGTGCAAACGCTGAATATAAAATTGTTAGGATACGTACATGTATAACGTATCTAAATCATGTATCGTTGTTATTATGACTTTTTTCAAAATGATATTTAATATTGTTACATTGTTCTTATTATCGGATTTAAATAAGGAAAATGATGGTGTGGGAGTACTGTCTGTTTTCTCAGGGTCTTTAGTAGGAGGACCCCAGCGGGCAGGTCCTCAGCAAAAGCTAGTCCATTTCAAGGAGGCTTGCTTTGTCTTCAGAATGGCAGATAGGAGCTACCCAAATTCAGAAAATGCTTGGACTCAGGACTTGAAAAGCAAGATAAAATGAAAAAGTACACTTTTCTCTAGTTCAGCAATGAACTTGGAAAAGTATCCCAAACAGACTTTTATGATGAGACCAGGAGTCTCATTATAAACAAAATAAAACAAATTAAAATAAGCTGAGAAAAATATACCTTTTTCAATAAAAACTCAAAACTAGTTTTGAGGTGTTTTTTTTTTCCCTGAATTGTTTAATGCAATAAGATGTTAGTATTGCTCTAGTTTTTATATAAATTAAACGCCATCTCTGCAGGTTCACAGCAGGCACTGTCACGCTTTCCTGCTTTTGTCTGCCCAGGGAGGCGGGGGTCAGACTCATGCCTGGATCCTTGATCTCCAAAGCACTTCAAAAAGAAGTGCTCTCATCACTGTCCCTGGGGCAGGCGCATCACTGCGTCTACAAAAAGTGCCCAGAATTCCTCCACCCACAGGCTGCCCATGGCAGCGGAGTGGCCACGGGGGAAAGGCAGGCATGGAGACCCCTCTTTGCTCACAATGGCTTACTTCAGAATGGACTTGCTGTCGCTGATGGGCACGTGAGAACTGGGTGGACAATCTTCCTTCATCTTCTGCTGTTGTCTGCAGACTCAGAAGTTACCTGCTGGTAGACAAAGGAGGGCCCACAGACACCTAAGCTGGGAGGAGTGATGGCCAGTGTGGCGCCGGAGCCTTGGTGCAGAGGCTGGAGCTTCTGCCTCACCTCCCACCTCCCCACCCTCTCACGTCCTCACGCCCCAACCCCTACCTCACTCCCACCCCACCCCCGCCCCCAGGTACAGGGCCAGACGTAGAGGACTTCATGGGACCCCACACCCACACGTGTCAGCCCTGGCAGGGCAAGGTCAGAACCGCCCTATCAGCCCCCTTCCCAAAACCTCTTCCTGATCCCCAGGAATCAGATCAATCTCCTCAGTATTTCAGATTATATGCTTTTTTTCTTGATGGACACCCTGAATGATGGTTTCTACCTTGATTGCTCCCTCAAACCTCTAAGTCACCCCTGGCCTTTCTCCTCCGTTTCCACGGAGCCTGAGGTGGTCCCCCCATCACTGCCTTTGGAGTCAACACACCTGGACCAGCTCTCCTAGTGACGGGCTAATTGGTACCATGTTCACTACATGCTGGAGACTGTTGAGCATATTCTATGAATTATCTTGTTTATTCCTTACAACACCATTATGAGGTAAATACCATCCTATTCCCATTTCACGGATGAGAAAACAGGGACAGAAGTTAAGTACTTGGCCCAAGATTCCCAGTGAGTAAATGGCAAAGTCACCAAACACAAGCATCTAGACTCCAGTTGCTGGTCTCTTAGCCCCTTCTCTATACTGAAATCGGACAGTAACTTAAACTCCCAGACCCTTCATTTTCTCATCTGTACAATGGAGTAACCTCTATCCTATAGGATTGTTCGTGGACTCACCCACGAAACTGTCTCTATCTCTTCTCATTCACAACCTGGAAAAGTTTGTGGAGCTTCCCCAGCCCTCCTGGGTTTCTTTCACAGAGGGTAAATCCACTAGAGCTTTCTCTATCCTGTTGGCATCCTCCGTATAGATTCTTCTCTCTGTCTCTGCATTATTCTGGCCGAGCACTCTCTTATCAAGACCCACTATGTGTCGGGCACTGAGCCACAGCTTCACACACATGCATACTCTAACCTTGGCCCTGCCTCTGCCCCCGCTTCTCCCAAGTTGCAGCTAGGAATCTGAGGGGTTTAGTTACCTTGGGAGGTGGCACCGACAGGGCACACAGTGTGTCTTTCACACCATGGAGCTTGCTTGGCTCCTTCACAAAAAACCCCAACATCTGTTCACACAAACCTGGCTCAATCGCGTCTTCCTGACCTGTGTGTGTGCCAGTGCTTCTGGGGGTGGGCGGGAGGTGGTCAAGGTCAGGTCCAACTGCTGTGTTATCGGTGACCTCAGAGCAGAGCCCGTCGCGGCAGAGGGGCGCTGACTCTGACAAGCCCAGCACACTCTTCCCTGCTGGCTTGATCCACCCACAAACAAGATGTGCCAGCCTTCTTGTGGCCACATCAGCCCTGAATGAGCATCTGACTCTGGAGGCAGGGGACACACGGCTGGCGTAGAGAAGGGGAATGGTTTGAGAGAGGTGGGCTTCCCAGTGACATCAGAATCATCCCCTAAATTCCTCCCCTCTGCCTGAGTCTACAGTGAGGCAAACTGTGGCCTGCAGAGAGGGCAGGCCCCCAGCTGTGGCCAGCAGCCAGCCCTACCTCTGTAGGGCACAGGGCATTGGCACCGTGGGGGCCTGGAGCTGGGGACTCCCAGCTGCCTTCTTCTTGGCCTATTTCAAAATAGGGTTTCGGTTCCTCAGCACCTCAGATACCCTGTGGAAAAAGTGATCTGCCAGGCTCCCTCTCTGGGTCCTTCCTCAAATGCTTCCAATGCAGAAGCTGGCTTCAGCTCAGGGCAAGGCTGGGTTTCTCCGTCAACACCGTTTCTGTGGGTCCATGACACAACTGTCTTGCTTTAAGCAAGCTCATAATGAGAAGGGCTGGATTTACCCAGAAATAACAAGAGATGGTTTTTTCTCTTGCCTTCCTCTGTAGCCAGCTTCTCTTCCACTCCCCCCACTTCCTGCTCTATGCTCCACAGTTCCCCTAAAGGGTTCTATGCTTTTTCTCCCCTTTGGGCTTGTACAGCCATTCTCCGCTCAGAACCCAGCGTCTTCCTCGTCCTGTACCCTAAACCGTCGCTCTCCAGGAAGCCCGTGCCGGAGCAGGCCCCTTCTGCAGCGGTAGCAGCAACAGCTCCTCTCTGGCCTAGTTCCTGCTCTCGGCTCTCCCCTGCAGGGCCGGCCTCTTGTTTGGACTCTCCCGGGACAGGAGGAGGGTGGTGTGGCTGGGATGTTGCTCTTCTGCCTCACCACTTGTTTCCAGCATGGAGTGCAAGCCTGGGACGCTGCAGGAGGTCCGCAAATGGCTGTTAAATCATTGGACGAATACAGAAGGCCTCATGGGGTCCCCCAAAGTCGACTTTCCAGAGTTGTGCATACACAGCTGGAATAAATCATGCAAAAGTCTCCAGGGGCCGGGGAAGTGACTCAGCTGAGGGACACTGGTCAGGGCACTTGGGGACACATTCCTCTTCCAGAGGGGCAGATCTTCTGGTGTTTCACGAGAAGCCAGACATCTGGATTTTTATGGGCTACATTTTACTGTTTAAAGTTGGGTGACTGCGGTAGAGACAATTACTGCCCCTGGAATGATCACATGATGGCTCCCGTTCCCCAGCCCCCTGCAGCTATGGGGCCACGTGACTAGCTCTGCAAACAGAAGTGTTGTTGTCACTCCCAGGCCAGTGCATCTGAGCCAATGCATGACCCTGCGGCTCTCCTGTTCCCTGTCGTGGTGACCCAGAAAGCCACATGTCCCAGTAAGTACAGCTTCCTGATGGTCAGCCTGGGTCCCAGAGTGCTTCTGTGGGTGCCTCTGCCAATCCACAACGAATATGGACTGGGAAAGAGAAATAAACCTCTGCTGTGTTTCAGGGATTTGTTACTGCAGCATAACCTAGGCTATCCTGACTAATTCGGTAAATAATAAAGTTAAAATGAATATATATATGTATGTATATGTGTCTGTGTGTGTGTGTGTGTATGTGTGTGTGTGTATAATTGCTGACACATGGCATGACTCCATTTATGAACACTGTATTTCTCCCAAAGCATGTGGGGAATATGCCCATTTTGCTCTATTTAGTAGGGACACTTACAAGTGGAATTCTCTATATCAAGCAGTGATTAGTTATTAATAGAAGATGCTTCTTAAAGTGCTTTGGGCTGGGAGCTGCTAAAGACCCGTGTAGCTTCAGTTGCATGCTTTTTCCTCTCTGGGCCTTGATTTTCCCATCTGTACAATGAGAATATCCACCTCCAATGAGTTAGAAATTTTCTCAACTGTAGAACTCTTTGTTCAAATGTAACAGTTATGCAAATCAGATTAAAGGGGCTGCTCTGGTTGAAGGTGAGGTGCGTGGCGGGGACCCCCATCCGCGGCTTTGCCTAGGGCTTTTGATAATACTGTGCTGAGTAACACAGGAGAGGCTCCCTGCAATGGCCTTCTGGAAGGCTTTGCCCTCAAGAGCCTGCTTATTTAAAGGACACAACCAAAGAGCCGAGTGTCTCCAGCTGGAGCTGGGTGACATCAGCTGGGGGAGAAAGCTCAGAGGGAATCAGGAGGAAAGTGCAGAAGCGTCCTGGATTGCAGAGAGCAAAGTGAAAGGAGAAGGTGGCTTGTAGGGTAAACAGCTTATGTGGCAGGGACAGAGAATGGGGTACACCATCCCAGGTGAGGGAAGGAGATAAGTGAACAAGGTTGGGGGGAGGCAACAAACTGAGGGTTCTTTCAAATTGCCAGGCGGGGTCTGAGCCTTACTGGGGGGGGAGAACTTTGCTCTATAGAAAAACAATCTCTTCTTTGAGAGAACCACATACTGCTGTGACCTCTGACATCCATCATGTGCGTGGCCCGAAGCCAGTCTCATGGTCTCTGGTTCTCACATGTCCCATCCCCCCATCCCAACTCGGCAACACCTCCATCTCCTTGTGTTCCAGACCTGAGCTCTGGGGTCACTCTCAGAATTCCTCTCCCAATGCCAGCACTGCATTTGTGCCTCCTTTACCCGACTGGAGGTAGAGGAGGTTTTCATTGATTTTGATACTCCCAGTGTCTTGTCCGGTTCTCAAGTGAGCTGCATGTGTACCTGAGAGGCATCCTGGGGGTAACCTGAATGAGAGAGCTTTGAGGGACAGCGGGCACACAGACCCTGGGAAGAAAGCCAGCTGAGATTTCTCTCCATTTGGAGCGTGTTCCTGAAACCGCCCGTTAAACACTCACTGTCCTCATGCATTGGGCAGGACTTAAATGAATCTCCAGTGGAGTGTTTTCCTACCTTTTAAAAAAGGACAATCTTATCTTTAAACAAAGCCCTAGGAGAAGCTTAACATACAAACGGATTAAAGCGGGCCTGCTTTGGTTGAAGCAGGAGTCAGGGAGAGGATGGGCTGGCCCACCACCCAGGCGCAGGCTACAAAGCACAGAGTGACAGGTGCAGCTGGGCAGGCCAAGCCCTGTGGCTCTCGGGAGTCCAGCCTTCCTTGTCCCAGCCTGCTCCCCTCCCCCAGGCCCCAGGGCACAGAGCTCAGGCCTCCACACTTGCTTCCCTGGCTGGAGGAGGCTCTGTCCCCAACCCGAGGACTCAGGCTGCGCCAGGGCTCCCTGTCCCCCGGAGGAGGGGCCCCAGGGCAGCAAGCCAGCCATGGTTACCTGTCCCAGTGAACAGGCAGTGGATTGTTTTCGCTTTCCAGTTCAGCAGCTGCTCTGCCAGCCGTGAGGAGGGGCTGCTGAGGACAGTGGGCCCGCTGCCTGCCCTCGCTTTGTCCCTGGCCTTTGGTTTGGGACAAAGGACAATGAAGCCTTTAAAGCTGCGGCCCATCTTTCCTCTTTTGGGGTCATGGAGCTGCTTATTATGGGAGAAGGCAGCTCTGCGGCTCCTCAGGCCATCACTACAGCCCACTTCCTACCGGCTAACGGCAGAAGGAGAAAAAGAAAGCTAACGCAGTGGCGTTTTCATGAAGCTACATCCACTGCATTCAAAAGCCTTTTATTTCAGGACGACGTGCTGCCTACTTATTAGTCCTACGATGCCCTCTCTTTCATAAAATAGTGGCAATGATAGATGGTTGTTGTTGTTCTAACTTGGCAAAATGGAAAATGTATTGGCATCCAAATTAAAACGTTCTGAGGATGTCTGTGAAATCTGAGTGCTTGGTAACCTCTGTTCTAACATCTTATAAAATTATGACTCTGAAGTTCTTCTTTAGGCAGGATTAAAATCAAATATGTAAAGACCGTGACATGGTGAGTCAGAGGACGGAGCACGTGGGGGCACAGCTGGGAGCCTCTCAGCCCAGGCTGCTCAGACCAGAAGGAGGTAGGAGGTGCCTAGGGAAAGGGCAGGTGCTGGTGACACTGCCATGCATTCCTGTGAAGCCTGAGTCTCCTGCTCTGCAGTCCGTGGCTGCAACTTTCAAATGCCAGCCAGGGCCAGCAGGAAGGTGGTGCAGAAAACAATGAACCTTTAAATGGGCCCTCCCTAGCTAGCACCTGTTAACCGGCAAATGGCAGGAGGTTGGCCAGGGAAGAAGCTGGAGTGCCTGCTGGTACCAGCTGCCTCTGAGAGGGGGTCTGGCCAGACACAGGCCGCCCCTCGGCAATGTATTTTTGCCGAGAAAGCCAGCTGTTGGGATGCGGATGGCGGGCAGGGGCGCAGCAGCTGCGGGTTCCGTCCCCTCCACGCTGCTGTCCTTGCCCTTCCTCGCTCCTCTCCCTTCACCCCCTGGGCTTGGCCACACCCTCCCTGCCCCAGCCCTGGTGGCTGGAAGCCCAGGGGGACGTTGTGCACAGTCCAGCTGGAGTCGAGGGAGAGCAGGAACGGCAGCTGCAGAGCCACCCGGCACCTCCACTCGCCGCCTTCCCCTTGGTCTACCCCCTGACCCCAGCTCACCTTTACTGTATCGTCCCCACCCTCGAGGTCCTGGGCTTCCACCAACACTCTCCCTGAGCCTATCCCAGCACCAGGCCCCCTGACACCGTTGCTCTTCCTCTGAAGAGCCCGGGCCTCTGCATCCAGGCAGGTTGGCCCTCCTCACAGCTTTCTGACAGTCGCCACCTGGAGGCGGTGCTGCAACCAGACCCCTGCAGCCAGGTCTCTGGCTTCTGCCCTCGTTTGCAAGGCCTGGCACCCTGGGGCAAGAAAGCATTTCCCATCCTACTGCTTCCCCTTACATACATATTCCCTGGCCCCGCGGGATTCTCCCTCCCCAGACTGAGCTTAGCCCTTGCCTATGGAAGAAGAGATCTAGGAAAAAAGGAATCCTCTCAGCTATGCTTTTTGGGCCAAACAGGTACTCAGAATGACCACTGGTTAATATCCCAATGGCCTGGAGCCAGAGGTGCCGGCCCTCCAAGTGCCAGCTGTGCACTGGGTGCACAAAATCGCTGCCCCTCCTCGTCCCCCACGTCCTCTCATCCCCCCAGCCAGCGCTACCCACGGCACCAGACCTGTGTGCTGCATGCAGCTGCTGGAGGTAGTTTCCTGTGAGACACGGTTCGGCTCAGAATATTCTGGGTCATGGAGCCCTCTGGAGTCTCCTGAAAGCTTAACACACTGTCTCCAGAAACATGCCCGTGTGTGCACACATACACACACTGAATTTGCACACCATTGCAGAAGGATCAGTAAGCCCCTGCTCATGTGCTCCTGGACCTGCAGGTCCCAGGTTAAGAACTTCTACTGAAATGTGCCACAGCAAGGGAGAGGAGGCAAAGGGGCATACTAGAGAGAAGCCTGGGTATGAGCTTTGCTGGGGTATCAGCTTGGCACATGACTTCAATGTGTTGTGACATCTCTCGGGCCTCAGTTTAGCCAGGATTGCACTGGCAGCTGGACCAGAGTGTCTTTAGGTCTCTTCCTAGCTCTTTGGCTATGGGGCTGTATGACACCCTCGACTCCACCCCCCAAGGTCAGGCAAGGCAAGGGAAGGGGGTTCCAAATCTCTCTAAGCAGTGCATCCTGGGGAAGGAGGTCAGACAGCCAGAAAAGGAGACTGAGCAAACTGCAAGTTCCCCTTTAACAAGAGTGACAAAACTGCAGAAGCTTCGGGAAGTGCAGCCACTTCCTATTTGACTTTGATTTACTTTAAAACAACTTGAAAATATTTTCTTCAGTGTACTCTGTGAGAGAATAACCACCAGCCTTTGCAAGGATCTGGGTTTAAAGCTCTGCTCTGGGATTCTTTAGCTGTGTGACCTTAGGCAAGTCCCTTTTCCCTCTCTGAACCTCAGGTTCCTCATGAGCTGAATCACTAACTGCTGTGAAGGTGAATGAGGAAACAGGTAAGATGGGCCTCATATGGGGTTCACCCATGATAAACAGAAGTTCCCAGTAGAGGTCATAGTGGGAGTCAGGGTCTCCAGAGAGACAGTGAGGCTCTGGAGATGGGAACCTGGGACTCAGATAGGATGACAGTCCTCAGCAGGAGCATCTGTGAGCCACAACATCTGGTTGAGCTCACTCTCAAAACCAAGATCAAGTCCAGAGTGCTTTCTGGTAACCAGAGTCTCCCCTCTGAGCCTTTGCATTTACAGGACCTGAGCTATAACACACGCCTGAGTTCTGTTCATGTTCTGTTGTCATGGGTCATTGTCCAGCTGACCCTCACCCAGGGGGACCCTGGACTTCACTCTATTCTCAACCTCCAGGCCACTTGCTGGAGTCTCATGGGGGAAATATGGTCCCACCTCCCGGCTTTCACACTGACACTTTAATCTGTGGCCTCAATCTCACTTTCCCTGTAAAGTCTCAAACCACAGGCACTACACACAGAGGGAATAATGACAAAAACTAATGAAAACGTACCGACAGTGTTGAAACACACCCCATTACAACTTCTTAGCCAGGAATTTTGTGACCTAGGTTTAAGGAATTCATCTTCTCTTCTCTCCCTTCCCCTTCCTCTCCTCTCCCTCCCCAGTACACCCCCTGCCCCCCACCCAGCACCTCCCACCCTGCTGGCAGCAGCTCAGGAATTACTCAGGGGAGCGGGGGGCAGGCAGATTGGCATTTTAGCTGTAGTTAATATTTACTCATGGCTTCTGGCAACAACTCTTGATTGTGCCGTGAGCAGTTAAACTGGATAGAAGCCAGTGAGGATCCTTCCTGCAGGTGCAAGTACATGGCTTTGGAGTCCAACCTGCTTGGGCTAAAATTCCAGAATCCCAGCCCTCACCTGTTGTGACCCTATTTAATTCCTCTGTGAAGTGGGATTACTCACAGCTCTCTTTTCAGTGTTTCAAGAAAACACTGGCACTGGCCTGGCACTGATCCTGGTGTGAGAGAAGGCCCTCACTCCCCCAGGCCTGTGCCAGATGAATAAAAACAAAGGCATCTGTCTGGAGTGGGAAGTGCAGGACACAGTCAGGAGCACGGGGGCGAGCAGAGTGGCTGGCAGGGTGAGCCCTGAAGTCAGTGGGTGAACTGAATGAGACCAGGCATAACAAGCCCTGGGTTAAAATCCTGACTCCACCACTGACTCATCTGGGTAAAACTGGACAATTCCATAACTCTTAAAGCCTCAGTTTTCTCATCTGAAAATGGGGATAATGAAAGTATCAAGGCTGTGAGAAGTAGATGGCATACTGTGCTAAAGCTCTTAGCACAGGTCTGGGAACAAGGCAAATCCTCTATAAATAGCAATTGTGAGGCCCTGCTTCTGCTGTTATCTTGGTGCTCATGGTCTTCCATCCATGAAATCTGAGAATTGTGCCAGAGGCACTTCGAGCCTCTCCCCCCAATTCTAAGATCAATGCTTCTAGGATATTGGCCAAGATGAGAGACAAGGTGGGCAAAGATGTAGCCTGCTGCCGCGCGCACACCTGCTGTGCTCAGGTTTTAGCCTCTAAAGTGCCCTCTCCTTGGAGGAGGTGCCTGGCGCAGGGCTCACTCTCACCCTTGGGCCCGAGGCCCGCAATACGCCAGGCTGGCAGAGGGAGGGGACTTTGCTCGCGGCAGCCAAGGGCACCAGTGCCCAGACTCCGGAGCCCCTGGCTGGGAAGGTCCTGGGCTCGGGCGGTGGGCGGAGGTCGGAGCTCCGTGGACTCCCCGAACTCTCTCGCCCGTGCATCACTCACCGTCCACTCATCGCGCTGTCCAGAAGCCGCTGCTGGTGCCTTGCCCTCGCAGTCACCGGAGATGCATCCGCAGCGCCTACTGCTCCGGGGCTTGGAGCGTCAGGCCCGCCCCTCCCCGCCCCTCGCCCCGCGCCGGCCAATGGCGTCACGTCACCTTGTGCGGCCAGCCCAGCCCCAGGCACCGCTGGGAGGGTCCGCTCCAGGCGGTGTCTGAGAGGCCTCGGGGAAGGTTTGGGGCGTCTGCTTTGCGGGGTGTCCCCGGACTACACAGAGGGCGCCTGGAGACTCGCGGAGGAAGCAGCCCCGACTCGGTCGGGAGGGTCCGGTATGCAAACCAAGGACAGGGAACTTGGGGGAAAGGACAACCTTGGGTTTCCAACAAAGGTCGCAGTGCGGGCCCCGCAATTACTAGTGTGCCTGTCACGAAAGAGGAGGTTATCAGTAGAACCTGAGCGATGTTAGTTTTTGCTCAAGGGCCACCTGTGTGCAGTCCGGCTGTTTGCTTGCTGTGGCCTCTCAGAGCTCCACTCCATTTAAGAAGCCAGACCCTGGACTTGCCTGATGGCGCAGTGGTTAGGAATCTGCCTGCCAATGCGGGGGACACGGGTCCAATCCCTGGTCGGGAAAGATCCCACATGCGGCGGAGCAGCTACTGAGCCCGTGTGCCACAATCCATGAAGCCCACGCACCCTAGAACCCGTGTGTGGCAACAAGAGAAGCCACTGCAATGAGAAGCCCGCGCGCCACAAAGAAGAGTAGCCCCCGCTCGCCCCAACTAGAGAAAGGCCCCGCACAGCAAGGAAGACCCAATGCAGTCATAAACAAACAAACGAACAAACAAATAATAAATAAATAATAAAATAAAATCTCATTTGTAAAAAAAAAAAAAAAGAAATCAGATCCTCTGATGATTAAGAGGAGATAAGCTTCTCTGCCGGTTACTGCCTGCTGGAGGAGGATTTGCCTGTGCAGAGGCAGAGGGGACAGAAGGGCACAGGCCTTTTGGGGAACTCAGAGCAGTTCAGTGATTCTGGGGTGTGGGGTGACAGGGAAGGGGAAGGGGCTGATGGAAACAATTGCAATTTCTGTTTTGTATCACTATCCCAGTACTGACCTCGGGACTTCCCCTTCCCTCCCCCAACGTGAATCATTTTACTTTCGTTCAATCTGTGGTTCCTAATCTTTTTACAGTCACATGGCCATTTTAGAATCAGATATGGACCTTTTAGAAAAAGGCAGGTGCCCACATAGGCAAAAATCAGCCTGGGATTTGAGTCTTTGAGCCCCTGGACCCCACTTGAGAGAGGCTGGGCTAATCGTTGTTGTTAGGGTTGCTGGATTTGGGGTAAAGAGATTGGTCTCTACCATCTACTTCCTGCATGACCTTGCCATGTTGCAATCGCTCTGGCCTCAGTTTCCCTACCTGTAAAAATGAAGGAGCTAAAGACGACCAGGCCAGGTAGGGATCTTTCAGCTCTGCCTTGACATGAATTCGTGAAGAGTGGCCCAAACTCTGCCAGCTCAGGGCATCCCTGTGGTTGGGGACCTCCACTCCTGCATAGCCCAAAGGTCTGATCCGCAAAGCTGAGGACAAAAATTGGGTGCTTCAAAAAGTTGTTTTGTTTTTTTTTTTAACAGTAAGTAAAATTCAACATAGCCCTCAACCTCTGAGCATTCATTCATGCCCAGTAGGATAAGCAGACATAGCACCCAGGTAAGATACAATTTCCCTGGCGCCCTCCAGCACCTGAGAGTGTGGGTGAAGCTGATGTTCTCATCAGGGCCTGGACTAGCCTGGAGTGATGATTGGCTTTGAGGAAGCAACCTGATGTGTCCTGCACTCCCACTGTGTGTCAGGCACTCCGCCAGGTGCTTTACAGCAGGGATCCCACACAATCCCCTCAACATTCCTGGGGAGTTGGGTGTTACTACCCACATTTCACATGGACCATGAGTGTCCATCGTCAAGTACCTTCAGAAGGAGAATCACCTTTTCCTTCAGTATTCAATGGAACTGTATTTGACCCGCAGCTCACTTATGGTGGGTGTTGTGTATACGGTTAGTTGCCAACCCAGTACCCATTCCCTTCTTTGGAAAAAAGAAAGAGAGAAAGGAAGGAAAGGGAAGGAAAAGAAAGGAAAGTTGATGCAGCCACTATGGAGAACAGTATGGAGGTTCCTCAAAAAACTAAAAATAGAGTTGCCACGTGATCCAGTAATTTGGAGAAAACTAGAATTCGAAAAGATGCATGAATCCAGTGTTCATAGCAGCACTATTTACAATAGCCAAGACATGGAAACAACCTAAATGTCCATTGACAGATGAATGGATAAAGAAGATGTGGTAAATATATACAATGGAATATTACTCAGCCATTAAAGAAGAATGAACTAATGCCATTTGTAGCTACATGGATGGACCTAGAGATTATCATACTAAGTGATGTAAGTCAGAAAGAGAAAGACAAATACCATATGATATCACTGACATGTGAAATCCAAAATATGACACAAATGAACTTATCTACGAAACAGAAACAGACTCACAGACATAGAGAACAGACTTGTGGCTACCAAGGGGAAGGGGGCATAGGGGAGGGATGGACTGGGAGTTTGGGATTAGCAGATGTAAACTATTATATATAGGATGGATAAACAACAAGGTCCTATTGTATAGCACAGGGAACTATATTCAATATCCTGTGATAAACCATAATGGAATAGAATATGAAAAAGAATATATATATATATATGTAACTGAATCACTTTGCTGTACACCAGAAACTAACACAACATTGTGAATCAACAATACTTAAAAAAAAAAAAGTTGAGAGGGAGACAGAGAGAGAGAGACAGAGAGGGAGAGAGCAAGGGTGAGCAACTTGTTTGGAGCAGCAATGTGCCACTCCCTGGTGAAGGATCATGACAACTTGTATTTTTCACACTGTACTTACAACCCAACAGTGTATCATGAAATTAAGTTAGTAGGTGATTTGACTAGTATTTAAAAAAAATAGAAAATATCAGTGTATAGCACACATAGTAAACGTAAGTTGTGTCTTGTGAAACTTCTGTTTGCACTATGTTTCATTTATGTGTATTAGGCTGCGATATAAAATGTGTTTCTCACTGTGGGCCACAGTCAAAAGAGGTTGAAAGCTAGTGTCTAAGTCAGCCTTGACAATCTTTTTCATGGCTTTCTCAGCTTCCTTTGAAGCTATAAGTGGTCACATGACCCAATTCTGGGCCAAGAGATAGGGAAAAGTGTGCTGTGGGAGAGTGAAGACAACTTTTGCTTTCCTGATAGAAGGATCAGCTAGATACCCCCTTTCCCTGCCTTTCTGTCTCAAATGTGGAAAATGTGTAATGTCTGGAGCATTGGCAGCCATTTTGAGGTTATGATACAACATGTCCACATACTAAAGCTAGGGGAGCACAAAGATAAAAGAAGTCTGGGTCTTTATTAACATCATGGAGTTGCTGCATAACGCCTTCACTGCCTACTCTAGACTTCCTGCCATGGAGAAAAATAAACCAGTATTGGTTTAAGCCAGAGGTTGGTTAAGTCTTTTCTGTAAAGGACCAGATAGTAAATATTTTAGGCTTTGTGGGTTAAGTGCTGTGTGCTGCAGCTCTGCTGTTGTGCTTCGAAAGCATCCATAGATAACAAGCAAATCAAAGGGCATGGCTGAGGTTCCAATAAAACTATTAACAAAACAGGATAGGCCACATGTGTCACATGGGCTATAGTTTGCTAACTTTCACTTTTCCTAGATGATCTTGCCCCTTTTATTGCCTCTCTGACCTCATCTCCTCCCACTTCCCCTCCCTCTCTTTGTTCTGACCACACTCGTCTTCCCACATATCAGGCCCACTCCCACCTCATGGCCTTTGCACATGCTATTCCCCCAGCCTGGAAAGCTTTCCCCTCAAACATCTGCATGGACTCACTCCTTCATCTCCTTCAGGTTTTACACAAATTGCTTTTCTCTGAGGTCTTCCCTGGCCCACTATCTAAAATGCCCATCCCTGGCCCATGAATACTATTTTCTGGCACACTGTGTATTTCATTTCTTTTATCATGAGCTCCTTGATGGAAGGAGGTTATATCTGTTTCCTTAGATATTGACTCTGCCTGGAATGTCAAGGTGTTTAGTCAACGTTTGGTGTAGGACTGACTTTTTTTTTCCTTTCTGCAAGATTCAGGTAAGAAAACAGACTTGGGGAGGCTCATTACCCCATCCAAGGGGACATGGAATCTGGGTTTGCCCCCTGGTGGCCCTGGTGGTCATGTTTGTGCCACCAGAGAATGAGAGTAGAACAATATCTACCTCTATGGGAAGATCGGGCCTCAGGGAAGCTGGGGCCACAGAATTTTCTGCAAGACTACTTCCGCCAGGGCATCACCCCAATAAAGGGGGCCTTTGGGAGTCCATTAAGGGAATAGAGCATTTATCCTGTTATCTTGGGCAGTCTCATTTTTTATAGCATTCCTGCATCAGAAAGTCTTTAGAAAAGTTATTATTTTGTGAACAGTCCAGACTGACTTGTAAGATCCATAAAAAGCCAAATGGGAGCACTCATGATCCAACATTTTTAGCTAAGAAAGAGCCACAGAGAATAAACTTATATTTGATTTGTAAGTGTGGAAATGGAAAGGAGCCTGAGTCTGATCAAACACATGTGACTTCTTGCATCAGGTAAGGCTGCCCCTGGGGCAGGGTGCTCTGCTCAGCTTCCGCTTGAAGCTTCTTGGCAGTAGGGCACCGTTCCAAGAAGACTGAGCAATTGCCTTCTTCCCTCTGGTGCTTTGAGAGGCACGTCGTGAAAATGACTCGGTACAATCACATGTTGTTGAGACGCAATTTAGATTTCTCTGTGTCTTGAAAGAAAAATAGGCTTATGTATTTTAACATAAATCATATTAATAATGCAGATTATTTTCAAGGCCATTCCCTTAAAACAGTAAAGGGGAGTTTGAATTAAAATTACTGGTTAATTGCCTAAGGTCTTTTATGGATGACTTTGTATGGTTTTTCCCCTTTACTCTCTCCAACATAAGATTCTGAACAAGTGAGGTTTTTTTTTTTTTTTTTTTTTTTTTTTGCGGTACGCGGGCCTCTCACTGTCGTGGCCTCTCCCGCTGCGGAGCACAGGCTCCGGACGCGCAGGCTCAGCGGCCATGGCTCACGGGCCCAGCCGCTCCGCGGCATGCGGGATCTTCCCGGACCGGGGCACGAACCAGCGTCCCCTGCATTGGCAGGCGGACTCTCAACCACTGCGCCACCAGGGAAGCCCAACAAGTGAGTTTTTAAAGCAATTTTTCAAAAAGTCTGCAGATTCTGAATGTATATTCTTTAGAAAACAATTGGATGATTGTACTTGATTGAGATCTGTAAGATCCAATTTAAACCAAGCAGCTTTTCTTTATCTTTAATGGGCTCTGTTTTATTAAACCCATCAGGAGGAAGAGGCCACTTACAGACTGCTTCTTGCACCATTTGTTTTGGTGGAATCCTTGAGTAGTAAGGTCATCCCATTGCGTGATCTTAACATGCAGCAGGATTTGCCATCAGTTTTCAGATGATTTCTCAAATTATTTGCATACCATCTACCTTTCTTTCCTACGTGAAATGGTTTTCATTAACTCCATTTGTCAGCATAAATATAATAACTTCAGGTTAATATATGGAATTCTGCAACCCATTCCAGAGGTGGGCTGGGAATGAGAATTTATTCTCCAAATGGACTTAATATCAGTGATATATGCCATATAAGTGCCTTCTCCTTAAACGGGCATGCATGTGTGCCTGTGTGCGCACACACACACACACACACACACACACAATATATTGTTTGTCCTTTAAGTTATGCTTTGGAAAACCTTCTGTATCCCATTCTGCAGAACTAATAAGTGCTTAGGCACTGGGTTTCCTAGGAGGAAGAGAGTTTGCTTTAAAAGGTGATACAGCTAAAGACTGCTGCTGAAACTTCCTTCTGAGGAAGAATAACAGCTTATCTCAAGTCCCTTCTCCACTTGGTCCAGAGAAGAGGATGTAAATTGGCCCCAGATCTGCTCGAAAAAAATATATGAGAACAAAGATGGCATGAACATCTACAGACAGAGAACATAAACAGGTCTGGTTTGTTGGTAAGTCAAAGATCTTTCTCTTCACCCCCTCCTCCCTATCTTCCTGGCACTGGACATACATACTTTTTTTTTGGTTCATCCAACAATACAAATCAGAAGGCTACGGAAAGGACATCTCTCCACTTGCTTGGATTTTCCCTGCCTTCCTGTGCCTCCCCCAGACCTGTGTCACCTCCCCACTCACCTGCATTTCATATGTTCTTCCACCTTCTATGTGGCTATGCCCCTGGAGGATGCTGCTAGAAAGTCGATTATTATGAATGGATATTGTAATGGCCATGAGTTAATAACGTCTTAAAAATAAGATGAAAATAACTGGCAATGCAAAATTCCTGAGCAAACTGCATTTTCATTGTAACTATGATTTTAATAGTAGAAAATGACTTTATTTTTTTTAATATTTTGATTCATTTAGCAAAGAGCAAGACTGTTTACTGGACACAGTGGCTGGTCATGAAACAGTACAAGGGCAGGAGGATTTACAGGACAAGGCTTCTCAAAGGAGAATGTCTTCAGTAAGGCTTTCCCTCCACACAGAGTCTGTTGCTGCTTCGGAGACAGAATTTCTATGAATAGCAAGATACTGACTGATACTCAAGGCTGAGAACTAAGAAGTGTTAAGACCTTCCCTCAAGCCAGGATATTAAGCAGCCAAAGGAAGTGGAGACCTTCTAGATGGAAAAGAAAGGAAACTTGAGAGAGCACAGAGCATTTGACAAACAAGGGCCATTTGTCCAGCTCCTGGGTTGTGAATTTCAAAATGATCTTCCTCAGGCACTTTGGGGAGACACACCAGCTAGAGAATGTGGCTGCTACTGTGTCCTGGAGGGAAGAGCGGGCTCCTCTACCTCTTCTTCTAAGCATGCAGCTTCCCGAGGAATGTAAAACATCCCCAGTGGGGAAGGGGCAAGCTGGCCAGACTTGACCTGTAAACCCTGGGTTTAAAAAGATGTTTCAGCTGAGTTGACCTTACCTCTGAACCTGCCATCAAAGCCACCTCTGTTTAGCCCCTGATGTGACAGAGGCTGTCCATTCCCAAGTTTCCTTCCCCAAATGTGTAACTATAAACTAAGGTCCTGGGTGTTTAAGAAAGGATGGCGTCATATAATTACTAAAATTCTTAAATTTTGTGTCCATTGGGAATCATTTCTGGCTCTTCACTTTGAAAACTCTCTCATTGTAATAATTAAGATGTCAGCCTTACAGATGGGACAGAACTAGAATGACCAGTGTAATAGGGTTCTTAAGAGAAACAGACCAATAGGAAATATGTATTATGTTATATTATTATATTATATTACATTATATTTATTGTATACCCTATCGTGATAGGTAGAGATGAGAGATTAATTTATTTAATTATTTAATTGTTTAAAGGAATTGGCTCATGTGAATGTGGGGACTCACAGGTCCAAAATCTTCTGGAAGGGCCAGCTGGCTAGAGATTCAGGTGAGAGTTGATGTAGCAGGCTTGAGTCTGAAAGCTGCAGACCAGCAGGCTGGAAACTCAGTCAGGGTTTCTATGTTGCAGTCTTGAAGCAGAATTGTTTCTTCCTCAGGAAACCTCAGTCTTTGCTCTTAAGGCTCCCTTAAGGCCTTAAGATTGGATGAGACCCACCCACATTATGGAGGGAAATCTGCTTAACTCAAAGTCTCCTGATTTAAATGTTAATCCCGTGTAAAAAAAAAAACCTTCACAGCAACGTCTAGGCTTGTGTTTGACCAGACAGTTGGGCACCATGGCTTAGCCAAGTGGACACAGAAAATTAACCATCACAACCCGTGAGTTTGACCAACAGCTTGTATCCCCTCATGTCCTTCTCGGGACAGACTCTGTGGCAGGTTGTGGCCTGATGCTTGGCATTTGAGACACTTTAGGATGTGACAGTGCCTCCTTTCCTAAGGTTTTCATGTACCTATATATAATCCGTGACAATTTTTTTTTTTTGCGGTACGCGGGCCTCTCACTGCTGTGGCCTCTCCCGCTGCGGAGCACAGGCCCCGGACGCGCAGGCTCAGCGGCCATGGCTCACGGGCCCAGCCGCTCCGCGGCATGTGGGATCTTCCCGGACCGGAGCACGAACCTGTGTCCCCTGCATCGGCAGGCGGACTCTCAACCACCGCGCCACCAGGGAAGTCCAATCTGTGACAATTTTTGAGGAACTTTTGCTTCTCTATTGGCCTACTGAGTGTAAATTAGGAGTTGGCCAGATAGTAAATATTTTCTTATTTGTAGTCCATGCTGTCTCTCTTGCTACTACTCAAGCAGAAGCAGCCATAGACAAATCTGTAAAAGAATGGCATGGCTGTGTTCCAGTAAAACTTTATCAAAGCAGGCAGAGGGCCTGATTTGGTCCACGGGTAAAGAAAGATTTGGGGTTGATATAGGACATTTTCTTTATGCAAAACCTGGCAAAGGGTGTGGGTAAGTTACACTCTAACATGGGATGCTTTCATCTGTGAGGAATAAAAAACCCAAACAAAGGGGATTTTATTATCTTGAAAAGCCCCCAAAATGGGTAGTTCCAGGGTTGGTTAAGTCAGTGTCTCAAAGACATTTTCAAGGACCCAAGTTCTTTCCGTCTCTGCACTCGTCCTCAGTATAGTGGTCAAGTTCCCCTCATATTCGCTCATGGTTCCTGTATTTCTCAGCAGTCATGACCATATCCACCTGCAGGAGAGGAAGGGTGTCATCCAGTCAGGGCCATTTTAATAGCAAGGAAACCTTTTCCAGAAGGTACTGGGCCACCCCCCTCCCACCTCTTGCTGTCCGGCAGTGGGGTAGGGGTGCACTGCAGAGGATGGACCCTTGTGACTGACAGGGTGAAGCACATGGCTGGTCGAAGGGAGGAAGATAGATCAGCTGTGAAAATCCAGGCTCTACCAGCAAGCAAGGGATCAACGGTGCCCCTGGGAAGAAGTCCGGCAATGCCTGCCCTGACTGCAGAGCCCCCGAAGACAAGGCCAGCCCATTCCAGGGAGCAAAGTCACTGTCTTGTGATGAGTGAGCCAGGTCTGAAGGGGGAGGGGGAGGACAACAGACGGAGAGAAGGTCAGGAGAGTACTGGCCTCTGTTGAGCACCGAGGAAGTGGGGTGGATGCTCTGAGTAACTGGGAGAGGACCCTGGCTAGAGAAAAGTGGCCTGGCTGTGAGCACAGGGGGCTGCCCAAGCCAGAGAAATGGGAACTGAAAAGGTCCATGGAGAAATGAAGAGCGGCCGTGGGGTCCTGAGGCCAGAAAGACCTCCCACCGGCTGCTGGGGGGGCGTTAGCCAGGGGGCTCTGGGCTCAGGGGAGCAAGAGGGCTTTGGGAGGTTGTGCCGGCTGGTCTCTCTCTGCTGACCTTTTTTTATAAGCCCCAGGGACTGGAGCACAGCAAGCAGAAGCCGCAGGAGCCCCGGGCCTCTGGAGGGAAACCAGAGGGTAGCCTGGGTGTTGATGCTGTCTCCCTAAGTGTCAGAGATGTTTGCTTCGCCACTTCTCACCTGCATGGCGGGGGAGACCCTGCTGAGGCTGGGAGTTTTGTCCTGGGCGTGGAGGCGGGCCGCGTGGCGGGACCTGGCACAGCTCCCGGGCTTGGCTCAGGCCCATCAGCCACCAGGGAAAACCCCAAAGGCGCCAGGCCTCTGGCAGGGTGAGCCGCATGGCACTGACCCTGCCGGGGGCAGGAGTCAAGCACTGCTCAGGCTCTCTCTGTGTTGGGGTTGGGAGAGTTTAATGCTCAAAATAGAAACTGCTCCTGGGCATGCAAACACAGTGTGAAAAATGGGGTAAACACAGTCACAGCCTCAGTGCGGAGCTGGTTTTCTGCCTCGTCCCACCTAAGCTAGCTCCCTAAACTTTCTTTCTCCCTCCCTGTTCCTTTCCTCCTCTCCATCCACCCCTGAGAAAAGTCAGTCTCAGGTGACTTAGATGTCAAGCACCTTAGGGTCATTTGGTCAACGCCCTTCTCTTTCAAAACACAAGGGAGAGAGGCCCAGGGGAAGGGGCGTGGTCAAGGCTATGGGCTGATGAGGTCTGTGGCCAATCTAAGACTTTGTTCTCTTGATGGCATTAAGAATTTCATTTCCGGGGACTTCCCTGGTGGCGCAGTGATTAAGAATCCGCTTGCCAATGCAGGGGACACGGGTTCGAGCCCTGGTCCGGGAAGATCCCACATGCCACGGAGCAGCTAAGCCCGTGCGTCACAACTATTGAGCCTGCGCTCTAGAGCCCACGAGCCACAACTACTGAGCCCACGTGCTGCAACTACTGAAGCCCATGAGCCTAGAGCCCGTGCTCCTCAATAAGAGAAGCCACCGCAATGAGAAGCCCGCGCACTGCATCGAAGAGTACCTCCTGCTTGCCGCAAGTAGAGAAAGCCCGCGCGAAGCAATGAAGACCCGACACAGCCAAAAATAAAAATGAAAAAAAAATTTAAAAATAAAGAATTTTGGCGCTGGAGTCTGGAATGAATACTGGCTCTACGGCTTTTTAGCTGTGAGCCAGTGTGCAAGTTACTAAATTCTCCATGCTATGATTTCCCATTTGCAACATGTAATTGTAAAAGACCCTGCTTCATAGACTGTGAGGATTAGAGGAGAATGCACCTGCAAAGCACTGAATGCCCCCCACACACTCAGGTCGCTTCTGTCCATTGTTATTGTCTTTGTTGTTGATAGGGCTCTCTGCCTTACGCTTTCTGTACTGCACAAAAATCTTCTTTGTTATGTATGGAGAACATATCGGCTGGCTTCAGATTCTGATGGACTTTGCCATGCTCCCCTTGTCCCAGGATAGACAGTTACATACCTGGTAATATTCTAGTCCTTCTTCTGAAGCTCAACACAAATCTACTTTCCTAGGTCTCCCTCTGAATTCATGTCTCGTGGCACATTGTCTGCAATTTCATTGTAATGCTTATATCTGCCTTATGTCGGCCACACTTCCATCTACGGGGTCAGACAGTAAGCTCGACTCACCCCTTTAGCCCAGCACCTTGCATAGTGCCTGGCCCCCCAGGAAGAGTTTAATGAGTATTTGTTGAGTTAAATGGACTCTTGTCCCCAGCAACCTATTCTCTAAGTTTATACTGGTGCTACTGATCGAAAAGAGAGATGTGTTCCACTTCGGAAAGAGGGACCTGCGATTAGGAGCTGCAAACATCTCACCGAGTTTCCTGGAAACTGGACACTGAAGCGATAGTGGGCTTCCGGCCCCCTCATCCCCACTGTGTACCACGTGCAGCCTCAGACAGAAGCAGCTGTTTAGGGGCAAATGAATCATCACCGGCATTGCCCGTTTACTTGTCATCTTCCCTTCAAAGAGGAATTTGATTTGAAACTCATGAAGGCTTTCAATATCCATTAGGTGGTAAACATTTCATTGGATGGTCTCTTGCACCTGCCCCAGTATACATCAGTGCACTCCCGCAGTTCTAATGTTCCCAGCTGCCCCAGATCTCTGTCTTAGGTTGTACAAATTTCCCGGACGATCATGCTGTTAAAAAACAAAAACCACACAGCTTATCTTTAGACTTAATATTGGATTCTCCTTGGACCTGCTCTGAAGTCTGGGCACGCACTCCCTGTTAATGTGCCCAGCTGGGCATCCCTGAGGCTTGGAGCTGGCAGGACCCTTAGAAATGACCTCATTCTCTCACGTTACATATGAGGAATGACCCAAGGCCCCAAATCTCAGCAGAGCCCAGTGGGACCATTCTCCTGGCTTCCCGGAAGCTTCTTTTTATAAAGTGTCTTCACTCTTATCATAATGTGAAACTCACAACATAATGTTCCACTGAAATGAAACTTGGCTTCTCTGAATTCCACTTCTCTCCTGTGCAAAGGTCTTGACTTACCAGTTTTTCCTTCTTCTCCAGACGACGATAAAATAACCAGCCAGGCAGATCTCATGGGGGCAGCCCCTAGCCAGCCAATGGGGACAGGCCCTCTTTGTTTCCCAAGAGCAGTAGTTTTTCCTGCCATCGACAGGATGGCAGCTCTAATCTCCAGCTTATCCCAGGGTTTTGAGGGGAAGGTGCAGGCTGGATGACTGACCAGTTTGCAGAGAAAGCTTGAAATTTTGTGCAGGCAGGGGATGGTGCAAGAGGTTCTCCCATTTGGATATATCAAATAGTATGTTTCCTTTGAGAGATCAGTGAGGTGTGGAATGGGGTAGAACACCAGGAAAAGAGGCTCAAGTGTGTTCCCAGGACATATATACCATTGGCAAGGTTTTGGCTCCAGGCTGAGCTGAAAGGGTAGGTGGGACTTCGAGACAATAACATGCAGCCTGCAGAAAGGAGCTGGTAAAAGCTTCCAGAATGGCTGTAGGCACCTGCATTCCAAGAAAGGAGCACTCAAGGACCAGGAGGACCAGGGAGCTGATGCTTACTGAGCCCCTGTCAGCAACCAGGTGCTTTACTTCACTGATAACATAATATTTGACTCTCAGTCAATTCTTGGAGGTAGGTACTTTTATTATTTCTTTTTTACAAATGGAGAAGTGGAGGCTCAGAAGGGTTACACGAGCTCTGGCCACATAGCTGGTGAAAAGCAGATCTAGGGCTCCAGCCTACATCTTGTGCACTTGATGGTCAAAGTTCTCATCAATGCATCCCATTTCTTCATGGTCATGGCACAAAAAATTAGGAGCAAGACTTCTGGACTGGCAGTGAAAGGAGCTCGGGGGACACTCTCCCTACAAACCAACTATTTAACTGGAGGAAATTAAAAGTATCAATTATTTCAAATCTCTGGAAATTGTCCTAAGGGCATGTAGCAAACAGAGAAAAATTCATTCAAGAAAATCTACTAAATCTTGGTGAGAACAGGGAGGGTATATGGCACTTGAACCACTACCCCTTCCCTTATTCCCTCTCAGCTCTATCTCTTGGAAATTATTCCAGGCACTCCACTCTGGGCAGGGATGGCTAATAACATGGGGGCTCCCTCTCCCTCCAGCATTCACTTTACGTTACAGTTTTGCCCCAAGCATTTGACAAATCGAATAACCTTTCGTGATAGGATCACTCAACAATGAGGAAATAGAAAGAAACTTCCTCAGCCTTATGAGGACATCTACAAAAACCTAGGTATCATCATATTCAATGGTGAAAGAATGCTTTCCCCAAGAATCAGGAACAAGATAAGGATATCTGCTCTTGTTCTATTCACTGTTGTACTGGTGGTGGTAGCCAGGGAAATCAGGCAAGAAAGAGAAATAAAAGGCTTCAAAGGACTCTATCAAGAAAGTGAAGAGGCAACCTATAGAATGGGAAAAAATATTTGCAAATAACGTAACTGGTAAAAGTCTAGTATACAGAATATGTTAAAAACCCTTACGATTCAAAATAAAAGGGCAAATAAACCAATTTTTTTTAAGGGGCAAAGCATTTGAATGGACATTTCTCAAAGAAGATATATAAATGGTCAATAATTACATGAAAGGTTGCCCCAAACCATTAGTCATTAGGGAAATGCGTATCAAAACCATAATTAATGAATGACTATAATAAAAAAGTCAGACAATAACAAATGTTGGTGAAGATGTGAAGAAATCAGAACACTCATACACTGTTGATGGTAAATGGTGCAGCCCCTTCAGAAAACTGGTGGTTTCTCAAGAAGTTAAACACCGATTTACCACTTGACCAAGCAATTCAACCCCTAAGTATATATCAAGGAAATGACTATATATGTCCACCCAGAAACTTGTACATGAAAATGTTCATAGCAGCATTATTCATAATAGGCACAAAATGGAAACAACCCAAACGTCCATCAACAGATGAATGGATAAACACAAGTAGTATAACCATATAATTGACTATTATACAACCATGAAAAGGAATAAAATAAAGATACATGTTACAACATGGGTGAACCTTGAGAACTTTATGCTAAGTGAATAAAGCAAGTCACAAAAGACCACATATTACAATACAGGATTCGAATGACATGAAATGTCCAGAATAGGAAAATCTATAAAGACAGAAATTGCTTAGCATAGGAGTGGATTGGAGTGGAGAATAATTGCTAACGGGTAACAGGCTTTTCTTAGGGGCGATGAAAATGTTGTGATCTTAGATTGTGGTGAGGTCGATCATGAATATAATAAAGGACATTCAGTTATACACTTTGGTGAATTTTATGGTACTTGAATTGTATCTCAACCAAGTTATTTTAAAAACTAAAAAGATACTTTCAGACTGGTGGGAGAGAGATTGGAACACTGGGTGACCCCCCAGGGCATGGCTCCTCGTGATTGGCGGTCCACTATGGCTCTCTAAGCTGGAGGGTGGCATCTACACCCTTTCCAGGCTCAAGCCCTGGAATCTGGATTTGAGACCTGCATTGGCCTTGCCCTGGAGATAAGCCTTGGTGATGTTTTCTGTTTCCTTACTTTGGGGTTTCCTCACTGAGAGGTCTCCACAGCAATAGGAACATGCACTCACACCGACTTGGGTGATTTGTAATCTGAAAAGCACTTTCCCCATCTTTCTTGGAGGACTCATTGCACCCATCCTGAGAGAAGTGCTGTTATTCCCACTTACTAGGGGAGCCTGAAACCAGAGAAGTGAAGGGGCTTGGCCCAGGTCAATCAATGTGTTAAGGGCAGATTTAACGATCCCCAGGCCAGGGTTCTACTTCCAACAGCTCTGTTCTACGTCTGCGCAACATCTGCTCTGCCTTCTGCTGACAAAGGAAGGCGGGCTACAACAAGGTCAGCCCTTCTAGTCTGTTTCTCAGCAGGGATGGGTGTCATTACACATTTGCAGGGATAGCAGTAGCTAAGGATGTGGTTGTGGCATCTTGGGCTGAGAATCAAATGGAGACACGTGGTAGTCGCCTGCTTTTGAGGAAGGTGCCACTTTCTTGCCTGGTCCACTGACAGAGACGAGGGCTCTGGTCTCTTGAATGATCTCACCCAGACCCTTTTTTCGGGAGAGGGGGTGGGGTCAGCGATAAGAGTGTGGAAGAGCTTTACTTTGTTAACCTAGGTAAGCTCATAATCGCCTCAGCCTCTAATGCAGCATACCCAGCAGACTCCCTTAACTGATGGCAGCCACCAGGAAGCCTAGATGTCTCAGAATCACACGCATATCACCCAGAACTCCCAATGCCCGCCTCACCTCTAAGACACATCCCAAACGCTGCTATAGCAGAGGTGTTTATTAAATGGGGTCTGAAAGCTCGGACATTATGCTTCCCAGTTTGCTTCCTGCAGCCTACTCACCTATCCAGCTCTGCTGACTCGGGCTGAGAATGGGGCAGGGCCGTCGGGTTCCCCAGAGGCCTGTGCCACGAGGGTGTCTGTGCCCATCGTATCCTCCTCTCCACGTGACAGGCGGGGACCCTGGCTCCTCCCCACTTGGGACTCCTTCTGTGCACAGCAGGCCAGCCTGGGACACCTGGCCCATTCGGAATCAGATGCCAGCCCCGCCTACCCAGACCCATGTTCCATATTACTCATTCTCCCCCAGCTGTGACTCTCAGACCCTGAACTTCCTCCTCGGCGGCAGCTAAAGAAACAACGCTATTGCTTCCACCTCTGAAGGCTTGTGAGAATGTCTTTTCTCACTTGGTTTTACAGAAGAACTGGGTTATTGCAGGGAGGAGTCTACTTGTTTGGGATACCTGCTGCATTTAGACACCAAACTGATAGAAGCTTCTGCTTGGCTATTTCCATACATTTGCAAAATAACTTGTAGGGAATGTTGAAAAGTGTACAAGAATGAGCACACGTTTCTAATCTAGACCTTAAAGCATGTGCTCTAAGTTTTGCTCTACAGAACCCTGGTGTTTGCTCACACGCACAAATGAAGAAGCATTGTAATTTCTCATTAATTAAGATTGCCTATGAAGAATAATGTGTCTGCTCTGCCTTGTAACGATCCCATGGACCACAGAACACTTTGTAGAAATACATATTGCACATCCTTAACTGAGTATCTGATTCATCTTTCTTTGTTCATTCTGGGTTAACTGTCACTTCCGTGGCCCCGTGGCAGAGACCTAGCCTGCTGCCTGCCCACTTTCCTGTCTTCCCTCTTTTCCCATCTCTTCCTCCCTTCTCTCCCATTTTCAACAAATATACATCTCTCACCTATCCTCCCGACAGTCACCAAGCAGGGCAGAGAGATGTCTCCGTGCTGTGTGAGTCTCCAGGGCACCGCCTCTGCGGTCCCTGCATACAGCAGGCGCCTTGTCCTGTGTGTTGGCATTCATGGCTGAGTATTGTCAGATTTCAGTCTCTTTCAGTTTACATCATCTACTTGGAATCTTGAGAGCCCATGTAGTGAGGATGTAGGGAGCCCTCAGCGATGCTTCTGGAACGAGTATTGCTCATCTGGCCTGGCCCTCCCTGCAGTGAGCACAGAGCCGCATTGTCTCATGTCGCTCTGTGACTCCTGCTGCCCGGCGCCAGCCCCAGAATTCAGCCCACTGCTCGGCGCTGCTCCCGTCCTGAGGGCTCGCAGCCTTGCCTTTTCTCCCTGCTCCCGTCCTGAACCATCTCGGTTGGAGTTCAGGACCCACAGCTGTAGTCTACACCTGCCTCTGAGACGTGTAAGCTGCCAGAGCATCCCTGGCCTTTCAGAGCTGAAATGTTACATCAGAGATGAGATGGGCCGTGAGTCCTTGCTGAGTGCTGGGTCCTGTGTCAGGAGTAACAGAAACCCCAGGGCTTCTGGACTGACGCAGCCTTGTGTGAAGTGGGAATGATGTTCTCCTTCAGGGAAAGCACAAGGATTTCTCCGCTCCGTGTCTGGGAGAGAGGAACTTGTGAGGGTTCGAGGCAGTGCGAGCTTCTTTGGAGCCACCCTCAAGGTCTCCGCAGGACCTGTTGTGTCGCTCGATGGTCCCAGAGGCCCAGCTACCGTGGGGATGTCTGGTCAGCCGTTGAAGAACTGACCTGTGAAGACCCCGAGCTCCCCGCAGGGCCCCTGGACATCAGGAAATTCCAGGCAGGGCTGTCTATCTATACAGACCCCTTGCTGAGCATCCCCCAGCCTGGAACAAGCAGCTCAGAAGAGGCTGGTGCCCGCGAGGGAAGATAGGAAGAGTGGGGCCTCGGGGGGAGGGATGATGGGGGCGGTGTCAGAGGTGACCTCCTCTGGCTCGCTGTCCCCATCGTTCAGGTCTTCGGCCAGGTCCGGGATCATTCTGACCGTACTGTCCTCAAAGTGCACCTGCTTCTTCTTGGCCAGTGGGTCAGCTGGCTCCAGAGTCAGCTCCGTCAGGGCATCTGGGTGCTGGAGGGCGTTGGGCATCCTGGTCCCTTTCAGGATGCTCTTCATGTGTATGAAGAGGGAGCCAGGCCCCTCCTTGAGGGCCCCATGGAAGGTGTATGTTTGCTCGGTGTCCCCAGAGCCGGTGGTGCTCACGGCGCTGCCAGAGGGGTCCGTGTACTGCTCTGGGGGGGCCAGCACCTCTGCGGCAGCTTTTCTCTTTTTCCGCTTGCTCAGCAGGAAGTAGGCCAGGCCAGTGATGATGAGCATAGAGCCTGGAAGAGATCTGGGAGGTCAGGATGCTGGACGAGTCCTGGAGAAAAGCCAGAGGCTGTCCACGCCCACCGTCCCAGAGGGCCACTGCGGCATGCCTGTGTGGCCACACTCAGGTCCCCAGTGCTGCAGCCCTCACGCCTGGCTTGTCCTCACAGACCCACATCAGACCCGTGTGGCAGGCCTGATGCCTGGCCGGGGGATGTCAGTGGGGCCAGTGCTGTGCTGGGGCCCTCACCCTGACAGTTAGCCAGGAGACCCTGTGCCCCAGGCCCCCTTCTTGCTGACAGCCGATCCTGGTGCTGCCCGCCTGTCCTCCCATCACCACGCTCAGCCTCCCTCTCAGGGGCGGCTTGTTGGGGCTGGACCTGCAATACCTTCGACACACCTGGACTCTATGTTGGATACTGGGCCCAACTGCTGAACTGGGCTTCCTTCCTTTCCCAGGAGTGGGGAGATCCTGCTTTACTGCCCGCTGCCCTATAAACATGGAGGAAATTGCAAATCCCTGTGGGTACAGCTGGCACAGTGTTGGCTCCTCTCCTGGCCCCTCATGCAGCCTCCAGGCCAGAGGTCCCTCTGTCTCCTGCTGGCAACCCCACCCTGTCCAGAGGAAGGGGTGAAGGTGGCCGTCCCGCCTGCCAGGGCCAGGGCCTCCCATGCATCTCACGCTCTCTAAGGAGTGGGGGGCCGTGGCTCGCTGTGGCCTTGTCAGAGCTGAGTCCTGCTCAGGAGTGAAGGCTGCACGGGGTGTCCCTGAGAGGCCACGACAGGTAGGAAGGAAGAGGAGGCTCCACCTTTCCACCTCATCTCCAAGGGTGGTCTGCTTCCTGGCACTTTTAGATGGGTTGTGAGGAGGGGTGCAGTTTTCACAGCTAAGGAGGAGGGAGAAGGGTCCTAGCAGAAAAAATCATTGTCAAAGCCCAGGATGTGGAAGCATCAAGTTCTGGCTTCTGAGATCAGAGCCTGGGCTGACGAGCAGGGCGCATGGGGTGGGAGAAGAAGATGGAGTTGGAAGGGTCTTTGGGGATCCCATTTGGTGTGCCTTTCAAACCAGGTTGAGGAGTTTGGACTTGAAGGGATAGGTGCTAAGGAGGCACAGAAGGGTTTGGATGGAGAAGTGACTATCTTGCTCCCTCTGAAAGTTCAGACCACACACAAGCATTGGAGAAAAGGTCAGTTCGCTCTTGTGGGTAGAGCCTCTGGACGCCTATAGGAAAGATGCACTTCTTGGGACTTTCCTACCACTTGGTCAGTTCCTCATCCCTATGATCCATGCTAGAAAGGGCAGAGGGGCTAGTGGGGACCTGGATCCAGCATCACTGCAGGTCCATGAGCGCGGGATGCAGCCCCTTCTGCTCAGAGCCTACCTGCAGTGGGGGCTGCCTGCCTCCACTACCTTCTGGAGCTCCTACCTGGGATGGTCACGTGCCAGACCAGGACAGGGTGGAGGAAGCAGGCCACAGAGAGCAGCATGTAGGCCAGGAACCTCTGGAAGCAGCCCAGCCAGTGGGCCTTCTCCCTTGCTCTGTAGGCCAGGGACCCTGGCTGACACCTGGGGGGAGGAAGTCCAGGATTGGCAGGGAGTAGGCAGCGACCCAGGAAAGCCCCAGCAATATATAAAGCCATCAGAGTCTGGGATTGGGTCCTATTATGGCCATGTTCCCTGCAGTGGCCTCTGGTTGAACACCCCCAGGGGCTGAATTCCTCACTGCGGGTTCCACAGTTAGGGGCCTTGCCTGAGCCTCTCCAGAGGGTCTCCAGCACTTTTTGTGAAATGCGGCCCAGACATGCCTGTTTGGCCCAGGGTGGGGGACGGTAAATGCTCTCAGGATGCTGCAAAGGCAGTGGGAAGAAGAGTAGGAGACTCAGGGGCACACTGGAAAGTCCACAGTGCAGTGCGGAAAGTGTGCAGTACAGGAGACACCTGGCTGGGACAGTTGTAAGGGTTATGCACTGCACAAAGGGCCTGGCCACATGGGTGAGAGGGCTGGAATCCAGCTGCACCCTACTCAAAGGAGCCTTGGCTAGGCATGAGATGGCATTGGCCCAAGGGGGCTTCTCTGTTAACTGGCATGCAAGGACCATACGTGGGCCTGGCAGAGGCCCGATGCTGGGCAGTTTTTCTTAGGGGAGCTGTCTCCAGCCTGCAAAGGAGGAAAGTGTTTGCCTTTAGGTCCATCTCCTTCATCCTCTGAATTGGTTTGGAGCGGGACTCTGCACACCGCCTCCTGCCCAGACTGGGCTTTGGGGGAGTGGTGTGGGCTGGCGGATGGCGTGTTGGACCAGAGCACAGCCCTCCTCCCACATTCTGCGGCCATGGCTCATTGGTGCCCTCTGGTGGTCATTATTTTGTAACAAACCCTGGCTGGGAGTGGAGGGACTCCAGAGACGGTAAAATGCCCCTTCAGGCCTGGGGCACCTCCCTGCCCTGCCCTGAGAAATTGCAAAGGTCCTTTAGCAGTGACATTCAGCAGAAATGGGGGAGGCCTGCTGCCTCAGGGCTGGTAACCCTGGGAGGCAGCCAGTGGCCTTGCACGATGCCAGGACAGCTGGATTTGAAGCCTGGCTTTTTAGCTGACCACCTAGAGACCCAACTGTCTAGATTCTGAGAACTGTGGCCAGGGGTCAGTCCTTGGCCACCCTGATGACAGCTTCCATGAGTGGAGCATGACTGGGCAGAGGTATAGGCCTCTGTGGCCATGTGGTTTCCCAAGATTCTGCAAAATCTGCATTCCTGCCTCACAAACGGGCATGGAGGCGGGCCCTGACTTGTCCCTGGGTCCCAGCAGGAGGTAGAGTCAGTTCTCAAACCCAGCTCTGGCTGCTCCAAGCTGGCTTTCCGCGAGGTACTCGCCCCGTGGTAGATGACTCAGACAGGGGGTACAGTGACTGGTTGAGGATCGGGATGGACTCTGTCGGGGGACTCTGGGTGGGGTCAGGCCCTGAATGGATGAGTCAGTCCACTCCCTGGTTGGGAGAAGGGAAAAGGGGACCATTGAGCTCCACGAGCCTGAGCCCATGTCCAGGCTGGGGCTCGCGGCAGGGTTGGGAGGGAACCTGTCCGTGGCTGCTTCGGGAGCAGAACATCTACCGGGTCGTGGTCTCATGGGTGGAGGCATCTGGGAGTGTCTGGGGCTGGGGGTGGGAGTGGGGCCGCTCTGGAGGCTACTTACTGGAAGCAGATGGCCAGCAGCTGAGCCACGAAGTAGGCCCCTTCACTCACGGAGACGGCGGCTCCTGTAAACCTGTGGTGGAGGCAGATGAGGGAGGCCGGGTACCCTCTGACCCTCCCTTCACTTCCCTCGGCTGTCTTCTCACAGCGCCTTGCCCTCCTGGGCCTCTGTGTAGCCGAACAACTGACCAGGAGTTTCTTGACCTAATCTTGTCACCCAGTCAACATGAACCAGAAGCTGCCTGGACACCAGGGCCTGTGCTGGGTTGGGCTGGGTCTCGGTGGTGGGGGGTAGGGGTGGAGGCCGGGGCCCAGAGATAGGTGAGGGAGCTGCAGGCCAGCAGGGGAGACGACCTTTTCCCCTACACTGCTGCTTGAACACTGGCAGGCACATCCTTCCACCCAGTGTCGCCAGGGCTGACACCGACTGCTGGTTGTCTGAGCCTTAAAGCTGGATGCCTTGCCTTCTCATCATCCGAGTAGTCACCAGCAGGGGCTGACTGTGCTCCTTAGATGGCCTGAGAATCACTCCCATTCCTTCTGGTCTCACCTGTACTGCCTGAATTGGACACTGCCCCCTGAATCCTTATACCAGCTTCCCCTTTTGGCTTCCCTGACCCCCTGACCCTCACCTCCTGGCCTTCGGTTCCTCCAATCTATCACCACCAAGCTGCCCGAGGGCTCCTTCTGAATCTGATATTCCTCCGCATCCAGACTGCTTCAAAGGCTCCTCTGCTTCAAGTGTGGTCTGGGGATCCTCCAGTCAGAATCTCCTGGAGATTCCTGGGCCAGCCCCAGACTGTGTATATCAGAATCTTTGGAGGGGAACTTACATTTTTTATTGGAGGATCTCACTGGCCTATAGAAATGAAATTTCTTAGCATGCCTTTGGAAGCCCAACATGAAGCTGTTAGGTGCCACATGGCCTTTGCACAGGCTAGTGCCTCTTGGGGGTCTCCCCTTCTCTTCTCTTGTCCGTTTGACAATGTTAGTTATTTCTCTCTTTCTCCCTCTGACCATTTAGTACTTAATCTCTGCCTTCTCCCACTTTCTCTGTGCCTCCCAGTATCTGCCTAGCTCTTACTCCTCAGCTTTTAAATGGTAATAATGAATTTACATAATGAATACATGACATACATTTCTAAGGGCTGTACAAATACCAATTCATTTAATGATTTTTGTTAAATCACTGTGACTACCCTCAGTTTACAGTTGGGGAAACTGAGTCACAGGAAGGTCAAGTCCCTTGCTTATGGTCACATAGCTGATCAGTAGTGGGTCAAGATTCGAACCCAGCACTCAGACTGCAGAGCCTGTATGCCTACCAAGCGCACCAGAGCATGTGCTTTTTTTTTTTTGCGGTACGCGGGCCTCTCACTGTTGTGGCCTCTCCCGTTGCGGAGCACAGGCTCCGGATGCGCAGGCTCAGCGGCCATGGCTCACGGGCCCAGCCGCTCTGCGGCACGTGGGATCTTCCCAGACCGGGGCACGAACCCGTGTCCCCTGCAGCGGCAGGCGGACTCTCAACCACTGCGCCACCAGGGAAGCCCCAGAGCATGTGCTTTGATAAACAAGTGACATTGCCTTTTTCTATGTCCTGGAGCAGAGGGGGAAACTGAGGCTTTGGGAATAGAGTGGCTCATTCAGACTTCCCAACTGGTGCTACAGAGGCTGTGCCTCTTGAGGCCAGGGATGCTGGGTCACTCAGACGAGGCGGTGAATCCAAGCAGAGAGCCCTGCCCTTGTAGCAACATCCTACACACGAAGGCTTCTGCCCAGGGCTCCATGCTGCCCATGTGGACCTTTCGGCCGTCGTTTGTGGGTAAGTGTGAGGAAGGTGCTGAGGGGCCTCTTTGGAAGGAGGAAGACAGGAGGTAGCAGGGGTAGAGGAGAAGTGGAGAAAAGCCCAGAGAAAACCAATGACAGGTCAGCTCCTACTGGTGCCTACTCGCGGCCATGGCCCCTGCTTGGCCCTGGGGACACAGAGCAGGAAGTGACAGTCTTATGGGGAGATGCTCCAGTAGACGGAGAGAACACAGTGGCAGGACTCTGAGATCTCAGGGGTGGGAGAGATTGTGAGTATGGGAGGAGGATGAGTGGAAGAAGGAGTGAAAAGAGGAGGGAGGGACATTTGGGCCTTTGGGTGTCCCTTGCGGAGTGAGTGGGGTGTGAGTGGCAGGAGGGATGGGCCGGGTGGGCAATGGGTGCCCATCCCAAGGGGTAAGAGCAGGGCATGGGTGGAAAACATAGACTAGTTTACAGTAAGGGGCAGGGGTCTTGAGGGTGGAAGGAACATCATCTAGGACTGGACCACAGAGTGACCAGATGGGCACAGTGTCCCCTCAGGACAGAGACGGAGCAGTCAGGAAGAGGCAGGGTTCTGGGTAGAAAACAGTCTGCATTAACCAGCCATGGATCTGGACTGTTCCGTAGGATAATACCCTCCACCTCTTACCCGAAGTGGATCGTTGTGGGTGAACTAGGCAGCCATGTGGAGAGGAGGAAGGCCCGCCCTGCTTCTGGATTGCAGGCAGACAGTGCACCGCGGCCAGGCACAGGCTCAGTAAGATATGGAGGCCCTTCGGAGCAAGGAGAAGCCCCTTCCAGCCAGCAGGGGCTCCAGGCTCGGGGAGGCTTCCCAGGGTGAAATGCAGGGGTGAATGACAGGCTTTGGGAATGCCGGAGTGGCTGGGAAGGCACTCGTGTGCTCTACAGGATGGAGCAATGGCTTAGAGGGGAGGTGACGTGGGTGAGTTTGAGAAGAAGTCAGAAGCTCCTGGGGTGTAAGTTGAGTGACAAGAAATAAGGTAGAGGCCAGAAGATGGCAAAGGGGTGTGGGCTAGAGGCTCTGGGATCCCTTGAAGGTGGACAGAGGGACCAGGTTTCTAGGTGGCTAAGGTTGTGGCAGTGTGGAGATGGGCCAGAAGGGTGGAACGGGGTTGTGGATGGTGGGTGTGATCCATGTAGCAAACCGAAGAGGTTCCCTGAGGCAGGAGGGCTCCTTAGGACATAGACCAGGCCACCGTGATGAGGGTGGGTAAGGAGGGGAGGAGGTGGGGGGCAGAGGATGCAGCCTGGTGACCCTGCAGGCAGGCCAAGGCTCCCTTAGGATGGAGCTGCTGAGAAGCTGGGCTGTAGAGCCCGCAGGGACCCCAGGCTCTCCTCACCCCTCTGGGATACCACTGCACAGCGATCTTTTTCCCACTAGGGGGCGTCTGTAGAGGCAGCTGGCAGGGGAGAAAGGACAGAGGCTGAGACACTGAAGGGACCCAGGTGGATGAATCTGGGCCCTGCTGTTCATGGGCTTGGTGATGTGGGCTGAGCTGCTTACTCCCTCTGAATTTTTTTTTTTTTTTAATCTGCAAAACGGACTATATGCACTTCTTCTGTAATGCTGTCAAAGGTAAAGGACATAAGGTAAATAAAACATTTAACTGTGCTTGGCATGTAGAGGAGCTCAAATAGATAGTCCTTTGAACTGATTCCCCAATCTTTAAAACAAGAGCTTGGTTATTGTTTTCTGAATAAAGACATGATTGAAGAGATGGATGGATGGATAGATGTATGGATGGATAGGTGGGTGGATGGATGGATGGGATGCCAATTGGTTGATTTACAAGATGATCTGGCTAAAGTCCTTCCCAACACAGGGATATTCCAGAAGTCCGCTCTACGCCTTTCACCTTTGGGACAGAATGGAGCTCGTGTGGGATGGGGGGATGCTGTGGGTGAGTCTCAGCAGATGGACTTGGGGTGAGCTGGAACAGAACATAGAGGCAGGGAGGGCACATACTCACAGCAGATAGAAAGCCAGGCTTTTAAACTGTCCCTGGAGGAAGGTCTCAGTGCCCACGCCGATCAACACTAAGGGGAGAAGAAGAGGAGGGAAGAGTGGGCCCAGGTGCTCCAGCCACGGCACTGCCTTGTGCAGGCTCCTTGGACGTGGAGTGAGCCCTCTCCTGGGGATTGGGGACCAGGGTAGGCTCCTCTCCATGTGACACAGGGAGCTGTGGCTGGGAAGGTGCAAGAGAGCAAGGAGGCTTCAGGATCGGTCTCTGGAAACCAGAGGGGTTTCATGCAGCACCCCAGAGGCCTTTTAATCCAGTCTTCCCAGAGCAGATGCCTGTCCTTCTCTGTCCACATTGGTCATGCTGCCACCCCTTTAGTGTCCCTGAAACAGCCCACACTGACAGGCCACCAAGCCCTGGGCTCCACCGGTGTCCTCCACATGGAGCGGCTTCAAGGGCCCTTACCATCCTGTAGGCCCATGTGGGCTGTGTTTCTGGGCCCTAGAGCTTGGCCATGGGACCTGCCCCCACCTGTGTTCCCTTTGCCCAGATCACGGTTCTTGCTCTTTCCGTGCCCTCGTTTTCACTTGCTGGCTTGGCGGCTGCATCATGCACTCCTGGCTCATCACTTTGGACCCAGGGCGGATTAAGCCTCTGGGGTTTTGCTGGGACATGAGATGCGGCTCAGCCTCATCTTTCCGCCCGTCTCTTCCTGGCAGTTGGTGTCTGTGCTCAAATACCTGACCTTGCATTTGTACGAGTAAATCCATCTTGGACCCACGTGTGTGGACTTGCTGGGTCCTGGCTGTCTCCTGACTCTCAGGGCTTCACTCAACCAGCCGCAGCCCTGACCCATCCACCCGCTGATGGAAACGCTCCACGGACAGCATGCAGATGTTCCTCCCGCCGTGGTGACCCACCCCTCAGACCTCTTTCTGGCCCTAACTGATTACAGCCCACTCACCCTACATTCCTCTCTCTGGGCTGGTATTTGCCGAACAGTGACTTTAGCTCGTCTGCCTCCCAGAGAGTGAAAGATGGTGGGACTGAGCTTCTGCTCTCGGCTGCCCGTGTGTGTGGCCCTTCATCTCTGCCGCGCGGGGGGCTGCTTCCCTGGGCCTGATGCCTCCTCTTTTCCCTGGCGGATTCGCTGTGTAAGCACCCGTGCTCAGGTGACCGGAGCCCTTTGCCCACTGCGGAAATGCTGTCTCCTGAAATGCTGGGTGGAGCCGTTCACTTAGGCGCCAGCACCTCGTCCCCTCCCTTCGTGGGGGGATGCGGAAGTACTTCAGGGAGAAGAGGACAGAGCTCTTCCATCGAGGAAGGGGGTGCCTATGTATTCTTAGCGATGGGGGTTCCAGCGTTCCCCGTGGTTATGGGCCAGGGCGGTGGAGGACACTGTCCTCTCCAGGTCCTAGCCACTTGCTGGCTTGTCCCAGGTGAGGAGTCAGGGATGCCACACAGCCTCACTCCCCTCTGCAGTGTTAATGTGACCTGTAGAGCACTCAGTGGCTGATACACAACGGTCACACGTGTCCTGGTTCCTCACAGCAGCCCCACAGCACAGGGAGTTCTATACTCCCCATTTCATAGGGACGGAAATGAGGCTCAGTGACCTTGTATAGTTCCCCCAAGGACACATCTAGAAAACAAAGGACCGATAGAGCAAACTTGAGCCTTCTGGCTCCGGGCGATGGGCCATTTCCTGATTTCCACTGTCGACCTGTGTGTGTGTGTGTGTGTGTGTGTGTGTGTGTGTGTGTGTGTGTGTTATGCAGGCAAATATTCATGTGTTTAGTTTTCACTGTGTCTCCTGTCCTGTTCTCAGCACTAAGCGTTTATTAACTTATTTAATCATCATAGCAGTCCTGTGTGAAAGTGCTGTTACCCTCACTTTACAGAAGAGGAAACTGAGGCACAGGGAGTACAAGTAAAACAAAGAAACAAACAAACCAATCATGGATGCCTAGGTCAGGTCCTGCATTTCGGTCTCCCATTTGCCAGTTAATAGCTGAGCCAATCTCTCTGAGGATTCAGTAAATTAATTAATGCCAAGCACATCACCGGTGCTCAGTGAAATCACCAGTCTTTTGTACAAGAATCCAGTCCAGCCCGGGGAAGTGTCTTCCCACCCAGGGCCCCGGGGAAGGGGCCTTCTGCTCAAGGCTGTTGTTTGTGATTTTTCACTTCTGGGGCGAGGCAGGACCTTCATCCACCTTGTAATCTTTGTAGATTTGCATGGGCTTCTGGAGATGACCAGCAGATGGCAAGAAGGGGTCTTGGGAACTCAGCCCCTTTTCCTGATTTGCACCCCTTTGGCATATGGAGTGCTATTTTGATGTCTTTTGATGGAAACAGAGGGTCAATAGTCAAAGGGGCATTTCAGGAACACTCTAGAGGCAGTTTGCAGTTAAAAAATGAGAATAACAATAGGGAAAAGAGAGAGCTGGGTTGAAATCCCAGTTCTGTGTGGGTAACGGTGGGTAAGTACTTAATTCATCTGAGCTGGGTTTACCATCTGTGGAATGGAGAGAATTCGTTGTATCTCCTAGAGTTGTTGCTTGGATTGGAGAAAAAAAAAAGGTCTGAAAACCTGGGATTTGTGCTTATAGATGTCACGTGGCCCATACACACAAGCTCCTTCCTCCCTCTACCTCTGGCCTGGGCAGCTTTCCCAGCCTCCAGGTAGCCCATTTTGCATCAAGGAAAGTGGGGTCACTCTTCCAAAAGCTCTCAACCAACAGTAAACATGCTGGATTCTGCAAGCCCAGGGACAGAGATATGCCCTTTGGTAGGGGGAGGAGAGCAGGGGGTTGAAGTCAGAGACATGACCCCTCAGGCCAGGAGACCTGTAGGGGGTTCTCACAGGAGGCCATAAGTCCCTTTGACACTGGGGCCAAAGGGTCCCCTGCTGGATCCTCCCAGTTCTGGGGCTCATGCTCTCAGAGGCAGACCATGTGAGGCTGAGGCAATGCTTCTGTCCCCCTCATCCGTCTGTCTGCTTGTGGCCTCGACCCAGCTTCTGCCCGCAGCTGTCTGCCCAGGCTCCGTGGTGTCTCCTGACAGCTATTCCTAGACTGTGCTTCCATCTCGTCTTCTGTGGTTTCACAGGGCTCTAGCTCTGAGCAAAATGGGCCAACCTACAACAGCCACTCACCCCAACAAATGATGCTGTGGCCCTTGCCCTGAGCTGGGCCCGGGGACAGAGGAGCTGAGATTCAGAACAGAGATGGGGGACAAATGCCATACATGTCCCCAGAATCAGGGCTTCATTATAACAACTTCTCCATAAGAAAGAATTGCCCCAGAAGAGCCTTGATCCTGGGCGGCATTGTTCTTTGTGCCACAGGGGGTGCGGGTGCTGGGCGGAGCCACCTGTGCTACTTTTACACCCCCACTGAGGGGCCTTAGACTCCTTCCATCCCTCCCTGTTGACTGTCCCTTGGAATCCTGTTGCCCCTCATCCCAACCCAACAGAATCATATTACAAGCCCACCCTGGCATAGTCCGGCCCACCCCTCCATCTCATTTCCCCTCCCTGTCTCCAGGGAGACATCTTTTCTGGCGTCTGGTTAGAAACCAGCATCTGTGGACAAGCCTGTCTTCTGCGTCTTATTCCCTGGCCTCTAGTTTCTTTCCCTCCTGTCTGGGCCGAGTCCAACCACAGCACAGTATTTTCTTCTCCCAGAGGCCAGGGCTTTCTTCTGAGTTGCCTTCCTGAGCTGTTTGTTATAGTTCAGACTTAGCAGGGATCAGAGATTCTGGACCTGTTGTGCAGGCCTGGGCCAGGCACACACCGGAGCATCTTTCCAGGCATCCTGAGGCTCTGGTCCAGAGTGTGGGTCGATGAAAGCTATGGGCGTGCAGTGCTGTGACAGAGAACGTACGGCTTGACCAGAAAAGCAGAGTCCTGGCTGCTCAAGCAAACGATAACTCCCTTGCTCGCTTCCTATTCCAGAAAAATGGGGATGATAAAACATGCATAACTGACTATGAGCCTCAGGCTTAGTAAATTATAGAGAGTTGTGCGAATGAGATGATGGCTAATGGAGTTATTAGGAGAGGCAGGTTGTTCCCATCAGTAGTCTCAGGGGAAGGGGAGGGTTTATTCTTATCCTTTCCTTCCATTAATACATGTTTTTATTGTGGCTCAAGAGCTCTTCTCTATGTATTGATGTTGTTCATTGATTTTCCTGTCTCGGGTCCCTTCTTCAGGCCTGATTGATACAAGTGGCCCAAAGCCCCATCTACCGGTACATCTCACGTGTTAAGCCCCTCTGTGTAGCCTGCTAAGGGCCCGTGTGCTCCTGAGGATGGGGCCTGTCTGTGGTACTAATGGCTAGGGGGCTATCTCCAAGGCTTCTGGCCTCGTGCTACCTTTGCCTCAGGGCCGATGTCATGGTTGGCTGTAGCTTATCTGTTCTGACTCCATCACTGGGTTGAGTTTTGACACCTGTCTTGCATTCAGTGCAGTGCCCTGGTGGCAACATAGGACACTTCACAGAGGTCACTAGAGGCCATGCTAACTGGCTTTCCATGCCAGGCAGCGGTCTTGGCCCTGGCTGCCTGGGGAGCTGGGTGAGAATGTCATATTCACTGCTGCTAAGGGCACCTCATAACTCCCCACGTCGTATTTATTGCTTTTCTTCATCCTCAGCTATGGCATATCTCCTACTGGTTTTAGTGTCTGTAGGGATATCTCAGGTAGGGACACACTGATCTGATGACAATGGCTGGGGATGGTTCAAAGGGGGTCACAGCTGACTGTAGACGTGAAGGCTAGGTTTGCACCATTTCTAAGAACACAGAGATGTTGGAACTAGTTGCTAAGAATCCAATGAGACAATAAAGTAGTAGCTGCAGGTTTCTTAACTCAGGAGAAGTTGTGGCAGATGCTAAGCCAGGCAGGGAAGTTTACCCGTGTGTTGAGAGCCATTCAGGGGACACCTATGAGCCAGGGTTCAGAGACACTATGAGAAAAGGCCAAGATTTTATAGAAGAAAATTCTAGATATTCAGTTAGAGAGATTTTAGAGTATAGGGTGGCCCTCAGTGTCCTCCAACCCACTCACAAGCCTGCTTAGGGAGAATTCCCTGAAGGTGAGAGAGTCCTCATTCTCTACTGGATTCTCTACTATCGACTATAGTAGACCATCCAAGAGGACTCTTTTGTTTGGCCTTGTAGATTGGCCAAAGTGCCTGTAGTAGATTGCAATGATGCCCCTGCAAGCCTTCACCCCCTTGGTATCCACACCCTTTGTTATATGACTTTGCAGTCCCTTGCACTGAAGAGAAGTCTGTTTCCCCTTCCCTTGAATCTGGGCTCAGCAATGTGACGTGCTTTGGACAACAGGATGTTATCAGGTACCAGGCAAGCACAGATGGGAAACGGGCTTGTGAACCGGACCTGCTTTCTCGTGCCTCTGCCATTATCATGGGCACATGGCCAGGCCAGCCTGCTGGAGCACAAGGGACCTTATCATCCCAGCCAAGGCCAGTCTAGACAAACCAACAGCTGTCTGACCCTCAGATAGGTGAGTACACCCAGCCTACGTTAGCAGAGATACCTAACCTACTCGCCCAGATGTGTGAATGATAAAAGCTTATTACTCTATGCCACTAAGGTTTTGCAGTTGTTACACAGCCTTATTCTGGCAATAGATAACTGACACATCCACTATTAAAAACAACTTTATTGAGGTATAATTGACATGCAACAAACTGCACATATTTAAAATGTGCAATTTGGTAAGTATTGACATATGTGTATACCAGGGAAACCATCACTCCAGTCAAGATAGTGAACATATTTATCACCCCAAAAGTTTCCTTGTATCCTTGTAATCTTACCTTCCAACGCTTCCATCCATCCCCAGGGAAACACTGTGTCTATTTAGATAATAATATAGCTTTTCGTTTTTAGTTTGTTAATATGGTCAATTACATAAATTGATTTTGGAATATTAAAGCAACCTTACATTTCTGGGATAAACTGTACTTGGTTATGTATATTATATTTTTATATATTTTCATTTGATTTGTCAGAACTTTTAGAATTTTTACATTTATGTTGACGAGGGGTATTAGTCTATAGTTTTCTTTTCTCATCATGCCTTTTTCTAGTTTTGGTATCACTATAATGATAGTTCATAGAATGACTTGAGAAGTACTCCCTCCTTTTCAAATTTCTGGAAAGGATGTGTAGCATAGATATGATTTCTTCCTTCAAGGTTATAAAATTCAAGGTTATGAAACCATCCGGGCCAATACACCACCTTTTGCTGATGACATCGTTTACGTGGAGGGACTCTACACACCTTTGCTGACGCCACTGAGGATACTGACCCTCAGGCAGAACAGCATCCTCCTTGTAGAGACCCACAAGGGGACATTTCTTCTAGGTCTTGATTTCAGGTCACAGTATTTGGCTGAAGTATTTGATTCTTATTCTTTCTTGCATTTAAAGAGAATGCATCTGCTCACTCTTCCACATGGCAGCTTTCCCGGCACTAGAAAACAATGACCACGCCTCCAAATGTTCTCTCTCTATGCTACACATACCATGTTTCTTTCTTTTTTTTTTTTTTTTTTTATTGGAGTATAGTTGCTTTACAATATCGTGTTAGTGTATACGGTACAGCAAAGTGAATCAGCTATACGTGTACATATATCCCCTTTTTTGGATTTCCTTCCCATTTAGGTCACCACAGAGCACTGAGTAGAGTTCCCTGTGCTATACAGTAGGTTCTCATTAGCAATCTATTTTATACATAGTATCAAGAGTGTATATATGTCAATCCCAATCTTCCAATTCTTCCCACCCCCTCCCCTTTTCCCCCTTGGTATCCATACGTTTGTTCTCCACATGTGTCTCTATTTCTGCTTTGTAAATGAGACCATCTATACCCATTTTTTTCAGATTCCACATATATGCGTTAATATACGGTATTTGTTTTTCTCTTTCTGACTTACTTCGCTCTGTATGACAGTCTCTAGGTCCATCCATGTCTCTACATGTTTCTTTATCCGACCTTTACCTAGCCTATGGCAAGCTAGGAAGGCTCAGGGGAAAGCCCCAGGAGGGCTCCATCTCCCCAGCATCAGCCATTTGTTCCTGACTACATTCTTTTTTGATAACAGGCCTCTTCAGATGGTTGCACAGAGCTAAAGAAAAATCTTAAAAGAACCGTCAGCCCATGAAAAATAAAATGAGGCTACCATCTTTCTTCTGGTTTCATCACTACATGTGATGCAGAAATAACTAATGTGCTGTGGGATGATCTTAATGACCCAAGCGCAAAATGTGAAGAAAAATGTTACTCAGTGTTAAGACCTTTCATAGTCTAGCCCCTTCCTCCTCTTCCAGCCTCCACGGTCATATGTTAGCTTGTTCCTTTCCTCTGATCTTTCTTCTTTTTCCATCCTGCAAGAAGATCTCATTACTCACACTGTGCCATCCCTGTGTCCTGCACGTTCCTCTAAAATTAACCAGCGCTGAGTGAGAATCTAGGTGCCATGAAGTTTGCTGCTTTAGTCATTGTTTCATTGAATGCTCACGTTCCCAGAGCGTAGATGCACTTGTTATTCCCATTTCATAGATGAGAAAACTGACGTTTAAAGTGATTAGCTGACATGCCTAAGGTCACACATCTACTAAGTGGTAGAGAAGGACACAAATTCACCCTCTCAAACACTAGGCTGCAGTGTTTGGCACTGGAATATGTATTTACTAGCTTGTCTCCCTGGTCACCTCATGCGCTCCTCTAGGTTAGAGGTCATACCACCCTAATCTATGTGTCTACATTGCACAAAGTGGGGGCTCAGCCAATGTTTGTCAGATAAATGAATCCTAGGTGGAGATCCAGATTTTTTGTTCTAAATCTAAGAAGGAGGACACAGGCACAAATAAGTAAAGAAAGAAATGCTTGAAGTAAATTATATTATCTTCCAGTGGTAAGAGGGTGGAACTAAGGTGGGGGTATTTCATTTGCCCATTGGGACAATCAGACTGGAAAACAGTCCACATCAACTTTACAGGATCTGAAAACAATACGTTCTTGCCTGGTAATAAATCCACCTGTGGACGTGTTGGAGTGCATGAAGCTTCCTTAGATGGCAGGAGGTGGTCACTGAGATATACATTTAAGAAGGCTGGAAATTAGCAAGGAAGGCCCAAGATGATTGCCTCAGAAGCATTCTTTTTTTTCTTTTGAAGGCTTTGAATAGGGCTAAAGTCAAACTATGCATTTGTTGTACTCTTTAAAAAATAATGAGAACATCTGGGTTTAAACGCTTCTTTTATCTTAGACTATATTAATAAGCCAAGTCTCCATTTGAATGGAATGTGGCAAGGAATGGGGCTGTCAGGAATGTGGCTCTGTCCTTTATGTAGAGAAGAGGTTAATGGGTCAAAAACCTGGAACAAAGCAAAACTCCCAAGTGATCCCAGGTTGATTGAAAGTAATTGATTTCTGGCAAGCAGGACTTGCTTAAAATGGCTTTGTCTGAAGCCCGGCTCCTGTCCTCGTTGGCTGAGTGGTGCCCTTCTCTTGGGAGCTGTGTGCCGACAGTCCTCAGATGTTCCGCTGCATCACTGCCCTGTGAGTGGGCAGACTGGGGCTCCAACACCAGATCTGCTGTTTACTGGCTGTGTAACTTCTCCCAAACTACCTAAACATTCTGAGCCTCAGTTTCCTCATTTGTAAAATGGGATTCAGCTCAGCACTCGACCCTCACAGGTACTGGTAGGGCTGCAGCAAGATAATGGCTTTACAGCAAGTTGTCAGTCATGTACCTCTGGACCCATACATAGAAGGTCCTACTGCGATAATTCCTTCTGGAAATTTGTGCAGATTTGTCTGTCCCCAGATGAGGTCCAGGTGTGGGTTTGGCTGGAGATGGTCATGGTGGTGCCAGTCAAAGCATGCTTGGCAATCATTCACAGACAGAGAATTAGCAGTTGGATCAAATATCAGTGACTTTACAGATTTAGAGAACAAACTAGTGGTTACCAGTGGGGAGATGGAAGGGGAGAAGGGCAATATAGGAGTAGGGGGAAAGGAAAAAAAAGGGTTATTATGGGATTATATGAAATCATGTGTGTGAAACTTTTGAAAGTTGTAAAGCACTCTAGAATTTAAAGAAATTTCATTCAATAAGGAAAGATCATATAATATTGCAGATAAAAAGAATATCAGTATCTTTAGATTTAGGAAGTGTCTGGTCAATCCTTCCTTTGCTTCAGTGTAACTATGTCCACTCTCACCATGACCTCCCCTGCCTGAGGCTGTGCATGGTCAGGACTGACCGATGGTGGGGGCACTAGACTGATAGGGTGGCCTCAGCCAGCCTCTTTGGTACCCTCTGTGTGTCTTGCATTCTGCATCCCATCATTTCGCCAAGACATAGAAAGACGTGTCCTTTGGCCTGATTTAGGCGGAAGGCATGCTGATGAAGCGTCGGGTCTCAGGAGTAGGTAGTCGTCAATGGAAATCTTGCCTCTTTGTTCCCTGAGTGTGAGACTTTGAACCAGGTACTTCACCAACCAGCCCTCAGTTCCCCCGCAAGTGCCATGGGGACGAGGATGGTGCTTCAAAGGGTAGTTATAAAAAAAAAAAAAGGTCATGAAGAACCTAGGGGTAAGATGGGAATAAAGACACAGACCTACTAGAGAATGGACTTGAGGATATGGGGAGGGGGAAGGGCAAGCTGCGACAAAGTGAGAGAGTGGCATGGACATATACACAGTACCAAACGTAAAATAGATAGCTAGTGGGAAGCAGCCGCATAGCACAGGGAGATCAGCGCGGTGCTTTGTGACCACCTAGAGGGGTGGGATAGGGAGGGTGGGAGGGAGGGAGGGAGACGTAAGAGGGAAGAGATATGGGAACATTTGTATATGTATAACTGATTCACTTTGTTGTAAAGCAGAAACTAACACACCATTGTAAAGCAATTATACTCCAATAAAGATGTTAAAAAAATGAAGTGTAGTTATGAGGATGAAACGAAATGCTTCATTTAAAACATGTAGCACTGAGCTAGGGTCATGATAAATACTCAGGTAATAATGTTCATGAGCAGCTGTTACGTCAACAGCAGAGGCTGGAAGAGTGAAAAAACGCCCCCGAGAAGCTTGAGTGAGTTTTGCTCTGACGAAAGTTGAAAGGCCTCCCCACCCAGGGCCCAGAGACATTTCCTCAGCAGTTCCTCTTTGCGGGAAGCCCAGGCCTGTCCTTGTGCAAGGACACAGCAGTGAGGAGAGGGCTTTCTCTCCAGGGTCAAGGCCCAGGGAAATGAATCTCCTCACCTCCCTCCGCACCCCAGCCCAGATCTGGAGGGCCTTCAAGGTGTAGCATCTACCCTGACACAGGGAGCTCTTTCCACCCTCTCTCTGCAGGCTTGGGGCAGGGGCTGAGGACTGGGGAGGAAGTTCATGGAGATTCACTCTGGGGGATAAGGAGGAAAGCAGAGGTGCAAAGGGAAGCCAATCCTGCCTTCCAAGCACAGGATGGGGACCAACCTCGCTGGATAGGCCCCTTTCTAATTTTATGGAGGAAGTGCGCCCTGGGCCTCAGCGCTCCCATCTCAGTTGAAACCCATTTTCCCAGGTGCCCCCCTCCTGACAGTTAACGAGAATGAAACACAGGGTTGAGCCTCCCCTGGGGCCTGAGTCTCTGACTCGGATGTCATGACCCTGTCTTCAGGTGGACACAGTGAGAACCTGCCGGAGGGATGGGCACGTAGGGATCCGGCATGTTTACTGGCAGGTGTGCAGTGCTTCCAGTCTGTGTGCAGTTCCCCGGTTGTGTCTTTTCTTTGGGTGGCTCCTGGTGCCACATCTCAGCAACAGAGGGACACCCAATGCCTTCCATGGCCAGGCAGGGGATACAAATGAATGACACCAGCCAAGTGTAAGTCAAATAAGGAGGAGTGGGTCTGTGATGACCTGGAAAGCTTATGACTTCAAAGGGAGAGAATTGCCTCATTTTCTAATTTTCAAAACACTTCTGCCTGGGGGCAATCTGCAAGGCCTGTTTACCCTTCTTTGGCGGTGGCAGTGCTCTGTCTGCGCCCACTCATGGTGTGGGGCTGGTCATGGGGGTGGGACAGCAATGACCCCTGGGACCACTGGACATCCTAATGAAGCTTCATTTAAAGGGACTGAATGGGGAGGAAGAGGTGAGCTGTGCTTCGGCCACAGCTGCTGGGCCTTGCCATCCTGGTGCATGTCCCCAGGTCCTGGCGCCTTTAGAGCTGCTGACAGCCTCAGATCCATCTGCAGAGGGAAAGGGAAACCAGGAAGGGGCTGCTGGATCAGGAGCTGCCTGGTCCCTGCAGGTGACACTCTGGGTGACCTTGGGTCACACGCTTTTCCTAGTTTCTAGGAAACCCACACTCCTCCCCACAGGCAGACCAGGGCTACCTTAGGTCTCCCAGAGTTTCTGCAAAGTGACAGCCTCTGTCTCAAGTCTGATTTCCTCTCTAGCAGCAATGCCCCTATAAATGAGGTCTGGACTTCTTAACAGAGGATTTCAACCAAAAAGAGGCTTAAGAGAATAAGGAATTTGCAAATCTTACACATTGGAAATAGGCCAGCAGTTCAGTGACGCTGAAAGAAACTCGAGAGTTTCCCAAGATGACTAAAGCCCCTCTTTCTAGCTTCCCACCTGCTCCCAGCACTCTAGAAAGCCCAAACACAATTATTGGAAAGCCTGGCCATTAGAAGGCAATATAGTGGCCTATATTTAGCCTGGATCCTGTATCAAAATCAAGGGAGAGGACCGTCTTCTGCATTAACAGTGGCCCTCTGCACAGAGATAAGGGCTGTAGTTCAGAGAAGTTTGTGTGTGTGGCGTGTGTGTGTGTGTGTGTGTGTGTATGTGTGGCTGCAGACCCTTCCACTGGCTGGGATAAATCGGACTTTTAAACTGTCTGTAGCTAATCCATTAAAAGTTTATATACCTCTTAAAACAGCTTCCCGACAGGAGCCAGGTCTCCCCTCTGGGCAGAGCGTGGCAGGGGGAAGTGTCACTGTGATTTCTGACAGATGAAAGGGGTGCATTTTACATGTTTAGAAACCAAGGCATAGAGGAGGGCAGGGTGTAGTCAAGATCAACGGTGGTAGATGAGGACTCAAGCCCCAGACACAGACACAGAAACCCTACTGAGGGTTAACTTCCCTTCCCCAGGATGGGCATTTAGGGGCCTTGGAGCTCATGTAGGTGACAAGGTGGTTCTGATGGAGGCTGGACCTGGCTCCCCTACTCGTTCATTTACTCAGGGCCCTCAGCAGAGCAATTCCAGACCCGTCCTGGTGCCCGCTGGATGGGGCTTCCTGCCCTGGGAAGAAGGAGCTCTTTGGGCAGAGTCCTGGCCTTTTTAAAAATCCAGCCATCAGGGCTTCCCTGGTGGTGCAGTGGTTGAGAGTCCGCCTGCCGATGTAGGGGACATGGGTTCATGCCCCGGTCCAGGAATATCCCACATGCTGCGGAGCGGCTGGGCCCGTGAGCCATGGCCGCTGAGCCTGCGCGTCCGGAGGCTGTGCTCCGCAACGGGAGAGGCCACAACAGTGAGAGGCCTGCGTACCGCAAAAAACAAAACAAAACAAAACAAAACAGCCATCAGGGTTCCAGGCCGGCTATCTCTCTGACCTGTAGCATGACCTTGGGCAAGGTCACTGTCCCTATTTGAACTTAGGTAATCCTTCTTGTAACAGGAGGGGTGGTATTAGACCATTGATGGCAGGCCTCCCTGTGCCAAGTCAGGACTAATTGCTAGAAGAGCCTACTGGCCAGCATAGCAGTGAAGCTGGCCCTGAACCCAGGGAATGACACAGATCCCCACTGAGCTCTGAAGTATGTCCTGGGGCTTCTCCCAAAAGGTTTACATCCTCAGTTCTACTTAGCTATGCTCAGTTCATGCATCCTCGACTCTCCAAAACACTTGGCTAGCAGACTCAGTTATCTCTATCATAAAGATTAGAAAGCGTGATCCCAGAGGGCCCAGGTGGCTCTCCCAGTGTCACACATCGGTGAGCAACAGGGCTGGAGTAGGAACCAGCACTGTTTGGGTCTGAGCTGGGAGCCATTTCCCATTTTCCAAGACCCATTCGTAAGATTGTGTGTAATGGTGGGCAAGGACTTGATCGGCAGTGGGTGTCTCTTCTCTGTCCCCAGGGGACAGTGGGGGCCAGAGCCACGGCTCAGAACGCTGCCTGCTCACCTCCCCAACACAGATCCTGGCCACGTGCGGGGCTCGGGCTAGGGTCCGGGTCCGAGCTGGGGAAGTGAGCAGGCAGAGCTCAGGGTCACAGCTGTGCAGGTACTACTGCAACCATCTGTCTTCCCAGCAAGTCGAGCAGCCCCCGGATCAGACTGGGTGAGGAACAGCAGTCCAGCACGGGGAACAATTTCTCCCCCCAAACCCTCCGTGTTTTAAGGGAAGCCTAGGATCTCTGTGTCCAGCTCTCTAGCTCAGCCTGCCCCGTGTGCTGGGAATTCTCTCTCCATGAAGTGGGGCTGTGATTTGAATAAAACAAGATGCACTCCAGCGACCCTTGACTGTGCAATGAGGCAGCCGATTCTTACATTTGCCCAGCCCTTTACAACTTCACCTTCAGCTCCCACCTCCACCTCACAACAGCCCCCAAGGAGGTGGGGCAGATTCTTTCAACTCATTTCACAGATGACGATGCTGAGGGTTCCCAAGGTCACAGGGATGGTGGGTTGACAAGCAGAGATTCTGTACCAGACACCTGGATCCCAGCCCCAGGCTCTCTCCACTGCACCTGCTGCAGCCTTGAAGAGCAGTGTTTCTGGGGTTTGGGGAAAGAAAGTGACGAATATGTGGCCAGGTGTTTCTTCCCATCCCTCGCTGGCCAGCTTCCACCCCTTGGACAGTCCTGTCTGTTGTGCCCAGTACACAGAGGACCGAAGCTGAGGGGCGGGGTCCTACCTGCAGCAGTGGTGATGCCCAGGAGACGACAGGTGTATTCCAGCCCCGTCCAGAACACCTGCAGTTTCATGGTGCAGGGTCCCAGAAAGGCAGGCAGCAGAAGCTCTGGCCCGAGATGCTCCAGGTGGCCTGTGTGCAGCGGGAGGCTGTGGCTACCAGCTCCGGGCTCTTGCCAAACCAGTCCAGGCCACCTCAGCCTGGCCGAGGTGTGAATAGGGCTCACTTTCCCAGCTTGCCAGGTGCTCAGCTTAATCATTACCTTGGAAGAATGTCCCCACTGCTCCACGCAGCCAGGGCCTGGTCTGGAGCTGCTGCGGCCCCAGCGTGGCTGTCTGAGATCAGGCAGACTAGGGCTGGGCTAGAGGCAGCGTGGAGCTGATAATTAACTGTTTCTGGCTGGGAGTGGGGAGCCAGCCAAGGAGTCAGCCCAGGCCGTGCCCTACTGGGTAGCAGAAAGGCGCAGAGAAAGCCACATCTGGACCTGAGGCCTTCAGGCTCTGAGAGTCAGTGTCTGGAGGTCCCAGTGTACATGCAGGTTTGTGTTTGTGTGTGTATGGGAGAGAGGGATGTGTCTTTAAATCACCAGCAGAAACAACTTTTGAAATGAGTTCCAAGCCTCTATTCTGCTGTATTTAGGTGGATTAGAAAGCTTCCAAGTCTGTGGCAGATTTGGAGTCTGACCAGACATGCTTAGCTCAGGCCCAATGCCACACACGGACTTTTCTTTATCCCTGACATGCATCCGTGACATGTGATGTGGGAAATTACTATAATCTTTGGGAGGTGAGTTGCTATGTCAACAATTAACTAGGTGACATTGGGGAAACCCAAAGATATGCGTGAGCCTTAGTAACTTTTGCAGAAAACAAATGAGCAGATTTGGCTGGATTGGTGGTTCTCAAAGCACGTTCTGAGAGCTGCTCCAAGAAGCCTATCCTCTAAAATTGGACAATGGTGGGCTTTTACTAATTCTTACTTTACTAACTGACACAAGGGATTGAATTATATCAAGTTTTAGTTTTCCTCCCAGGCATTTTTCTGGAATTTTTATGCCTCTGGCCATATGGGGTAGACATCAAAAACAACCGAAGGAGGAGAAAAAAATTCCAAACTAAATTCTAATAATAGAAAACTCAGGCATAGTCCGTTTTGCTTTTTTCTTTGTCGAGCTTGCATAAGCCCTCATATAATAAATATTCTTTGCTGTTAAATTATTTTAATTTGATTGATTAATTTGATCAAGATTTCATAGTGTTCCATAAAGACTACTACTTTTCCTGCGTTGCATGAGTTTAAGAACTTCTGTGTTCACGTGATCTTTAAGATCAAGTTTAAAAATGTATGATTTGACGTATGTGTTTATTTCTTTGGTTAGCTGAGTGAGTTTAATAGCAGACTATGTTCATCAACTCCAAACTTCCCAATTTCGACAGGTCTTGACACTCTCGCACCTCTCCCCCAATGCTGGTACCTGAGTCTCTGTGACACAGGCTGAACTGCACAGGTGGAACTGCTGGGGGCTGGGGTCAGCAGCCTGTGGCTCACGTCCTTCAGGCACCTGTTCTTCCTGAGCTCCGTGGGAAGCTCTGGGTGCCCCACAGCACACCTGCCTTCTTCCTTGCTAAAGCAGCTGACTATGCTGTAAACCTGGCCCCTCCGTGCTCAGGAGACATGGTGTCCTTCCAGGCCTTCGCTGGCGGGGTCTGTTCAGCACGCTGGTCCTGGTTACAGCTTCTCCTTCCTAGCAACTTTGGTTTAGGAATAAGCGTGTAACCCAATTCCGGTCAAAGAGCCTGGAAGGGGCAGGTACTGCTGTGCTGCTGGGAAAGCGTCTCTGACTTTTAACGTGCGGCCCGAGGACGGGCTGCGCTCTCTCCCTTTGGATATGCCTGTGTTGGGGTGGGCCGCTATCTGGTGTTGAGGAGATGAGGTGAATGGCATAACCAGCAGTACCCGGCACCCGATGTCCTTACGGAGCTGGCTAAATTCACCTGTCCCTTGCTGGTAAGCCGGTTGACGTAGGTTCCATTTCTCTCCACAGCCTTTCTCTTGGGAAGCTCTTTTTTTGTGCACTGGGCTTAGGTTGGGAGAGACTGAGAACTACAGGGGCTGAGCATTAGGAATGTTCTTCCATCCCTGAGGGTCCCCTTGCTTCACCGGGGTTGCACCCTAAGAGGGATGGAAGAGGAGGGGGTGTAGGGCCTGTCATAAGGGTAAAATGTGGAGGAACCCCAGAGAGGGCCCTTTTTCAAGAAACTGCAAAGAAGACTCTGGCAGAGTTTATGACCCCTCTTACTACGATTCAGTGATCTGTGGAGCTCCACGGGGAAAGGAGAAATCTGACTGGGCCCGATTAGACCTTTCAGAATTCAGAGAAAATATTGCCCGGAGCCAGGGGCCAGAGACCTTAAAATAGAAGCTGGCTGAGAAGGCAGAGAAGCTCCCAGACATCCAAGTCTGACCTTGCAGTCGCAAATGGGTCCGGAGGAAAAAGAGAAGGGGCGTTTCCTGGGGAAATTGGGGGACTGCCCAGGCAGCTTGTGAAAAGCTGAGAAGGGGACAGGACAGAAGGAAGGACGGAGCAGGGCTGAGGAACCTGCATAAAGAGTGTGGAAAAGTACTCTGAATAACAAAAAGGGAGTCTCAGATTACAGCGCCTAAGAAGCAAAGTGCTAGAGACCCCACTGCTCCAGACAATGGTGTGACCTGGATCTCATACATAGAAAGCATTGTTTCAATTGTTATTGCATCCTGAGGAGTCCAAGCTTGCACTAGTGGCTGGAAGTTATGGGGGGAAGCTTTTAGCTCCAAGTAGGGGAAGGTGTTCTAGCCATCATTCCCCCATTGATAGGATGAACTGTTGCAGGAGATAATAAGCTCCTTGGAGCCCACATGAATACTTGGTGGGGGGAGGTGACATGATGGGCAGTTCTCAAGCACTGATTGGATGATTCAGACCCGGAAGTCTGTGATTCTAAATGATTATGATTCCTTAAAGAATCCAGACAAGGACTGTGAGGTGTGCCAGCGATGCCACCTAGAATTCAAAGGAAGAGAGCTGGGGTTTCCTACGTTGCCTGATTCCTCTTTCGCCCACCTGCCTGTGGGCCCTGGGTGCCCAGCCAGGGAAGAGAAGCAGTGTGGTGATTGGCAGGGATGGATTCCAAACTCACTTCTGCCATTAACAGCTGTGTGGCCTGGGACGTTCCTTACTCTCTTTCAGTCTCAACTTCCTTATCTGTAAAATGGGACTACTAGCTATCTTACTGGGTCAGAAGTGCCATGTCAGAAGTACCTGTCCAGAGCAGATGCCAGTAAATGGGAGCTAATACATAAGTGAACAAACTGACTGCACTGTGGCCCACCCTGTGCAGGTCTGTTAACACAGGACTCCACCCACTGAACCAACGATACCCCAAACTGGGGCACAGCCTGGCCTCAACATCATAGAGAACCAGGGTAAAATGAGTAGCTGTTCTTTGAGATGACAGGGCTCATCCAGAGCTTTACTTACTATATTGTTTTGTTTCATGCTACAACAACCAGAGCCCCTGTGTGTTGCAGCCATAGGAAGGTAGGCTGACTCAAGAAACTTACAATAATCCAAGCCCTGACTCCAGGGCTGTGAAAACCAGTGATGATGTCAGTGACGATTGTCATAGCTAGGTGCTGTGCTAAATGTTATATACACCACCCTATTCTTATTATTATTTGCATTTTACAGGCGAGGAAACTGAGTCATGTTTGGTTAAGTGCATTTGCTCAAGCTCACACAGAACAGAAATGAGGAGATTTTGAGTCCAGTGGTCTCAGCTTGGCCCCCTCTACTGCCCCCTCTGGTTTTACAGTTGCCTCTGTCACAGAGCTACCCCAGGAGAGGACACCATCCCAGTACCCTTGGGCAGATCATTCAGAAAGGCTTTGGGTGGAAGCTTGGTGTTGATTTCCTCACTGCTCCTGGATCCCAGGAGGCAGAGGTGGGCTTGGTGAAGCTCTCCACCTTGTTCTCCCAGTGGTGGTCCATGGGAATGAATGCTTCCAGTGGTGGGCTGCAGCTCTCCCTGGGTCTTGTCTAGAGCTTCTGTGTATTGCTATAAGTGGATACTTCACAGATACTCCTCACTATATGGGATAGCCATAAATTGTGCAGAATTAAAAGCAGCAAAAGAATTCCAGATGCTTGGGATGGCTCTGGGGAGCGTTAAGTCAGGAAAAGATGAAATGTGGGTGTATACAAATCTTCATCTGTTGGGGGTGAGGAAGCTTCAGCAAAATAGTAGGAAGCTCACGGGCATAACTCAAGCAAGGGCCTGGCACTGGAAACAAATCCCGGGATCTGGTCTAAACCTTTGACCTCTTCAGATGCCCTGTCACCTCACTCCTCATTTCAGTGTCTGCAGAAGAAAATAGACCCTCAGACCTGCACCCCCAAAACCCCTTGCATTCCTCTTAACTGCATCCTCCCCTTCACTTGTCCTTTCCTTCCGATGGAGGCAGCAGGGTTAGTCCTCACACTTGTGCTTTCAATCACTGTCCTTGTATGTCTCCTGAGCCCTTGGAAACATGTCTTCCACTTTTGTCTCCACCTTTCCCATCTACTCATCTACAGCTAAGAGCAAAGCTATGCTGCAAGACGCTGCTTTCCCCTGCAAGCCACACGCAGTCTTTCCTCCCTTCACCACTTAGACTCTTGAAAGTGCTCTAAATTTACCACTCCCTCGCATTGCTTCTTTTTCTGTTCAGTTGTTCACCTACTAAAATGTGGCTTCTACCTGGGTACACGTCACTGCAACTATGCTGACCTGGCAGCTGCCGCCAGACCCAGGGGCCTAATTGTTGTGCTCATTCAACTCCACCTCTCGGATTTTTTTAGCATTTGACACTGTTAACTCTTCCTTCCTTCTGGACAACCCCCCTATGACATTATCCTTTGGCAATCGTCCTACATGCATTAGGGCTTGCGTTCTTTCCTTTTCCTATGTGTCCTTTACTGAGTCCTCTTTCTTTGCTGGTTCCCTGGTGGTGATCTGTGGCTGGCAGCCTCCAAATGGTTCCAGTGATCTCCCCTCCTGGTATTCACACCCTCGTGTGGTGTTCTCCCGCATTGGGAGGATTGGTCTGTGTGACTGAATATGGAAGAAGTGGTAGAATGTCAGCCTGATGTTAGGTTATGAGAGCCGTTACCTTGGCCACTTTCTCTGTCTCAGGGGAAGCCAGTTGCCATGTCCTGAGGAGCCCTACTGAGAAGCCACATATTGGGGAAATGATACCTCCTGCCAACAGCAGCAATGTGAGTGAGCTTGAAAGCAGACCCCCTGCCCCAGTTGAACCTTCAGATGTCAGGCCCCGGCTGACTATAATCTTAGGAGGATCCTGAGCCAGACACCACCCCCTCCGCCCCCAGCTGAGCTTGTTGTTTCAAGTTGCTAAGTTTTAGGGTAATCTGTTACTCATCGAGAGTTAACTAATACATGCTTTGGAACCCTCTTTTCTCTCATCCGCTCTCCACTCTCTCTAATTGCCAGAATGAGAATAATTCCCAGGGAGGCCCTCCGGCCCAAGCCTCCTTTCCTTAGCTGTGGAGCTAAATTTCCACCTGTAATTTGGTCAATTATACATCAAACTCATTATGTCCCAAGTTGAACTTAGTATTTCCTCTCCATTCTTTTCCTTTTTCCTGAGTTTTACGTCCTGGATACTAGCCCCATTATTAGTCTAGTCACCAGAGCTATAGACACATCAAAATCAGTTTCCCGCTTTCCCCAGTTCTTCTAATTCTACACTGTAATTCTCCTCATCTGCCTCCTCTTGTCTGTTACTCTTAGTCCTCTTTTTTTTTTTTTTGCGGTACGCGGGCCTCTCACTGTTGTGGCCTCTCCCGTTGTGGAGCGCAGGCTCCGGACACGCAGGCTCAGCGGCCATGGCTCACGGGCCCAGCCGCTCCGCGGCATGTGGGATCTTCCCGGACCGGGGCACGAACCCGTGTCCCCTGCATCGGCAGGCGGACTCTCAACCACTGCGCCACCAGGGAAGCCCGCCCTCATCATTTCTTGCTCAGCTAACTGCCACAGCCTGGTCTTCCAGCCTCCATCCTACGCCTGAATTGTTGGTGGAGATTGCAGATCTTCACAAGTTACAACTTTGCTGAATACCTTCAAAGATTTCCCACTGCCTAAAGAATAAATCCTGAACTCCTCAGTCCAGGATCCCAGGCCTTTTGTAAGCTGCCCCACGCCATTTCTCCAACCTTTGCCCCCTCCCTTCTTCTCTTTCTCCAGACTGACTGGGGTCTCAGCCTCAGCCCCACCAGACACACTCATGCTGCCTTTCCTCATGTTGTTCTCTCTGTAATACCTTGTTTCCTTGTGCAATAGTCTCTCCTCCTCATTACCATTATACTCATCACTGAAAGTCCAGGTCAGTAGCACCTCCTTGAACTGTTTTTGATCTCCACAGTCAATTACTTCTCCTCCCAGGCCCCCAGGACCGGTCACATTGTGTTTGAATTATTCCCTAATTCTTAGTGCTGCCCTCTCCCACCAGCTGACAAGATCTGTGGACTCCGGGATGGTAGATGCTTGAATGAATGAAGGACACTTGTTCAAGGGGATCCTTTATTTATATTTTACTTCTTTAGGATCAATTTAGCCAAAAGAGCAGGAAGTACGCAAAGCCACATACCCAACAGTGTGAGGGTGTGCAGTTGATACGTTTCAGGTAAACTCATCTTTGCCCCTCATCCCTCCCTCCTTCTCTGAGTTTGGTGCAATCTGTGTTTGGTGCTCCCTTACAGTGCAGGGGGTACCCAGAATCTGTGCACAGCTTGCGTGCAGGGTTGTGTTAATGATTTTCTTGCAAGTCTTGAGGTCCCAGGGAGATAGAGCTCCCCAGGGTCCACCAGGCATTGCCTGTGCAGGGTGGGGTGAGATATCTGCTCTGAAATGGGGTGGAGAGGGGCTACCCAAGCTGCATGGGTCTGTCCCCGCTGCAGCTCAGATAAGGGCTTTGGCAGCTGTCATTTTGACACCCTGGTTCTGGCAGAGGGATGGTAGAGTGGTCTTCAGGCCAGGTTACCTGGGGGTGAATTCCAACTTGCCTCTAAGATCAGTGTGAGCTTGGTTAGGTCATGCTTCTTGGGTGTTGGTTTTTCTGTGCTTATAATGAAGCAGTTGGACTCTTCAGATCATTCTGAGTCACTGAGGCTGACGTCTTTATAGCCTGAAGCCCATTTCAATGAAGACATCTTGAAAGAGAGGACTGACAGTGTGAGGGATTGCTATTCCTGGTGGGGGTCTGACACAGGCACCGCCTGCTTTAAGCCTCATCAGATGTGGTCAGATGGCCCTGCCGGTGCAGCTTGGGCTCCTGGGACCATCTGTCAAGACACAGATTTATGGGGTGCGGCTGTGGAAGGTTTTAAACATTCCATGGGCTTGGCCTTCTTGATGACCACAGATTTCTGGAAATTGGTCTCTGACATCAGTCCTCCCAGGGGACACAGTGAGACTAAATACCAGTCCAGGTTTGTATCATTTAGGAGGTTAAATGCCCAGTGTTCCCGGGAGTGGGCCTCAATGTGCAGCGGAAACAGTATTTCAGTCAAAGGCGTAGAGTCGCTTCGGACAGGGTCTCCCTCTGCTGTTGCTGTGAGGAATGGGTTTTCCTCATCAATCAGAGCCACAAGGGAGGCTCAGGAGAAAGAACACAGGCTCCTTCATGAGAGTCCAGCTTGTGCTCGCTCAGAAAACCACACCCACCCTGAAATGTAAGTGCTGGAGTAAAATTAGGAGGGGAGAGCTACAATTTCCGTTCCGTGTCAGTGCTTTTAATGATTGTGTCTCTGAACATTTTGATTTTGTGGTTTAAATTATAAAAAGATGTTCAAGGCTCTGTCAGGAAAAATGAGAATTCTGTTCATAACTCAACCAAAGTCATTTGTAACTTCCTATAAGTACTAAATCATGTTTTATTCATTTGTTTCTGTTCAGTCACCCAACATCACCCAATTGGTCACATACCAAAAAAATATATTTTCTGATATAACTAAAAAAGAGTTTATTTTTGAAAACACAGGGGCTTCCAGGTGAATGTGGCTATTTAGTGGTAGACATTTGGCTCCCCTCCGCCCCCATCAAAGTGCTGTATGAGAATTTTAAAAAGTGTTCACTCCAAGGACACAAGGTAAGAGCAGAGAGGAGGATTCAAGTGAAGGATGGAGGCATGGCAACTGAGTTTTCAGAACATGGGAAGTTTCGAGCTACTTGCCTGCAGTAGGTTTTTCCTGTCAGCAGTGTGCCTTTCACCCTCCAAATCCCTGAGTGGCTCAGCACCCAGGGACACCAAGAACTAAAGAACAAGGGTCAGGCGTGGGGCTAAAAATGAGTGGATAGTTGAAACTCAGTAAATAGGGACTTCCCTGGTGGCGCAGTGGTTAAAAATCCACCAGCCAATGCAGGGGACACGGGTTCGATCCCTGGTCCGGGAAGATCCCACATGCCGCAGAGCAACTAAGCCTGTGCACTGCAACTACTGAGCCTGCGCTCTAGAGCCTACGAGCCACAACTACTGAGCCTGCGTGCCTAGAGCCCATGCTCTGCAACAAGAGAAGCTGCCTCAGTGAGAAGCCCGCACACCGCAAAGAAGAGTAGCCCCCTCTCGCCGCAACCAGAGAAAGCCCGTGTGCAGCAATGAAGACCCAATGCACCCACATCATCTGGGGACCCCCATCCCTCCTCTCTGCCCTGCCCTTCTCCTGCTTCCCCAGCCAATGGAGACCAAAGGCTTATTCTCCAGAAGAACTGACTGGTAGAAGTGTGTCAGGCCTTGGAAGGCTAGGCAAAGCAGAGGACAGAAGACAAGGATTAAAGTCAGACTTGTGCTGAATGGTGGGCTCTTCAGACTTTTTCTCCTCCCTGACTCTAGAATAGCAGCAGGCAGACCTATATCCCCAGGCAGGCAGCTGGAGGACTCTTTCTGGAGAGTATGAATAGCCCCAGGGAAGACCTGGGCCCTAACTTATGAGGAACCAAAATTCTAATGGCCTTCTGGTGAAACCCACAAATCCTTGAAATCTCCAGAGAACATGTCCAATTACTGTTGCAGTACCTTGTCCTAGGTATAAGGACAGCGCAGGGCCATGAGATATTTGAGGAAGGTGCCAACGTGACAGACAGGGCCTAAAACAAACAGAAAAAGAGGGCTCAGAGAGAAGGTGCAGGCAATGTAGGAAGCATAGAAAACTTAAAACTAATAAACCCTCTTATTACCATCTTGAGAGATACGTGGGAATATGTTACATCTATAAAACAAGGACAGAACACAATGAAAAAATAACCAGAGCATAAAAATTTTGAAAAGAAAAACGAACAGAACCCAAACAAAATAAAGCAAAGAAAACAAAAATGATAGAATGGTTGGAAGCTAAAATCAAGTAGAACAAAAGACAAAGGAAGAAGGGAAAGGCTGAGGTTCATCTACTGACCTATAGGAGTTCCAGACAGACAGAGCAAGAGGAAAAAAAAGTATTGAAGATGTAGCACAAGAGAGTTTCTCAGAAATGAAGAAAACAAGTATCGAGAATGATTATATTTTTGGAAGATGGGAGGAGAGGTAGTGAGGAGGATATCACAAGTTCACGCCTACAGCTGATCAGTCAAAAACTGCAACATGAATATTACCAAAAATATGAAAGTGAATATCAGAAGAATTTGCCAGAAGAGTTGACATTTGTCTTTGGGGAGTGGAGCTGGGGAGAGGAATCAGAGAAACAAATAGTTGTTCGTTATTGTTGCTTTATTAAGACACTGATTATTTCTTGACATATTAAGCTTGGTTACTTTTTTATTACTTAGACAAAAATAAAAGTGTATTTTGAAACAAGAAACAAGGATAAAAATTAAGGAAGTACCTCTCTCCAGATGTTAATATATTAGAGAAAATCCTTCCAGTTATATAGTTGTGCATATATGGAAAAACATATTACCACAACAGGATTATAACATGCATGCTGCTAACTAATTGATTTTTTAGGCTAAAAATATACTGGAATTGTTCACCTGCCAACAAAAATATATAGAATGCCTATATATGGAAGGCTCACTGCTAGGTGGTACAGAGAGAATGAAGTTGTATATAGTTAAAAACTGCATGAACTTAGTGCTATGGGAGAGAAACTACAGGGCTGAGCCCATCCAGGGAGGCTCCTTAGAAGTGGCTTCCCGGAAGCACTTGAAGCCACAGATGTGGAGCCTTCAGTGATGGAGAGGACAAAGTGCTCCAGACGATGCCAGCCCCATGCCATCCACAGCTATTGAAGCACGTGTGTGAGACTTGCTGGGCCCACGTCAGTCATTGTTGTAGCCCATGTAAAGGCCAAGGGACAGGAAACTCCTTTCTTGGTTACAGGGGGCTCTATCCCTGGCTGGGAAGGAGCGTGGGTGGAGTCAGGCCCCTTCCTCATCTCGGTGATGACATTCACCATGTGCCTCAGCACACTAGACTCACATCCCTCTTTGCTTGCTGGGAAGTTTCCATCAGTTGTCACACTGTGAGCTGCGTAATGGTGAGCCGAGCTGTCTTTAGCACGGCGAGGTCCCATCACTGGAGGCTTCCAGGGAGAGGCTGCATTAGGGCAGTGGGGATGCCAACATAATCTTCCACTTGGGATCAAGTCCCACATTCTGACCACTTCCTTTGTCAGCTCCTTACCTATATGTTCTCAAGTTTAAAAGCTAGCCTCACTTTTCCTCTGTTTGCTTTTCCTGTGATACCTCACCCCTCTGTTCCTTCCACCTACAGTTTCTACCTGTATAATTCCCACCTGTTTTATCTGGTCCAAAAGACTACCTTGGAATGGGGTTCTGGAAACTTTGAGACAGAGGAGACTGCACCAGGGCACACACACAGGACAGAAGCAGCACACAGGGATGTAAAACCACAAAGTTCTGAGGCTTCAGTGGGAGCCCAATTATTGAGTACATGTGGGGAACCCAGGTACATGGTTCTCCTTACTGAACCCAGTGGGAGCCATTGTGATAACTAAATCACATGCAATAAGTGTGAGTTCCAGTTATTGTTTCCACCCCTTCTGTAAAAATTTCCTATTGCCGTTGTAATAAATTCCCACACGTTTAGTGTCTTAAAACGACACAAATTTATTACCTCATAGTATTGGAGGTCAGAAGCCCCATACAGGTCTCACTGGGCTAAAATCAAAGTGTTGTCAGGGCTGGGTTCCTTTCTGGGGGCTCTGTGGGAAGATCTGTTTCCTTGCTCATTCAGGTTGTTGGTGGAGCTCAGTTCCTTGTGGCTGTAGGACTGACAGCCCCATTTCCTTGTTGGCTGGCTGTCAGCTGAGGGCTGTTCCCAGCTTCTAGAAGGAACTCACATTCCTTAGTTTGTGGCCCAAACTTCCATCTTCGAAGCCGTCAAATGTGGTCCAGTCCCTCTCACCTTTGAATCTCTTCTTCTTTTGTCTCATTTCTCTCCCAGGTGGGAAAATGGCTCCACTGCTATTGCACTGGGTGTACCTGGATAGCTCTGGCTAGTATCCCTAACTTAAGGTCAGCTCATTAGCAACTAAATTCCATCTGCAACCTTACTTCCCTTTTTCTGTGTAACATAACCCTCACAGGTCCCAGGGATTAGGACATGGGCATTGTGGGGGACCATTACTCTGCCTGCTACACTGTCCATCCTTCCACTGCATACTCTGACTTCTACAGAAGATTGGGGAGGGGAACCAAAGCACAAGAAGTTGGGGTATTTTATTTAGCCTTTCAGGGAGTCCTTAGAGGAAAACTGCAATTGCGAGAAAGGTAGAAAGCAGCAGTCTATGGACCAGTGTTTCTCAAAGGATGCTCTCTGGACCAGCAGCAGCAGAATCACCTGTTAGAGAGGCAAATCCTGCCCCCCACCACCCCAACCCAGGCACCCGACTGAATTAGAAACTCTAGGGGTGGGGCCCAGCAATCTGGGGTTTAACAAGCCCTGTGGGTGACTCTGATGAGACCCCCGGCTCCAGATCAGCTGTCCTTCCCTGCCTCACGGTGCTCTTGGGCTGGACCGTCTCTGCGTTGTGCTTATGTTTCTTAGGCTGCCAGCGCTTCCCAGTCACTGGGGCCTCCCTGGAAGATTGGGAACTTGATTGACTCAGAAGTCAGGCTGCTAGTGCCTTGCAAAGGTAACATAACCCAGAAAATCTACCAGAAGGAACTGAAAGGCCTCTGGCAGGGTCTTCTGGGAAGCCAGCTGGGCTCACAGCTCACACAGGGCTGAGGGAAGTCAGGATGCAGAAGAGCCTCAGAGGCGGTTCCAGTGCAGGACACAGGCCAACCCGACCTCTGTAGCACCGGCTGCAGGTTTCTCTGTGTGGGAGGGTGTTTGAGGAGCAGGTGAAACCAGAGATTTTGATCCTGGAGAATGAGGTGGGCAGAACCCTATGGGGTTAAGCACCCAGAGGATGGGGTCCTTGGACTTTTCTGAGAAATCCAGACTCTCTTTCCCGAAGTGTCACCTAAGACGTTGGGTCTTATTCTTGACTGCACAGAGGAATCAACTTGGGGAGTTTTATACATCCTAGTGCCCGGGCCGCACCTCAGGCCAATTCAATCAGAACGTCGGTGGGGGGATGGGGGTGATGGGGGGTGGGCTCAGGCTCAGTACCCTTTTTTAAAGCTCCTCAGGTAACTTTTGAGAACCGCTGGTCCAACAGTGGCTCTCAATCCTGACTGCACATCAGGATCAACTGGGAAACAGCAACAACATAGAGCAGGCAGCCTCAGTGCCCTAAACCAGCTCCTGAGATCAGCCTGGGCCTTGTAGGTGTTAGAACTCAGACAGGGTTGGAGGCCAGGGTCTAATGGGCACGGAGGTGTTTTTGCTGGCAGTGTATGGTCTGAGGTTCAGCTCCACCCTCCATCTGTGGGGTGGGGTGGGGTCTCACCTTTTAGTTTCAAGGCGTGAAGCTCCCGGCCCAGCCTGGGCAAGTGGCAGTGCTCAGTGAATATTCCTTTGTCTCTGTTAAACTGGCTCTTATTTTTGTCCAGCAAGGAAACGTGCAGCAGAAGAAAGGCCCTCCAATATAAGACCTGGGAGGGATCCCTGAACACAGGGGACTCATGGAGCATAGGTGTAGCTGCTACTCAGGACGGCTGTGGGCCTCCCCAGTGGGGTCACTCCATCTCTCTGGTCCCACGAGCTTGGGGTGTGTGTGTGTGTGTGTGCTTCCAGGAAGCTGGCCCTGTCTTCTTCCAAGGAAGTTTCTCCTGCCTCACAGGAGGAGTTTCAGTTTCTAGTCGCTTTATGATCAGTGTTTGGCTTTTCTCCTTTTGAGCCTGCCATATGAAATACATCATTATGAAATACATAATTCATAATGATGTATTTCATATTTGCACTGAAGGGGGTCTCATGTCTGAACCCACCCATTGGCATGTCAACGTTTCGTTCTTGCTAAAAGAATCAGCTGGGACTCAAATGTCAGTTTAAAAAACAAAACAAAACCGATGTGTCAACAATGATCTCAAAGTCTCCCATTTGAAGAAGGATAGGTGCCGCCCTTCATAGATGTTGGTGGGCGTGTCAGGATCAAGGGGCTGGCCTGGGAGTGACAGGCTTGGGGCTGTTTACTGCATGGAAACCCTGGGCCTAGATGATTTCATCTGTGTGATGAGGTGAGAAGTCCAAGGATCATCAACATCCCCCTGGCTCTGATACCCTGAGACTGTGAAACGAGGTGAAAACTTGCTGAGTGGGAAGACGACCTGTAGCCAAGGACACGGATGTCTTTCCCCCAGTCTCTGCCTCGCTTTCACTGAAGTGCCGGGAAGTGCTCCTCCCTGGGAGTTCAAGACCTCGCTGTGTGGAATTCTTACCCAGGAAAGCATCTTCTTGCTTTTTTTTTTCAGACCATGGAACGTCAGCGTATGAATGAGCTGGGATTTACATCTGTAGGCCTGGCTGCTCTTCGGATCTTGCTTGGATTTTGAGATATAAATTACACCTGTGAGTGTGTCCTGCTCCAGGACCTGTGTTATTTATTGTTTGAGCTTGAGGATCACAGAGGATCAGATCTGGGGGACCAGGTGAGTCTGGCCAGAGACTGTTTAAAGGCTCTATATTTCCCCTGTTCTGTATCCACTCACATTGGTTCCAGTTGTTTTGAAAAAGAGCAATGGCTCATAAATATGAGTGTGAAGCCTGGGTGAGTTGCCCTCGGCCTTGCCTTCCTCCTGGGCACAGGGTTTAGCATGCACAGGAGTGGCAGGGTGATGGGGGAAGAGAGGGCTAGGACTGGCTTTTAACATCCTAGGTCTGAAAGTGACACAATACCAAGCTCTCTATAGAGGCTGCCAGTCCCCTGACACTTCTGTTTCCATGGAAAGAAGCATAGAGACAGTTATACATTTGGGAAGACCTTTGACAATGCCTTAGATTGCCCATAAGGTACAGAGTACAGAGGCTGGTGTATACAACCCCGGACAAAAATGTGTACTATAAATGAATAGTGCACAGAGCGATGCAGGCATGTCACGAACATATATGCAGGAAACATTCTGACATAATTATGGTGATTATATAAAAGAGAGCAAAAGACTGCTTCACACCCACTTGAATGGCTATTACTAAAAAAAAAATGGAGAATAATAGGTGTGGCCAGGATGTGGAGAAATTGGAACCCTTGTGCACTGCTGGTGGGAGTCATTTTGGAAAACAGCAGTCCCTCAAAAAGCTAAACACAGAATTACCGTAAGATCCAGTGATTCCTCTTGTAGGTGAAGCTAAGTGAAATGTTAGACACGAAAGGACGAATTCTGTATGATTCCACCTTTATGAGGTCCTAGAACAGGCAAATTCACAAAGAGTAAAATAGACGTTGCCAGGGGCTGGGGGCAGGAGAAGTGTGGCGTTATTGTTTAGTGGGTATAGTTTCTGTTGGGAAGATGAGAAAGCTCTGGGGATGGACTGGATGGCGGTGATGGTTGCATAACCTTGTGAATGCACTAAAAGCCACTTAAAAATGTTTAAAATGGTAAATTTTATGTATATTGACCACAGTAAAAAGGGCAAAAGCACCAGTGGTTGAATTTGCCCCAGTCACCCTCTCTCCAGGGTTGGGGTGGACTCCATCACGTCCCACCTGTGCTTCACCACGGTCCTGTGGGAGGGACATCAGTCCCATTTTATGGGTGAGTAAACAGGGTGCGAGGAATCTGTCCAGGGTCTGTTATTCTCCTTTAGTTTCTCCCTAACACATACATATGTATTCTCATTTGTATGCCTGCTTACTGTTTGTCTCCCCTCCACTAGCATATGCATTCTCTCAGGGCAGGGACTTTGTGGGGTCCCTCACCCTAGTATTCCTAGTGCCTGGAACAGTGCCTGGCACACAAGAGACATTTATAACAAATGAAGACGCAAACTATTCTCTTTGAGCTGGTGGGGGGCCGACACAGGACATGTGCCTCTCTTCCTTCTGGCTCTGCCACCCTGTATTCGGCCTGGATGGGCGAGTGGGGACCCCACAAATCGGAAGCCTTTCATGCTCCAAACCAGGATAAATGGCCTCAGGAGAGCCGCCCCCTGAGCACTCTTTTGGTGGCTGCAGAGCCTCCCCCTTGGAGTCACCCGTTTCGAAGTGGCTGGATTCTTCTAGCCTTCTGCCTCGCCCTGCCTTGACCCTGCCCCAGCACACCTCGGTACCTGGACAGATGTGGCCTCTTCTCTTACTTTGCTCCCGCTGGACCCAGACTCTTCTGCCTCTCAGTCCTGGGCCCGAGTGGAAGCTCGCCCTGTCCCTCTCAGGGTGGCTGAGAGCCAGAGCCTGGGCACATTTGGGCAGGAGGTGAGAGCTGGCTCCAGGCTAACCTTCAGGCCCCTTGCAGTGGCTTTCTTCTCCCTTTGGTGCTTCCTCCCTGCCCTTGGAGCTCCCTGGGAATGACATTTTACCTTCACTTTCACCCCTGTGTCCAGCACAAGGGCCTGTCCTGTTGAAGTTGATGGCAGATCAAGTTGCCCCCTGCTGACAGGGCAAGTCCTGCCGCTAACAGACCCCTGTCCCAGCCCTGGGTTTGGGGTGTGTCAGGGTTTTGGAACTGGCCTGGGAGTGACAGGTTTGGGGTCTGCTTATCTCCTAATGATCTCATCTGCTCAATGAGGTGAGAGGGTCTGAGGGTCACAAACATTCTTCCAGCTCTGATGCTCAGATCATAAAACAAGGTGAAAACATGCTGAGCAGGGGAGATGATCTGTTAGCGAAGGACACGGACACCTTTCCTCCAATCTCTGCTTGGCTGACACCCTATGTTCAGGGTCAAGGGGTACCACCCATTACTTTGATTTCAAAACAGCTCAAAGAGACTCATCTTTTCTCGATCCTGGTCCCCAGTATAATCTCTTTCTGTGACATCACTATCTACCCATCACTCAGATTCACAACCTCAGAGCAGACTTTGCTTCTAGTTTTCCTTCAGCTCTTCCCAGGTCAGCAGAAGCCCTGCTGTTCCCACTTCCTGGCGTTGCCCTCATCTGCCTCCTCTTTATCACCCCTGTGTCTGTGGCCGACCCCAGGGCTGCCTGCTTATCCTCTGATGTGTGCCATCGACAGCCAGCTGACCTCCCCACCTCTCACCCCTCCACCTGCCACTCCAGATGCCACACTACAGCCAGGGGGTCGTTCAGAGATATGGACTAAACCATACCACTTTCCAGTGTAAAGGTCAAGAGTTCCTGCAGGTACACAGGGTTCTGGGATAATAGCATGCTGGCTGGTAAATGTTTAACAACAGCCGTGCAGGACGAGAGCCCTTATTTGTAGCAAAATTCAATGTATGTACACCAGGTAGGTGAATGTCACGGGAGTGTGGTTAATAGGTACTCCAAACTGCTGAGCTCAACTTCAATATTAGATTTGTAAATGGTGCTTACGTACATCCGCATAACCCGTGGGTGGTATGACCTCTTACTTCCTAATTAAAATGATCCCTTTATCACTCCTCTCTCAGCGCTAACTCTGTCTTTTTAAATATAGTTCACTCTATACCAGCAATTTTCATTATTTCCCAGAGGTGGAGATGTTTCCATGGTGATGCTGGGAATGGTGCAGGTACCCTCAACTCTGACCTACCTAAGGGACTTGCTGGTGGGAGACTTTATCCTGGGATCAATGGGTCGGAAGCAGGAGTTGTAACCTCTACTTCTATCTCTTCCCCACACTTCAGTGCAAAAGAAAGTTGCAGAAAGCAGAAGTGAGGTGAGTGGAGAAGGACCTCACGTGGCTTTTTACCCCCTAATAAATCACTTCACCAAATGCTTATATGATTATTCTGATCAGCATGGCAGCACGCCAGAAGTTCTCACAGAGAGAGAGAGAGAGAGAAAGAGAGAGAGAGAGAGAGAGAGAGAGAGAGAACAACAACATCAATGCTCCATCTCTCTGCTTCCCTTAGAACACAGCTTCTGAGTGAGGGGCTGCATTTGTTGTCTCTTTGGTGTGTGGCATGAGGAGAAAGCTATCCCACCCCTACCACTGTCGATTGGTAGAAATTGTATAGTTATATGGTTAACATAGTCAATGCATGTTGACAAACTGGATACTTTGGTGCCAAAGACTGGCTTTTCTGAGTCATCCATAGCTGACCTTGGTATTTAGTATAGTTAAGAATTTATAGAGCGCCTGTGGTGTGCCTGCCCCCAGCCAGGTACTGGGGATGCAGAGATGAATGACATTCCTTGTTATGTCCCAGGAGTTTCTGGTGTGGGAGCTCAGAATTGGGGGAGGCAGGCAAGAATCCTGATTCAGGGAATGCATTTCATAGACACTGCCTCTGTAGGCAAGTTTAGATGTCCACAACTGCATGGGAACCCTTCCTTAGCAAGTCTCTGGCAATGAACTGAGGGTTGGGTTGTAGAATTAGACATGGACCCCACTTTGTCTTTTATAGCCCAGGGCCCCCTCTTCCCACCGAGAGACAGATCTCCATTCAGTGCCTAGGTCCATGATCCTCATGGAGAGAGCTTTAAAAGATTTTTAAAAATTGAGGCACAACCAATATACAGTACCATGGAAGATTTTAATCTTTCAGTTTGGAGAATTTTGATAATCATATATATCTATGTAACTACCACTCAAAACAGAGGCTAGAACATTTTCAGTCTCCAAGCGAGCTCCCTGTACCCCCTCCAATTAACTACCCAACCACTGTGTTCTTACTTTTGTGTGTTAGAGATTAGTTTTGACTATTCTAGATTTAATATAAATGGAATCATAAGGTATGTATCCTTTGTGTCTGGCTTCTTAAAAATTTAAGATTCTTCCATTTGGGTTTTTATATCTGTTTTTATTATACCATAATTCATTTACCCATTCATCTGTTATTTCCAGGTTTTTACTGACTATTATGAAGAATGTTGCTACGAACATTCAAGTACAGTTCTCTTTTGTAGACACAGGTATTTATTTCTTGTGGTAAATACCTGTGAGTGGAATTGCTGAGTCATAAGGTAGATGTATGTTTACCTTTATAGAAACTAACAAACAATTCTCTTTAGTGGGTGTGGCAATCTACACTTACAGTTATGGTGGAGAACTCTGACTGGGTCTGATTTTAGCCAGATGTGAAACAGAATGTCATCATGGAGAGTTTTAACTCACACTTGTTTGGCATTTTCACACTATCCTCCTGATGCTCACAGCCTACCCTACCTTTAGGTTTGAGGATATCTTGTTTACAGACCAGGAACCCAATGCTCACAGAGAGTGAGTACCTTGCCCAGTCAGCCAGGTGATACCTGGCACCTCTGACATTCCAGCCCGGCTCTGGCTGTGTGTTATAATCAAAAATAGGATTTTTTTTTTTCTTTTTTTGCGGTACGCGGGCCTCTCACTGTTGTGACCTCTCCCGTCGCAGAGCACAGGCTCCGGACACGCAGGCTCAGCGGCCACGGCTCACGAGCCTAGCCCCTCTGCGGCATGTGGGATCTTCCTGGACCGGGGCACGAACCCATGTCCCCTGCATGGGCAGGCGGACTCTCAACCACTGCGCCACTAGGGAAGCCCCCCAAATAGGATTTTGATCTTTGTCCCTGGTTCCTGACACAGAGCTCCTAAAACCTGAGGAATTTCCTGAGCGCTTTTTATTATTCATAGCAAGCCCCTTTCGACCACACCAGAATTTATGCTAATGAGTTGACCACACCAGAATTTATGCTAATGAGCTGATTCTGGCAGATCCTACAGAGCTTCAGGATGGGGGTGGGTTGCCAGAGGAACCAGCCACCTGATTAGAAGGTTACAACTTTCAGCTTCACCTCCTGACCTTTGCATAGGGTAGAGGGTCTGAGGATTGACTTCAATCACCAATGGCCATGATTTAATCCAGCATACATCATACAATTGTACTTGTAAGTAGAGTTGACTCCTTCTAGCAAATTATAAACCTGAGGGGGTCATGGGAACCCCGAATTTGTAGTCAGCCAAGCAGAAGGGCAAGTCTGGGGACTTTGTTTGCAACTGGTATGTAAAGTGGCGACAGTCTTGTGGGACTGAGCCCTTAACCTGTGGGATCTGCATCGGCTCCGGATAGTTAGTGTCAGAATTGAATTGAACTGTTGGACCCTCAGTTGGTATCAATGAATCAGAGACCTGGTGTTGGAATGATGTATGTGACCTCAGTGAAAACCACGCAGGCTGACTCTTAGCTGCCCCCTCCCACTGCCCCTCTGTTTTCTTTGGGCACATAGTACTAGGTTGCCCTTTAAACAGTGGGACCTGCGGGTGTTAGAACTGAAGAGTGACGAGAGCCCTCCTCTGAGCCACGTGAATGCGCCGATGCTTGTTAAAACAGCAGAATCATGACGTGAGCAGACATCTCAAGGGATATTCCAGATACAATTTATCAAGCTTCTCAGGACAGACACTTACCAAGACTGAATTCCAGAATTCAGTGTCACAGAGATAAGGAGGGGAAGCAGACAACATAAATGCCAACTGTGAGTTGACATGGAGAAGAAGTCTTATAAGAATACTTTAATGGAAATAGAAATGTCATCAGTGAACAAGACTAAATGGCAATGGAGTAGTATTTAGGGACATTTTATGAGTTTTATTAAGTTTTGTGCATTTATAATACTAATAACGGGAAAAGAGGGATACGATTTTTGTCTCATTATTATTTATACATAATAAAAATATCCATTAACGTTGTTGGGACTATTTGCTAGTTTTATCTTTTTCAGAAGTGATGTTTTCCCAGGGTGTCTAAGACTTCTTCTCTCATACTGAGTTGTTGAACCTGGAGCACATTGCAGTTTAGACTCCGAAGCTGACTTTATCACGAGGATATCTGGGTACTGACACTAAGCTGTGAAGACAACCCTTCCCATTACCTGTGCATGAAAGCCGCTGGGGAACTCCTGATGCCTTGAGACTACACAGCTGCGTGAGCACATACTGTGGAGAACCATGCAGTGCAGAACTTTCAGTTCCATGCGTTTTTGCAGGAAGTGGCCCCGTACATCATCCCTTTTCACCACTCGTTAGGAGAGGAGAAGCTCAGTTCTGGAGAGGTGAAACACTTGCTTAAGTCCAGCTGGTCACTGGCAGGGGTGGGAGGAGAATGCCATCTCCTTGGACTCCTTGCTGCTGTGCGGGATGCAGGTTGTGGGGCAATGTCTCGCCTTTAGAGAGAAAGGAAAGAAAGAGAGAGTGATGTCTTAGGAAAGTAAAAGCTCCAATCTATTGAGCATTTACTATGTGTCAGGACTCTGTCAATGCTTTACACATCCACAACCCTAAGGAGAGAAGACTGAGCCTGGGAAAGGCGAAGTGAGCTCTCCAAGGTCAGAGGTCAGGTGAATGGGCATCTGCCATGTGATCTGTCTGTACAGCAGCCCAGTGTTGTAAATGCTGCCCTCCCCCTGGTTCAGAGTCTCACTTATCCTCATTGCCCAGACGCTGACATGATTTGGGTCTTCCTGGCCTCAGTATTCCAGCATCCCTTGTCAGCTCATTTTTAGGCTGGTCCCTGATCACCCGAGGACCACTTCCCAGGTGTCCTTGTGGAGGAGGCTGAGGCTCACCCTGAATCATGCACCTTTATTTTCTCGGGTTTTTGCTGTAGCTCTGAAAAGGGGATGGGACACACGGAACACTACTGTTCCAGGGTGACTGTGTTCAAGCCCACCTTTTACGCACCTCCAGCGTCGGCAGCTTCCTCTTGGTCTGTCCATGGCTCTGTTTTCCAGTGGCTGAAGGAACACATGCCGTCTGTTTTGACACATGTTCTGTGTCTTCCCAGAGACCCCGTGCCACGCGCGGGCCTGGGAACTACGTAGTCCCCCAGACACAGAGAAGTCTTCCAGCCGCAGGCAGACAGCCTAGGAGGGGAACATCCCTGGCCTATCAAGGAGCCCTTCTAGTTCCTGGACCCAGGAATCAGAGCAAACCTGCGTTTAACAAGGCTTTCCTGGCCTTGGCTTTAAATCTGCAATCTGGGGAGAGAAAGAGTTGGATCCACAAGGACTTGGAGGCCAGAGCAAGTATTTGGTGAGGCTTTCACATTTCACACGTGCTACCTTTGCAGGAGCCCCACCTTCCATCTAACACCCTGACCAGGAGCCTGGGGGTGGGCTCATCTTCCACACCCAGTGCTTTCCTTGCCTTCTTAATAGCCCTTTGATCATCCCCTTCTCAGCACACTCACTGCTCCTGCCTCAGCTTAAGCACTAATCATTTCTCACCTCGATGACTGAAATGGCCTCAGATAGGGTCCCCTGTGGCCTGTATTCCCTGCTCCCTCTTGTCCTGGGTGTCTTGCCCTCTTCACTCATGCAGCAAGAGTTCTTTGGTTGGAAGCAACAAGGACCTATTCTAGTAACTTAAACAGAAGAGGATACATTGGAAGGATGCAAGTTTGTCCAAGGGTTGGAAGGGAGGGCTGGTAGACCAGACCTGGAGCAGGCAGATGTCCAGGGTCTCACTGGAGAGAATAAACCCACCTCCCCTGACTTCACTTTTGCAAATCAAATGTCCACTACAGTTGCCAACTTTCAGATAGTGTCTGGGGGAGGGAGCAGAGCCTGGCTGAGGACCTGACTTCCCAGGGCCCTGAGTGAAGGATTTGGGAGTAAGGGAATGAGGTGATGGGCAGTGTCTTTGAGAGTAAAATGAAATCAAAGCTCAGAGGGCCATGCAAACCATTCATCAACTGGAAGGAGTGAGGCAGGGAGGGAGAGGGAGGGAGGAAGGAAGGGGAGGAAGGAGGGAGAGAGAGGAGACAAAGAAGGCAAACAGATTAATGCGAAAGGAAGGAAAGAAGGGAGTAGAGTGGAGAAAAGAGGAGCTCTGAAATTTGAGACAGTGGCTAGAACCCAGGAAGCCTGGCCAGGCATCAGGAGGTTTGAAGCAGAGGGTGGGAGGTGTCCCCAGGGGAAATTCTTTGAGCTGCAGGGAGGGGCCGCTGGAGCATTGGATGGGGGATTCGAGGCCTCGGGTGTGGATAAGAAGAGATTCTTCAAGGACACCCGCCCAGAGCCACGCTGGGCATAAGGGGAGCGGAGCAGTGAGTCACAGACCTGTCCTCGGCGCCCACAGGGTGGCAGGGACCCCGAGGCCAGCTGAGAGATTCGAGAACAACCAAGGGCAGGAGAGGATGCAAAGAGCTAAGTCTGTTGAGCTACATTGTTCTCGGTCCTCTGCAAGGTGGGTATCCCCGAACCTCCTTACAGATGAGGACGATCAGATCCAGAGAGCTCGAGAGCCTTCCTCAACACCCACAGCTAGACAGTAGCACCACTGGGGGCTGGGCGCAGGGGCGTCTGCTCCCGCAAGCACGTGTGCTTTCCTCCGCACTACGTGTGCAGCCTCTGAACACCGCTGATCCGGATCTGAGGCTCGGGGTGGGGGGCGGGTAGGTGGAGAGCGCAGCTTCTCAGTTAAGGGGGCGTTTGTGCTGGGCAGGGGTGCACTGCATCGAGGCAGCCGTCCCCTCCGCGGCCCAGGTGCGCCCAGCTCCTTCTCAGAAACCCCTTCTCTGTAGGTGGGTGTGCAGCAAGGAAGTGGTGGGGGCGTCCTTACCTCCCCCAAGCTGGCCTTTCAGTGTCACCAGGCTGCTCCCTCCCAGGTTTCAGCACATTGCCCAGCCGTTGATTGCTCCAGGGCCTGCAGGAATGGGTCCCATGACCTGGCTGTTTTCTCAACCCAGAGCGGTCACAAGGGGTTGTTTTGTTTTCCGCTGCCGCTATTAGCTCAAACCGAGCTGTGTGGCATCTCATTTTGGCTTTCAAGCACCTGTTTTATCCCACCCCCAGGCTTGCCTCCATTGTCATACCTTTCAATATGCCATCTGGAAGTCCTATAACCATTCTGAAAGGCAAGGGACCTTGTTCTTTGGAATTCTTTGCTCCTTTCCTAATTAGGAGTCAGTGGATTGAACATAAGCGAGCTCTTAGATCCATCGGAAATGCCAAGTTCAGAAGATTCTGAATTTTCATTTAGATATTTTCTCGTTCTTGGCCCAGCCCTACAAATAAATAAGCATTTGAACGTTACCCAGTTACTTTGTTTGATATGGTTGGATAGAAGTCCTGTCTCTCACAATTGATAATTCAGGCCTCAGTGTGGCTTCGGTGAATTCTTTGATTTGACTATTGCTCTGATTAATCAGAGAATTGTATGCTGTCTTCCTTTTGATCTCTTTTTTTTTTTTTTTTTTTTTTATTGCGGTACGCGGGCCTCTCACTGTTGTGGCCTCTCCCGTTGCGGAGCACAGGCTCCGGACGCGCAGGCTCAGCGGCCATGGCTCACGGGCCCAGCCGCTCCGCGGCATGTGGGATCTTCCCGGACCGGGGCACGAACCCGTGTCCCCTGCATCGGCTGCGCCACCAGGGAAGCCCCTGTCTTCCTTTTGGAAAGATACTTTCCAAGGCCCAGCTTTACATGTGTGAATGTAAAAATGAAACTGGACTTGGTGACACAGAGCATCGTCACTCCCACAGCTGGTGAGGGACATTTCTCCCGGGGTCTCCGCTCCACGCAAGAAGGAAAGCTGCAGCTCTGGGGACTAGAGCCAGGAGTAGTGACCGTCATGGTCATACAGTCACTGGGGTGGCAATTTGAGCAAAGGCTTTGCACTCGGAAGATGACCATGAACTGCAGTGGGTGGAGCTAGGACCCCACATTGGTGGGGTGGGGGGCACAGAGGGACCCTGCAGGCCTGGGGGCTGGGCGTTGTCTCTGACCCTGTGGGGCTGTGTGTTCCACCAGCCCGTACTGTGGCAGCATCGCCACAGACACAGAGGTCATCGCTTGTATTTTATGATCCCTCACATTTTGTCCATGGATCCCCCCAGTATGTGGAGTAAGTTCTGTCTGGTTGATTCTCGTGCTCTTGTTTCTTATATCTGCTTACTTTAAGGGAGTGAGAAGAACTGGCCGCAAACAGTGGGTGCGTTTCAAGCGCCATCCTGGCTGGGCGGGAGGACAGGCCACTTTCACACAGGTGCGATTTTAAGTTTCATTCGTAGGCCAAGGCCTTGGCCCGTCCTCCACTGCTTCTGGTCTCCTTCTTCCTGGCTCCTCAGCAGGGACCGAGACTTTCCTCCACATTTTAAAAGTCCACACCCTGCAGCTTCACCCCATCTCACGCCCCAAATCTTTTCTTCTCTCCTCTTCCTGTAACCATATTGCTTTTACAAACCCCGGCACCAGTGCTGTGCTCGCTCAAGGCACATTGAGGAACTAAAGGGCCACCTGTAGACAAATTGGGCTGATGTGGATGGAGCCGGGCCTAGAGCTGAGATCCGGATGCATCATACATAAGCATGTATGGGAAAGTGGAAAAGCACCTTTAAGTTTTATCGAAGTATAGTCAATTTACAATGTTGTGTTAATTTCTGCTATACAGTAAAGAGGTTCAGTTATATATATATGTTCTTTTTCATATTCTTTTCCAGTATGGTTTATCACAGGAGACTGAATATAATTCTCTGTGCTATACAGTAGGGCCTTGCCGTTTATCCATCTTATATATAATAGTTTGCATCTGCTAATCCCAAACTCCCAATCCATCCCTCCTTCACCCCCCCTCCCCCTTGGCAACCACAAGTCTGTTCTCTAGGACATGGAATTCTTACAGTTTACTCCCCTTAGGAAAAGTGACTTATGTGTACCACATCCAGCTCTGAGGGAGGAACAAAGTCTCTGCTTTGCAGAACACGTAGAATGCATTGTATCCAACATATAAGAATGTTTTGGAAAAGATAGATATGAGAAATGTCAGAAATTATTATTATTATTATTATTATTATGCCTACAGATACGTATATAGGGACCCTAGCTTTCATCCTAAAATGCATTGACTTTTAAGTACGTATAACCAGAAATTATCTGGGCCTGCTTGCCTTGTGAAGGTCCGTGTTTCATTGCAGTCCTTGCCATCACGGTTTCTCCCTCACCCCCTCTCACAAACCACAGTCCCTCTTCTGGTCTCTCCTAAAATCTCTGGCCCACCGCCCTTTCACAACCACTTTCCACCTCTACAGCTACCGTGCTGGTCCCCTGGCTGAACACATAAACGACTCAGGATCCTGCTTCCATTCACACTGCCAATAAAAGTGAAATACAGGAAAGGTTATGAACACTTTAGGCCATATTTTTACCTTTGTGACATATATTGTAAAACCCAGGCAAGGTGGGTCCAAAACTTTCTTTGGATCACATGTGAGGAGTTGCGTCTTAATAACCCCTTGCAAAGACCTTCTGTGGGGCACACAGGGACAGGAATTTCAGCCCTATTTACCCATGAGGAAACAAAGGTTCAGAGGGGTGATTTGACTTGTCCAAATCACAGAGTCCTCCAAGGGCGGAGCCCGGTCTTAAACTCAGGTCTTCTGGCTCCAAGTTAAAGGCTGTGTCCACTAATTCTCAGAAAGCAGGTCTTAGAGTTGATCTTTGGGTCATGCGTGGTACAACGGGAATCACAGCTGCACGGGGAATTCATGTAGCTTTGTTTTGCTGCACAAGCTGGTGGTGTTTCTAGCAGTAACACTGGCTGAGGGATGAGCTGGGCCAGGTTGAGAGTGAGGGTAGGGAGCTACCTTTGGGATTCAGGCTAGTGATCCTTATCTCACTCGTGCTGCATAAGCCCACCAAGAGGAGCACTACCTTCTAGCCACCCTAGTCAGGCCCCACTAAGACTACTGGTTCCTTAGCACCCAAAGCAGCTTTTCTTGATGGAATGCAAACAATTCCCTGCCTGGGGCCCTGCCAGACCTTAGCAGAATTAAATGTGACATTCAGTTCCAGATTAATGCAAGTTGGAACGGTTTTGCTGAAGGCGTAGACTTTTGTTTGTTTGTTTCTTCATTAACTTACTGAGACCCCGAATGAATCTGCTTTAACAACCTGGTTTTGGATTTCTGCATGAAAGATGCATGAGCACAGTTTGTGTGATTTTTCTAAGGGCTATCCATAATAATTATATTAACTCTGGTACCTTCTTCTATTTCTTTAAAGTTTGTTTTTTCCTTTTAAGCTTCATCCCAGGAATTTGGGCTGGAATTCAGGGATTCGTAGAACTTCACAGTGTGAGAGGAGAGGAAGTGTCCTAGCTGCTCCTCTCTATGAAATTCCCACCAGGGGTCCTCCAGCTTGAATCTCCCCCTGTTCACGGGGAACTTCCTACCTTATAGAGCAGTTCATTTCCCCTCCAACAGCACTGTTTGAATGTCTGTCTCGAACTGATTCAAGATATGTCAAACCTGGGTGGAAGAGTTACTGGGTCTGTGTTTTCACCAGTCCTCCAGGGGATTCCCAAACATGCTAAAGTTTGAGACCCACTGCTCTACAGAGCACTGTCTTTCTGACCTATGGCTGTGTGATAGTTACTTTTATGTGTCAACTTGGCTGAGCCATGGTGCTTAGTTGTTTGGTCAAAAACTAGTCTAGATGTTGCTGTGCAGGTCCTTTTTAGAATTAAATCAGTAGACTTTGGGTAAATCAGACTACTCTATAATGCGGGTGGGCCTCATCCAATCAGTTGAAGGGTTTACGAGAAAAGACTGAGGTCCCCTGGGGAGAAATGAATTCTGCCTCTGGACTGCCCTGGAACTCAACACTGCAGTATCAGCTCCTGCCAGAATTTTTCTGCCAGCCTGCCCTGTGAATTTCAAACTTGACGACACCCACGATCATGTGAACCAATTCCTTAAAAATCTCTTCTCCCTTCCCCTCCTCTTCCCTCCCCTTCCCCTTTTCCTTCCCTCCTCTCCCTATGTCTCTTTTGCTCTGTTTCACTGTCCATCCATTGGCTCTATTTCTCTGGAGAATTCCAACAAATACAAACAACGTTAGAATCCAGTCTGCAATCTTTCTCACTTAGCCCAAACTTGGCTGCGCAATCTTCGTCGGTACAAGACTCCAGACAGCTATTTTATTAGGCAGGAGTTAGTACAGGCATGAAATTTAATGGCGATACAGGATTTAAAATATTAACTAGGGGCTTAAACTTTTGTAGGTAGATTTGGCAGAAACCATTTGATTTGGGTCATTCCTTGGAAGCTTCTTTATGGAAAAAAATTCTAGCTTTCTGTGAGCAGTTTAAAACCAGATGGATCTGAATTGGAATCCCCACTGTCACTTAACATGTGTGAGTAACATTTTCCTCATCAGTGGAACACGGTTACTAAGTTTTTTTTCCTTTTGTGGCGTTAATAATGCTTGTAGGTAGCATATCCAAAGCGCTAATTTATGTCAGGCTTAAGGTAGGCATTCAGTGAGTGGGAGCTATTATTATTTCAGCTGTTACTTCTAACAGTGGAGGTAAACTAGAAAGATATTACTGTCAACTGGGAGTTCTAGGTAACTGTTCTCTGGTTAATCCTGGATTTATTGTAATGTGATGCCTTTTTCTGCCTTTCATTTCTTTCCCTTGCCCTGTTGGATTTACTAGAACCTCCAGAAGAATGTTGAGTAGAAGTTGTAAGAATGGACATCCTTTTTTTGATCTTGATCTTAGGGGGAAACATTTAGCCTTCTACCACTAATTGTAACATGAACAGTAGGTTTATCATAGAGGTCCTCTACCAGATTGAGGAAATTCCTTCTATTTCTGGTTTTCTTAGAGTTATTATGAGGAATGGAAGTTGGAGTTTTGAAAATTTTTTACTATGTCTACTGTGATGCTTATATGGTTTTTCTTGATTAAATTTATAAATATGGTGAATTACATTGATTGATTTTTCAAATCATAAACTAACCTTGCATTCCTGGAATATACCTCACTTGGTCATGATGGATTATATTTTTATGTTGTTAGATATCAGTTGCTAAAGTTTTGTTTGGCTTAAAAAATTATTTTTTCTTTTTTTGCTTTTGTGTTTATAGAGATATCATCGGTCTGTAGTTTTCTTGTAATATGTCTGTGTCTGGGTTTGTTATCTGGATAATGCTGGCTTCTTAGAATGGGTTGAGAAGTATTTCCTCCTTGACAAATTTCTGGAAGAGTTTGTTTAGAATTGGTATTAGTTTTTTCCTCAAATATTTGGAAATAAAGCCATCTGGACCTGGAGTTTTCTTTGTGAGAAGATTTTGAAGTAAAAATTCAATTAAAAAAATAGATACAAGGCTCTTTCAGGTTAGCTCTTTACTCCTGGGTGAGCATGGATAATGTCTTTCAAGGAATTCGTTCATTTGATCTAACTTGTTGAATAGATGGGCCTCAGGATTTTCACAATATTCTCTTATTTTATTTTTAGCATCTGTTGAGTCTACAATTATGTCATAACTCCCATTCCTGATATTAGTAATTTGGATCTTTTCTCTTTTTTTGGTCATCAATCTGACTAGAGGTTCATCAATTTTATGATTTTCCAAAAAAAAAAAAAAAAAAACAAAAAAACCCAACAAACAACAGCAAAAAACCCCAAAAACAACCCCTACAGCTTTTAATTTCATTGATATTTTTCTCTTGTGTTCTGTTTTCTATTCCACTGATTTATGCCCTGATCTTTATTTTTTCCTTTCATCTGCTTACTTTGAGTTCAATTTGCTCTTCTTTTCTATTTTTTTTTAAAAGGTGGAAGCTGAGATCCTAGATTTGAGATTTTCTTCTTTTCTAACCTATTTTAGTGCATTAAATTTCCCTCCAAGTATTTCTTTGTCCACAACCCATCAATTTTGATATGTTACGTTTTAGCACTCAATCCACTGATAGAGTTTTCTTCCCAGTATGAGTCATTTTCCCTGCCTCTTTTCATGTGTGGTCATTTTTTACTGGATGCCAGACATTGTTACTTTTTTCTTGTTGTGTGCAAGATATTTTTGTTCTCCTGTATGCAGTTTTGAACTTTGTCTGGGACACAGTTGAGTTATTTAGAAACAGTTAGATCCTGTCTAGTCACATGCCTTTAAACTTTCTTAGGGGGAATTGGAGCTGCATTTACTGTGGGGGTACTTGTTTCCCACTCCTGAACCTAATGCCTCATGGTCTGTGAGGTTTCCAGCCTGGCTGGTGGGAAGATACACTATTCTGGTTCTTTGTGGGCGCTGGATCTTCTCTCTGACCCTGTCAGGCGGTTCTTTCCCAGGCTCTGGTACACTCGTGCCGATCCACACTCTGCTGGATACTTTGCGGTTGTTTGGAGTTGTCTCTCTGTGCAGCTCCCTCTTCCCTCAGGAACTCTGTATCTGTCTTGGTTTCTTTGGACTCTCAGCTTTGTCTTCTCAACGCATGGAGTCTGTGAGCTGTCCAGGGTCCCCTCTCTGTGCTGTGGCCTGGAAACCCTCTGGGCAGTGAGGTGGGCAATGATAGGGATCATCTGTTTGCCGACTGTCAGGGATCACTGTCCTTCCGGTCTATGGGCCATGTCTTAAAAACTAAGTTTCAGATTGGAGGATAAATCTGGTCCCTTTTACCCCATCTTGGGCATTTAAACCTCTTAACAATCTTACAGGTAAGGCCTATTATACCCCTACTTTACAGATGAGAAAACTTCTGCAGGGCTTTTTTTTTAACATCTTTATTGGAGTATAATTGCTTTACAATGGTGTGTTAGTTTCTGCTTTATAACAAAGTGAATCAGTTATACATATACATATGTTCCCATATCTCTTCCCTCTTGCATCTCCCTCCCTCCCACCCTCCCTATCCCACCCCTCTAGGTGGTCACAAAGCACCGAGCTGATCTCCCTGTGCTATGAGGTTGCTTCCCACTAGCTGTCTATTTTACGTTTGGTAGTGTATATATGTCCATGCCACTCTCTCATTTTGTCCCAGTTTACCGTTCCCCCTCCCCGTATCCTCAAGTCCATGCTCTAGTAGGTCTGTGTCTTTATTCCCGTCTTACCTAGGTCCATCCACCTCACTACAAATATCTCAATTTCGTTTCTTTTTATGGCTGAGTAATATTACATTGTATATATGTACCACATCTTCTTTATCCATTCATCCGATGATGGACACTTAGGTTGCTTCCATGTCCTGGCTATTGTAAATAGAGCTGCAATGAACATGTTGGTACATGACTCTTTTTGAATTATGGTTTTCTCAGGGTATGTGCCCATTAGTGGGATTGCTGTGTCATATGGTAATTCTATTTTTAGTTTTTTAAGGAACCTCCATACTGTTCTCCATAGTGGCTGTATCAATTTACATTCCCACCAACAGTGCAAGAGTGTTCCCTTTTCTCCACACCCTCTCCAGCATTTATTTTTTCCAGATTTTTTGATGATGGCCATTCTGACCGGTGTGAGATGATACCTCATTGTAGTTTCTAATGATGAATGATGTTGAGCATTCTTTCATGTGTTTGTTGGCAATCTGTATATCTTCTTTGGAGAAATGTCTATTTAGGTCTTCTGCCCATTTTTGGATTGGGTTGTTTGTTTTTTTGTTATTGAGCTGCATGAGCTGCTTGTAAATCTTGGAGATTAATCCTTTGTCAGTTGCTTCATTTGCAAATATTTTCTCCTAAATGTAAGGCCAGACACTATCAAACTCTTAGAGGAAAACATAGGCAGAGCACTCTATGACATAAATCACTGCAAGGTCCTTTTTTGACGCACCTCCTAGAGAAATAAAAACAAAAATAAACAAATGGGACCTAATGAAGCTTAAACGTTTTTGCACAGCAAAGGAAACCATAAACAAGACCAAAAGACAATCCTCAGAATGCAGGGCGGTTTTAAGTGACTTCCCAAGGTCACCAACTAGAAAGCGGCGGTGTCCGAGTGGAGCCCAGCTTCAGGCGGCTGTCAGCTTCTGGGATCCCCCAGCAGAGGTTGTGGTATGGCCAGTGTCCACTAGAGGGTAGCAGAGGTCCAGTATGGTTTGGAGAAACACAGTGGCTTTGTTTCCCCTGTGGCTTCCACTTTTTCTTGGCTCCTATCCTCTCACTGCTTTTGTGTCCTCTCCTGGCGATTTCTTAACTTTAAGCTTTATTGCCTCATGACTTTGCTTCTTGGATGGTAGGCTGAGACGAAGCCCCAGAACCACTGCCCTTAGGGCAGCAGGTTACAGACCCTGGGCAACGCGGTCTGAGCTGAGAGGCAGCTGCATGAGGCAAACCACAGAGGACACATGGTGTGGAAAAGCTGGATTTCCCTTCACTCTCCAGCGTAACTTCTACAAAATGGTATGGGTTTTAAAAACGTGTTTACAGGCTTTCACGAGCTAAAGTCTGGTTACAGCTTCAAGTGGGCGTGGCTGACTAGTGGTTCCCCGGCTCCGTGCTCTCCACTCTCACAGTGATGACAAGGTGGGATAGATACTGTCCTTATTTTAAAAAAGGTTTGCTTTACTAGACCTTGGTGAAATATATAAAAATGGTTAAGTGCCATAAACTCATTCTTTATGTAGACTGTTCAAGGAACTGATATCAATCAGTTCTTCTTGTTGAAAGCTCTGGAACTTAAACAAGCCCTCTGCTGAATGCAGAGGCAGCCTTCCTGACACCTGGGGGTGGACACCTTCCTGTCACTGCCTTTTCTCCAGGCACACATGCAGACCCTAGAGGGACCAAGGGAAGCAGACGTCACTAGAAACCTTAGAATGCAGACTCCCATACACGCATGTTCACCCCTCCTGGATCTGGGCTCCTGCTGGGTTCACCTTTTACCCCCTGGAGCTCACCCAGCTCAGAGCCAGTGCCAATACGCATTCTTAATAAAACAACATATTTGAGAGACATTATAGTCTCTTTCCTCATACCCACAGCATCATGACCTCAAAGACTTTCAACGTTTATTTATTTATTCATTAATGCAAATGTATTTATAGACCCCATGCTGGTACGGTGGTGTGCAAAACAGACACCGTCGCTGTGTTTATAGAGCTTGACATCAAGCAGGAGGATGGATGCAAAGGGTGCAAGGGGCATGGAGCCAGGAGGCCTTCCTGGGTCCTGGGATCAGGAAAGACTTGCTGGAGAAATGAGCTCTAAGCCTGCAGGTGGGACGCGCAGGGTCGGGGCAAGGGAGGAGCCTGGGGTGAGCAGATGGTTGCTGCAGAGGGTGTGCCGGGAGGAGCCGTGGACGGCCTCTCCAGCCAGCAGTGCCTGGGACCCTGCGAGCTTCTGCTGGGGGCTTTTGCTCAGGGTTTTCCAGGGAAGCAAAATCACTCTAGGTATTTTGTGTAGAGAGAGATTTACTATGGGCAACTGGGGGCTTTTTAAACCATGGGAGAGACTGGGGGAGTGAAGATCGGGAAGACTTCCTTAGGGCTTCCAGAACAGATAGGGAGGGGACCCTGGGGTCTGCAGTCCCAAAGCAGGTGTTGTCAGGACACGTGCAAACCTGAGAGCTGTCTGCCTGTGGCACCCGGAGGACGATTCTCAGGAGAAGCCCTGGGAGGCAGAGAGATCACCACCCATGAGCAGCTGCAGGACGAGTTTTCTCCACTTCCACACCAGATCCCAGTGCCCGTGCTTAGCAGCTGAATCTAACCTGCACCCAGTGGGACAGTGATTCTGTGGCTCCAGGTGTATCCCTGAGAAGCAGAGGACAGTGTACCAGAGACAAGGGATGCTGCTGACAATCGACAATCCAGAAAAATCAGTTTTGGAGGAGGAACTGGGCTCATGTCCCCTGTCACTAACTGGCTGTGTACCTCTCTCCAGACCTCAGCTTCCTCCTCTGGAAAGTGGGGTGACAATACTACCTGCTTAACGTGTGTCATCGAACATCAGACAAGGTGACATAAGTAAGGTTCTTCGCACAGTGCTGGGCATGTAGGTTTCAATGATTTCTGGTTATTATTATTAGTAATGTTTATGTTATTATATATTGAAAAAAAAAGTTGAAAACCATTAATGGATTTTAAAAGCAGAACAGAAATAGGCTCAGAAATAGGCAGTAGTTTTAGGCTGTCACTGGGAATGACAACCACACGTGCCGAGCTGACTAGCTCTGTGGCCAGGACCACCAGGGTGAGGCCCAGAGCACATCCTGCGGGGCCATTCAACTCCCACAGCCTATCAAGTTCTTGTGAGCCTTCAACACGTTCAGATGGGCCACGTGCATGAGGCATGTGGAGTGGGCAGGATTATTTCCCCCCTTTTGGCCCAGTGAGAATTTGCCTTTCTCCATGGGCCACTGTTTCTAAAACTCTGTCCATAGAGTTCAAATGGTGCAGTTTGCTTAGTTCCTGAACTGTTTCAGGAGGTTGCTCTGACTTACTTCTTTTTGCATCTGGGGGGTGGCATGGGGCCACAGGAGCCTCTGAACGGGATTTGTACTCCTAGTTTGGGGCATGGTAGCAATGCAATTCTGGGAGTATCTGTCTTGGAGAAACAGCCCCTGAACAAGGGTGGGGATGGGATGGACCCCTGAACAGGGCAGATGTGGAGTCATGGCTGAGCCAGATGGGCAGGGGTCCAAAGGCAATGTTCACAGGTCCAACAGGGAGGTTTCACTCAAAAAACTAAAAAGGAGCCAGCTCCCAGGGGTACAACTACACAGAAACTAAAGGTCCAGACAACTAAAGGCTCCAGACTCCATCTGGAGTGTGGCTGTTGGTGGGAAGGAAGATCTAAACCCTCCGCTGGCTTGGAGGTCCTGGGGGTCTGAGCCTGCAGGAGGAAGGTCTGGAGTTGCTGTGGGAAAGATGCTGTTCTGAACCCTGTTCTGTTAGGCGCATTTAACCCCCACACCAACTCTAGGAAGCAGGTGCTGTTATTATCTCCAGTGACGAAGAAACCAAGGTTCAGAGAGGCTAAGGCACCCACCTCAGGTCACACAGCTGGTGAGTCGGATGGCTGGTGCCCCAGTAACCTGGCTCTGGAGAATGAGTCGGGCACCATGCTCCCCCGCAGATGCATCTGTGCACTTTCTCATCCGCATGCTCTAGAGTCATCTTGAGGGCAGTGCTCTTCAAAGGCCCATCTGCAGAATTTGTGGGCCTTCAAACCATTCATTGATCATAAAAGACAATCAGCCTGGAGAGGGCAGGGCTGTTCTGTAGGAAAGAACGTGCCTAAGACGGGGTCAGATGTAGCCCAGTACAGGGCCCTGAGTGCTGTGTGTGTGCATGTGTGTGAGTGTGACTGTATGTGTGCGCACGCGTGTCTATAAACTCCGGAAAAGGCAAGCACCAACTCTGGCAAAGGCTGGAAGCTAAAAATGCAAACACACTGGATATCTGCCTGACAAAGCCAATTATCTCTGTGTATTCATTTGTTCTTTATCATTTTAATGGAGGCAACATTGACCCTGATGGAATAAGTTAAGAAATGAAGCCTCTGTGTTTTTACTGGCATTTAGTAATCACGCGTACGCACACCTCCCTTCCCCCTCCCCCCACAACGCGCGCGCGCACGTGCACACAGACACACACACACACACACACAGTGTCAGAGACACAGGCAACTGGAATCACAGAATTTCATTTCTAACTTGAACGACTTTTCCTCTGAGCTTAAATGTGTCTTCCTGAATTGTCCATGTGTTAGGCCTGGCTCCTGGCTCCAAGCCTTTTCTTCCATATCTGAAAACCTGTTTCTCAGGGGTGTGCTGAGGGTTAGTGAAGGAGCAGCTGTGAACATTAAGCAGGCTTGGCATCCTTGCAGGCCACCCATGTCGGCTCACTCTACACTCTGTGATTCCCCACCCAGCGCCTGGCGGTGTGTGTGGCACTTTTCTAGGGCACCGTGAGAAGCCCGAGTGCCCTATAACGTAGGGTGCTACTCTTCTTATGGAGGTGATAGGCCCCCCAAGGCGTTAGAAGAGGGACTCGGAGTGTTCAATAGCCTCTTCTTTCCGACGTCCCTTTCTGCAGTCCTCTTGCCATCTTGCCATCTCTGCACTGGCCCTGCCTGCTCAGAAGTGGGACAGTGGAAGTCCAGCCATCAGGAGGAGTATCTGCTCCCTTTCTTCTTTCCTTCTATCCCAGGCTCCAGCCCTGGTCGGCCTGTGCTGACCCGGCAGGGGTCCCACAGTAGGGAAGGGAAGAGTAGGTTGGGGTGACATGTGTCCCATCACACAGGGACTGCCAGGGTGAGGTGGGAGAGGGCTCTCCAGCATCACCTGCCCCGGACTCCCCAATTCTAGTACTCCATTTTTTTTTTTTTTTAATCTTTATGTTCCTTTATTGGAGCAAGATTCCTGACCAGTATACAGTGATGTATTTGCTACAGAGGTCTGTGCAGAAATTACGTACTATCCATCTAGACAGGTTTTCGTTACACTTTGCCTATTGATGGAAGAGTTCCATTTATAAAGTTTTTATACATCAAAAAGCTTTGAATTTGACCAGGCAGTCCATTGATTCATCTCTGAAAAAGCTAAGTGGCATTTAATTTCAGCTACTATCTTTTACAGGATTAAGAAGCTTAGGCATTAGGTAGCTTCTCAAAATGTGATTTATGCACAATGGCATTTAGCAGACAGAGCAGAGTCCGTCATCTCCCCCAGATTCACACTGACAGGTCTCATTTGAGAGCTATATGCTAAAACAGTTGGTACTTCTAGTACTCTTTTAATGTTTCCTTTTCTGAGGATAACCCAGCCCATGTATGTATAGGCACCTTGATAGTTTTCTCCCAGTTAAGAGAAAACTCTGCTATCTTTTATTCTCAGGGCTCCTGTTCTGAGGAAAGATCTGTTTAGCCTGAATTTATCATCTTATTTCAGAATGTTGCCAAGGGCATCTGAGATGATGTGAACCATAAGAATACAGGGCAGCCCATCCCCGCCTCTCCATCCCAGCCACAGGGACGGGAGAGCTCAGAGAGTTCAGGCTGATAAGTTCTTGCTAGTTAGACCTCTGTGCCTCCTGTTGCCTAAAGTCTGGCCAGTACTGGGACTGGGACTTGAGTTTCTGTGGCCTGAATGAGGCCCCCGACCCCTAGAAGGGCAGCGGGAAGGCAGTTCTCCTTGGAGTGTGCATGTAGCAGGTACTGGACAACGCAAGCTGAACATGACATGGTCTGATCCCAGAATTTCATTTTACAGATGATCAAACTGGGACCCAACCATTTCTACTTCCACTCTGCCGCGGAGTGGATAAAATGTTATCGTAAAGTGGCAGGGACGAAGGCCACCGCTGTCCAGTCCCACCAAGTTCAGAGGCTGGGGGCTTTCCATTGTATCCCTCTGGGTGTCAGGGACGGCAGCCTTCGTCCCAGGGGACTTGTGAAAGTTGGAAAAGATGCTCAGTAGATGAAACAGTCTGGGTGAGGAGCTGCAAAAACCCCATGGGCTGGTGGGAATCATTTCTGCATGCAGCATGGGGACCCCTGCCTCTGGGTGGACCTCACTTGTCAGCAGTGAAAGCAACAGCTCACTTAGCTTTTCAACCCAGGAGATGTGCAGCCCACTCAGAAGGTTAGCATCCAGTCAGTGGCTCCCTGGTGCTGGATGGAAGGTTCTTTCAATATTGACACTTTGTGACCTCTCTTTTTGGTCCCCCAGGCCTCAACCTCCTTCCTTCTAGTCCAAGTGCAGCTGCTCATCTATTCTCCCCAGATCTAGGCCCACCTCTTTTTTTCTCTCTAATCTGTTGTATGGGAAGAAAGTTATCCCTGCTTCCCAGAGGGTGAGGAGTCCCCTTTAGAGGCCCAATTTGTCTTACCATGACTTGGCTCTTGTAAATCAACAGTTTTGCCTTTTCCACTACTGTCTAATATGTGAGTTTTGAGACCTAGCTTAGGAGTTCAAAAAACTGAATACTGAATATTTTATTTTCTTGTGTTCCAATAACATATGTAGATAATCTGAAATGTACTGGGGGGGACGACCTGAGCATAGTGACTGATTCTCCTAAAGGCTGTAGTGCACAGTCGTGTTTGTCACGGCTGGTCAACCCCTTTGGGAAGTGGGCTGCAGCCATCTCCCTGCAGACAAGGGTGCAGGTTCAGTGCAATTATCTCTACCCCACAACTCATCTGGTTCTCCCCATTATCTCCAGGGATGTGTTTATAAGCCACCTTAAAAGGATGATAGCTTTGTAAAAGCCTCATGAAGAATCCCCACAATCTACCCATAACCTCTAATGCACAGATAGTAAGGTCCCCAGAAGGCAATGTGGTGGACTGGGGACGGCACTGCCCGGGAGCTGCCAGTCTGCCTTGCCTCCATCCCACCCCTGCTCTGCAGCCTTGCAAATTGCATGCACTGTTTCAGCCTCAGTGTCTTTATGTGCAAAGCAATTATAGTACAACCTTGATCTGTTGGACTCACAGGATTGTTTTAAGAATCCAACCATTGTGGACGGAAGGTTCTTTGTAAACTGCACAATGCTGGGCCACTTGCTCTTTTATCCATGATCTCCTGGCAGCAGCTGAAACACTGGGGACTTCCCTTCCTTACCCTAGGCACCCCCCTTCCCACGTAGGTCACTCTCCTGACGACAGGGGGCAGTAGCCCCCACGGATCCGTCCTGGGAGTGCCCTGTGCTGGAGGCCTGCTCTGGGCTGAGGCTTAGCTCAGAATGCTGGCTAATTAGCTGAACAATTTGTAGTCTTTCTCAGCAAAGCAACCCTTGGGGGAGCGCGCGGAGTGTGACTCACATTCCAACTTCCTCATAAAGGAGAATGTTTTGAGAATCATTCTAGCACTGCAGCCTGGGGTCACACAATCCAGACATTTGGCTTCTCTTCCTTCCCCAGCATTCCTTAAGACCTTTCTTTTTATCCCTCTCCCCCTCCCCGTCCTGCCGTCCACCCTCCATGCACCAATGGGCTTAGTCAGAATCAAGAGTCCTCCAGAATAAAGACTCCTCGGTGTCTACAAAGACCCATGTCAGGCTCCCTTTCCACAAGCAGTCCTGGCCAGACCCAGGGTCTTTCTTACAGACACGTGAACAGCAGAATTCAAAGGGCCCAGCAGAGCATCTAGTCTAAGGGCCCTGTTTGTAAAGGGGTAAACGGTGCCCAGAAGGGAAGGGAGCGGAGGAGAACGGAAGTGTCTTGGTAACATGCTGTGTGCAAGCCTCGTGTGAGGCTCACTTAATCTCTGCAGCAACCCGGGGGAAGGGAAGCCCTGCCCATCTCACAGAGGAGGGAAATGGATCTCAGAGGGGAGAAATGGTTGCCCGAGACCACACAGCTTCCGGAAGAGACCAGCTCTGCTGGCTCATGAGGCTATTCTTTGGGCGGATGTTTACTAAGGACCAGGAAGCAGCAGAAAGAGACGGCTTGGCTTCAGAGACTGTCTGTCCCTCTGGGCCTCCTACCATCAAGGCGGGGAGAATCATGCTGTCTGCTCTGTGGGTCAGGAAGAGGAGGAGATGGATTCCTATATATAAAGATACCTCCTGGGCTTCCCTGGTGGCGCAGTGGTTGGGAGTCCGCCTGCCGATGCAGGGGACACAGGTTCGTGTCCCGGTCCGGGAGGATCCCACATGCCACAGAGTGGCTGGGCCCGTGAGCCATGGCCGCTGAGCCTGCACATCCGGAGCCTGTGCTCTGCAGTGGGAGAGGCCACAACAGTGAGAGGCCCGCGTACCGCAAAAAAAAAAAGAAAAAAAAAGAAAGATACCTCCTTCCACAGATGCAGTGCTCAGGAAACGTGTCCTCACCTCTTCCGACTCCACAGTTCTCTCTCCCTTCAGGAGTGGGTTCTCCTGATTGTGACTTAGGATCTTCAGCCTCAGCCCGTCTCCCTAGCCCAGAGCTGGTGCCAGCAGAGTCCCCATGGCCTTGGCCAATCTGACAGTGGCCCTGGATGTTTGGCCACAGGACTGCTCTCCCCTGAGGCCAGGAAAGATCTGTGGCTGCCTGGTGATGCCTACGGCGGGTGTGGGCTCAAGGAAGGAGGCTTCTTGCAGACCCCCGCCCTGTAGATATGGGAGCATTGCTGAGCCCTCCAGGACATCTGCGCTGCTGGCTGCGCTCTTGGCTTGAGCAACTTCTTTGACTCTCTTTCCCTGGGGGCCCTGTGTCCCCTTGTAAAGCAGTTATCTCAAGGTTGACAGACAGATAGCTGCAGTGTTTCTCAGGAGGCTCCTGGTCGTGCAGATCATGGCAATGACTGACTGAGCAGGGCCATTGCTGAGTCCCACACATCTCAGCTGGAGCGCACACTCATCCAGGGCTCCACCCCAAACACAAGACGCTTTTCACATGGCGGCTGCTTAATAAAAGGAAGCCTTTCCCAGCACGGGTGGGTCGTGTATGTCTTATAAACGTACATCATACCTTTTGAAACACAGACTCTGTAGAGTTGGAAGGGCCCTGGGAGGGATCTAGTCCAGCTTTTGATGGAACTTTAGGCATCAGACTAACAGGGCATGCCTGGTGCAGGGGGAGCTGTCTCCTTACCTCCAGAGGTAAAGACAATTGCCTCCTCTGAGCATGTACTCATTCATTCATTCACTCACTCACTCATTTAATACTACTGGTTCAACTTGAAATGAAGTCACAAGCCAGAAATAGTTTAGAGAACAAAACCAGGCATGGCCGCTGACCTTGGGAACCTTATTGTCTGAAGGGAAGCAGGAAAGTGAAGAAGGTAATTAGAAGGCTGAGAGGCGGTACTAGATCGTGCAAGGCTCCCTGAGCCCTGGGAATTATTTGGGTCTTTAGCTTAAAAATAATGCAAAATTTAAAAAGGGATTTTAGCAGGGGCGGGGAGGGCGGGGGTGAGTGATACAATCAGGTTTGCTTTTTTTTTTTTCATTTAGTTTTTTTAAGTCAATGAATTGGAGGAGGTCAGGACAGGAGGCCTGGAGAATATTGTGGTGGTCCAGGCAGGGAGGAGGGCAGCTGGGAATAAGGTGGTGAGGGTGGAGATGGAAGGAGTGGACAGATGTGAGGGATGTTTAGGAGGTTAAAAACACAAACCTGCCCCTGCCAGAGGTTCTGTTCAACCAACTGCTAGTAATCGACTAAAAGAAGTGAATGCTCACCCTGGGATCATCCGTTCCGACCTGCTCAGTGTACAGAAGGTAGACCTGCAGGGTCCGAGGGCGAGAGGACTTGCCTGAGTCATGCAGCAAGTTAGATGCGGAGCCTAGTGTGAACGCATGGCAACCACAGGCTGGCCTCACAGCAACGCCCAGAAGTGCACCAGGTACCTCCTAGGGGCTGCGGGCTTGCTCCAGGGAGGAGAGGAGAGGAACCCTGTCTCCAGCCCCCATGGGCATTGAAGAACTGGGGCTCTAAAGATGAAGGGGGTACTTCCCTGGTGGTGCAGTGGTTAAGACTCCACAGTCCCAATGCAGGGGGCCTGGGTTCGATCCCTGGTCCGGGAACTAGATCCCACATGCGTGCCGCAACTAAGAGTTCACATGCCACAACTAAGGAGCCTGCCTGAAGCAACTAAGACCCGACACAACCAAATAAATAAATATTTTTTAAAAGTTTCAAAAAACATTAAAAAAATAAAGAAAAAAGGGTCTGCAGAGGCGAGGGAGAGTAGAGGAAGGGGACAGGGAGTGGAGGTCTCCATTCAGTCCCTCTCCCACCATCACTGTGCCTACAGCACATGTTTCAGCCAAGGAGGTGAAAGGCAGCAGGGTGGGGAATCTGTGAACAATGGGCATTTGACGCCTCCGGGGGCAGGGCAGATATGAGATGAAGGCCTGAGCCCGAGCCCAGGGGACGCTTTGCAGTCCAGCCTGCCCCACTTTGTGGCACTGGGGGCAGACTTAAAGGTCAGGAGGCCCCTTCCCCTAGAGTGCAGTTCCTTCCTTCCAGCTGCTTGGACGTCAGACCCTCTCATGTGGGGCTCTCCTGGCGGCCCCCTCCCTCTGTGCTCTTCTCCCCCCCCAAAAAAATCTTCCATAGGGGCGGGGAAACTTCCTATTAGCTTCAATGGCTCCATTGTGGCAGGCAGCAGCTGCAGCCCTGGGGGTTCCGTCTCCGTCTCTCTCTCTCCCTCCTCCTTCCTTCCCGCAGACCCCCCGCCCCCCGCCCGGGTGAAGCTTGGCTCCATGGATGGAGAGCTGGGCAGCTTGTTCCTGTGTTCTGTACCCCCAGGCCCTGACTGCAGGGTTTCCGGTCTCCCCTTCCCATTCAGGGCAGGTGGCTGCAAGTGGCCCTGTTCCCTCTCCTGTCTTTTCTGGGAGGATGCTGGGAGTGAGGCAGGAAAGCTATTCCCCCAGCAGGTGAACATGTGGGACCACCAGGATCCACCTTCTCCTCCTTCACTAAAGCTCCTTGCCTGTGTGATCTTGGCTTTTTTGTAGGATCCACATCAGAGGGAAGATAGACCTTGAAGAGATGTGCTGTGCTTTTGGTTATAGCTTTTGGAATTGAAGATAGAGACGGAGAGAGGGAGAGGCAGACAGACATAAGGAAAACCACCTTTATTCTTTAATTCTCCAGGTGGGCTATACCAGTCCCGGTAAAATATAATTTTGGAGTCATCGGTTTGAATGGATAAGACATTCAGTTTGGTGTGGGACTTAACCTCCCTTCTTTTCTGGCCTGGATTTCTTCACCTGCCAGCAGGGTCTCAGATCTCTACCACCCTGTGGGCTGTGGGAGTTCAGGAGACCTAGGAAAAAATGCTGGGTGAATGACAGGGACCGTGCAGGAAATAGTCAGTACAGGTCTCTCTGCCTGGAACTCCCTGCCTTTCATTATGATGACATAAGTTTAAGCTCATGTGATGTGTCAAAGAAGAATAAAAGAAAAATGATTTCATGAAGAACCGGGCATGTGAGCTGGATGAGGGAGGATGCCCCACGCCCTGGCAGCCCTGTAAGCCCAACCAGCTGGCCACCCAGACGCACTAAACCATGGCAACTCTCAAAATGCTGGAAAGAGGGTTTGCTCTTTATCCCCTGCTCTAAGCAGCAGCAAATTCCTGGAGCCAGTGAGCAGGTAGCAGAGGGTTAGGGGGCCTCACCGGGGAGTCCGGAGCCCCAGGCCGCAGTGCACACCTAGGGAAGCCTGGGCTCGCCCCCAGCTCCTTCCACTGGGCCCGGGGATGGGCTCTTGGAGACGCCTAGAGCAAGGAGCCTGCACTGGCCAAATCCAGCTCTTGGACTCCCCGCCCCTACCCCCATGAGGCCGCTCCTCACCGCTTGGTGACTGTACACTTTCTTGTGGGGAGACAGCTCCTTGGGAAGGTCCCACCTTGACTTAATTATTACCCAGAATGCCAGCCACCTGGAGGAGCAGCCAGTACCCTCACTCCCTGCTGTCTGGGCAGCCTCTGCTCTCTGTGAAGAGTACCTAATGCCCACAAACCACACCGACCTCCAGTGTCTCTGGCCTCAGGGTCTTACTGGAGCCATGGGGAGCCAGTGAGCCTGTCCAGCCCTATGAATTGGGAACCCCAGCTGAGGGAGGGACTGCGGAAGCATGATGCCACCTCAGTCCACCCCCTGACGGGAGTCCCCAAGAACCCTTTGCGCTGCAGAAGAGGAGTCTGCCTGTAGGCCCTTCTGCCCCCACCGCCTTCGCTCTGTACGAGCTCCAGGGCAAAGGCTGGGCGGCTGAGGCCCTCGTAGCCCATGTTCATGTGTGATGAGCAATTGTGGAGGAGCCATGGGCGGCTGGCGAAGGTGCTGACACAGGGGGCAGAGTTGGAGTAATGGGGCTGAATGTGTGCCTAGTGACCATACGTGGATACACAGAAGCAGGACAGCTTCACCCTTGCCGCCTCTGTGTGAGCTTGCCTCCCAGTGTGCCGACACCTGGTAAAAGGTGCTATCTCTGTCTCCCCAGCCTCTGGTGGGCACCCAGGGTGCTTTATGCTAAGAGGACCAGCTGTCATGCAAGGAGGTCCCATTCCCAGGAGACTGGGTAGCAGGGAGCTGGGCCCAGCCCACAGTCTCCCATCTGTACGAGAAGGCACAGGCTGCCCAGGTGTGGCTGCTCAGGTGTGGCCACCTGGTGGGATGGAGATGCTTCCCTGCTGCCATCTCTCACTTCTCCTGGGACTGCTCAGGCAGCAGCAAACACAGACCACAGATCCTCATGTGGAGCAGAGGACACGGCATCGGCCGGGGAGGCGGAAAGCCGAAGTCTGAGCAGAAGCTCTATCTCATCTCAGAGTAACCTTGACCAAGCATTGCCCCCCAGGGCTTCAGTTTCCAAATATAGCAATGAAACACTGGAACAAGAAGCTTTCTGGTCTGGTTCTCTATTGATGTGTGATAAAGCACCCCCAAACTTAGTAGCTTCCATCAACAACATTTCATTTGCTCATGAATCTGCAGTTTGGCCCTGACTCGGGGTGTTCAGCTCCTATCTGCTCCACTGGGCACCAGCGGGGGCGACTGCACAGCCCACACCTGCCAACTGTCAGATGGCTCACTTCCTCACACCCACCTGTGGCTTTTCCACGTGGCTGCTTGGCTTCCTAACAAGAGGGTGGCCAGCATCCTTAGAGACAGAGGGAGAGGGAGAGGGAGAGAGTCAGAGACAGAGAGAGGGAGTGAGGTGGAAGATATATATCACCTTTTCTGATTTAGCCTTTCAAGTTACTTCCGGTGCATTCAATTCGTTAGGAGTTAGTCACTAAGACTGGCCCATATTCAGGGGGAGGGAGAATAGACTCCACTTTTTGGCAAGAGGAGTTTCAAGGAATTTGTGGATTTGTGGACAGGCTTCAATACCACTCACTTTCCAAGTCTCTTTCACCCCTGAAGAGGCCTTGGGTATGACACAGGGTGTGATAGCACCGTGAGGGTCAGGCCTCCCCCCATAGCCCTACCCTGCCAGTCCTGCTTCCTAAATTTTACTCCCCCTTCCAGGTGAGTCTACACACTAGATGGAGCAGGAAATCTAGAGATGGTAGCATAGCCTAGCATCTCTGTTTGCGTGACTCTGGCATGAAACTAGTTCAGTGCATAAAGATCTGAGTTGGGGAGTATCTGAGAGGCCCATTTCTGAAACTCTCCAGTTGGCCACGTGCTGCCTAGCTCACTTCTTACTTGTTCCTTTGAAGGCTTCCCAGAGTGGCTCTAGCCCAAATGCAAGGAACTGGCCCCAGCTGTCCTCCAGCTGGCTTCTCCAGCTCAGCCGGCAGTCACCCTTTGCTGAGGGCTTCTGCCTGGCCTGGGCCCTGGGACTGGACACCTCCACGTGGCTCATGTGTCTCTCTTCTCCTTTTAATCAGCTTCTCCATCAAGAAGGTTTTCATTACTTTCTAAGCATCTGAGCCTCTCAAGTTCCCTTTCAAGGAAAAGTGCATTTCTAAAGATGGGTTTTCAGTCAACCGTTGTACCATTGTGATGGATGCCACCTGGGGATGGGGCGTGGTGTCCAGGGCTTGATGGCCACTGGCCTTGTCCATAAGGGGATATAAAGGGCCTCACTCAACCTGTGCTGCTTCTTCAGTGACAAGAGCCGCATTTTCTGTCCTCGGCTTATATTCTTCACATGCTTTTCCCACCTCGTGGCCCCTAGGTGGCAGCAGCAGAGAATTGGAGGGCAGAGGATGGGCAAAGTGGGTGTGAGAAGTGGTGTCAGAACAAGAAGGGAAACAGCAGGGTCACCTCTGATTCCTCTCTCTGCCCAGCTGATTTCTGCTGCTGAAGAAGACATGGTTCTCTTCTCCTGATACTGGGCATCCACTGTATCCACTCATCCACTCATCCCCTGAGGTGCGAGAGTTCTGGTGCCATTTCCAGCCGTTTCTCCACACCATCGTGAACTCCCAACACGGCAGGTACGGATCCCCGAAAGAAGCCACCACAGCAAGCCCATAGCCCTTTCAGTGGTGTAGTGCGGCGAGCGTGCCACACAACGCTGAGGGGCACCTGGGGACCCATCCACATAGAACAAGGTGAACAAGTCATGCAAAGTAGCTGCTAACCTGGTAGGCCAGGATTAGCCATTAAGGGACCTGGATGCAGATTTCAGCTCCACCCCTATCTAGATGTGCGACAAGTGGTAGGTCATTTCCTTTCTCTGGCCTTCAATCTCCCCATCTGCACAAGGGAAACTTTGGACTAAGTTATTGCTAAGCCACCTTCAGTTTGAATGTTCTATCATCCCAGCTGTGAGGAAAGATTATGAATGTGGTATTAATGACAAAGTAAAAGAGATGCTCTTTTGGCTGTGGTTCTGGGGTAGTTCCTGAAGAGGAGACAGAGGGCCAGAGTGGGCCCCACAAACATGTGCAAGATATCAGGGGCTATTTGCAAACAGAAACCAGAGAACAGCAGCAGGCCAAGCCTAAGAGGGCTGTAGGCCTGAGCCCAGAGGCAAATGTGCCGGCGTCCCTCTGCTGAGCTTTTACTCCAGTCGCCACCCTCCACATGGTTCATCTTACTTGGATCTCCTTTGTGTTCCCTCTCTACCCGATAACCTCGAACCCACTCTCAAGACTCAGTTTACCCTTTGACTTCTCCATGAAGATTTCACTGGACTCCACATCTGTGTCATGTGCCTGTCTCTGTATTTCTTCTGGACTCTGTGCTCATCACTGTAGAGAGTGTTTATCTTTCACACACACACTCAATGGTCATAGTGCTTTATTTTTATAAAATCAATTATAATCAGCTATGAACCCCACTTCTGCTAGGGCTGGCAGAAAAATCCATCATCTGACCTCTGGGGTTTATTCCACCCACCCCAAAATTCTATGAAGGCTTGTGGAGGCCTTACTTCCGATAGAGCATCTGGGAGGACTCTTTTTCATCACGTGCACTTTGATTCATTCCTTGTCCAAGTCCACTTGGGCTCTTATCTGCCTCCCTTCAGGCAGACAGTACTGGGCTTCCATGCCAGGCCTGGGTGGGGGGCTCTTTGCCGAGCATGAGAACCCAGTCTCCCTGAGGCTGCCACACAGGCTGTGAGGGCCTGCTCCTTCCTGGGGTGCCCCAAGTGGGCTAGTGCAGGCCTGCTGCCTACATAATTCGGCCTGATGTGCACTTTTTCGTGTTGGGGAATCTCTTTCTCCCTTTTTTGCCCCTGCTATGTCTCTTCTCCTCTGTCCACACCTTCTCTCCTCTTCCTCTGGGAGGATCCATGCCCTACTCTCAATGATCCACAAATTCATAACGTATCAACTTATTTACCATATGAGATTAAAGATGTGGGTTTATATGTGTGTTTACCCAATCAGCAACAAGCTTCAGGAGGGCAGGAGCTGTGTCATCTTAATCTTTATAATTCCAACAACTGGAAAAGTAGCAGATACATGTGAGAACTCAACACATTGTCACTGAATTAGATTGAATTGACTATCCCAGTTGTGCAGAGTTGTCCAAGATGAGTCTGAATCAGGATTACTCTCTCCTTTTTGGGATGGATCTGGCTATGTGAGTGCAGAAAAATCAAGACTTTCTGTTTCATGGCATTCTGGAAACATGAGCTTGAATCTTTGAGAAACGGCAAAACTCAAAGTCAGGTGAGTGATAACATCTTGAGTTGTCAGTAGCTGGGAGGTAAAGGAATCAGGTTTCAGCCCTTGAAAAAAATGGGGCCTGGACAGCTAGAAAAATTTGGGCCACAGCCAAATGGGAACTCGACTACAAAATTAGATACAAAGCAGAAACCCAGTCACAGAGACTGGACATATTCGGTGGTGACTGGGAGCAAAGCAATGGCTGGGTTGCACGTGGGCAAAGCACGTGATGCTAAGACTTAGGACAGCATCCTATCACCTGGCAGGGTTGGCACTCTAGTACCTGCTATGTCTAGTTCTCATTGACCCAGGACACAGTGGGCTCAGCCTGGTCTAATTTTCAGTTATGGAAATTATAAAGTTTGAGGGCTTCATTTCCAAATGGAGAGCTGTCCTAGTCTGGATGGAAGTAAGCCATTAGGGGGCCACTGGATGGATTAAAGATGGTTCCTGGGGAAAGAACTTTAAAGGTAACTCAAGTATCTGGAAAAGTACTTGGTTGGGGTTGAAGGCTTCAGATCTACAGAGCACAGACGGTATGGTATCAGTCTGGGGTTTTAAGCATCGGTTTCATCAGCTGGCTAGCCCCAGTAGGATTTCTGATTTTGCTTCTCTCTGAGACTGACAGGTTACATGGACTACAAAATGGACCCTAAATAGAGGTAATGGAGTCCACCGATTCATTGAATAGAATGGTGTGGAATGTCTGCCAAGAGCAACAGTGACCCTCAACCTAGTTAATGTTTTATTCCTCTTTCTAAGCATAATTAGCCCACAGCTGTTTCTGAAGGCCACTGCTGGCTCACAATAGTAAACCTTGTCATTAGCAGGGGGTGGAGGAGGGGACTCATTTTCCTATATGCTGTGCACGGGGCACACATACAGTTTGCCTAAAACCTGAATCAAGGTATGAGAGGTAAGTGAAAGCAAAAGGGGTTCTTATTGAGTTTAGGTTTGGAAACTAAGCCGTTGAGAGACTGCTCCTTACCATTTTCATTTTTTAAAAAAATTTAATTTTATTTATTTTTTTATACAGCAGGTTCTTATTAGTTATCCATTTTATACATATTAGTGTATAGATGTCAATCCCAATCTCCCAATTCATCCCACCACCACCACCCCCTGCCACTTCCCCCCTTGGTGTCCGAACGTTTGTTCTCTACATCTGTGTCTCTATTTCTGCCCTGCAAACCGGTTCATCTGTACCATTTTTCTAGGTTCCACATATATGCGATAATATACGGTATTTGTTTTTCTCTTTCTGACTGCACTCTGTATGACAGTCTCTAGACCCATTTTCATTTTGGCAATAATATAACGGTAGAGGTTTTCAACAAATATTTCCAAACAATCAATCTTGTTTCCAATTAAGTTTTGTGAGTTGAATTACATTATTTTAGTGATAATAGTGAAATAAGTATGTCTAAAGCCTCCTGGCTTCAGGCCTTAAGCTGGTGTAGAATTTATGAGAAAGCAAACTGATGGAACCTTGGCAAAGGAAGAGATGAATTGCATGAAATGTGCAGTTTATTGAGTTGGATGGTGATAACTCCACCTTGATTCCATCTTTAGGACAGGGAGCAGATTATTTGGTTAGAGTTAAAAGTCTCTATTCGGGACAGACTCTGGGGAGTTCGTGCAAGACAACTTATAATGTAAAGAATTAACAGAACTTTCATTTATTCATTTTGTCTGTTTCCATTTGCCTACAGGTAATATTTTTCCTTTTTAAATTTTTTAATTAATTAATTAATTAATTAATTATTTATTTGCGGTACGCGGGCCTCTCACTGTTGCGGCCTCTCCCTTTGCGGAGCACAGGCTCCGGACGCGCAGGCTCAGCGGCCGTGGCTCACGAGCCCAGCGGCTCCGCGGCATGTGGGATCTTCCCGGACCGGGGCACGAACCCGTGTCCCCTGCATCAGCAGGCGGACTCTCAACCACTGCGCCACCAGGGAATATTTTTTTATTATTATTATTATTTTTCCTTTTTTTAAATTAAACTTTTTATTCTGAGATAACTGTAGGTTCACATGAAATTGTAAGGAATAATATACAATATGCACATTACTCAGTTTTCTCCAGTGGATAAACAAATTGTGTACATCCATACCATAAATCTATAGTACAATATCACACCCAGGATACTGACAATGTTGTGCTCAAGACACAGCATTTCCATCACCACAAGGATGCCTCGTGTTGCCCTTTAATAATCATGCCCAATTCCTCCTGCCCCCACCCCTCTTTTACCCCTGGAAACCACTATTCTGTTCTTTATATCTATAAGTTTTTCATTATAAGACTGTTATATATATGGAATCATAAGGCATGTTATCTTTTGGTATTGGCATTTTTCACTCCCCCTAATTCTCTGGAGATTCTTCCGGGTTTCTGCGTGTATCAATAGTTTCTTTTATTACTGAGTCGTATTCCATGGTATGGATATACCTAATTTATTTAACCATTTACCTGCTGAAGGACATCTGGGTTGTTTCAGTTTTTAACTGTTATGAACAAACGTGCTGTAAATATTTGTGAGCAAGTTTCTTTTTAAGTTGAAGTATAGTTGATTTACAATGTCATGTTAATTACTGCTGTACAGCAAAATGATTCAGTTATCCATAAATATACTGATTTATGAATATAGTGATTCAGTTATACATAAATATATATATTCTTTTTTTATATTCTTTTCCATTACAGTTTATCATAGGATACTGAATATAGTTTTCTGTGTTATATAGTGGGACCTTGTTGTTTATCCATTGTATACATAAAAGCTTACATCTGCTGACCCCAACCTCCCACTCCATCCCTCCCCCAACCCCCTCCCCCTTAGCAACCACCAGTCTGTTCTCTATGTCTGTGATTCTGTTTCTGTTTCATAGGTAGGTTCATTTGTGTGATATTTTAGATTCTACATGTAAGTGATATCATATGGTATTTGCCTTTCCCTTTCTGACTTACTTCACTTAGTATGATAATCTCTAGTTGCATTGTGAACAAGTTTCTACGTGAACATTAGTCATCATTTTTCCAGGTTTCAGCCCTTAATGGATTAATTCAACTCCATATGGAGTTAAACATTTGGCAGAATTCTCCAGTGATACCATGTGGGCCTGGCGATTTCTTTTGGGGGATTTTTAAATTACGAATTAACTTCCTTAATAGTTATGGGCTAGTCAAACTATTTATTTATATTGGCTAAGCTGTGATAATTTGTCCTTTTCAAGGAATTGGCCCATTTAATCTAAGTTTCCAAATTTATGTGTGTTGAGTTGTTCATAGTATTCTTTTATCACCCTCTCAATTTCTGAAGGGTCTATAGTAAGTAATATCCCCTGTTACATTCCTGATATTGGAAATTTTTGTCTTCTGTCTCTAATTTGTCCATTTAGCTAGAGGTTTGTCAATTTTATCGATCTTTCCAAAGCTCTTTGTTTCATTGATTTCCCCATTGATTTTCTGTTTACAATGTCACTGATTTCTACTCTTGTCTTTATTATTTCCAGAAACTTGCTTTGGATTTATTTTGCTCTTCTTTTTCCAGGTTCTTAACGGGGTGAGGGTGTTAAGCCACTGAGAGTTTTTCTCTTTTCTCATGTGTGCATTTAGTGCTATGTTTCCCTCTTAGCACTGTTTTCAGCTGTACCACACAAATTTTGATGTTATATGTTTGTTTTCATTGTGGGTACTTGAAAAGAATGCGTATTCTGCTGTTGATCAAGTGTTCTATAAATGTCAGTTAGTTCCTATTAGTTCATGGTGTCCTTGCCCATTTTCTGTCTTATTTTATCATTTTTGAGATGAGTCTTGACGTTTCCAGGTATAATTACTGATTTGTCTGTTTCTCCTTTCAGTTCTGTCACATTTTAGTTTACATATGTTGCAACTCCGTTATCTGGCATGCTTAGCGTTACTGTGTCTTCTTAGCAGATCAACTTTTTTATCATCAAATAATGTCTCTTTCTGTCTCTGGTAATTAGTTTTGCTCTGAAAAATCTACTTTATCTGCTATTACTATAGCTACTCCTGCTTTCTTTAACTAATATTTGCATGATAAGTATTTTCCATTCTTTTACTTTCAATCTGTCTGTATTGTTATATTATTTGAAGTGAATTTCTCGTAGACCACATATATTTGACTCATGTTTTTTTAAAAAATGTACTCTACCAGTCTCAGTCTTTTAATTGGTATATTTTGTCCATTTACAGAATTTACTTAATTCTATTCCAAATTAAATTGTTGTGAAAACTCATCTGATTGGCAGAAACTAAATGACCCAGACCCCCACCTGCTAGAGAGTCGAAGAAAGCTGCTTTTAACTTTCCAAACTCTGTTTTCCAGACAGATACATGAGAAATGAAAAGAGAAGCTGAGTGGGGTGCCTACTCATTTCTCTGAAATGTCCCACCTTCCACTGAGGGATCCCTGGATTGCCCCAATTCCTGGAACTGCAACTTTCATTTTCATATGCTGGTCACAGCCTGTCTCCTGGGAATCAGAGGCGTGTGGTAAGTTCAAGACGAGCCTCTTTATTTAAAGGTGGCTTAGCTACTGGTTATGCCGTTGCAGTTGCTCTGTTATCTGTCTGCAGACATGGACTGCTGGGCTGATATTTAGCTGTCTTCAGGTTCTCAGTTTGTTAAGAGCACTTTTCTCTGAGGTAAAGGAGAAGAAGCACTTCATCCATAGGTCACACTTAATGCTGGACTCTGAGGGAGTTTAGCTTCATCGAGCTAATGATAGGTTTAAATAGAATTGAGGTACCTGGACTTGAAGGTCCAACCATCTCTGTTTCTGGAGGACAACAGTGTTAATATGCACCTGTAGAGGCAACATCTGTCCTCACAGCTGGAAAGGCCTGAACAAGATATTTAAAGCAACACTAGGTGGGACAGCCAGGAAAACAATGGGAAGGCTGGAGAATTAACTGGTGGAGTCCCAAGCAATATCAGAGCGAAGTGGAAGAAACAGAATTTAGTTACCAATGTGCAATGACAAGAGATGTCCAAGTCCAGGAGAGTAAACATCAAAGGTAGAGCCCACACACCCATCTAGGTAAAGCCAATGAGACCTGAAGATAGACAAGGCAGAAATGTGCTTTCCTGCACAGGGCATTTTGGTTCAAGCGTTTTTATTTTTTTGCGGTACGTGGGACTCTCACTGTTGTGGCCTCTCCCGTTGCGGAGCACAGGCTCCGGACGCGCAGGCTCAGCGACCATGGCTCACGGGCCCAGCCGCTCCGCGGCATGTGGGATCTTCCCGGACCGGGGCACGAACCCGTGTCCCCTGCATCGGCAGGCGGACTCTCAACCACTGCGCCACCAGGGAAGCGTGGTTCAAGGCTTTTTATTCCAGTCAAGAGACCCAGGGTTCTGCGTTGTCAACCTGGGGGTAGGAGGAGCGAGTGAAAAAAGGAGAAACCCAAGGGCTCTGGTCTTAGGGTGGAGGGAACTGAAAAGAAGGAGAGAGGTAGTGTAGGCTGAAAGCACTCTTAGCTCCGGCGCATCCTCCGCTGTGCAGGTCTCTGCATCTTCTGTAACAGGACCCAAGCTGGTTCCTGCACTCATCAGCCATCATCAACTCCTTTACCCCCACATTTGCTTACATGTCATGTGTGAAAACTGTCTTGCTCTTTAAAGACCAATTTCAATAATCCCTTGTACATGATTTTTATGTCCTTCCACCATTTTCAGAGAATGTTGCTTGAACCTTTACTAGAGTTCTTATGTATTCCTTATTTAATGTGATATAAAACAGAATGTATTATTATTAGGGCAATAGAAGACTCAGGATCAGGAGAGTGACCTGGAAATGATAAAACTCTGAAAGGGAAAGTAAGACCTGAATAAATGGAGAGCTTGATCATATCCTTGAATGGGAAAATACTACTAAAGACATCAATTTTCCTCAAATCCGTGGATGTTTCTTTGTCTCAATGGTAATCTAATTCTTCTCTTGGCTTCTCCCGCCACATCATTATTTGTATTAAAATTTACTCAAGTACTGAATCTTTCGTATGTTTATGTTTTTCTTTTTTTAATAGGAATTCCATATATATTCTGGAAGTCATTATCAGACATTGTTAATAGTGTTGCAAACACTTTTCCCTGACTGTAACTCTGTCACTTGCCTTTTGTTTATGGTATCTTTGTTTATGATATCTTTTGCCACACAGAAATTTAAAATTTTATGTAACAAAATCTTTTATGATTTTTCTTTATGATGCCTCGAGTATGTACCTTGTTAAGATGTTTCCATCAAAATTTATAAAAAATAATCTCCTATATGTACACTTTTATCCCAATGACAGTTTTGTTTATCTCTTTATTGAAGCTAGAATTGACATTTGCATGTAGTGTCAAAGAGGGAATTCACTTTATTTTTTTCTTCAAATTGGTTGTTGGTTGTATAGAATTTTGTTTTCTCTGTTTATTTATTTATCATAATGCATCCTTTTCCCCACTGTTTTGATATACTATTTTTATCATACACTATCTATGTATCCATTTCTAGTGTTTTTATGCTCCATTGATTAATTAACAATTCTTCCATCAATGTTGTTTCAAAATACATTTGGAAACCTGGGACGGCAAGCCTTTTTTCGTAACTATTCTTAAAGTTTTATGTTTACACGTATGTGTTTTCTATGCCAGAAGAATTTTAGCTTGTTGAGTTTCATAAAACATCCTGTGGGAATCTTGATTTGAGTGTTTTGCATCTACTAATTGATTTGATGGAAGTGATGATTTTACAGTGTGCAACATTCTCACCTAGAAACAAAGATGATTTGTTTTTCATTGATCCAGTCTTTTATAGCCTTCAGTAATGTATGGTTGTTTTATTTATATGTGCCATATGCATTTCTTACTAGTAATGTTTAGGAATCTTATGGCTTGTGCAATTTTTAAAAATAATTTTTTCTATTTTTTAATTAAAGAGGCCTTGATTTCTGTGTGATATTCTTATTATTAATCACCCACTGCACTGAATTCTGTTATGGTTTTAATATTTAGTTGTTTCTCTTGTTATTCTTGGTATATAATCCTTTCAATCTGCAAATATAATTTTTTTCTTTCGTTTCCAAAATTACATTTTTACTTTTCTTGCCTTACCGCATTAGCTGAAACTTCTGTGCAATGCCATGTAGTAGCAGTGATTAGAGGCTTGTCTTATTTGTGATTTTGTTATATTTTCTAACACCTAGAAAAGGACCAAATATTCAATAATTTTAGTTCTATTTATATCTCAGTTGTCACCCCTTGCCTGTTTTCAGCCTATTTATAAAATAAGGGGCTTGCATTCACTGAGCTCTTATTTCCCTTTCAGTTTGTATATCCTTTTAATATGTTATGTAATGGATGGGCATGAGAACAAAGATCAGCTTTTGAAAACAAAAACTAAAATGAAATAAATGCTTATTGATTTATAATGAAAGGAAGTCTAATTGATAGTTAGACTACAATTTCCCTAACAAGATTTGAGAAGTTAAGGGGAACTGCAGCTGGAGTTGCTAAAGTCCAAAGAGAGGTTTTAACTTTTCTTGAATGCTCAGATACCACAGAAACTGAATGTCTGGAAAAAGAGTTCCCCCCACCCCACAAATTCAGTGTGCTAAATTAGCCAAAAATGATGCATACTTGCTTGCCACAAGCACTCATACCCAATCTACCTTCCTTGACATTTCCCTCATCAAGTCTCTTATAATAATGGACAGAGTGGGAATAGAAATGGGAGAGAATTTGATGGTTGTGCTAATAAAACATAGGAGAGTGAGGGAAGCAGCACTAGGTTAGCCTTCAATCCATGCCTTCTGAAAGTCAACCATAATTCTTTGGCCAAATTGTCTGAACAAGAATCCTAAAGGGTGTTAGAGAAAATGGAGTAGATCAGAGAGTTATGGGGCCTCTGTCCACTCAGGATAAAGATAAGGGGTCTTGTGGAAGACAGTGATGGATTCAAGCCATATGAAAAAGCATATATCAAGTACATCGACCTCATCCCTATCTTTGGAGGATGTACGTAATTTATAGATTGTTTAAATTAGACAAATGGCTCAATCGATTTAGAATAAGGGACAGGAAACACATGTTTCTTTTGCATTAAACTGAACTTCACCAGAGCAGAAATGCTTATGATCTCCTGAGTTATAGAGCTTGAGTTCTCCATCAAAGTGCTCCTAATTACAGGGATTGCACTTTTCCACAAAGGCGATCCATTATGGAGCATGTTGTCTCCATAAAGACCAAGAATACACTATGCAACTCAAGCTAAGTGGTAATTTATATCATTGTTTATAGGAAGAAAGGGCAAGAACGAGCAGGAGAGTGAGGATGAGAGCAAGAGAATGAGAGAGAAAGAAACCCGAAGAAAGGACATTTTAGTGAAGGTGGAAAGGGACAAGAAAAAGGATTGGAACATACTATGGAAATGACATCAGTCTCCTGTTCAAAGGAGCTGAGCTGTGAGGTGAGGAAAGAGGGAACTGTGGAGAGTTGAGTAAGTTCCGTTTTCTTTAAATTTCCTACACCTGGGTAGGTGACCAAAGTGACTGCTCTGGTAGCCAAGGGTATAGATCTCTCTTAGGGCCTTTTTGTGAGAAGCAGAACAGTTCACTGAAATACATTTTGCCAATGGCTCGTTCATTGAGAATCAAGTGACCAAATTCCAAATTACAGAGGGACCTGCTCCCTGATTTATTGTGGATTTTGCTGCAAGGTTTAGTCCCTCTGCATTTGCACACATCATTTTATATATGAGTGGGTAGGCTTTCCCCTAAATGCAGTTTACCATCATGTCCCCTTTGTGGATCTATGTCCTGACCCTGTAATTGGCACTGCCTTGGCCAAGGCTTCTGCCTCTGCCTCTGCTTCTATCAGCAAAGCAGCTGCAACAGCCTGCTTCACCATGTTTAAGATATTCATCTGATGTATATTATAAATTGCCTTCTGGCAAATTGATTTTCAGTGAATTGACCAACGACCCTTCCTTTACAACTGCCAAGATATGGAAGCAATCTAAGCGTCCATCAACAGATGAATGGATAAAGAAGATGTGACACACACACACACACACACACACACACACACACACACGATGGAATACTACTCAGCCGTAAAAATATTAAATTTTGCCATTTGCAACAACATGGATGGACTGGACGGTGTTGTGCTACGTGAAACAAGTCAGCCTGAGAAAGACAAATACTGTATGATACCACTTGTATGTGGAATCTAAAAAATAAAACAAACTAGTAAATATGACAAAAAGGAAACAGACTCAGATAAAGAGAACAAACTAGAGGTTACCAGTGGGGAGGGGAAAGTGGGGAGGGGCAATATAGGGACAGGGGATTAAGAGGTACAAACTGTTATGTATAAAACAAGTTATAAGGATATATGTACAACACAGGGAGTATAGCCAATGTTTTATAACTACAAATGGAGTATAAAAATTGTGAATCACTATATTGTACACCTATAACATATAATATTGTACATCAACTTAACTTTAAAAAAATTTTTAAAATTAAAGAAAATGGTGAAGGCAATCCTTCCCAACTTAAGATATGACTTAACTTTGAGAACGTAGCATGTGAAAGACACTTAGAAGCTCTGGGACCAACTCCTAGTTCTTACACTTAGGATTAGGGAAAAAAGAAAATCAGAGCCTCAGTTTATTTGTCCTAAAGTGGGAATGCTATTCTTTTTTTTTTTTTTTTTTTTTTGCGGTATGCGGGCCTCTCACCGTTGTGGCCTCTCCCATTGCGGAGCACAGGCTCCAGACGCGCAGGCTCAGCGGCCGTGGCTCACGAGCCCAGCCACTCCGTGGCACATGGGATCTTCCCGGACCGGGGCACGAACCCGTGTCCCCTGCATTGGCAGGCGGACTCTCAACCACTGCGCCACCAGGGAAGCCCGCGAATGCTATTCTTGCCCTAGATGATGATTGTTTAGATCAGCGGTCCCCAACATTTTTGGTACCAGGGACCAGTTTTGTCAAAGACAATTTTTCTACGGATGGGGCTGGGGGGCGTGGGTGAATGGGGATGGTTCAGGCAGTAACGCAAGCGATGGGGAGCTGCAGATGAAGCTTTGCTCACTTGCCCGCCACTCACCTCCAGCTGTGCGGCCCGGTTCCTAGCAGGCCACAGACCTGTACCAGTCTGTGGCCCGGGGGTTGCGGACCACTGGTTTAGATTAATCCATTCAGCCAGTATCTCCTGGGGGCTCCCATGACCCAGGTGCTGTGCTAGTGAACACTGCATCACTGTCTCTGTCTTCATGCATGAAACAGCTGGTGGGAGGGAGGGATGTGAAATAACCACGGGGGTGGGAAGCACAGACTGTGTGTGAACTTGGAGCTGGTCTGGTTTGAAGATGCGGTGGAGGCAGGAGTTTGGCTCATCAGAAAATTTGAAAGACGGGCTCTGCGGCTGAAGCACAGTGAGCCAGGATGGAAATGTGAGCGTAGTGACACACGTGAAAGGTTTGTCTGCTACTCTCATTGCTCCTGCCACACATCCTTCCTTTCTCTGCTGCTCCCAAGGCTCCCCTTTTACTTCTGCTCCTTCTTCCTAATATTTCAGGGATCTGGGGGCAGCGAGACTGATATTCTGGTTTCTCTTGATCCTCACACAGCCTGGAGATTTCTTCCTTCCCAGAACGTCCCTGGCTCAGCAGCATCATGCCTGGCCCTGGATGGAGGGCATGTCCACTTTACAGACCACAGCAAGAACCTGGGTGGCAACTCCTTAAATGGCTGTTCTGCCACCTGTCTGCGTAGGCTTAGCAGACAATGACATACGCATCTGGCAAAGGCATTTGGCCGTCACTCTATTTCAAAGTATCACCTTGACCCTTCCCTTCACAACTCCTCTCCTGCAACAGACGGCTGGAGCTGAGAGAAACTCTGTGTTGCCTCCTCTGCTGAGCCATCACCCTTCTCTGAGACAGGCCTGTCTGGTCCCCATGGCTCTGTGTGCATATTAAGAACAGAGCCAGGCGTTGGCCTCCCTGTGGCCTCTCCTGAGAACCTCTTAGGCTTTCACCATGGGTCCTCTGCCTCCCCCTCCACTGTTTTCCAGGATCCAGCCAGCCCTGAACAAATGCTTTTCCTCTGCAAAAAAGAATCCCCAGGCCTCATGTGGTTTTAGCACAGTGAGGGATGATGATTTGGGATAGTTACAGGCTGATCATCCTTTGTTCCCCATGGTTCTCCTCCTCCAAACCCTGAAACGTGAGGAGGCCCCTCAGCTGCCCAGCACGGCTGTCTATTGATGGGAAGCTTCTCTTGGCCCTGGAAGACGGCAAGGGTCTCTGCCAAGGGACTTGGTTTATTTATCTAGCTGGACTCCATCTCTTAGCATTCAGCTCATAGAGGAAAAGGCATCACAGCTAAAAGTAGCTCCAACCTTCCTGTGAAGACAATGAACAGAGAAAGAACACATATTCACTGAGCCCCGAACCCCCCTTGGTGTTGTCTGCAAGGCTGCAGAGCAGCGGGGGGAGCTCAAGGGTTAGAGACGGGAATCCCACACTCACCCAGAATCACAGCACTGGAGGCACCAAGGTCACAGCAGCCAGCCCGCTCTTCTTCCGGGAAGACAGTGGCTTTTGTTGGTGTGATTATGGAACCTAAGCTCTGATTTCCATTCATTGTTCTAATCTGTCTTCCCTACCCAGACCCACTGCCAACAAAGTAGGCTATTTCCACACCTTTGAATAGTCACACTTACACATTTAATTGAGATATATTTTACATACATGTAAGGTGTACTATAGTTGCAAAGGAACACTATCTGTTTTGTGTTGTACAATCAGTATTTCAGCAAGACCTGCCATCAGGGGCTTCCCTGGTGGCAAAGTGGTTGAGAGTCCGCCTGCCGATGCAGGGGACACGGGTTCGTGCCCCAGTCCAGGAAGATCCCACATACCGCGGAGCGGCTGGGCCCGTGAGCCATGGCCGGTGAGCCTGAGCGTCCGGAGCCTGTGCTCCGCAACGGGAGAGGCCACAACAGTGAAAGGCCCGCGTACCGCAAAAAGAAAAGAGAAAAAAAAGACCTGCCATCAAATAATTGCTCATTTAGTAATAATCTCATTTATTGACTGAGATGAGAAATGGAAGTTCACATGGATGAAGTGACTTGTCCAGGCTGGTAAGTGATGGGATTGGAAATTCAGTCAACCACACCTAGAAGGGTCTACTGCCTTTGTAGAAGGATCATTAGACCAGTGACAGAGAGGCTGCACATGAGCCAAGCAGCAGGGAGACAGCCTGAGCTCTGGTGGGGGATGGCATCGTGCTCCTCTGCTCCCTATGCCTGGAGGACCCCCAAGTCTGAGCTGACACCGTCTCATCAGGGTGGGGCTCCCTTTGGTTTCCCACTTGCTTCATCTGATCTTGTGCCGCTTCCTGGGAGCTTTCCCTGGACCCCTGGAACCCTGGTCAGAAAGCCATGGCCTGTCAGACTTGTGGACTGATGGGATTAGTGCTCCCGCAATGCACAGGCCCTGGAGGGGCGGGCCACACGGACTCAGGGGGCTCTGCCCCTGCACACGCATGGACGGACATGGCTCTGCCGGGAAAGGAGAGGGTACCGTGTTTGTACGAGCAGCTCTGTGTGCCGTGTTTGAGCTTGCTGCCCACCTTCGTGGGTCAGGCCTTCTCTGCCCCTCAGGCTTCAGGTGTCAAATAAAGGGGCACAGCTGATGGCCTTTACCATTTTTTTACCTCTGACATTCTGTGATTTATAAAGTTTTAAATTTGCTTCACAGCAGTTAAAACAAGACAGTCAACATTTATATTTATCTTTTTGCTGTCTTTGGGAGGGGGTAGGTCATTTGAGCCACTTTTTTTTTTTTTTTAATCCACATTAAAAAAAAACACTGGATATTCCAATACAGGAAAGTTTTCTTTCTTTTTTCCCCCCCTTCTCCCTAATGGTCAAAGTTTGGCCAGTTTCCTCTTTCTTCTGAGGTCCTGGTCTCCTGGAGATGTAGGCCTGGGTCCTTGTCCATCCTTGTACGTTCCCTCCCTTCTTCCCTCAGGAAGGAGCGTTCAGTTCTCCTTGAACTCAGATCTCAGCACAGATGCTTCCTCCAGGAGGGGCAGATAGGGGGAATTTTCGGTTAGTAGCTCAGCCACAGGGTGGCTATCACTGACTGGAGCTGAGGGAGAAGATCTACCCAAAAATAGTCATTATAGCCAGTTATACCTTTGGTCTTATTTATACAATCTAATTTTATGACTTGTATTTAATAGACTATCAAGGGAAAAGCAGTAGAGTATAGTAGTTAAGGACATGGGCTCCTGGGTTCAGATTCCATCTCTCTTTTTTTAAAATAAATTTATTTATTTATTTATTATTGGCTGCGTTGGGTCTTCGTTGCTGTGAGCGGGCTTCTCATTGCAATGGCTTCCCTTGTTGCGGAGCATGGGCTCTAGGTGCTCGGGCTTCAGTAGTTGTGGCACATGGGCTCAGCAGTTGTGGCTCACGGGCTCTAGAGCACAGGCTCAGTAGTTGTGGCACATGGGCTTAGTCGCTCTGAGGCATGTGGGATCTTCCCGGACCAGGGCTCGAACCCGTGTCCCCTGCATCGGCAGGCGGACTCTCAACCACTGCGCCACCACAGATTGCCACAAATGCAAACCAGAAATGGGGCGAAATAACTGCCAAATCCCATGCCTTTGGGCCAACACGAGATGAAGGCTGCTCACGCGAGAGCCTACACACACCTCCTGGGACCGCGGGCCTTGTGGTACACAAGACCTCCCAATTGTTATTACCACGATGAAGTTGCCTACAATGAACCTTAGACTAGCAACAATCTAATCCATGGATGGTTTAACTATAGAACCGCTCGGTCACAGCTGACCCCATTCATCTGCACAGGTACTTTGAAATCTGTGGAATCCTGCAGGAGGTCGAGGTTACCTTGCGTTCCTTGCTGCTGATGCATTGGCTAGTAAAATCCCAGTGCTCCACTTTAAGGACTTCCTTTATGTGATGAAAGAAAATCCAACACATTGCCTTTCTTTTTGACAGTTCGGTGCAGTTGAGATGTGTTTGTAAGGGATCAGTTTAATGCGTCCTTTGTCTTTGCAGGGAGTGTTTTCTTGGTGACGCTTTCCTAAGTGGAGTTGCTTCCTGCAGACTGTGGCTTGTAGTTCCAGAGCAGAGAAGATGTTATTGTCTTTCACTGAAATGAATGGATGTCCCTCTGGGAGTCTGGATATTATCAAGATGAAAAAGGTTCGACATTTCTTTTAGGACTAGTAAATCGGGTCCTTTGTGAGGTGTACATTCAATCTCCTTACCAATCTTTCTTCTAGAAGTAGCTAAGCCAGAGTGATGCCTTTGTCTTAGCTACTGTGAATGGAGGTGGGGAAGGAGGCCTGTGTCACCCAGGCCCCTCCTCCAGGGCCAGAGACACACTGGCTCCCATTTTGGCTTCCAAGTGCCCAGGCATCCGGGGCTGCCCCTTACCTCCAGAGTCCCTCACATCCCTTTCCATCCTCTCTGGAGCCGACTGGCTTCCTGTTGCCGTATTTCCACATTTCAATGCTTTGGGGTCTTCTCTGCTCCGTTTTACTAGGAATAAGTGAGGCCTTATCTGGTGAGCTGGGCTGTGTTGATGCTTTGCCTTCTGTTATATTCTCCCATCTTAGGCAACATGCTTGGACCCACCATGACACTTTTCTTTAGGAGGGTCTTCCAATGCCTTCAGGAGACCCATGACTAGGAGTTAAATTTGTGTTAATTGTAGAGACAAAATGAACAGTGATAACATAAAATATTTTTTATTCAGAAGTTAGTTGGGTAAATAGCAGGTAGTGAACGTTTTGGAGTTTGGGTGTCTTACAGCTTCATTGGGAGCCAATATCACGTTGCTAAGAAGGCAAATCTGGACTGCGTTAGTGGAGAAATGGAGTGTGGATCAGAGAAAGAGAGAGTTCTGCTGTCCTCTGTGCTGGCTACTTAGTCTGGAACTTCGTATTTTAACTGTCCATTGCATTACAGAAAGAATGTTGAAAATAAATATTAGGATATGCCTAACATCTTGAAGAATCAGAAACCATGTTGTATAGAGATGTGTGAAAAAACTGTGTAATCCAAGAGCACTGTCTAATCTGAAAAAAAGAGAAGACTTGAGAGAAAAACGATGACTGTCTCCAGATGTTTAAAGAACTACAGTGTGGTAGAGAAAACAAACTGGTTCTGTGTAGTCACCATAGGGTAGAACTTTGATCTGTAGGTAGAAGTTACAGGGGACAGATTTCACTTCATCCTCTTTTAGCAACCCCAGGGGCAGCCATGTGGGAAAGCAGTCACCATGTCACCCTGGCTGCCTGAGCCAAGGCTGGCTCCCTTTTTCCAGGAGCTTGGTGGGTACACACTGAGTCTCTCACCTCTGAGCATGAATAATTCTACAATTTAGGAGTGAGACGCTATGGCGCCTCACCGATGGCTCTGAGACACGGAAGGAGGGCAGCAAAGCCATGCTGTGCTCATGGAGGGTGTTGGGCCTCGCCGTGGCCGGCAGGGGATGTTTGTTCAGCTTTCATTCTCAAGCTGATGAACCAGGCCTGGAGTTTCACCTGCAGCCGCTCCTGCACTCCTAACATCTGAAAGGAAGTCCAATCCCGACTCAGACAGTCCCATTCGTGCCCTGAAGACAAGGGTGAGGGTGACCCACATTGAGTTGGCCTGAGGATGAAAGGCAAGGGCTGGAGCTCTGAGTCGGGGGCTGGGCTATAGACATGCTGTGTGGGGCTTTCTCCTTCCTGGTGTTTTTCCCTGTCTGTGAAGCCCATTCCCATGAACATCTCAGGTGCTGTCTTTCTCAGAAAGTTAAAAGTTCGGCTGGTGCCATAGGAAGCAGCACCAGGGTTTACCTAAGTCCAGTGGAATCGTTTGCCTTGCCCCCATCCAGTTAAAGGGTGCTTGGGCCACTGGGTTTGAGTTGGCCCTTGTCCGCCTATACTAATGAGAGATTCATCAGGAAACTGGCAAACTAGTTTGGCGTCACTGAGCAGGGCTTTGGGGGCTGACACTCACACCACAGCATTGTAAATACTTACGGCCTTTTAACGTGGACACTCAGGGATAAGAATCCTTTCCCATGCCCGAAACATACAGATTCTATTTGTTATAGGAAAGAGAAAAGCAGAAATAAAGGGAAACTGATGTAAAACTTACTAAGAATATCAAGTTCCAAGGGAATCCAGAGGTTGGATCTCATTCTTTCCAATTAATCTATACTTTTTCTTTGCTTACATTTGTAAACTTATATCTTTTTTTTTTTTTGCAGTATGTGGACCTCTCACTGTTGTGGCCTCTCCCGTTGCGGAGCACAGGCTCCGGACGCGCAGGCTCGACGGCCATGGCTCCCGGGCCCAACCGCTCCGTGGCATGTGGGATCTTCCCGGACCGGGGCACGAACCCGTGTCCCCTGCATCGGCAGGCAGACTCTCAACCACTGCGCCACCAGGGAAACCCTGTAAACTTATATCTTAATATAATTTTGTATTGATATTATATTGATTATATTGATTGATAGTTGCCATCCTGAAGTAGTCACTGGCACCTCGCAAAGCCCAGACCATCGTCAGGAAAAGCCCTTCCCTAAGAGGAGAGAGACCTGCATAAGACCTAATTCTGGGAATGGGGTTGAGGGTAGAGCAGGAAGGACAATCTCACAATAGTGGGCTGGGAACAAGCTGGCCTCTGGAGAGCAGAATCCAGCCAGAGCAGCGATATGTCAGGCTGGCCTGACCTGGTGTGTGGCTCAGCTCTGATGCTCCGTCCAGAGTCCCAATTCAGGATCTTGTTCTTGATTTGCTGCCAGGCTAGTCTCGGGTAAAAGCTGGTCTAGAAGGGCAATGATCCAGCCTTGGCCCCAGCTCCAGAGACTGTCCCTTCCCTTCTGACCTGTATTCACTCCTGTTTGCAGATCTGCTCTGTCCAGACAGACTGGGCTGGAAGCACTTAAGAAGAAGAGGTCTCAGCTGGACTCCTTCGCTCCTTCCAGCACTCAGAGAGCTGGAAGTCTGCTCCCGCCCCGCAGTCAGCCTGCCTCTTGACAGCTCAGCTGGAGGGGGATGTCCAGGCAGCCGGGCGGTGCTGGCTGGGGTGGCGATTTGGCTTAACTAAATACTCTAGGGTGGGGCCCTAAACACGGGGGAGAGAACAGGACTGGAATGTAAGGCCGGCAGGTGGGGGATGGCTTACCCTGCCCCAGTTTGTTTTCTTATTTGCCAGGACTGTAACTGAGGAGCTGGCTGCTATCGGGTAGCATTAATTAACATCCAAGGTCACCAGCCCATCTTCTCAGCACTGTGTCTCCTTCTCCACACTTGGGCAAACCCAATGCCCACAAATTGGCGCCAAGTCTGTGCTCACAGTTTGATTTTAGACATGGGGGGCAAGATTGATGGCTAGTCTAGAAAGGGATGAACTCCTGGCTGGGTGCAGGGCTTCTCCTGAAAGCAGGATATCCTGGGAATTCAGCTCCAAGGAGCTTTGGGGCCATGCAGAAAGAACAGACAAGCAGAAACAACTGAGAATGTATTTAGGGACCAGGAAAGCCCACTGCAAATGGTTGGACAGTGCCTCTGGAAAAACACATAGAGATCCCCATGTAGAAGTGAGCATTGTGATTTTTTTGTACTAAAATTTGCTTTATGTCTCAGGAAAAGAACCTCAAGCTTCTTTAGTCCCCTTCTATCATGTATCCTTGGTAGCTCTGGGAGATATTTTCCCTATTAAGCAAACCAACAGCTGCTGATTTTGGCTACAGTTTGCCTTGCTTAGTTCTTGGGAGGAAAGAAGATGCTCAGCTGTCCTCAAATCTACCAGTGGAAATCAAAATAAAAATACAGATGAGCCTGGAGGACGGAAACCCCAAGGGACGCTGTGGGTTCCCGTTCTCAGCAGAAAGCTGCAACACCCAGCGATTATAGATTCTCCTCCTGCCGGACCTGGGGCTGCATGGTGTTCCTCAGGGCTACTCCCACCTGACATTTCAGGATAAGAGACATAGGTAGAGTGGCAGGTTTCAATGAGGGGACAGTGAGCAAGGCACTGGGGCATTTCCTGTTCACCAAAATATTTCATCCATCAGCACATTACCAGTTCTACCATAAGTGACTCATTTTTTTGGGTGTCAGTTTCTCCACTCCTGGGTTCTGATTTGAACCAATTAAAACAGCAGTTAGCATTTGTGTTACTGTTTACTATATGCCAGGCACTAGTGTACAGATTTGCAAGGTTACACTTAATCCTCACCTAATTCTTATGCTGTACCCATTTTTCTGATTAGAAAGTTGAGTAGCAGAGAAGACACATCATTTACTCAAAGTCAGAGAGTTAGTAATTGGCATTGCTGGCTAGTCCACTACCCCAAACACATGAAATATTGAATATTTAAATACCAGAATAGACTGCCTTCCTGGGAAGACTGATGACATTCATTCAATATCTATCTATCTATATCATATCTACATCTATATATCTCTCTCTATATATCTATACCTATCTATCTGGAAAACCTAACTCAGAAGTTATATATGTCCATCTATTCCACAGTCAAGGAAACAAATGCAAAGATGTTCACACAACCAAGAACCTCCAAACACTGGAGGAAAATCAACTTCATCAGAAGGACATGTCAAATTACTTTGAAACTACAGTGAAATTACAAATTACATGAAAAAGATATTGCCTCAGGAAGCAAAGTTTAAAGCATCAGAACAAGAATATATTATTTTTCATGTCAGAGTTATAAAGATGTTAATTTTTGTCTTTATCGAGCAAACAAAACAAAACAAAAAAAACAAGAATAAGTATAATTTAGAATAAGTATAATTAATGTTATCAAATGATATAATAATGCAAAAATGATTGAGAGCATTTTCTAAATAAATTAATTCAAAACTCTTAGACATCTGGAGAAAAGAAAAAAAGGTCAATGAAATAAAAAAAGTGGGTTAAAGAGCAGAATTAATGTAGCTGAAAATTGAATTTGTAAGCTGGAGGATGTCAACAAAGAATTCTTCCAAAATATAGCCCCAAAGATAAGAAAATGGAAAGTATTAAAGAAGCATAGTGAGACAGAGAGGGCTTATCATATTGTTCCAAATTCTGCCTAATTGAATTGGCAAGGGGGAAAAAATAACAAAACAGAACTGAAGGGAGGAATAAATAACAGAAGACAAGATTTTCAGAAATGAAGATATAAGTCCTCAAATCCAAACAGAACACTGGGTGTTAGGTAGGACGAATGTAACAGACAAGCCACATGTACACATTGTGATGATGTTTCAGAAAAAGAGTGTCCTAAAGTCTGATAAAGCAAAACAATAGAGATTGTAATTTCTCTATAAAGGAAAAAGAATCAGATTGGAATTGTATTTCTCAAAAGCAAGAGAGGATTTCTGAAAGCAATAGAGCAATATCTTCAAAACTGTTGTCATGTTAAATTGAAGAAGACTTGGAATATAGGGAGTAGTGGTCAGCCAAAGAAATAGTTAATTATTAATTCTAAATAAGTATTAATTTTTAAAATAATTAATGACAACTAATAAAAACTTGAATCCATAATTCTAAATGATTTTAGAACAGTTCAGATCATGGAACAAGGGAAAAGCTTTATATTTAAGAACTTTTTTTTTTTTTTTTTTCCAGTACGCGGGCCTCCCACTGCTGCGGCCTCTCCCGCTGCGGGGCACAGGCTCCGGACGCGCAGGCCCAGCGGCCACGGCTCACGGGCCCAGCCTCTCTGCGGCACGCGGGATCCTCCCGGACCGGGGCACGAACCCGTGTCCCCCGCATCGGCAGGCGGACTCCCAACCACTGCGCCACCAGGGAAGCCCTTAAGAACTTTTAACAACATTTTTTCCACCTTTTTAAACAAGGGGACTCACATTTTCATTTTGCATTTGGTGCCACAATTTATATAGCCACCTCTGTCACCCAAAGAGTACACCTGAGATCTCTTTTGCTAAAGAAACTGGAACAAAGAGACTCTGTATTTGGAGACAGGCAAATAACAAAATTGGGTAAGAAAAAGGAAAATTAAGTTAGTTGCTAACTGATTTAGAGACATCCTTAGTCTTCCATCTCTAACATGGGAGATTGTAGGGTCTTTTCCTGGAACAACTGAACCACTCAGAGGAAAGGACTACACGTCCTGGCATTTGAAGGTCACTAATATTGTTGGTGGCCCATTCCACTAACCTACGCTAAACTATTCAATATATAAGTTCTTCCAAGCACAGACGGCCAGTTCCAAAACATTTTCATCCCCTCCAAACATGACACTGTATCCAGGGCTTAACGCCCTCGCTCCTATTTCCCCTTCTGCCTTTTAATTTAGGAATTGCACCCATTTGCATTTATACAATATTTAACATATATTGTATCTTAGCTTCTATTTGTTTTCTTCACAACGGTTATCACAACATACAGTTACTTCACTATCATTGACTTATGAACGTTTTTCATGCCTGTCTCCCCACTAGGCTAGGAGCTCCCTGAGGACACAGCCATTCCTGTCTTATTCACTATTAGAGCCCAGAGTCTCTCACAGTGCTTTGCCCACGTTTTCTCTCAGTTAACTGATTTGAGTGAACAAATGTGAAAGGGCTCAATAAACTGTATGTGACCAAAATGACAGCTTCTGATTGTAGAATGGATAGAGAGTAGATTCCCTGAGGCCTGGGATCGCATGATGTTGATTCTGAGACAGTATGAATGACAAACGTGCTACCACATCTCCACCAACCGGGCAACGTGAGGAGTCGGACAGGATGGACCACTGTGTGCTTTCCTAGCTGGAGTAGAGCAGAAGCAAAGGCAGAAACATCTTTCTTTTCTCTTTTTCCCTCCCCCTATCCCCCTCCCAAACCACAAATGGAACCTGTGAAGTTCAACATGATTCTTATTTCTCCTTTGCATTCCCAGGCCCTTCCTTTATCTCTGGTTTCAAGCCTGAGAATAAATCTCTCGGTCACGCTACTTAATCAGGTTCTCCCAGGGAAAGGACCCTGCTGCAGGGATGACGGGAACCAGACTCCAAACGGTTTTCCAGGAGCTGAGGGAAGTGAAGGCTTTTCCTGCAGTTTCTCCTGCCAAAGAATTAAGGAAAGGATGTGGGTCATAGGGCTACAGAAGTGCAAGGAGGAATTCTAACACTTTCTCTAGGACGGGAGGGGAGGTCTGTTTCCCTTCAGTAGATGCTGCCCTTTGCTTTTCATGTGGTGTCTGGCTCACCTCATCAGAGGTTCTGTGCTGGGAAACCAGTGCCATTGCTGGCTTGGGTGGCTTTTACTAAGATATACAGGAAGGAAATTAAGCCCTTTATTTCTATTATCCCTCCTTGGGCAAAATGGCAAGAAATTTTGCCTTGAGAGCCTTTATTTCATCCAGGAGAATCGCCTTTTCCCTTCGGGAGAGATTCCCACCTCTCCAAGCAGCTGTTGCTCTAAGTAACCATTTACTTCCCAGTGACCTCAGTCAGAAGGTGTCCTGTGGCATCAGCATCCTGTTTGCCTGGTCATCATCAATGCAGCAATAAAGAGCACGACAGCAGGAACACACTCCCCCACCACAGCTTGCTTTCCACGTTATAAAGTTTGAGGACAGCATCATGTCACCCACACAGGGAAGGAGCATAGTTCTCCAAATGAGTTACAGCATGAGTGGTAGGATCAGCTACATAAAGTTCAAAAAATGAATCCTGTGTCCTGCAACAGTGCAAACAACTCAAATTTGCATTCAATATAAAAACGGAAAATGGAGGAAAACCAGGGAAGACCTACCACTCTAAGGGTAGACAGTACCCTCTCCAGAAATTTCAGCCAACACCTGCCTCTGCTGGGTGCTTCACGGAGCCCTGCTTCTGCAGAGCATCTCGGTGTCCAGACCACCATGAATTTGGAGCCGGAGGAAACGTGACTTCCTTGGCTTCCTCCGCAAGTGTCATTCCCAGTCAGGAGCTGAGGGGAGCCCTCCCTCTGGTTTCTCAAAGCAGTTTCTCTGGAGGTCCCTTTCTTGTCACATTGTATTATTTTCTCCATGTTCTCATTTTTTTGTGTTTGTTTCTTAGTTCTTTTAAGTTCTTTTACCTGCTAGAAACTTTAACATATATTATTAATGTCTTTCCTGACAGTCTCCACACGGAACTTTTTATTATATCTCGACTATGTTTAGACAAAGCTTAGCTCATGGGAGGCACAAAGTACATATGCACAAATAAATGGGGGGGGGTTCCCGCACACCAGAATTTTGTGTCCAGCGCCATCTCTGACCATTCCAGGCCACCAAAAAGATTGCCTCAATTCCTTTTTGTGAGAAGGAGTGACACGTACACATATATTCAGGTTCCTCACTGGATAGAGCAAAGCCTGAGTCTTGGTTTAAAAATGAAAACTTTAAAGATTCTTGAAGAAAGTGCACTATAAAGCACTTCAGTTTTCTTCAAAACTACTCTATTGAGTTTATGCTGATCAACAAGTTCAGGAGAAAACTAATATTCATTCTAAAGTTAGAGAAACAAACTTTAGTTCACCTTGCTTGTTTTGCACTACTTTTAACCAATCTAATGGGTTACATTTATTTAAATTTAAGATGCCTTTATCCTTAGATGGTAAATCATACTGAATAACAATGATACTTGACTTTCAATGTCTTGAGCTTAGCTAAGAAATTCACGTCTCTTTTCTTTTTTTGCATTTTCTCAAAGGCTTATTTAATTTAATTTTTTTTATATTTTATAATTCTTGTTTAAAATTTATTTTATTCAAGTATAGTTGATTTATAATGTGTTAATTTCTGTTGTACAGCAGAGTGATTCAGTTATACATATATATACATTCTTTTTCATTGTGGTTTATCACAGGATGTTGAATATATTTCCCTGTGCTGGGTCAGAATGGCCATGATTAAAACGTCTACAGATAACAAATGCTAGAGAGGGTATGGAGAAAAGGGAACCTTCCAACGCTGTTGGTGGGAATGTAAAATGGTGCAGCTACTATGGAAAGCCATATGGAGGTTCCTCAAAAAATTGAAAGTACAGTTGCTATATGAGCACAGCAGTCCCACTCCTGGGCATATATCCAGACAAAACAGTAACTTGAATAGATACTTGCACCCCAGTGATCATAGCAGCGCCATTTACAATAGTCAAGACATGGAGAAGACCTAAATGTCCATTGACAGATGAATGTGTGTGTGTGTGTGTGTGTGTGTGTGTGTGTGTATATATACATATGCCATATATATATATATATATACACAATGGAATATTACCCAGCCGTAAAAAAGAATGAAATAGTGCCATTTGCAGCAACATGTATGAACCTAGAGATGATCATACTAAGTGAAATAAGTCAGAAAGAGAAAGACAAATACCATATGATATCACTTATATGTGGAATCTAGAATATGACACGTCTCTTTTCTATAACATGTATTGAGAGGTAGGAAAAGTCCGTTTAGTGGACATTATTAACTAATTTCACATATATGCCAAATCTTAGATAAATGGGTGCATTATAGATGAGCAGTAAGTATGGGTATATGGTGGCCAGGCGACCTTCAGAGTGCTCTACAGGGTTTAATACACAGGATGTGTTTCCACTGATTTATGCTAAAACTTGCCTTCTCTGAATCTTTAACATAACCATTTCCAAATCTACCTGGAGAAGGGTGGTATCTTTTTAAATTTTCTCCAAGTCATTGTTTTTCTAGCCATGTTTCAGTTGCTGCTTGCTCTTTCAAGGTTCATTTGCTTTCGGGGCTTCTTTAGGATCCTGAATTTTTCATCTGTCTCACGGTCTCCAGATGTTAACCGAGATACAGTGTTCCTTGGTGTGCTCTGTGGGGCAGGGGTAGGTGCCATATCTTGGTTCTTGTCATTTCCTGCTTTGCAGCCTTCTTAGTCTCATATTTCCTTTGATTTTCAAGGACTGCTTTTGATAATGGCTTATCATTTCCTGGTTGTGATTTCTTATTCTGGAGTGGTTTCTTCTCAGGCAGCTTGGAACTGGTGATTAGTTTTTTTCCTGAAAGCTGAGGATCTATCAACCATTGTGAATTTATGTTCCTAATTGGGTACTTCCCTTAAAACTGCTTGGTGAGCTATTGTTCTCGCTGGAAACAGTCCATACAAAAATGGTTGCCAGGACAGGGCTGGCATAATACCAAACTTGTACCCATTATTAACACACAAGCTGGGAGCATGCATGGCAGTAAAAATGTGCTCCCCACCTGGGCACCAAGCAAAGTATGTAGGATCAGAGGTTACCGGTTTAGAAATAGGGTTGCACTTAAAAATATCCCGTGATTGCATTTGTCCCTCATATTTCTAAATCTAGCTAGCATTAATATATGGTCATGAGGACTAAGTCAGCTACATTAGAATGCCAGTTCCAAAGTCAAACGCTGATCACATTTCAAGCTGAAAATCATCTCTTTGGCAGGCATAAATCCATAAAGAGCATAAAACTCAGTAGACCTAGAATTCCAAATTACATCATAAGTGGAGCTGTGCTTTGGTAATTGAACAGATTACAGCATTTTCTCCATTTGCTGCAGGTAACGCATCATTTGCTCCCTGTCAGGAAGTTCCTGTCTTGTCAAATCTGTCCTAGCCATTACAACACAGCAGTTGCTTTTTTATTCCATAGCATCATAACCTTATCAACCTTAGAGGAATGATTGTTAGCTAAACCTGCATGAGGTCCACCAAAGTTGGGGTATAGACATAACCTAACAAATACAGGTGCACTTTTACTCCCTGGAACATAGACAGTTCCCTTGTGTGATTGGAGTCCAAGTGATGACACACAATATTTACGCAATTATTATGTGCAATAGGTACTCAATATATATTTGTTAAATGAATTAATTGTCTTTCCCCCTTGCCCTCAGTGCCCAACATGCTCAGAAAATAGCTGTTGATTGAAGAATAAATAGATGAATGAATGACAAATACATATTTCTACTGTTCATTCTTCTGCAAATGCCCTCCAAGCATGGCGAAGCAGCCCCTGGGCATGAGAACATCTCTTCCCCAATCTTTCTCCTGGTTCTGGTCATATGGCAGTGTTGTTTATAAGCAGGTTTCCTTTGATCATTTCCAAGACAAGAATGAATTGTGTGTTGGTGAAAGACATGACTGTGGAATCCTGAAATATCTCCCAGCTCAGCTTTTTTTTTACTGGAAAAGAAGAGACTGTGGATGGGGGACCCTGAATAAGAGAAAGTTCTGATTTTCCTTGTCTGTGGTTTAGACTAAAATAAAAGCGAATCCCTGACCTGGTCTTCCCTCTGACTAGGTCTCCTACTCCTGTGCATTTTCTCCAGTTGGGGATCTCTGTGAATCAGTAGGACTCAGGCCAGGCCACAGTCACATGGAAGCTTGTCAAATGGTCAACCGGGGAAGGCTAGTGACAATAAGAATGGTTTGAAGATGAAGCAAGGGGACTTATCACAGCAACCACCAAGACCTGCCTCCAGATTTACCTTTTGTCTTCCCTTCCAGGGACCTTGGTCTCTAACCCTGGCCATCCTCACCCTCCTTTGGAGAAGGCTCCTTCTAAAACTGACTGTAAAGTAGGACATGTCCCTCCAGGTCTGACTCCTACCCCTTACGTCCCAAAGACCAGCCTAAATGGGAAACAAGAATGCTCTCCTGACTTTCCAGAGCTTCCTCTCCCCACAGCTGGGCACTGGACTCGTACATGGAAGGATCTGTCTGGGAGCACCAGGAAAGGTGGATATTCACAATCCCATATCCAGGTGTTCTGTCCAATTAGTGAAGCAAGGTTCCTATGTGGGAACCCAGGCTCCTATGTGGGAACCCTTCTTCACATGCCTGTCCTCCCAGTGCCTGGCTCTGAGGGGGACCCACTCTTTCCACCAAGGGTCAGACTCCTGGTTTGTGTCCTGAAGCTGCCTTGCATGTTCATACTTTTGGTTCTTTTGGTTGCTGGTGAAAACTGGCACACTCCACATCTCCATCCAAGTAACTCCTTTGTTTAAAATTTTGGAACATCTGAAAAATGAAGAGTGTTAAAATGTGTGTGTGTGTGTGTTTGAAAGAGCATATGGGAAAATCCCCTTCCCGCGGCTCTTTATAACCCTTCCCAGGCACTAAAAGCACAATGGCCATAATTCTCACCCATCCAAGAAAGTGCCGAGTGCAGCACTTTCTTGTTTTATATGTCCTTGCTCTTAAGTGCTCACTGTTTGGATTTCTGATCCCATAACTTTATTTAAAAATTGAGTTTTACTGATGAGTCCCAGGGATGAAATGTACAATGTGGGGATTACAATCAATAATAACGTAATATCTTTGTATAACGACAAAGGTGGCCAAAAGGTACAAACTTCTAGTTATAAGATAAATAAATACTAGGGATATAATATACAACATGATTAATATAATTAATACTGCTGTATGTTATATATGAGAGCTGTTAAGGGAGCAAATCATAAGAGTTCTCATCACAAGGAAAATATATATTTTTCTTTTTCTTTTCTTTTGTATCTATAGGAGGTGATAGATGTTCACTAAATGTATCGTGATCATTTCATGATGTATGTAAGTCAAATCATTCTGCTGTACACCTTAAACCCATCCTGTGCTGTATGTCAATCATACCTCAATAAAACTGGAAGAAAAAATTTTTTTAAATTTAAAAATTAAAAAAATTGGGTTTTAGTGGAACTTTGCACTATTTGAGCTTTCTTCTGGCCAAGGGCTTCGCCTCTGTGGCTGCCCCTCCTGCTCTGTGAAGCTGGACCAGCATGACACCTGCTGCCAGTGGTGCTACAGGGTCTGGTTAGGGACATTGACCATCATGTGACAACGGTAACTCCAGAAGACCCTCACACCACAGAAGAAATGTCACGTGGATCTCGCAAAGTCCTATACTTTCTGGCGCTTGGCTGTCCCTTTCACTTCGTCCCCTGCCACTTTGCAGAATCCTGGCGCTCTATAAATGCTTATTGAATGAACCTTCTCACTGTCCTTTGCTCTTTCCACTACCCACATTCTTAAGATTCTCTGGCTACATCATGCTCTTCCATGAGTCTGAGCCCTTGAACAAGCTCTTCTGTCTTCCCATGGTGCTTTGAGAATGCACATTTTCCAGTTTCACATTAGTAAGTTGGGTCCCTGCGCTTATCTTGGAAATGGAGAAATTGAAAAATGTCTGCAAAGCAGTTGGAAGACTGAAAATGATACCATAAATGGTCCTGAGACATCAAGGAAGTTTTGGAGGATAGGAGGCTGATGGCATTGGAGCCAGTGATATCCAGATATTTAGGATTCATATCTGAGGGGGAAGGGATGGGCTTCTGCAGAGAGCCTGTAATTCACTCAACTGAGAGCGTCAGGGCTGGGAGTGCTGGGGATCACGCAGAAAGCAGGGTCAGAGGGAAAGACTTTGGGGACCCTGCTAATGGCCTGCCGAGCTTCCTTTTGCTCAGCCTGTGTGTGGAGGAGGAGGAAGTGCCTGCAGGCTCTGAGTCCCAGTGGACAGGGGCACAGGGAACCTTGGCTGACTCTGGCCTACACCATAAACCAGGAAACTCCATCCCAATGACTCAGCCCTGCAACGAACTCCTAATTCGCTTGGCAGTTGAGGCAGGATGAGTTAAACTATATCTATGCAGAAGGCAGGATGATCAAAATCTATTAAGTGAAAAAAATGAGTCACAAAATTTATATGTATACACAAATAGTGCATGCGCACAAACACTCATACACACCCCTTGAAGAAAAATCGCCACCATACTAACACAGGATGCAGGCTTTTAGGTGGATATTCTCTTAAAGGTGCTGTCTTATTTTTGCCCTGTGTGATGGTCCAGTTCCTGATTACTGAGGGGCTGGCTGATTCTGATTGCCCTGGTGGTTTACGGCTCCAGGAAACTGACCCGCAGTCCTCTGCCAGCACATTCCAAGTCCCCATTGCCCTTCCAGGGTGGTTCCACTTCTGCTGTGCAGCCAGTCTGCTTACTATGTTGACTATGGTCTCTCAACAGAATCAGTAGATTCTTTGTAGGCTATTTGCATTTCATCGAGCTTGGTTTGATGTAGAAACATTGGCTTGACTATCGACTTTTAAGTAAAGTATTAATTGTGTCAGTAAAGTCCTCTGGGTTTTTTCCCGTTTCTTCAGGGCCTGCAGAAAAACAATTGGATTTTCTTTTAATGTTAAAAAGGACCCATCTCAGCCACCTCATCCCTGGCTTCTTTCTCTCTGCCTCTGCATAACCCCTGGCCTGTTCTGGTACAGCGGTTGGGAGGGGAGTCTTGCCTGCCTGGTCTGGGCCACAGGGGACACCATGTTCTGAGGATTCAGCCAGAGGTTCCAAGAATACCCCTGGGGAGACTGGCACCCAGCCCGCCATTTGCCTGACTTGGCTGCAGCCGCAGCCTGCCTTCGAGGTATCTAGCAAGTGCAGCATGAATGCCGCTGGCATGGCCCCCAATGAGGGAAAATAAAACACGTCATTTCTCAGGGACAATTCTCAGTGTCAAGTTCAGTGTTGTTCAAGTGGCCGTGACAGAGAAGTGTGTTCACCTGTCCCCAGAGCGTCCCCCTGCCCTCCCAAGGGCCTGTGGGACAACTGCAGGCATCACTTCACGGGAATGACTGCCCAGAGGACACAGGAACAACGAGAAAGTGATCTCGTTCTGTTTTCTATGAAGAAGTGAGCATCACCTGAATTCCCACTATTTAAGATAATCACCGTTAATATTATAGAACCAACTTTCTCGTATATTTTTAAGCATGTATATATATATACATACACACACACACACACACAGGTATATATATATTTAACTGTATATGTAATTGAATCCTAGACACTTCAGCTATTATGTTATGAGACCCTGGATATTCATTAAATCTTGTGTTTTTGCAGGCATCCTCTGACACCGTCCCAGCCGTGAGTGGGAAGGTTGCCCCATTACTGCCGGGTGGCCATTAAAGTCCAGGCTCTGACGTGGTGTCCGCTGACTCTGGGGAGTGGGAAGGAGCTCATTATTATTTAGCGAGGATGGAATTCCAGGCTCCCTACTTAGTTTACTTTGCCACCATCTTGAGGAAGGCTGGCGGGGTTTGGGGGGAGCCTTATTACACCCCAATGAGAGTGGAAGCATTTGCCTGTGCTGGTGGGGAGGAAGGTGGGGCTGCAGTTTTTTCTTTGGTGTTTGGCTGGAGTAAAATGGTTACTGTCAAAAACTTTTCTGTCTTGTGATGCTACCCCCATTCTGGCCCTTCGGCTATAAAACAAAATTTTCTTGGTGCACCCTTGTTTCTCTACCTATTGGTATTTCCAGCTCGCTGTCTTCTCCAGCACTCAGTCTAGAATATGTGAATCCAAAAGAAAACCCAGGGAACTCACCACCATATCATGGTTTGGGTTCTGAAGTCCCTAGCCAGGCTGCCTTTTTCTCTTTGCTTTTCAGCTTTCTTGATTTGTTTAATAATGTCCAGCGTTTTTTAAATTTTTTTTTGCGGTATGCGGGCCTCTCACTGTTGTGACCTCTCCCGCTGAGGAGCACAGGCTCCGGCCACGCAGGCTCAGCGGCCATGGCTCACGGGCCCAGCCGCTCCGCGGCATGTGGGATCTTCCCGGACCGGGGCACGAACCCGTGTCCCCCGCATCGGCAGGTGGACTCTCAACCACTGCGCCACCAGGGAAGCCCTGATGTCCAGCTTTTTAGCTGTGCTCAGCAGGAGGAATAGGAATAAGTAGATTTACTCCGTCATTGTAGAACTGGAAGTCCTCAATTACTTTGTTTTTAATGTTTAGGTTTTTTCTAGATAGCTTATGGCTCAATTTTAATTTTATACTATCTGAATGTCTTTACATTTGGATTCAGCTCATTCACATTGATTTCAAATATAGATGCTGAGCTATTCATTTCTTCCATTTTGTTTACAACTTTTGTACTTAGTCGTGATTTTTTTTCTTTTCTTAGTTTGTTGATCTAGTCAGGTAAAATTTTATTTCTCTTCCGGGTGCCCTGGTCTCTCTAACTTGGATATTCTATCATGCATCTCCACTGCACTCGAAGTGGCTTCTTATCTTAAGGGTTCCACAGCTAACAAGTACAGAGTTCTGTTGCTCCTCTGAGTATTTTGAGATCCTGGGGCAGTTTTCATCTAGAAACACAGAAGCTGCGGCTTCTCAATCAGTTCCTTGGAGCAGGCCCACATTCTTATGCCTCTCTGAACGGACATTGGAAAGCTAAGTTGCGGAGGCCGGAAGCAGAGGAGGTGGCCCATGTTGACTCTAGGGATATCTCAGTATAGCTGTCTTCTCTGGGCATGATGACAATTCCTATCATTTAAGGCAATGGCAGCACTAAAACCTCACACCACCGTCATCTGTTTTTGTTCCATATTAAATGAATCCACTGGTCACAGCCCAACAGGAGCCTGGAGAGTCCACTTTGGACAGGGAACATAATTTCAAAGAAGGCCCTCTGGCCTCAAGCTGGTTCTTTTTAAAAGGTGACATGAGGGCATGACCTAGAATCTCAAAGAATCTCAAATGTCTCTCTTTTGGGGACTGGCCTTCCTTATCCATCATAATAGTTTGGTGGATGGAGATGGAGTGTCTGGGCCTGGAGCCACCTGGGCTGATAGGACATTGGGTTAATTGTTTCCACCTGGCCCTTGTCTGTCATTCTTGTTGTCTTCTGAAGGATCCTTGTATTTAGGCCACAGTTGGTGAAGAAAAGCAAAGACTTGCGGCATTTTTAAGTTCTTTTCTGAAGCAGCATGACCTCCCAAAATGCTATGCCTCTCAAGTCCAATATTCACTCAAGTTAGGTCAGTATGCAGAGAGTTGAGTATTAACTGGGCGTGTACCCCTTCTAACTCTGAACACTTGCTTACCCTTTCTGTGCCCCGATGTTCCCCTCAAGAATTTGTTGTCCGCAATCCAAGGTTAACTAAGAAATCATATAGAAAAGTATCCCAGACTCAACAAAGGGTTCTTAAGTTCTGTCCTGCTGGTCTGACGTGGTGATCTTCTCTTTCTGTTGTATGCTAATACACAAGAGAGTGCTATCCAAATGTGCTTTAATGCAGTGAATCTGCTTAATCTCTGTGAAGTCCATCTTCCAAATAGAAATATCTCACTTATACATATAAAATTCAGTTCCTGAAGAATTTTAGACTCTTAATGTTTTACAGTATCAGCCCTCTAATTTCACAGTAGGAAAATCTCAGACCCAAAGCATGGCTATGACTGACCCAGGGTCTCCTGGCCCCCAGCCCAAGTGCTTTTCTCCACACCCAGTAACTCACTGGCCTTTTGGTGCTATCTGGCTGGTCACAGAACCGTGAGTGGGATGCTCATATGGAGGGATGTAAACAAGGCAAGTTTCACATCAAGAAAAATGCCATTTTCCCTCTGCCTGACTCTTCTCCTCTGAGCTGTCTCATACTTTGTTTTGTCCATAACCAGAACATTATCCTCTGAACCATGTTACGTGTCCTCATCCAGTGATTAAGCACACTGTGTGGAAAATGTGCTTATTTCTTCCCCCTACCCCTTCCTTCTATCTCCTTTGGTTTGGAAATACAGCAGTGAACAACACAGACCAAACTCCTTTCCTCATGAAGCCTTCATTCTCGTTTGGGGAGACATAGTCTAAAGAAAAAATGAGGAAAATGTAAAGTATGTCAAGGGGTGATATGTGTTATGCAGAAAATTAATTCAGGGAAAGGAGACATGGAGGAAGATCTGCAATTTTAAGCAGTTGGCTCAGAGAAGTCCTCATGGTGAAGGTGGCATTTAAACAAAGCACTGAAGGAAGTGAGGAGGGAGTCCTATGGAGGGCTGGGCAGAGAGTGTCCCTGGCAGGGCGTGCAGCAAGCATCACCTCCCCGCGCTGGGAGCACTCCTGGGATGTCAGGAGGAGACCATTGTGAGTGGTGCAAAGTGGGCAAGAAGCAGAGCGGCAGGAAGTGAGGAAGAGAGATAATGGGACAGGGGCTCGGGGTGGAGAGGCAGGGGCAGGCTTGCCACGAAGACCTTATCAGAAACTGTAATGAGCTAGGAGGATATATTGTACAGCACAGGGAACATAGCCAATATTTTATAATAACTATAAATAGAATATAACCTTTAAAAATTGTGAATCAGTATGTTGTACACCTGTAACTTATATAATATTGTACAATGCCATACTTCAATAAAAAAAAGAAACTGTAATGACTTTGATTCTCATTCTGCGTCTAATGAGGAGCCATTGAAGGCTTTTGAATGAGGAGTGACATAACCAGCTTTTCGTTTTAACGAGTTCTCTCTGGTCGCTGTGTGGAGTTAGAGTGTAGGGGGCCAAGGGCAGGGGAGGCTACTGCAGAGATCCAGGCAGAGGTGGTGGTGTCTGGACCAGGGTCGAGGGGATGACAAGTGGTCAGATGCTGGACGTATTTTGGAAATAAATGTGAGAGCCTATGCCGAGGGATTCTGTGGGTGTGAAACAGAGGAGCAAAAAATGACTCCAAGAGTTTGGTGAGCAAGAGGAGACTCATTTTAAAAACGTGAAATTCAAGGTACAACTGGCCAAAGACAGATACGCCTGGAGTGCTGTCCCAGGCACAAAGTAGCATCCTCACTTCTGCCCACATCCCATTGTCCAGAATTCAACCTGTTGGTCCAATCAAACTGCAGAGGAGATCTGGCAACACACATTTCCCAAATGCTCAGGGAGAAGAAATGTTGTGGAGAACCCATGACATGACTCTGCCACAAATGGCTTAACGAAACAGTGCATGTTCGGATGAGGGAGCACCATGCGGCCATTAAAAGTACACTCTCCAGGCTTTTCTGTCCCCTCCTCAGTGACAGTGGATGGCAGATGGCAGATGGCAGATGGAAGCAGCCCGGATCCAAGGGTCTCTGCTTGGGGGAAAGCTGCCTGGAGATGCTCAACATACATCAGAGTTCGAGTAAGAAATAAACCTTTGTTGTGTCCAGCCATTGAAATTTCAACATTTCCTTGTTAATTCTGCATAGCTTAGCTTATACTAATACATCACCACATTTATTGCACAGCTGTTTGTCTTCAATTTCTTGTTTTAAAACAAAGCTTCAGTGGACATGGTAAAACACAAATCTTTGTTTATACCTCTGACTAAGATCCTTGAATATATTCTGATTTTTGGAAAATGTATATCAATACACCTCAGCCCCTCCCGTCACACACACACAAAGTAGTACAAGAGAGTATCCATTAGAACTTGGCCTTATGAAAATTGTTATTATTTTTAAAAACTTTGTTAATTTTATAGATTGCAAATAGCACCTCATTGTTTTAAATTACGTGGTTTGGATTTCTAATATGGTGGAGAGCATCCTTTCCTAAGGTCTCTCTGGGAAAGAGGGTGGGTGCTACTGAATGGCCAAACGTGCTGGGCGAGAGCATCTTCTCACTTCTCTGGCATTCGTGCATCTTCTGTATCCATGAACTGGGACTTTTTTAGTTGAACTCTGCCTATGAAGAGGAGTGCCTTTGGATCTGTCTTACGATTAAAGGCAGACCTCGTTTTACTGTGCTTCACACATATTAAGGATTTTTACAAATTGAAGTTTTGTGACAACCCTGCGTCAAACAAGTCTATCGACACCATTTTTTCCAATAGCATTTGCTCACTTCGTGTCTCTGTCACATTTTGGTAATTCTCGCAAAATTTCAAACTTTTTCATTATTATTATACTTGTTTTGGTGATCTGTGACCAGTGATCGTTGATGTTACTATTGCAAGAAGATTACGACTTGCTAAGGGCTCAGATGATTGTTTATTTTAGCAATAAAGTATATTTTAACTGAGGTACATACACTTTTTAAAAGACATAATCCTATTGCACACTTAATAGACTACAGTACAGTATAAACGTAACTTTATGTTACTGAGGGACCAAAAAATTCTTGTGCTTTTTTTTTATTGTGATATTTGCTTTATTGTTGTTTTCTGGAAATGAACCCGCAACATCTTTGAGGTCTGCCTTAGACTGTCTTGTCAGTAGCCTGGATGAGCACTGCTTTGTCTGGACGAAAATGAAGGTACCGATTCTTCCCATTTTATGTCTCTTTAAAAGAAAGAGAGGCTCTCCTGGTGTTCCAGGGAGAAGCCCTTAACAATTCAGGATAGGTTTAATGGACTCCCACTGAAATACAAGGAACTCATGAGCTATTGGAAGAGGTGGACAGATGCACACATCACCACACACCTCACAATAAGTTGCCAAAGAGTCAATCACGGGGTTCCAGGAACACAGAGAATAGAGGGCCTTTCTGTCCCGGGGGTGCTGGGGCATTCCAGATGAATCTCAAGGGTGATGTTCCAGGTGATAACCGAGCTTGATCTCTGGTCCGGGTCCCAGGCTTGGCCTTGTCTCCCATGACAATCCCCACAGCAGCCCCTCTAATGGAGTATACAAGCCAGGTTTTCCTGTGCTGAAAGGTGATCAAAACGGACAAATTGTAAATCTACAGCTGTTGTTTTGTCAGCATGTGTATTTTTACAGAGAGGAGCAAATCTCTGCTGGGCTGGCCAGATAATCATCTCTGCTTTTCCTTACTTGTTCAGAACTGTGAAAGAACGCTCTTGGCAAGGACCTGGTTTTAATCACCTCTGCTTAACACAGAAGCTTTTGAAGGCGAAGGTGCTTTTTGTAAACTGTGGCAGGGTCCCAAGGCATTAACGTTTCAGACCTTTCCCCAGTATGGGAAATGTCTAGAGAAGGGCCGAGGTATCAAGCCTGTGGAGACAATCCCCTGCACAGGGAGTTACTTTAGTGCCGCTGACTCATTCCTCAAAGACATGTTTTTCTTTAATTTTTTTTTTTTTTTATCCTTGAAAAATTGCAGGCCATGCAAAGCTAGAGACTTCTGGGTCCAAGGAATGTGTCAGCTTGCTTTCATTTGGTACAAAAGGAAGGCTTTTAGGAGAGATTTAGAGAAGCCAGAGGCCTTCTTGGGAATGGTCCCAGAGATGATGAAGACGCTGGAAAGATGGAATTTAGAAAAAAGGTAAGAGGGTTTGGGTGACTTCACTAGGGACAACGGGGAAAGTCTCTTTCCCTCGTGAAAACTGACAGCTAAAACACAAATAGAGTTCCCCTGCGCAGAGGTTTCTCATTAAGAGCTGCATGGTCTGGTTGGGGATGTAGGGACATGGGGGCATGCAGGCAGGATGTAAGACGGAATCCTGCAGGTCTTTAAAATCAGGGACAATATCCATCCTTTGGCCTGGCTTAAGTATTAACCACTTTACTGGCAATGTGGGCTGATGCCTAACTTCTGGGGCTGGAGCCCTGAGGAGCATAGGAAGGATGAGAAGGAGATGGCAAAAGCTTGTGATACTTTGCTTTCAGAATCCCTAACTCAGACCATTAACCTCTGGTTGCAAAGGACCTGAGTAAACACCGAGTGAAACAGGCTCATGGAGCCTGGACGTGGCTAAGAAAGTCATGGTGAATATATTCTCTCCATTCCTTCTCAGGTCGGTACCAGGCCCGTATTGACTGACTGAGCTCCCAACTGTTTTCTCATTTCAGGGGAGGGGTTCTTCTTGGAAAATGCAGCTGTTGCTAGGAGTTCGTCTTTGACTTGGGCTTCCTAGAGTTCCCGAGCCCATGATGCTCATCCGACGTGGCGTCTTGATTTGCACTTGGCTCTCTGATTTGCTTTACATCGAAGGATTTTGCTGGGTCCAGGAGATTCTGCAGCATCCAGCCCACTCAGGATGGTCGAGGAGCACCAATTCACAACTTTGAGTTTTCCACGGATCAGAGAGCTTCCCTTTAAAACAGAACATATCAGAGGCTACCCCACTGGTGAGAAGTAGGAGAAAATATTCAAAGGGAGGAGTCCATGAACGTCATTGAGAACCTAAAGATGTCCATGTTCCGTGTAACGTATGGTCTTCCCAGGATCACTTGGTCTCAAAGTATCACTTGCAGAAGGAGAGCTAAGAGGGAAAGAGGAGGCCCCAGCCCACTGCCCACCTCCCTGGACGTGGTTCTGAAGGCTGGGATGGCTGTTTAACGACTCTCTGTGACCATCACACAGATGATGCTTCTTATTCAGTCATATTTATCTTCCCAAGATTCGGAAAATCAAAGCCACCCGAAATGAGACAAATTCTGCTGCACATTCAAATATGTGATTCAGCTGCAATTGTGGGCTGGTTTCTGTGTTCAGTGGAAAAGTCCAGCCAGCAAGTGTCTAGACCACAGCCTAGTGGGTGGGAACAAGTGTTCTATGAGGTTATGGTCTGACAATAAAAGCTTTGGACCAACAGACGGTGTGTGGAATTTGACCCACGGACACTTGGAGATTCTGGCATACTGGGCATTCATTTCCCCTGGCCCTCCTGTGGGCCTGGCAGCCGCTGCCCATACAAGAGCCATGGTTTGTGCTTTTGTTTACTTCTGTCCATCTCTGAATGTGCCCTGAGCCAAGGCCTGCGGGCTGCCTGTATATGCTCTTGACAACTTGAGTTTCTACTATCAGTAGTAACACTTAAAATTTTATTTAATGTACTTTACTAAAGTGAAATAATATGACCACATAATAAAATATTTTGGAAAATAGAGGCAAGATGAAACTATCATTTTAAATCTCATTACCATATACACTGTCATCATTTCTTCCAGGAATATTTCTTATCATAATTGTTCTTATGTCCAACAATTAGTTTTACGTCTTTGATTTTACTTAATATTAAATTATATTTTCATGTTGCTCTATAGTTTTGTTGACCAATACTTGATTACTCCCTAATATTTCATATTGCCTGTGTCATTATTAGCCTTTTCATCATGTAATGAGAAATACTGCTATGATGAACAGCATATGAGTATTTTTTTTTCATATTTATGTTAGATATTAAGGACAGTACAAACCTTTGTATTTACTTTAATATATTTCGGAAAATTTCGCCGGGAAAAGATTGTACCAATTACAATGCTATCAGAAGATGTTAGTTCGCAAAGCTCAGAGCCAGTTTTGGGTTTATTTATGAATTCATTAATTTTTTAAGCTAATTTAGCAAGAAAAAATTGGCATATCTGGTGTCTGTAACATTTGAAAACCCCTTCCAACAGGACATCTTGAAGGTCTGAAACAAAATCAGATGGTCTGCCCTCTAGGCTGTGGTCTAGACATTTACTCTCATGTCTGTGCAGAGCTGCATCTAGCATGGTGGGGAGAGTGTCTGCCACTGACCAGCAGTGAGCCTTCCAGTTCCTTCATCTCTCTGCATATTCAGCTGTCTGTCCACAGTTCCACCTCTCTTCCAGTACCTGTCATGCTTCAGGGAAGGGTCAAATGCTGTCATATAACATAATAAAACCCCACACAGAAGATCCGATGCAGCCAAAAATAATATATACATATATATATATAAAACCCCACACATTCCAAATAAGTGTGATAATGAAACAAGGTGGAAATAGACAAGTGGGTGGCCCATAGACCTCCAAGGAGGGTCAAAGAGCTGGTGTCAAGTCCCCTAGTGGCCAAAGAGAAGAGACAATCACAACTAGTTCTAAGAGCTGCAGTGTGCATGAAGCAAAGCCAAGCCATCTGTTTAGGGAAAGCACGATGATGCTGGGTACAAATCAGGAAAGACTTTCCTCCTGGTACCAGCGATGAGGCTGCTGCTCACAGCAGCTCCCAGTGTGCTCTCAGAGGCCGTTTCCTGTAGGGTCCCAGATGTGCGTGGTAGCCCAGCCCAGTGCGCAGTGTCTCTCAAGGCCTTGTGTAGAGGAGGACATACCATGGGGCCAGGTGGGAGCTCTCAGCTGGTTTGGCTCAGTCCAGGGATTAGTCTTTGGGGGTATCTGGAGGAATGGATGGACAAGAGTCTCTAAATTCTCCATAAACTTTACCTTCCTCAGCCATATTTTGAACAATTCTGAGAGGTAGTGAGATTCTAACAGTGGGGTCTGACAAGCACCCACATGGCAAATCTCTTTAGTCAGCTGGCAGAAGCTTGAGAACTAAGCAGCCTCGGTGTGCACACCGTTGTATATCTTCTTGTCAATGTCAAGGACACAAATGATGGTCCTTATACCTTATATGGAAGGTAGCTGTCTCTGCTCAAAGGGGCATCAAGGGAGAAAACATAGGTAGGGTCAAGCTTCTCCTCCAAGAAGGTAAAAAGAAATGCGGGTAAGAGCACAGGTGAAAGGATTAGCCCACATCAGTGGTTTTCAAGATGTGGTCCCTAGACCAGCAGTATCAGGCTCATTGGGAACTTGTTAGAAATGTGGCTTCTCAGGCTCACCCTAGACCTGCTGGGTCAGAAATTCTGCAGGCAGACCCAACACTCTGCACTTTAAAAGACTTCCGTGATTCTGATGTCTGTCATATTTGAGAACCACTGGCCAAGGTTCTGAGGGAGAATCAATTAACTTTGCCACCTGGTGAGTTGGTGGAGGGAGCAGAGTGAAGTTGAAAGTACAGTGAATGTGAGACCTGCCATCTAGGTTCCATCCTATCCCCGATGGGAATTTGTGGGGTATCCCTGAGTAAGTTGGATTCTGTTGGCTCATATGAAAAATGGGTCTATTGATCTCTGTTTTCCTACTCCACTGTGTTGTTATGAGAAATGAGAAAGCCCTTTGGAGACTATGAGATGCTATCTAAATCTAAGCTTCAATCTAAATCTAAGCTGTTTCAATTAAGTGTTTAAAACTACTAAAAATCAAGGTGACAAAAAATCAACAGTGTACTAGTAGGCACTCGATAAATATTTATCAAAAGAATGAGTGGATGAGGCGAATCAATAAATCGATAAAAGTGTAGGGAGATGGATGCTACTTTATAGCCCAAAGATCCCCATTGCTATTGCAGGTAGGTGACAATTGTTGGTGATGGCTGTGTGTGGAGAGGCAGTGGGCAAAGCACGTGATGGGAGGAGGGCCGTGCCTCGCAGAGGTGGGTGGGTGGTGCTGACATTCACAGAGAGAGAGAACACTGATTGGCAGGAGTCGGGGAGGCTGCCTTCATGGAAATGTTGATTTGACAGCTCCTGGGTCACCTGGGAAGAGACATCAAGGTGATGATGCTATATGCACACCCAGAACTCAGAGAAGGGGCCTGGATGGAGGTACACATCTGTGCGTCACCTGATTGCGGGTGGGAAGCGATGCTGTGGGGCTGGATGGCATCACTCAGGACAAGACCACAGAGCAAGAAGAGAAACCACAAAGGGCTGCCCCTGAGCAGTGGCACAGTGACTGAGGGTACAGGAGGCTGAGACTGCACGGAAGGAAAAAGGCTGGGACAAAAGTGTCAGGTCCTGGCAAGGATAACTTCATTTAATCTTTTCAACAACACTTTGAATAAGTAAGTTGTCTTTGATTTAAACCAAAGTTGGGGCAGAGGACTGAGAAGTTGTTCAATTCTCATAGGCACGATGCAGTGCCGGCATGACTGGGACACAAGCTTCTCAGGTTCCGAAACCTGTGTTTGTGAGTAGCACGCAATGCTTGGGATGTTTAGGGACCAGCCATCGCCTGGGGACCCGCACGCAGGAGTACCATCTGGGAGAAAGATGCCTTGGCCAAGGTTTGCATCTGATGCCCAGAGGAACTAGCGAGAACCTTCTCTGAGCAACAAGCATCACCATAATTATACATTATGGATATTTATGGACATACACAAAGGATGGATCCAGAGAAGCCTCTGTGTGTGTGTGTGTGTGTGTGTGTGTGTGTGTGTGTGTGTGTGTATTGGGAGGGTGTTAGGTAAGAAGGCAGAACTAAGTCCTTCACAAGAAAACTGTGATAAGGCTGGATGGTATGAGAAGTAAGAGAACTGGATGAAAGCCTGGTACCAGATGAAGGAGGCTGGGAACTCAGGGCTGAGGCCGTGGACAGAGAAAGAGCTTCTGAGACTCCCTTCCATAAGATGCTGACCATGATGTGGGGTGGCTCGGGCAGTATCGAACTTCTGAAAATCTGAGGCAGTGATCACCACGGTAAGGATGTCAACAAGTCCTTTCCATTTTTTTTTTAAAGTGACATTTTGCATAAGAATTTCAGGGAAGGTATGAGCCTGTAGCTGGAGGTGAAGAGGGCGATTTTGATGGATGACAGACAGAAAGCAGGACTCCTCACCTCCTGTAATGCTTCTCCTTCTCTGTCAAGAGACATTAGACTGGATGAATGAATATTAAGCTGAAGTTGAAGCTGGTGGAACTTTTGTGAAAGGGCTCAGTGCTGCTCTGTGTGAATGTTCGTCACTGGGCTCAGAAGGACACATTCCTGGATCTTCAAGGACCTGGAACTTCCCAGTTCACTAAGTCACCCTCTTTCTGTGCTCTGGGCGTGGAGGAGGGTGGGAGTGTGGCTGGAGCCAGAAAGAGCACTCGTGTTCTTTGTCATCTGTACCAAAGCATGACCGAAGCTATATTTCACATTAAATCACCCTGGCACTACAAACATCGAGGCCTTTTGCAAAGTATTGGATAACCAGAAATTATGGCCAAGTGCCGGCTTTTGTCTAAACAGCTCTTCCACTGTGAAAAGAACCAGGTGTCCAAGGCTATTTTTTGCTGTACACAATTAAGCAGTTCTAGAAGTCTCTTAATTTGACTAGCTTGTATTTTCTTAAAGTAGAATGAAACTCCTCAGCCTTACTCGTATCCCTTCAGTCTTATAGATTCTCATCAACTCACCGGAAAGTTTAATTCCCCCATTGGGCTAACCTTAAAATTAGGCTAGTTAGATGCCCACCTCTCAGGTAGCCCTCACCCCACCGTGGCTTCCTTAGTGCTAGAAATTCGCTCATTCATTTACTGATTCAATCACAGATATTCATAGGGTCATTTCACTGTGGAGCTCCATTAAGTATTTTGTGCTTAGAGACCCCAAAGTAGAGGTGCAGTAATTTTTAACCAAGGAACCTGAGTCTCCTCTTTGTCCTTATTTTCCCCTGGAGCGTCACTTATCTTCTCTGGATGACGGGATGCTGAGAAGGTTGTCCCAGAGCTATTGTAAGAATAATATGTAAGACTTAGTAAGAGAATTCATGGGTTTCTGTTATAAAAAAAATAAGTCATGGGGATGTGTTGTCCAGCGTGGGGGCTACATCTAATAATACTGTGTTGCATATTTGAAAGTTACTAAAAGAGTAGGTCTTAAAATTTCTTATCACAAGAAAAAAAATTTGTAACCGTGTGTGGCGATAGATGTTAACTAGCCTTACTGTGGTGATCATTTTGCAATAAATATAAATATCGAACCATTATGTTGTGCACCTGAAACTAATAAAATGTTATATATCAATTACACTCCAATAAAATATATGAAAAAAAGAGAATTCATGGGGAATTTTCAAAGACTAAACTTTTGGACGAAGTGAGATGTTTAAGTTACTATTGTATTTTTTTAGTCAGAATAAAAATTAATACCTTGAGAGGGAAACATGTCTGTTAAAAGCCCCAGAGAGTGGAGATGGGATAATAATAAGGTTCTTTCCACGAGCCAAGGGAAAATTATGAACTGAGTCTCAACAAGATAGGACAGGCTGATGAAGATGTAACAGGACTTTGCTTTCTGCTGGACTCAGATCCACTGAGGGAGGTGAGATGATTATATCACCTGCTGGTTAGAACAGAAAAAGTAACGTCACTTGTTTGTCAAACAAAACTTTAAAAGCAAATATGACAGGGAGATCCTGGAGGTGAGCTGGTGATGAACATTTGGTCTTCAATTGTCTTCTGCTGCTCCAGAGCAACTTCCAGCTGAGAGAAGGGGACCCGGCCTCAGAGAAGCCGCGTTTACAAACATCACAATTTTCCTAAGGTCTTGGCTCCCTCCATGGACATTCTTTCTAATGCTCCCAGAAACCAAATGAATGGTTTCACAAGGACAGTTACAAATTTCATCCATCGTGGAGAGTTAGAGGCAGGCAATTTATTGCATCCAATTCAAAGGCTGTGAAAGAATCCTGCAGATTTGGGTGCCTTCCACATCTTTTAGGTAGGTTGAACGTATCCTTTGGTTCTAAGAAAAACATCTTGTGAAATGTTTGGGAGCTCTTGGGACATCAAACAGCTCTTAGAGGAGTGCATTTTAATGGTTTACTTGTAAAAGAATCAGTAAAAGAAGCAGAAACATATGGTTTGAATCCCTCTGAATAATACGAGGTATTTTTGTAGATGTCTTTTTTTTTTTCCTAAGGGTCTCACATCTTGAGTGCTTATCCTAAAAATACTCAAAATAACCCTTAGATATGCTGACAAGGTGGGAAGACAGCAGTCCTGTAACATTGGCTTCTTGTTGGATATGAGGGCAGGGTTCTAGCAGACTCTGGGTTCATAAAGAAATGTGGGGGCGGGCATAAAGGGACAAGAATGTCAATGGAGTCGTGTGTAATTAGGGTGTAGAGGCCATCGGTCCAGGAGTTCAAGGTTCAAAGGCTTACAGACTCCAAGAAGATGACATTAAGGCTTGAACTGGGTCCTGACAATTTAAAATGGAGGGTAGAATTGGGTGAGCAGCTTGAAAATTGTAGAGCTCTTCCTTGTCCACGGGCATTCAAATTAAACTAAAACAATATGCTGGCCAAACAAAAGAGGCCTGTGGGCAGCACCTGCCACCGGACTCACCCCCTGTTTCAGCCTAACCTCCTTGGTCGTGGATTAGAACATAAGAGGGAGAATGACTGCTACCAAAGTCAAATGGGTAGAAAGGAGTGGTACCTAATACAAGTCCTGGGCCCCTTTCATTGTGTTACATCTGAGGGCAAGGGCTGGCAGGAGACTGTAGAACATGAGTGAAGATAGACCTGGGTCAAGTTCATATGTGGGCCAATGGCATCACCTCATCTGTGCGAGATTTCTCAACTGTGAGACAGGGGCAATAATGACTACCTCATTGACTTGTGAGGATGGAATATTAAGACTACATTAATTATTACTAATTATATTATTTTATTATTATTCATAATTATATTAATTTAATTATTATTGTAACTATTGACTTTCCCTCTCTTAGACAATAATAACAAGTAGCCTACTGTTGGCTTGCCCCGGGGATATGGTGGTGAATCAACACAGACATGGTTTCTTCCCTCTTGCAGTCCAATGGGAGAGTCCAGTGGGAGAGACTGACATTACTGAAATGACCACATAAACAGGGCTAACGGTATACCAGGTCGGGGAGAGATTGAGTCTGTATGTGGACAATTCAGAGGCTCGGGACTCATGGAGACCTCAGGAACAAAGGAGGGTGAATCCAGACATGGAGGAACCAAGGAAGTCAAAGGGAACTAAGGATGTGATGGGAGCCCCACTAGTCTCTGATCCCATGGATTTGACCCAGGAGCATCTAGGATGCTTTGGGAGGCCCTGCCTCTGTTCTCAGCTCCTTGGTTCAGTGCTTCTGCCTACCCATTCACTGCTACGGTCACTTATTTCTCATTCTAATTCCACAGGGCTTCTGGGGACTCAGCTCAGGTCAGATTCCTCCTCTCTGGCGTCACTGTGAACATTTGTCCAGATTTCACGTTTTCCTGTCTGGCTGCAGAGTCCTGGCCTGTGCCTCGTTTGTCTTTGTCCTTACTGCTAAGACCACATCCCAGGAGTCACCTGTGGTTCTGTCCCCTCCCTCTCTTCACCAGGAAGCGATACTCAGAACCCTGATACTCGTTTGGGCAAAATCCTTGTCTGCATGCCACAGAAACTGACCCTGGCTGATTACATCAAGAAAAGGGATTGTGGAAAGGCTGCTGGGTAATTCAGAGCACCCCTAGGAAGACCATGGAACAGTGTTTAGACAGTGATCAGGCACGAGGGAAGCTAAGCAGTAGGAAGGATAGTTGCCAAGATCACACCCAGAACTGGTTTGATGTGACCCCTGCAGCCATACCTGCTCCACCCAGAGGCCTGTCCTCCAGCCTCAGCAGCGCTGGCATGTTCACAGGGGCTGAACTCAACTGCTGCTGCCCCCAGGAACTCAGCCTTGTTGGCACTGGGGCAAATTGGGAGAAGGATGACTTGATTGCCAAGCCCATGGGAAAGTATCAGAGGTTTCTGCTTTCAGAATGAAGCAGTTGCTGTGACTGACTGAGTCTTAGCTCCAAAAACACAGAGAGGAGACAACTCAAGTGTTCTTTCTGGCTAGGTTCTGAGTTGGTCCTAAAACGGACAGGACTTAGAGGAGGGAGAAAGAGAATGATGCCGCGCCTTTGGCTTAGATCACAGGGTGATGATGGTGGCATTTACTAAGATGGGCATACAAAGGAAGACCAGGCCCACGACAGTCATGGGTCTGAAATACTAGTAGGATATTAAATGGATTATTGAATTTACATCATGCTTGGTGCATAGTAGATACTCAGTAAATACATGGCAAGTGGATATATTGACCTGAGGGCCATTTGGAAGATGGGGACTGTAGCTAATGAATAGCCATTTATGCAGGAGAGAGACAAAAGTTCTGCCATTCCCATCAGAACAATAGCTCTGTTTCAGGGAGGCTGCTCAACAGAGCTCATGCTATGTCTCACAGGCCCCAGTCGGGGTATGGGCTTTTCTCTAGAGCTTGCTGAGGTCACACCTTGTCTCCTGGTGCCGAGTGGGGCTGTTCCCCAGTAGAGACAAGCTCCTGGGGCCTCCATCGGTTTCGCCTTTCCCTATTGAATATTTGGTCATCACTTTCCTGGTACTCTTCCTACTGGTGCTTTCCAAGTTTTCCACGGAAAACTAATAGAAAAGAGACAGGCCATGTAGGCCCTTGGGAGAAGAGCAGGTTGGGCAAGCACTAAATTTCCTTGAAGTTTCTTGCCCAAAATCATGTAAAAATGTTTTATTCTACTCTGTTAGATCTGTTTGTTTTAATGTGAAGCCCAAGGCTTTCCATTTTTGTTTGTTTGTTTTAACCACTGAAGAAAATTGACATTTCTGAGACATGTGTGTTCTTAGCTTCAAATACTGTACCATTGCTCCAGCCCGGCTCCAGGGTGAGAAGGGGGTCTGAAAGCATTTCTCCCTTTAACTTTCCTGCACCTCCCCTCTGAGGACCAGCTCATCACTCTCCCTGTTTTCATGTCCCATGATGCCCTATATCCATGATGGTCCAGGTGGACTTACTTTTATGAGGCTGTTGAATTTAGACAAGGCCAAAGGGGCAGATTTATGTTGCCACAAACGTCATAACTTACAGGGATCTTAGTGGTTTCCTGATCTAGGGAATGGAAGATACTTGCACTCTAGTCTTCTGTGCCCAAATCAGGGGGACTTCTGTCATTATCACAGACTCCTTCCCTTGAGCATGGGAATTAAAACCTACTTGTCATCCTCTAGATGGTCAAGCCCTCTCCATTTTACAGAGAGGGATATTGAGGCTCAGGGAGCCTGGGATTTATAGGGGTTACTTATAGCAAGGTCTGGACTGGAGCCTGGCCCTCTGATGTCCGAGTTAATCCACTCTGAACTGTACCCGTTGAGGAAGGCGCCCTTCTACTGCTTCTACTGATCCCTGGGGCAGGGATCAGTCTTCCCTACTGTCAATGCCCCTTAAGTGGATTGGACTTAAACACAGTCCTGTGTTTAAAATTCAAATTGAGGTGATTTAAACCTCTCACTGGATCTCTGAAGACATGAAACAACCATAAATGGCCCAATAAACTGAAAGAATAAACTGCTCGTTAAGGAAAAGGCGATGAGACTTCATGCTTCCTCATCAACAGCTAATGTTTCTCAAGACCTTTCCCTTCTTCATCATAAATGAAATCTAGACAAGTTCCCATAGTTGAGACTCAGGGAGGCAACATAGTGGAAAGAACATTGGCTTTAAAGAAAGTCGTAACTGGTTTGCATCCTTACTCCACCAATTATAAGCTGAGTGATCTTGGACGAGTTACCTAACCTCTCTGAACTCAGATTCATCATGTGTAAAATGGGAATAATACCTACCTTAGAGAAATAGTATGATCATTAAATGAAATAATATTTATTTATTGGCCACATCATGCAGCTTGTGGGGTCTTAGTTCCCCGACCAGTGATTAAACCCAGGCCCTCGGCAGTGAATGCTTGGAGTCTTAACCACTGGACCGCCAGGGAGCTCCCTTGAAATAATATCTAAAATGCCTGGTATAAAAAAGACATTTAACTGAAAAGAGTTTGTGTTTGTCCTTTTCCTTTTTTAAGACAAACTGTTTTCCTAGGACACTGGGGCTTAGTTCTAAAAATGTCTATACATTCTAGATCACGTAATGAGGTATTCCTGGGCACCCACAAACTATGATAAAGAGTCCAGACATGCTAGAGATAATGGAATAAGACAAAATAAGCTATAAAGTTTGAATTGAAATGGGTCAAAAAGGGGAAAATTATGTGAAACAAATGTGCAAAGAATGTGGGAAATGAAGAGAAGTTCAAGTTGGAAATAAATGTGGATTGTAATGCCGCCAAGGAGAGGACCGGGCAGTGACCATGGGCCCCAGCTGCTGGCTGGCTTCCACCTATGGGAAGTGCAGCATCTCCTCCATGCAGAGCCCAGCTGGTTCTCCAGGCTCTGCTAAGGTGAGCCACATACACAAGAGCCACCTCCTGGTCTCTTGAATATGTATAGCGAGGGACAAAGCAGGGGGACAGGAAAACAGCCTCAGGGACTAGGCCAAGTGTTAAACTGTGGCTATGAGAGCAGATGTGGGCTAGTTCCCTAGGCCAGAGAGCCACCTACCAGGGTACCAGGCCTTCTCACAGGAAGGAGCAGGATCAGAGGACAGGCTCATCTCTTAGAAGAGTGCTATTTTATGTTGCCCACAATTTCTTTTCTGGTCTTTAATTAAAGTTCTCAGCAAAAATGCTACTCAAATCCATGGTACAAACCAACAAAGGAAAGGGTCTGCTATCAAAAAAATTAAAGGGATGTCCCATCTGCCGTGGGGGGGGGGCGGTGAGGATTGCACTGGGAATTAGATGAAGGATCAAAGGAGAAGAAAGTTTCAGGATGCAGAGGGGCAACTTCTGGTCGATGTCATCAGCAAGACTTCTTATTCTGGAGCCTGTCTTCCTTGAACTGTTAGGAGCATGGGGTTTGGATTTTAACGAAGAAACCATTTCCTTACAATTTCTCCCCAGTGTTGGCTTCTCATCCCTCTGGCTTTTGTCATTATTCATTTTACAAGAAAATTTATTTCTTCTATTTATAAGATGATAGTTGGGATTACTACTTTGCCACTTGGGGAAAAATAAGATTCTTACCTCACACATTACACTTATGTTTCAGGTAGATTAAAATAACTGTTTCTAAAAACATACTAGAATCAAATATGTATAGAGCAAAATATATACAGATTATTATCTGAGCAGAAACCACAAATGAAAAGAATGCTAAATATGACTGCACAGAAAAAGTGAGATTTCTGTAAAAGGCGGTCTACCATACATGCAGTTGAAGGACAAAGAAGAAACCGAGAGAAAAAATACAACAAGAAACACAGTGTATTATTACTTCTAATCTACAGAGATGCTACTTCAATAGGAAAATAAGATCTATTTGATCCTAATAAGAAAAATAATGTGCAAAGGACATGTATAAGTGGCCAATGGGGATATAAAAATACACTTTATAATAAAATAAATGAAAATAATAGAATATTGTTTACTGGTCAAGTCCGAAAAGACGACAGAGATTGTTAATAACAGTGAGGACGGAAGGAGGAGAAAGGGCAGCATCCATACTGTGTCAGGTCTTAGAGCAGAGTGGTCGGGGCACTGATACGAGCAGATCCACCTGGGTTTGAAATCTAGTTGCTGGCTGTCACTTACCTTCTCTGTGCCTCAGCCTCATCATCTGTATAATGGGATTGATAATGCCTCAGAGGGCTCTTGGCAGAATAAAAGATTCAGCATGCAAAATGCTTAGAAGAGTCCCTGGCACATTAACTGATCTGACTATAATTATCATTATTATTCTCAGCATGTTATACATGGGGCCATAAACTGACGTAAACTTCTGAAAAATAACTGGTGATTATGAAATTTAAGGGTGCATGCACTTCAGTTCATCAATCATTTATTTATATATGATTATATATTGTATATACAAATGTATGTACATATAGATACATAAAATTAAATGTACATGCACTTCAGCTCATCGATTTTTTCCTATTGTTTTATCCAAAAGTATTAACCAGAGACTGTGCAAGGAGCCACGTGCAAAGATTCCATCACCGTGTTATCGTAGTAGCAAAATATTTGCAAACAAGTTAAACATTTGACAAGAAGAGAATCTTTGCACAAATAATGGCAGTCACATCAGTTTGGTGAACTATTATGTATCAATTAAAATAAAAATTCAAATTCAAGTATTATATATTCCCATTTGTGTATCTCTCTCTACAAAATAAATGTACATTCACATTTATTTTGAACCCATCTAAATCTGGAATGAAAAATAGAAAATACACATAGATGATATCTTTATTTGGGGACTACGGTGGTGATTTTTATTTTTGTAGTTCTTATTTATTTTCTAAATTTTCAACCACGAGTGCATTCAAAATGAAAGTAGGTTTATTATTTCTGATTATAAATGTAATAAATACTCTGAGATCTCAAACAATTGAAACCATCCAAATAAGTGGAATTATCTACAATCTTAGTACACACATTTGTGGGATTTTGTTTGTTTCCAGTTTGTTTTCATTGTACTTATACATATGAATCAGATGTACTTACAAACAAACTCACACATATACCTATAGCATAAGGAGTTCAGTATTTGCAGGTTTTTAAAAGTTGTTTTTCTCTCACATCAAAATATCGCAGGCATCATTCTCTTTGAATAAATATAGACCTAATTCATAATTTTAATGAAAGCTGGCTAATACTGAATCACATGGATATGTAAAGTATTATTCATGTGCATTTGTCCAAGCTTCTAGGTTCCTAGAAGTAGAATTAATACACTAAAAAGAAATAGAGAGTTTAAGGCTCTTGATGGATATTTCAGGTTACTTTCCAGAAAGATTATACCGGTTTATACTACAGCTGGCAAGGTTTAGGACTATCTTAAGGTAACTTCATTTAAATTTTTATTAATTTAGCCGTTGAAAATATTGTCTCTTTGGTCTTAATTGGCACTCAGAGGAAACTTTCAGTTCAAAGCCTGACATGAAGGAGCAGTGGAGACTTCTGAAATGGAAAAACTTTACTAATTCAAATGGTAAGCATTTCAAGCCTACGTATGTGTAGACAATTAATTTCCAAATGTCAAGAAAAGGGGAGATCTTAATCACAGCTTGTGAGTATATAAGAAACAGATTTTGTGGGTGACATCTAATTCCAATGAAGAGTCATGCTTTATCTCTCATCTCTTTATTTGTAGTACCTTTTGCCAGTTGGAAACGAGCTACAAATATTCAATTAGAATAGATTTTTGGCACTATTTTTTCTTTTCATTTTGCATGCCCAAAGCATTTACTTCTGACTACATTCTTTTTTTTTTTTTGCAGTACGCGGGCCTCCCACTGTTGTGGCCTCTCCCGTTGTGGAGCACAGGCTCCGGACATGCAGGCTCAGCGGCCATGGCTCACGGGCCCAGCCGCTCCGTGGCATGTGGGATCTTCCCGGACCAGGGCACGAACCCATGCCCCCTGCATCGGCAGGCAGACTCTCAACCACTGTGCCACCAGGGAAGTCCCTGACTACATTCTTACTTTGTAAAACATCTCCCTTATCTTTCCATCTACATTTATACATATTGATTTTGCAACCACACAACTAGATAAAATGTTTGTTTTTTTCACTTTTACAAATATCCACTGAGGTAGTCAAACTTAGTGCATACTTGCTGAAGGGAAACATAGGTAACTTGTGTACAAATGGTATGTATGTGTGGCTGCATGTGTACACTTGGAGTGGAGGCACAGACTAGAATAAGGCCAAGAAAGAAATCTGGGATGTTCCCCAGTCTCTTTGGAACTGCATCCCATTGTGAGGACTTAGATTTGCGGTGTGGACATCATAGCCCTGGGGAGCTGATTGATGCTTATAGCATGCCCGTGGGGTAGGCAGACAAATGGTATTCTTCTAAAGTTAGAGTTTAGGAGAGTCAATGGCCTGCACCCAAGGCCCTTGGCCAGAGGTGGGAGGGACCCAGATTGCCCCAACTCCTGATTCCCAGCCCATGATTTTTCCCTTCCAAGCGGCTGCCTCGCCCCCTAGCGGTTCCGGTTCCTCTTCCTTCTGTGCACCATACCTAAGGCGCTAATGAAATTTAGCAGGGATGAACCAGGAAAGATGGGTCTGGCCTCACTTTCCCAGTCAGATGCTTTATTCTAATACACTCCCTGCATCCTACTCTGGTGCCTCCTTGTGATTTGTGGCCCTTCTTGTCATACTTCCCCTGCGTCTCTCACCTCTGAGGAGTCCGGAGCTCTGAAGACACTATCCGTGGGCGTTCTGGGCTCTTCCGTGATGCTGAACTCGCTTGCCCATCCTCATGATCCGATCTCTTTGTCTCCCTGTAACGAACCTCCCACCGTGCTTACCACTGTGTCAGATTAATCAGATCTGGGCATGGAAAGAATTACCCAAAGGCCCAGAAACACCAGCCTCAGACGTGTTTGCAGACTCTGAACATAATCCATTCTTTGGAGGCAGTTTTGGCGGAAGATGTCAATACAGGGTCACCCTTTCTGTGGTCTAGCTCAGTTGAGTAGTATCTGATGGGCAAAATGGTTCCTGGCTTTCATCTTAGCAGCCAGCTGGCCACCATAACTAAGAAACCGCTCAACCAAGCAGTAAGGTTTGGCATGTTCTCAGCAGCCTTGGCTCTCACCCAGAAACTTTATCTCTTGCAAAGTGACTCCTCAGGTTAGCCCAGAATTCCTCTTTTCTGGGGAGAACAGCTTGTAGAAAAGAGTTTAACAAAAAACAATGTGAGCATGTTCTGTTTGCAATGGGCATGTCAAATTACCCTCACATCAGAGTACCTCAGAGAAAGTAGCTACTTCAGACCCTTCAGAGCCCTGGACCTTGGAACAAACTTGTCCTGAAGTCCATCACCCTCCCCATCTTCTACCTTCTTCTCTAATGTGCCACGAGCTGGTCCAGGATCTCATGCTGGCTGGTACTTCTAAAGTTACCCAAAGTACCCAAGACTCCTCAGGGTGCCCCCACTTCCCTCATAAGCATGGACAGCTTGAGTTTTTAGAGAAGGTGTAGAAGAACTTCAGACAGAACATTTGCCACTAGAGAGTGGGGTGGCTGCTCACAACGTTCACTGCTGTGGGAGGATTTCAAAAGGAGTTAATGGAAATGTTCAGAATTGACTGTCAGTCGGTGCTCAACCCACTAGGACCATATCATTGTTGTATTGTTTTTTGAAAAAGACTCAGGTCTTAAATTTGAGAACTTTAGTGTTGTAAGGGATTAAAGCCCAGTCTCTGAGAAATTCCAGAGTAGCTCCAGGAAGCCTAGTGCTATGTGAGCCAGATTCTGTACAAATTCTGGTCTTTTATTCAAGGTGCCTCACCACATGCAGCCGTGGATTGAAACCTAGTGGAGACAAACCCACCAAAAATATTTTTGGACAATAAGGAAGTATGAATTTGGTCTGGGTATTAGTTGGTATGAATGAGTCATTATTAATTCTGTTAAGTGGGAAATATGGATTTGGCTTAGGAGAAAAATCCTTACAGAAGGTGTTTACAGATTCATACTAAAGTCTTCAGGGATGGAGTATCAAGTTGTCTGTAATTTACGGTAAAAGGAGTTACTTTGGAAAAAAGAGTTCTAATCATGTTTGAAATGTGCATTTTGGGGCCAATAGACCTGGATTGTTTTTTTTCAAGAGAGAAATATAAGCTACAATCAGGCCCGTGTTTGCCCAGATCTCAGGAAAGTAACAAAATTTCCCTATCTTCCCAATAGTCTAGGGAGAGAGTGTGAGAGTCTGGGGAAAGATGACTCTCCAGAGAAAAGATGGGGTAAAAAGCTGGGATTATCAGAGCTGGGAGCCCCCTAGACCGGGCAGAGGTTGGGAGAGAAGGAGTGTGAGTGGGAGGGGCTCCTCACTCACAGGGCTGTTCACCCTCATTTTGCCCCTCCCTGGGGGCTCCGAGCCCTTTGTCTCAGCCCTGGGCATCTCCCCAGCTTGCCTGCCTATCAGCCCCTGCAGGGAGCCAGGCCTGCCATTCCCTGACTCCTGCTTTCCAGGACCCGGTGCATCTTCTTGCTGCAGCCTTACACCTCCTACTTTCCAAGAGTGGTCCATTTGTAGGAGGAACCCAGTATATCCCTCCCCAGACAGATGGATCTAGATAATATACTGCCATAGGGATACATTGCATGAACCCTGACCAATCAATGGACATCTTTAGTTCATGTGTAAATACAACCAAGGCACATAGTTATTTGTTTTAAGATGTAATTATCTCACTTTTCATTCCCATCATGAACTTCTTATGATATATCACATTGAGTGATGTGGTGGGCAGAATAATGCCCTCAAAGGTGTCCTTGTCCTAATTTTTGGAGCCTGTAAATATATTATCTTCACGGCAAAACGGACTTCACAGATGTGATCAGGATCTTGAGATGGGAAGATGATTTGGATTACCTAGGTGGGCCTGATGTCATCACAGGAATACTAAATTTGGAGAACCTCCTGGCTGTAGTCAGAGAAAAAGATGTGATGATAGGAGCAGGGTCAGGGGTAAAGGGTCAAAAGTGAAACATTACAAGCTTTGAAGATGGAGGAAGGGGCCACTAGCCAAGGGCATCCTCTGGAATTTGGAAAATGGATCCAAGCAAGGAAATAGATCTTCCCTTAGAGCCTCCGGAAGGAATGCAGCCCTGGTGACACCTTGATTTTAGCCCAGTGAGACCCATGTCAGACTTCGAAACTACAGAACCATAAGATGACAAATTTGTGTTGTTTGTGGCAATTTCTTATGGCAGCCATAGAAATCTAGTACAGGTGAGATGGAATCAGGTGTGATTCCTTGGGTTCAGGCTGGTCTCCCATGTGCTCTGTGTGCCAATACTTATGTAAAAGCTATCCCTCTGTTTGCTATGGAACCGTGCTTCTTCTAACGTATTTCCTTTTTGGATTCCTAAACTCACAGCATGCAATTGTCTTTCAGTTTGCCTTTAATCCAAGGCAGGTCAGTGGCTCTATTGAAATGTCCTGACTGCAAAGGAGAGGGGCCCCTTCTCACTTTTCTCAGCGTATTAGACAGCAGCAATGTGGTATAGGTTGTATGAAAATTGCTTCTTTATCCTACTCTTTCCAGGAGTTGGAAGCTTCTTCTATTTTGAAGGAACAGAGCAAGATGGAATATAATTCCAGACTTATATATCCCAAGTCACTGGTTTACCTAGTATCGCTCAAGAGATACATTAGCTATATTGAAAAAATTCACTCTGAGACTCTCCCTCGTGCACCGTTTTCCCCTTGTGCCCTGTTTTTTGCTGCTCTGAAGGCTGACTGGGTTTTTAGAAATGCACCCAGAGCCCCTCAGAGTAAATTTCAAATGCACCACCTAACTTGGGATTTAGGCATACTGTCTTATATATACCCTCCCATATCAGAAAATTTGGCTGTTTTCCTAAGGTATTATGTGTAATAGGTGCAGAGAAAAAGAGATTCTATGTGTACAGACTCCCTGCACAGCCTCTCCAGAAGGGAAACCTGCATTTAATAAATGAAAATAAATCAGCCTTCCAGAGGACATGGGTCTTAAGAAGGTCTCTTGTTACTAGATGTGATTTGTGCTTTCTAATGGGGTTCTTATTCTAATCGCCCACTCATTTGAGAGGCTACAGAGATGCCTGTTCTCTTTATAAAGTCAGCCGGTCCTGAGGTGATTATTTATTCTGCCCTGTCTCTTTCATTCTGCAATCCCCTTAATTTCTCTCAAACAACACAGTTAAAGTATTCAGCACAGTGCTGACACATAGCACGTGCTCAGTAAAGGTTAGCTATTATTGTAACTCTTGCTAAATGCTCTATGGTTATGTAGGATGTTAACATAGGGGAAACTGGGTAAAGAGTAAAGAAACTATACAATTTTGCAACTCTTCTGTATGTCTAAAATTATTTCAACATAAAAAATGGTGATAAAGATAAGTTGAAAGGAGAAATGAATAAATGAGAGAAAGGGGTAATGGATTTACATGCACTATTAGAGAAGATATAAAGGAAATGTCTTCTCCAAGAAACATAAGGGGGCTTCCCTGGTGGCGCAGTGGTTGAGAGTCCGCCTGCCGATGCAGGGGATGCGGGTTCGTGCCCTGGTCCGGGAGGATCCCACATGCCACGGAGTGGCTAGGCCCATGGGCCATGGCCGCTGAGCCTGCGCGTCTGGAGCCTGTGCTCCGCAACGGGAGAGGCCACAGCAGTGAGGGGCCCACGTACCGCAAAAAAAAAAAAAAAACATAAGGAACCACAGGTGCCAAGGTAGTAAATAATGCAGTCATCAAAGATATTAATAAAGTAGTTTTAGTGTTTCAAGGATGCTTGAAGCCAAGTAGCTTAATTGGAGAACTTTCAGAAAACACAGATTAAGTATAGAATCAAATTTATGTAGAGGAAATCCCAATTTCCTTTTGATTTCCATTCCATTATAAGAGATATATCACATGAAGAAATTTCCCAAAAAAAATTTGAGTTGAAAATGAATTTTAAAGACAAATGTGAAATTGTATCCTTTATAAGGATAAGCTTATTCATCACATCCCACACTTACGCTGTATTGTATATCTCATTTAAGCCTATGCACAATATTTCATTTAACTCGCCACTTCTCTTCTTCCCTTATACTGCCATAAAATCTATGCTTCTTTAATCTCCTTTCATTTCACAATCCAATAAAAATTGGCTTCAAGCATACTTGAAACACTAAAACTACTTTATTAATATCTTGGATGACTGCATTATTTACTACCTTGGCACCTGTGGTTCCTTATGATTCTTGGAGAAGACATTTCCTTTTATATCTTCTCTAACAGTGCATGTAAATCCATTACCCCTTTCTCTCATTTATTCATTTCTCCTTTCAACTTATCTTTATCACCATTTTTTATGTTGAAATAATTTTAGACATACAGAAGAGTTGCAAAATTGTATAGCTTCTTTACTCTTTAACCAGTTTCCCCTATGTTAACATCCTACATAACCATAGAGCATTTAGCAACACTAAGAAACTAACTCTGGTATAGTAATAATATTATCATTATTATTTTTAATGTGGAACCTGTGGATGTGGAGGGCTGTCTGGTATAATATTATTAACAAATGTACAGAACTTAATTGGGTCCCGTTGGTTTTCCCACTGATGTTCCAGGAGCCTAGGTTGCATTCTCTCACTGGGAATAGCCTTTGCCCTCCCAGAGAGGCAGACCAGGGCTAATGCTTGGCCACTGTGGAGGTTCAAAGGCCTGGCTGCCTTGCCTACCTTTGGGAGAGCTCTGAAGGGCCATCTCAGCTCTGGAGTGCCCACAGGGAAGGATAGGCCCTCAGTTGCACCTACACTGACTTTCAGCCTCTCCTTCCCACATTCCTGCTTTCTTCATTTTATTGCAGGTGTATCTCCTGAGAGCCCCTCCCAATGAATATTTTGCATGTGGATCTCATCTCAGAGTCTGTGTCCTGGGAATCTGACCTGATACTGTAGATACTGTGAGTGGTCGTAGGAATGAGACCCTCCAGTGGGATTTGGAAGCTGGATCTTTCACTGGGGTGGCTGGCAATGAGGACTCCATCCCTGGTGGTAGGGTCGTGAGTAGAGGCAGAGAGCGCACGTTGGCAATATATGCGGGCAGAGGGCCCAGACCTCCATGTCATCTACAACTTGTGTGCTGAGCCGCTTTCTCAGCTCACGCGCATGGCTGCTTAGAGGGGTGGTCACATATGACTTGCTAACAGAGAAAGAAGAAAAGCTGGTTCACAAAGGGGCAGGCTTGGTTGTGTTTGTTGAAACCCAAAATGAACTGCTGCTGAATTACAGCCCCACTCAGAGTTGTCCTGAAAAACAATGGTGAGGGAAAACGTCAAAATGGGCAGAGTTTGGGGCAGTATACCTTGTTGCACGTTATGCGCAGAAGGAGAAATCATCCTAGGCAAGGATAAACGTAAATTCATGAGCATTTCAAGTTTCTTGGCTTATTGGTCAACGGCCTGGATGGAGAAAGCTTGAAAGATAGGAAATGAGAAGGTGTGAGGAACATGCATGTGGATGGAACTGTGGAAAAGGAAAGTGTGAAGACTTTTGTATCACATGTGAATGGCCACTGAGAGCACTCACAATAGAAAAAGCACAAACAGCCAAGTAGTGAGAATGACTCAGCCGGGTGAGATGAGACAGCTTACATCTTTGGCAACCCTAGTGCTGGCACAATGGGTACATGAACAGAGTTGCTATGACAACAAGGGTGGAAGTTCTGGAAGAATGGGCTCGCTCAAAAGCATGGGCTCCTACTTACCAGGGCTGATCTAGTTAATGTCAAGCTGCCAGTAACAGACTAACACTGAACCCGCAATGTGGCACCAGTGACCTCCATTGAGAAGACCTTGCTGTCACATGGTGGCAAGTTGATTACATCAGGCCTCCCTACCCTGGAAGGGGCAAAGCATCATCCTGACCACGATTGACAAGTATCCGGGGTATTGGTTTGTATTTTCTGCCTTCGGGGTCTTGGTCATCATCACTATCTGAGGCTGAGAGGGTTAGATCCGCCTACATGGGATTCCATACAACATCACTTCAGATAAGCAACCCGCCTTACAGTAAAGTGGGTCCTTTCCCATACCACATGCTGCAGAAATCACTTCCACAGCAAGCAGAGAAATAACCCTTAGAAACAGGTGAGACATCAACCTGAATACAGTTCATTGTGAGAATGGGGCACATTCAAATGACCACGTTAAGGCACCATGCTCCAAGTTAGAATACAATGGTTTAGAACCAATGGGTAAAATCTGTGGGCACCACACCTGCTATCAGTCCTAATGACCACTTATGGTCACTATCTAATAGAAAAAAACATACATTAGTGGTATTTCAATATGTCGGTAGTAACCAATTAACAAACATATCATATAAATCTAATTAATCTCCAATAACAACAAAACCTATACAACAGTTAGGAATAGCTCTAGCAAGAAATACCAGATCTTTATGAATAAAATTCTTTATAAATAAAAATATAATTGCACATAAATAAAGCTAAATACATGAAGAGATAAACCAATTTCACTGAAAGAAAAACTCAATACTATAAATATATCAGTACCTTCTTAAGAATTCTACCATTTCAACTCAATACTCATTAGAATATTATGATGTTTTTTATGGAATGTGAAATTTTAATGCTGATTCCTATGTCCAAGACAATTTGAAAAAGGAAAATAAGTAACCATTTTCCTTATTATCTAATTTAATATAAAGAAAAGGAATGTAAAGCAATGTGCAAGAATAGACAGACATGTTAAAGAATAGAAATTATAGGCATTTTCACAGGTATGCAGGTAGTTGATATAGGATAATAATAATATTTAAAATCAATGGAGAGAAATGGGCTATCTAATACAGTTGTGTGGGAACTTTTAGCTATAAATGTAAAAAAAGGTTAGATCTCTACTTCACATACCATTAATAAAAATAAGTTCCAGATGGGTTATAGAATTAACAACAATAGTAATTTTAAAAGCTAAAAATAATTTAGGAGAGAGGATGTTTATGCTTTAGGGGTAGAAAAGACCCAAAATAAGAAATGCATACTAAACTCGTAAAGACTAACAAATATGATGACAGCAACATTTAAAACTGTAAAATCAAAAACATTTTTAAAAGGTTAAAAAAGTATAGACATTACTTTAAAAATTAAAAAAAATTATAAGTAAATATTAATAACATATGTAATAGATATAAGACCAATATCCTAAATATATGAAGACCTGCTTTATTCCATAAAAGAAAAACACAAATCGAAAAATCATCAAAATATTTGAAGTGGCTGTTCACAGTAAAGGAAATACAAATTGTCAGTAATTTGTATTGACTGACAGTCAATTTCTTACCCAGAAGTGTCCATTTAAAACAGCAATGGTATCATTTAAAACCATGAGCATGGTGAAATTTTCAAAGTTTGATAAAATTGGTGATAACAAGGTAACAGGTTTAATGGGACTGCACGTTGATATAGCTGCTTTAAAGGGCAATTTTTAGTAGCTGTAATAACTAAAAATAGACATATGTTTTGACTTAGAAATTCTATCTCTTAGAAATTCTTGTTAACTCTCCTAGGAAAATAATCACTTGGATTCATGAACAGGCAGGTACAGGGATGTGCAGGGATGTTAATTGTAACATCATTTGTAATTGCAAACATAAAATAAAATCAAAATGGAACAATCTATACTCCATCAATATAGAAATGGCAGGTGCTAAAAGGACATGGGAGATATACATGAAGTGGCATTAAAAGATCTGCAAGCCACATTATTTAGTGACAAAAAAGTTACAACACAATATGTGCCACGTGGTAAATTTATGTAAAACAAAAACAGGCACACATCACATAAGCACAGAGATGAATATTTCTATAGATCAGCGCTGTCCAATAGAACTTTCTGATGATAGAAATGTCTTATAATCTGTACTGTCTAATATGGCAGCCTCTAGCCACATGTGGCTTTGAGTGTGTAAAATGTGGCAATTATGAATAAGGAGCTGAATTTAAAATTTTATTTAGTTTAAAATCATTTACATTTAAAAAGCTACATGTGACTAGTGGTTCCCTAATGGACAACATGGCTGAAAATTCACATATATGCATGATAAATCATCAATGGAGGATTGAGGTGTGGAGGTGTATCACATAAGTGTGTTCCTATATTACTTGTCTCATTGGAAAAGTAAATTTTAAAGAGCAAATTAAAAAAGCAGCTGCTCAAAAGATGTATAAAATTTGTTGCAGGGCTTCCCTGGTGGCGCAGTGGTTGAGAGTCCGCCTGCCGATGCAGGGAACACAGGTTCGCGCCCCGGTCTGGGAGGATCCCACATGCCGCGGAGCGGCTGGGCCCGTGAGCCATGGCCGCTGAGCCTGCGCGTCCGGAGCCTGTGCACCGCAACGGAAGAGGCCACAACAGTGGGAGGCCCGCGTACCGCAAAAAAAAAAAAAAAAAATTTGTTGCAAAAAAAAAAAAAAAGACAGAGAGAGAATTACTGGTCGAATCACATTTCCTTAGTAATGGGATGTCCCTCGGAACACAGGGGAGTGGCCAACTGGTCAACCCCTACCTAGAGAAAGGCGTGGCCAAAGAGGGCTGGTGCTGCCATCTGAGCTGGGGTCCCATTCTAGGTGGCAGAGCAGAAAAGGCAGAGGTTTCTGAGGTTTTGGGACTGAACTGGAAAGACCTACATCAGCAGCCAAATGAAACAGTGGGGCTAGGACAGAAAAAGAAAGGTAAGAAGTGTTAGGGTCAGGAACATGAAATAACTGGGCCAGCCTGGGTGAGTCAGTGCAGGGGGCCGGGAAAACAAAGGACACATCACCTGTCAGAGGTATCTTCTCGTCACAAAAGACCACAGGCATCTCAGTTTGAGGATGGGCTATGCTGGTTGAAGCACACAGGGTCACAATGGACACTCCCATTATTGCACTTACGCACTTACTTAAACGAGTGGCATCCATTCAGCCTATCCTTTTCATCAATAGACTGTGTCCCCTGTTGATGGATTGTGGATGTGCACAGTAGAGACTGATCCAGCATAGAATTAGGGCAAAGGAGCAGTTCCCCTTCGAAGCCCCTATTGTTGTGGCCTGCAGACCCAGTGGGCAGAATCAGGCAGTTTGATTTAATGATGGAGAAATGCCTCCTAAGTACCTCAAAGTAAAGGCATAAGCTTAAAAGCAGAATATTCTTCATCAGAATATTGTGTACAAGGTGCTAAGTGCTTTTCACTGTACTGCTGCTGTCTATGTGAGTAGATGACAAAGATGGTAATAAGGAAGGAGCTCTGATTAGGAATGATTGAATGCTGACTGTGGTGGGTGAGTGTCCACAAATTCTTCAGACTCAGACAAAGCAAGGTGGGGTTGGTAAGCAGCAGAGCCTGTCCAGGGAACAAGCTGACAGGCATGAGATGGACAAACAAGACCTAGCCAGTCTGGTGGGATCTAGGATTGGGTACCTGACTTTTATGGTCAACCCAAATGGCTCACACTGTGAATTAGTTTGCTGGATACCACAAACTGAGTGGCTGAAACAGCAGAAATATAGTGTCTCACAGCTCTAGAGGCTGGAACTCTGAAATCAAAGTGCGGGCAGGGTTGCTTCCTTCTGAGAGCTGTTTTGGAGAATCTGTTTCAGGACCCTCTCCTTGACTACTAGATGGCTATTTTTATGTTCACATGTCTTTCTCCCTATGGCTCTCTAGGTGCAAAGTTCTTCCTATTATAAGAACACTAGGTATATCTGCCTAGGGCCCAACCTAATGACTTCATTTTACTTCTGTAAAGATCTGATCTTCAAATACACTTGCATTCTGAGGTATTAGATTAGGACTCCAACAGATCTTTTTTTGGGTAACACAATTCAACCCATAAGAAGTTGGAAACATTTCTTTTCACAGTGTCTCTCTCACTTTTCTTTCTGTTTAACTTTTAATCATCCTGGGAAAACTCACTTCTGCTGTCACTTCTTGCAGAAAGTATTCTCAGACTTCCAGATTGGACTAAATGCTCCTTCTCTCTCTCTGCCTCAAATATATCCCCAGTTTCTCTACTTTTGCACGTACAGTATCACAGTGAGAGTCATTTATGTGTCCTGTAGTAACTGTGAGACCACATGGAGTATGTTTCTGTATTCGCAGGACCCAGTGAAGCATAGAATGAAGAGTAAGGCCTGTGCTAAATGCTTTCTGCACTCAGTTACCCAAGACACCCTGACCACATGGCTTGATGGGCAGTCTTCCCCCCATGTGGTTTTCCAGGACATAGTGACACCCCAGAGGTACATCCAAGTGCCTGGAAGTCATGTGTTATAGACTGGATGTCCTCACCCCCATACCCCCGAAATTCATACGTTGAAGCCTAATCACCAAAGTGATGGTGCTGGAGCCAGGTCTTTGGGAGACAATTAGGTCCTGAGGGTGTAGTCCTCATAAATGAGATTAATGCCCTTGTAAAAAGAGGAGCAAACATGGGATCTCTCTCTCTGCTCCCAACCATGTGAGGACACAATGAGAAGATGGCCACCTGCAAACCGGGAAGCAGGGTCTCACCAGATTCTGGATCTGTCAGTGTTTTGATCTTGGAGTTCTTAGCTTCCAGAACTCTGAGAAATAAATTTCTGTTGTATAAACACATGATCTATAGTATTTGTTACGGCAGCTGCACTAAGACACCCTGAAACTTTCAAACCACCTCTTTTAATCAGGGTGAGGACTTTTCTGTACCAACCCCGTGTCCTCTAATTGCTTTTCACTGGAAGATGAGGCTGGCCAAAGTATCAGTGCATTAATTAGAAATAGCCATGATAAGACAAACAAAGGGCATCACTGGATAAACAAGTGTCCTTATTCTTTGCATAAGTAAGATGATTATGCAAATGATATGAATGAGTGACTATATAAGGAGGATAAAGTTGCCACTCAGGGACTTCCCTGGTGGCGCAGTGGTTAAGAATTGTCCTGTCGATGCAGGGGACACAGGTTCAATCCCTGGTCCAGGAAGATCCCACATCCTGCGGAGCAGTTAAGTTCTTGAGCCACAACTACTGAGCCCATGTGCCGCAACTACTGAAGCCCGCGCACCTAGAGCCTGTGCTCCACAACAAGAGAAGCCACTGCAATGAGAAGCTTGCGCACAGCAGTGAAGAGTAGCCCCCTCTCTCCACAACTACAGAAAGCCCATGCACAGCAACAAAGACCCAACATAGCCAAAAATTAAAATTAAAAAAAAAAAAAGTTGCCACTCAAAGACTATAAAGTGTCAGAGCAGCCAGAGGATCCAGCAGCATCCTGAAACAGGTGAGTTTGGCATGGGGCTTTATGATAGATAGGGTTTCCACAGGCAGCAGAAGAATGGGGGAGGATGCAGTTGCTATGACAGATATAGGTTCGTCCGCGAGGCCTGCTGGGCTTGAGGAGCAAGCTGGAGTAAATATATCTGGAGTTAAGAGGACATTTCTGGATGTGGGTCTGTCTCCTACCCATAAGGGAAATATCCAATAGCTCATATCACAATTTTGAAGAGGGCATGATGGTCCAGAGTGGTGTTGGTGTCTCAGGAACTCTAAATAATGAGTGTGAAACCTACAGCAGCAGAATCTCTGGACATAGGCCATGGGCTCGTGGTACAGTTATATTTTCACAACCTGACCCACAGTGGTGGGAACTGAGCCCAGGATATAGAGAAGGCCAGCATTGGAAAGGCACCTTGAGAGAGTTCTAATACCACTGGGGGAATTTGACTCTAATCTGGAAACCAAAGCGTAAGAGCTAGGCAAACAGGCCTTAGGTGAGGTCTGCACAACACAGAAGCAGAGGCTTTTAAAGGCAGCAGATATAGGGCTCAGGACAGCAAGATCAAATTCAGTGTTTTCCTGCCGATGTCAAGGAGCCTACCGGGAATTCCCTGGTGGTCAAGTGGTTGGGACTCCACGCTTCCACTGCAGGGGGCATGGGTTCAATCCCTGGTCAGTGAACTAAGATCGCACATGCTGCGCGGGAAAAAAAAGGAGCCTACAAACTCACTGGGGTTTTTGTAATCTCAGAGGTTGATGGGCCCACAGATGAGCTACAGATTGGATCAGCCTAGAGCTGGTCAGGCCTGGAGCAGTCAAAGAATAACACAAGGCACAGGATGAGCTAAAAGGGGGTTATGGTGCCTTTTTAACAGGAACATATAGCGAATACTCTGCCTGTTTGCAAAGTTAGCACATTTGATAGTCAAACAAGACAAAAGGAAAGAATTGACCTTTTAAGTCAATTGATTATGAAAACGTTAAAAGAGTCTATAGACACAGTTGAGGAACCCAGGCGCATGTTATGAAGTCAAACACTCCCCAAGTTCATGGCACCTAGTGAAATTTTTAGGTGCTTTGGGAAACTTTGCTAGCTCAGAGCTATTAGCCATATAGCTATTTGGCAAAGCCATGAAAATAAATGGCAACCAGATATACTTACTAAAAATAAGGTTGAGATTTTACTGAAAAGCGAGTTTCTCTGTCTGCTCTTTTCATTCCTGTTTTGTCTTGTTTTAAAATGACCCAGACTCAGGGGAACTGTAGGAACTCTCAAAATATAAATACACAAAGTCTAGGGACCAGATTATGAAATGGAAGGAAAGAATAGATAAGAAAAGGAAAAACATGCTAAATATTAAGGATTTTATTGTTTTCTTAAAATGGAAAGATTTGAGGTCCAAGTGCACCATCTACTAGTCCTCTGATCTCAACATGTGATGACCTAATAAGTGTATCTGGCCACATGGGGCAACTGTCCTAACAGGGATGACACTAAGCAAATGAGCCAACGCCTCTGAACTTCAGATCCCACATCGGCATAAGGGAACACTTAGAAAGTCTGCCCTGTCCAACTCAATGAATTGTGATAAACGTCAAATGAGGTAGTTACTTGAGTCACAAGTCAACATATAGGTAAATTTTAACATTATCTCCCAGAACTGGGACAGGCCAGTTGAGCTCCCCTAGCCGTAATGAGAACCTCAGATTCCTGCCTTCGAGCTATTGTAATTCAATACGGAAAAAAAGAAATCACATGTGAACCAAACACTCTGGGAATTTTTGAATCTTGACTACACACAGCCCATGAGAACACATTTTACACCAATCCCCTGTACTAGAGAGGTCCGTATGGACTCAAATTATCTTGACCTCTGTTCATCTACTATTTCTCAAGTGGAGTTCTCGAAAAGTATGATGCTGACCCTTCGCACGAAATGTGCCCAGCTGCTCAGATTGCTCAACAAAAATACAAAAGCACTTAGGGCTCCACCATTCTCCAAACAACCACTTTCTAAACTTCAGTGTGTGCAGTTGCTGGGTCTGTTTCCAATTATCCTGGGAAGCTGCAACTGTGGCCTCACCCTTTGCTCAGAATCCTGTTGGGCTCCCATGCAGAGCAAAGCACAGAGAGCAGTCACCAGGAAAGGGTATTTCCATTTACCCGACACTGGCACCTGTGAAAGTGCGGCTGCATTGTGTGGCCAAAGGGAAAAATATTCCTTCAACATGTATTTACTGAGCACTTTGATATTTTGGAAACTATTTAAGGCATTAGGGAGAGAAAAATGGGATAAGGTAAAGTGCCTGCCCCTGAAAAGCTTACATTTTAGTGGCGCAAACAAATATCTGTATCTATACCTAAACCTATATATCAACATCTGTCTATATATCTCCTTTACTGTGTGTGTGTGTATACAATTTAATTACACATAGCAATAAGTCTTATGAGGTCAAATAACGCAGGAGTAGGGACTAGTGGATGAGTGTGTGGTTGGAGGGATGTTATTTACTTTAAATAAGTGGTCAGCGAGTGGCCCTTTGGAGAAGGTGATCCTTGAACACCTTGAGTAACTTGAATGGAGTGAGCCAAGGACAGATTTAAGAAAACAAGTCTTCCAGATTAAGGGAATGGCTAGGGTAAAGCGAGTGTCAATGAAGTGGTGTGAGTTTAGGACGAGTGTGGCTGAGAGGTCACGGCCATTCACCGAGGCTCTTGTGCCAGCTGCAGGACCACGCTGGGTCAGCTCGTCCCCCTCTTCCCACGTCCTTTCCCTAACCTCTCTCCCCTTCACTTGGAAAAGGTATTCTTATCTTGGGGACCCAGGCTTGCGCTCCTCTTGCTCCTTTCTTCTCCCTCCCATCTTTCCCACTTCCTCCATCCTATTAGTTGAATATTTCATTAATCTATATTTAGACCTTTTATTGAAGTATAATAGATACACAGACAAGGGCCCAGAGATGTATTGTCTGGATGGATTTTCAGGGTACCCTGAAAATACCCTCAGATGGAGATACTGAACATGGCAGCACTCCAGAAACCATTTCACTCTTTTTCCCCAAACACCTCCCTTGAGTAACCAACAGCTTAGTTAATTTGGCCATTTTTTGTACTTCATATAAATGGAATCATAAAGTATATGCTTTTTATGTCTGGTTTCTTTCATTTCATTCCACATGATATTTGTGAGGTTCACCTGCATCATTGTGTGTAGTTGCGCACCATTGATTCTTATTGGTTATGGCACTCTATTGTGGGAATATACCACTACTTAGCAGCTTGTTCCATTGCTAATGGCCATTTGGACAGTTCCCAGCTCTGTGGTATTATAAATAGTGCTGCTATGAATGTTGTCTAAGATATAAAATTTGGTGAACATATGTATGCATTGTTGTATATGCCTAGGAGTGGAATTGCTCCATCATAGAATAGGGCTTGTTAAGATGGAGTAGATATTACCAAAGTATTTTTCAATGTTGATTTATTTTAAAATAATATTTATTTTTATGATGATAAAAGTAATGCATATTTCGAAAACAGAGTAAAGTAAAACAAAATGAAACTACACATTACTCTATTTTTATATACTTGGCCCTCCCTACCCCGAAACCAGTGAGGGCGGAATGCACTCTGCCATTTTATACCATAAGGGACTTGAGCATCTGTGGATTTTGGAATCCGCAGGGGTCCTGGAACCTATCCCCCCTGGATACAGAGGGCCAGCTGTAATCACAGAATTGGAATCATGCTATATATCCTTCTGTTTTCATTTTACGTTGTGGCATTTTTAATATTACTAAGTGTTTTCAAATCAAAAATTTTAATGACAGCATTTGGATGTGTCAAAATAAACTTAATGATTTAAATTGTTTTAAAATTTATTATTGTAAACAGTGCTTCAATGAGCATTGCTACATACATTTTATGGACACTTCCGATTATCTCTTCAGAATGTATTTTGAGGAGCAGAATTTCTGACTCAAAGGACTTACTACCTTTAAAGTTCTTGCTTTATATTGCCTAATTTGTCTCTGAAAATTGAAAACAGAACTAATTTACGGTTCTACCTGTATTTGGTTGATTCACTTCACTGACAACATAAGGATATACTATTTTATGAATTAGCATTTACATGACAGCTATTAAAATAAAATATTTATTTGTTAATTGACTATTTGCATCTTTAGTTACTTCCCTGTTCAAAACTTTTGCTCATTTTCTGTGATATTCAACTTTTTAAATTGATTAGATAGTAACTGTATGTTTTTCAGTTATGAACTGTATTGTATTGCATTCTCATCTTTTAACCTATATTTTGATTGTTAATATTTTGTGAAAGAAGGTCATGCCCCACAGACAGAAAAGGCTTGAGAGCTATAATTTACCTCCTTCGAAAGGAAAGTGAATATCCATTTTGGATATACATCTGTACCGCTTATATCATTTCTACTTATGGTGATCTACGAATTGCTGAGGATTTGTAATTGAAATGGCCATTGGAAGAGTGACTCTCTCCCAGTGTTATTAAGTCCAAATAAATGAAAGAACTAGAAGTTACCTAAGGGACTGCTTCTTCCAGTGCCCTCTTTGTACAGATGGGGAAATTGAGGCACGGAGGTTGTAAGAGGCTTGCTAAAGATCATTACCGTGGACTGGTGTCAGGTAGCCTTCCATCCATCACCTCACTGGCTCTTGAAGAAAAATCCTACCCTCTTTCTATAAGTCTCTTTCTGTTATGTGCACATAGATGCACATATTCTATTTCTCGTTTTCTCTGGCGATCGTGTTCAGTTTGTGGGGTGCTCTGGCTGCTTGGGGGTCCCTGAATACCAGCACCTGAGAGCCACTGCTGAATATCTGGCTCTGCTTTCCTTGAGGTCCAGAATGTGGTCCCTGCCTCAGGTCTGGCTTCCCAGATTACTGTGTAAACCACCACGGCTAACATGTGTCCTTTACATATTCTCCAGGTCTCTTCTGCAACTCTGGTGCCCGAGACTGGTCTCCTCCATGATTCCTTTCTGGTGCTTGGATCCATGTGTAGAGGCAGAGCCTAAATGAGCTCCTGGAGCCCTTCCAGAGTCTGTGGGAAAGCTGGGGTACGACCAGTGCCAAATGGGCCTGTGTGCCAGTTGGACAGGATCCAGAGATGGAGCGATGTCTGAATTCCTCTGAGCGCATCTTTTCAGTGGACATTTCCCAAAGCAAGACTGGCCCCTAAGGAGGACATTTCATTAGAGCTCAGTTTCATGGCAATGCTCTTTGTAAATCTACAAGGAAGGTTATTTCAGAACTGAAAATCTGGACTATATCTTTCATGGTAAAATTAGACGCAACGGCAATTTCAAAAGTGACGTGTGAAATCCAGATCTAGAGTTTGGTAGTCGTAGGGAGCCACACTTCATGGTTGGCTGTTTATGACAGTGGGATGGGTTCACCACCCTGCCCAGCTTGAGATCATCTGGCCCCATGCTGTGAATCAGGAACTGCCAGGTAACTCAAGAAAATCTTGCAGGAATTTCTGAATCGTAATAACTACATCATTCTTAACTAACATTAAACAGTTCATATATTTTAGCCCCTTTCAGATTGCAAAAATAAATATGTAATGCATTCATTTTGCACAAATTTACAAACATTCCAAGATTAGAATGCGTAATATGTGACTAGCATTCATTTTACAGGTCCTGCTTCAAGAAACTTAAAAGTGTAGAAAAGCCAGAGAACACTGGCTAATGTCTAGATTAAAACAGTCTGTAAGTCACTAGTAGTTTTTCCATTTCTAATTCAGGTAAGACACAAGGCTTCATTTCTTGACAGTAAGTGTCTTCATTTTAGATTCTGTGTCTATTAAGAAAATAATTTCAAAGCTACTTTAAGAATTGTTCAAATTTCATGTTTTCTATTTAATCAAGGGAACAAAGGCCAATACTTCCAAATAGAAAATAACATTAATCAATGGAAAAACATGATTTAAACCAACTATCACTGGAATTGAGCAATGAAAAAGAAAATGCTCTCATGTGTTTGCTGTCCTTCCCTACAGTGAAACTAGTTTATGTTTTGTTTTTAGAATATACCAAGGGAGATACAGCAGAAAATAAATCACAGCCAGAGGATCTCTTCCTTCCAGCTGTCTGCATAGCCAGTACTGATCACTGCTGAAATAGCTGTGATTCATGCTGACTTGTCCACGTAGTACCCCATGCTCAATGAAACAGTTCCCCAGATTCCAGAGCTTCTCCACGGGAACTTGAGGAAAGGTCTTGGGCTGAACACACTGTGCCTTGGCCCCTCCAAAGCGCTTACTGTCAGGCGTCTGTTTACAGCAGCAGCCTGGATATCAGATTCATTAAAAGGGGGACGCTGAGGGCTGCCCTGGTGGCGCAGTGATTGAGAGTCCGCCTGCCTATGTAGGGGACACGGGTCCGGGAAGATCCCACATGCCGCGGAGCGGCTGGGCCCGTGAGCCATGGCCGCTGAGCCTGTGCGTCCGGAGCCTGTGCTCTGCAGCGGGAGAGGCCACAACAGTGAGAGGCCCGCGTACCGCAAAAAAAAAAAAAAAAAATCTGTTCATGAATATTCTTAGAAACTTTGTTAGTAACAGACCACATTGGAAGTAACCCAAATGTCCTTCTATGGATGAATAATTAAGCAAACTGTGGTTCATCCATACCACAGGATAAAAAGCAATAAAAAAAAGAACTCTTGATCCACACAATTTGGATGGATCTTAAATGAAACAAAAGGCCATCATAGGTTACATACTGTATAGTCATCTTTAAATAGCGTTTTTAAGTACTGTATTATGTCTTGAAATGCTATATTGAAAATTATAGTGATGGAGAACAGATTAGTGGTTGTTAGGTGCTGAGTGGGGAGGGGAAAGGAGGTGTCTATGGCTATAAGGGATAGAATCAAGGATCTTGTAATGAAACTGTTCTTTGTCTTAGCTGTGGTGGTGGTCATATAGATCAGCACATGCAGTAAAACTGCGTAGAACTAGTGCTTACACACATAAACAAATGAGTGCATATCACGCTGGTGAAATATTTACATGGTTGATAGATTCTATTAATGTCAGTTTCCTGATTATGCTATTGCACTATAATTATGCAAGATAGTTTCATTGGGAGAAACTGGGTAAAGTATACACAGGATCTCTGTATTATTTCTTATTACTGTATGTGAATCTACAAAGATCTCAAAATAAAAAATTTTTTAAATGCAAAAAAAAAAATGATGGAAGATAAAGTTAATTTCAAGACCTAGTGGAAAAAAGATAAAAAGGCAGATAATATGAAACAAAACATATGAGACAGAGAAAAAATCTGAATAATAGTCATATACAGAGATAACTGAGGAAACAGTTGGTGGCTAATGTTGCTTGAGGATATACGCCAACAAAACAGGCAACCAGAAACAAAGAAGCAAAAACAGAAATGGGATCTTGAGAACAGGCTGGAGACCCAGAGATGTAGTAAATAAAATTCTTGGGAGGACAGCTCTGCAGCTTACCAAGAGAGCAGCCTTTGAGATTGTAGCAGCAAATCAGAAAACTCCAGAAATGATCTCTCTGGAGGAAAAATATAGTATTTCATGCCATAGACATTATAATTGAAGATTTGGATGAACTTGAAGATATGTTAAAAGCATATTATTCTTCTTACAAAGGAAAAACAAGGAAGACAATTAGAAACTCCAAGAAAAACAGAAAGCTTGAAAACTGTGGCCCAAATGTGAAACAAAGTCAGATGTGCCATATTTTAAGCAATTGATGAAAACCAAATATATTTTATCTCAGTGCTATGAAAATGTGTTGTCCAGGGATCATATAATGAGACCATACAGAGAGATAATTCTAGCAGACACTTTACCATGAAATGAACAATATTTTCAGTAATAGCAATGTAAATATCATTATTTAACTTTGAATTCAACCATAGACAAACTATGGAAAACATTATTATGTTTACAAAACAAAGACTGTTAAAAACTTGACAACATAAAAATAAAACTGACAGAAGTTAGAAAATAGAAATGAGAAAGAGAGACTAATATTTTCATCTTTCATGAAGGAAACCCAGATCAAGCAATAGAAATACACATATGTCATTTAAATGAACAACTTGATAGACCAACAAAGACAGGCAATATAGATGAGTGTTTTCAAGTCCAAATTCTGGTGTCATCTAGCCGAGTTCAAATCCCAGCTCTGGCACTAATTGCTTTATTACCTTGATTAAATGAGTTAAGCTCTTTGCACCTTTCCTTTCTCATCTATAAAATATAATTAGCAATAGTGTCTACCTCAAAGTTGTTATGAAGATGAAATAAATTAGTATTTATAAAGTACTTAGAGAGTGCCTGGCAGTAGTAAGGACTACATAAGTATTTGATAAATAAACAGTGCAGTTTGGAAAAGGCTCATGGGAGCAGAGGTAGGAAGTGTGTTAAGAGAGCTGAGTCATCACATTCATTGTGAACTGTAGCCTTGCGTTGAAAAACAAGGAATGGAAATATTTTCATGTTTTAAAATTTATGAAGAGATAAACTAAAACCAGAAAAGGTGAAACGAATAGTTTTATGAACAAGGACTGGGCATGGAGAAGGTGTGACATTGTCTCTTTTTTATTTAAAACACACACTCACATGCACACATGGACATGCACACACACACATGCCCACACATGTACACACATCCATGCACACACAACACACACATGTTGTCAAGCATAAGGCAAAGGCTAAGGCCTGACAGATTCGACTGGTAAACGGACAATGAATCATTTTCAGATAAAGACAGTTTATTGCTTACACTAACAGCAGAAGGAAGAGTAGCCAAAGGTGCCAGCTCCCTGTGGCTCTTTCCCAGGGTAACACCCAAACGAAAGTGGCCAGGGCTTCCCTGGTGGCGCAGTGGTTGAGAGTCCGCCTGCCGATGCAGGAGACGCGGGTTCGTGCTCCGGTCTGGGAAGATCCCACATGCCGTGGAGCGTCTGGGCCCGTGAGCCATGGCCGCTGAGCCTGCGCGTCCGGAGCCTGTGCTCCGCAACGGGAGAGGCCACAACAGTGAGAGGCCGGCGTACCGCAAAAAAAAAAAAAAAGATAGTGGCCAAATGACTGTAACTTGAGAGATAGGACACCCTTTGCTGAGGAGCCACCTCTAGCTCAGGGGCTTTATATTCTGCTGCTGTATCCTGAGCGGGGAGCCTGAAGGCTTCTTACTTCATCAGAACTTAGGAGATGAGAAGCAGTCTCATGACAGCCTCGCCAGGGTGGCAGGGAGGAAAGAAGAAGACAGCCTCCCAGCAGCTCCTCACAGGCCTCCCATACTCTTGTGTTCTGTGGTGGTCACAGGCATTCAGCCAAGACCCAGATCAGTGGTTCAAGACTTACCCCTGAGCAAGACCTATGTGGATACATACAAAATTGTGATGGCCATGATATAATACATGCATACATGTATATATGAATACACCTATACATAAAACATTGTTATGACTGAAAATATTGTTCATTTCATGTTAATTCAGTCTTCTACATATGCATGTGTATGGTATACAGTAGTGTTGCATATAGAACATAATATATGGTATCACTCATGGTACAGAGTACATGGTGGGGAGGCATTCATGTCTAGGCTGAGTCACTCGGGCAGCATGAGCAGGGCCAGATGACCCTCAGCAGGCAGGGAGAGGGAGTGGGGCTGACCAGTGTCTAAGAAAGAGAAGCAGTTACATCCTCACATCTTGACCAACTAGAAAACTGTCCTCAGGGGTGAAATTTACAGCAAAAGTTTAGAAAAAAGTATAGAGCTGTAGGATGGAAAATGAATAGTGGAAATGACTAAGCTAATCTGAAAATGAATAGTGGAAATGACTAAACTAATCTGGTTCACTTTAAAAAATGCACTTTCTCCCTTGAAAGGGTCAATGAAAATGATAACAGTGAGATCAGTGGGGCAAAAGAGTCAGCAGGGGTCCATTAGATGACTTACTATTATTCCAAACTCTCAAAATAAAACTATTTCACATAGAACAGAAATTGGCAGGAGATGACTCTGTTTAGGAAACAAGGAGCGATGAGATATCAAAAGAAAACTTTCTGAGCCTGAGTTTTTCCATCTCTAAAACTGCGATCAGAAATTGTACCCATTTTATGTCATAGGTTGTTGTGGAAAAAAAAAATGAGAGAGTAAGGTAGGCCAATACTATCCTGCCTCATACCACCTGTCCACATCCCTTCCCAGGTAGGTCATTGCCTAGAGGCATCTGGGAGAGAGGCCATGGAGGTAATGGGATGTGCTATAAAATGGTATTAAAAGCTATCAAAACGTTGGATTCAAGAATCTGGAACTTTTCTTACTCTTGAGTAATTTTTTTCAACACAGAGGTTATGAGCAGCTTTATCTTTTTGTAAAGAGCTGTGCTGGAGTTAAGGCTCTCACCCTAGTCAGTTGTGGGACCTTACACATGTATTTTACTGCCTTAAACCTTAAGTACCTCAAATGTAAAGTGTGGTTGATGACACAGTCTTTGCCGAGTTGTGAGGATTAAATGAGATAATGCATTTAAATGCTTGGCACGGTGCTTAGCACCTTTTTTTTTTTGCAGTACACGGGCCTCTCAATGTCATGGTCTCTCCCATTGCGGAGCACAGGCTCCCGACGCGCAGGCTCAGCGGCCATGGCTCACGGGCCCAGCTGCTCCGCGGCATGTGGGATCTTTCCGGACCGGGGCACGAACCCGTGTCCCCTGCACCGGCAGGCGGACTCTCAACCACTGTGCCACCAGGGAAGCCCATGGTGCTTAGCACCTTGAAGACAATAAATGGAGCTGTTAGAAGTACTGTTATTATTATTAGAATGACTATTTTTCTATATGACGGTCCCAGTAAAGATGGAAACTGGTATGCAGAATTGCCATGGGCTGAATTGAACAAACTCTTTTGTTGCTACAAAGAATACATGTTCAATTATTGATACTATGTATGAAATGGACAACTGATGGGAACATGCTGTATAGCACAGGGAACTCTACCTAATGCACTGTGGTAACCTAAATGGGAGGGAAGTCCAAAAGGGAGGGATAGCTGTATGTGTATGGCTGATTCATTCTGTTGTGCAGTGGAGGTTAACACAACATTGTAAAGCAACCTTACTCCAATAAAAATTAATTACACAAGGGTAAAAAAAAAATTAAAAAATAAAAGGAAAAGAAAAAGAAAGTTAATTTTAAAAACTAAAGATGAGAATTGTTCTTGACAATGCCAATAAACTTAAAAACAATATGAAAAAAAGTACACGTTCAGTATTTTCTCTTTATCAGAGCGTGTCCTTACTCATAATCTTCGTTATCTCCTCATGACAAGGCAAGGCAGGTGTGTGGCTCCAATTTCCCTGATGCAGACACTGAGCCTCAGCAAGTTTCATTGATGTGCCCTTGGCTTATGGCCAGTAAGAAGAGGGAAACTCTGTTTCTCAGCCTTATGTCTGTTCTGCAACATACAAATACCTCCTGTCTTCTGATATTTCACTCGATCCTTCTCCACTAAAACCTTGTTTTTCTTATGATGATCTTATATTTTTCTGTGATAAGAGAAATTTGCTTCAAATTTTAAAGAATTTATCATAGTTTTCAGACCTCAGTTATAGCTTAGAGGCCAACTCTCCAAATCCGTTAATGTATCAGGCTGAAAACAGGTTTCCTGAAGAAGGGGAGACATTCAAAGTCACAGCACTAAGTAAATATTGGTAGCAGAATCCAGATGGTCCATGTTGTATAGAAATACCTTTTTAATGTACCATGTAGCTTCTCAGACAAATCCATTGATTTGTTTTTGTGTTTGTGTGGGTGAGTGTGTTTTGCATACTGTAATTGTAAACATGTCACGCAGATTCACCTGTCTCTCCGGTCAGAGTGGACGAGGGCCTCCTTATTTTACATATAGAGTATATCCAGCATCCCTAGAGAGTGGGCATTCACCAGGCTGTAATATACTCACACACACACAGCCAAGCTCCTGTGGTAAAATGCACTTTATAGCCAGAGTTTCTGCAGCCATTTAGCCTACCGAGCTCATTAAAAAGAAAGGTGCAGCAGGAGTTTTCTGCAGGCTTCTGCCAAACTGGCACAGAACTAGAGATGCTTGTCTAATACAGATGCCCCAAACCCTAGATGTCGCTCCTCAGGGGAGCTGGAGAGTATATTGGTGAAGTGAGAACTTTATTCCAATCATGTTAAGCAAATAGTGGCAAAATCAACCCATCAACAGAAGTCATCAGGCTCATGAGAAATGAAATATTGTCCAGTTCATCAATCTAAATAACCATGGCCATGGCTGGGCAGATTGTATAAACAATCTCTCTCAGATTGTATAAAACCTCTCTCCTCCATGAAATATTCACCTGTTGTCTGCTGCCAAAACCAATAAACCACTTTCTTGGCTGAGTCATCTAAACATTTCCTTTGACAGCAGCAGCTTTCAACTCCAACTGCAAGGCCAAGTTGCATGACAAATATACCATTGGCCCTATGTTTGGATATGAGTGCTGTTTTCTACAGGCTCATTAAAAACATACCCTGCTGTTGTGCATGAAGTGCCAATAGTCCCTGGAAAACGCACTGAAAAAAAACAATGGATCCTTTTTCCACGGCTCTGACACATGAATGTCCAAATGTCTTCTGGACATATTTGTCAGCACCAAATGTCTGCTAACTCTTTAAACTGTGAGCTGGAGATGGGGTTAAATTCTGTAGGACCTATCTCACGATGATTTGAAGGCCTGTTTGATGCCCTCTTTTCTCTTGGGGCCCCTACACTAAAATGGTCTATAATTTATAGATTGTAAATTACCGAAGTTTATATGACATTTTTTAGATTCTCTCAGCAATGGCTCTATACAAGTTTGACAGATTTCTAAATCCATCCTCTGTGGATGTGGTGCATCCACATTACGCACAATTTCCATGTATCTAGACTGTACAGAGAGTATCAAGTACATAGTTAGTGTGACTAGGACTGGTTAGTAGAACACATTTATCTCAACTTCAAACACGTGAAGGGGCCAGGCTGTGTCTTACCTTGTTACATAAACCATATCTATAATTATTTGCAGTTATTTAAAGTAGAACTTTTGCAAAACAATCCAAGTGCAGAATTTTGATAGATTTTTTTAAATGAAAAAATTCCAGGACTTTGCAATCTTTTCTTCATTCTCAATTTGAGGACGGTTTTTGAATTATGTTATGGGGTTCTGGTTATGGGATATCCAGCTTATCTTTATTATATTCAGCAGCTCTCTCTTCATACTGATACATAAGTTTCATGATATTTAATTATAGCATAATAACAGATGTAAGTGATATAAGCAATTTTAAAATGTGCAGAAGTATGTATTTAGGCTGAAGAATAGTTTGCTAGTCCCAAGTTTTCTGCACTGCCATATATATATATGGCGTTAATATCTATCAGTCAATGTGTTTACAGAGAGAATGAGAAGCGTTGGTTAATTCAGTAAATTGAGTTAAGAATGAGTAAGTTAACTTCTGTTGTGATAGTTCTCGTTTAAAAAAGAAAGAAAGAAAGCTTTGCCCTCTATACTCTTTTTAAAAAGAAAATTAATAGGCTTTTTTTTTTTTTTTTTGCGATACACGGGCCTCTCACTGTTGTGGCCTCTCCCGTTGCAGAGCACAGGCTCCAGACGCGTAGGCTCAGCGGCCATGGCTCACGGGCCCAGCTGCTCCGCGGCATGTGGGATCCTCCCGGATCGGAACAGGAACCCCTGTCCCCTTCATCGGCAGGCGGACTCTCAACCACTGCGCCACCAGGGAAGCCCCTAGACTTTGTTCTTTAAAGCAATTTTAGGTTCACAGAAAAATTGAACAGAAAATACAGAATACAGAGAGTTGTCACATAGATTCCCCCCTCCCTTCAACACACAGACAACAGCCTCCCTTACCATCAGTGTCCTGCACCAGAGTGATGCACTTATAATTGATGAGCCAACATTGACACATCATTATCAACCAAAGTCCGTATTTTACATTAGCGTTTACTCTTGGTACTGTACATTCTATGGATTTTGACGTGTCCAAAGACAGGTTTCCATCCTTCTAGTATCATGCGGTATAGTTTCACTGCTCTAAAAATCCTCTACATATTTTATTTCTGTCTCCCCACTGAGCCCCTGGCAACCACTGATCTTTTCACTACCTCCATAGTTTTACCTTTTTCCAGAATGTCATATAGCTGGAATTGTACACTATGTAGGCTTTTCATATTGCCTTCTTTCACTTAGGGATATGCCTTTAAGTTTCCTCCATGTCCTTTTGTGGCTTGGTAGTTCAATTCTTTCTAGTGCTAAGTAATATCCCATATTCTGGATATACCACAGTTTATTTATAGAAGGATATCTTGGTTGCTCTATACCTTTTGTAATTAAAATTTTATTTTGAGATAATTGTAAATTCAAATGCAGTTAGAAATAATAGAGATTTTATGTAATCTTTAAACTGTTTCCCCAATGACAACCACTTGCAAAATTATAGTACAACATAACAACCAGGTTATTGACATTGACACAACCCACTGAGCTTATTCGAATTTCTCCAGCTTTACTTGCAATTGTCTGTGTGTGTATGTGTGTCTATTTAGTTATATAAAATTATGTCACATGTGTAATTTTGGGTATCACAGTCAAGACCCTGGACAGTTCCATCATCACAAGGACCCTTCTTGTGGCTTTTTATAAACACACCCACTTGATGCTCCTTTGCTCTTTCCCCACCATAACATCTTGCAACCATTACTTTGTTCTCCATTTCAAAGTATTACATAAATGGAATCATACAGTAAGACCTTTTAACAACAGCTTTATTGAAATATAATTTACATATTACAAAAGGTAACCTTTTAAAATGTACAATTCAGTCGTTTTTAGTATATTCACAAGGTTGTGCAACCATCACCACTATCTAATTACAAATTTTGAATACACCATATCCATTAACAGTCACTCCTCATGCCCACTTTCCTCCAGCCCCTAGCAATGCCTAATGAATGCTAGCAATGCCATAATGCCAAAATTGGAAATATTCTAAGTTACCTGCACTACACAGGGAGCAGAAGAGTATAATCTGAAGGTAAACTTAAATTAGTTAAAAATAAATATCAGAAACTCTACGGTGATTGTGAAAATAAAAAAAATAGAAGTATAATTCATACATTGAGTGGAGATAAAATAGAATCACATAAAATGCTCAACTAAAGCCAGAGTAGGCAGAAAAAATTGGGGAAAAAACTAAGAAACAAATATTATGAACAGAAAAGAGTTATACAATTTGTTGATATTAATCCAAATATTTTGCTTTTTGTTTTGTTTTGTTTTGTTTTGTTTTTTGCGGTACGCGGGCCTCTCACTGTTGTGGCCTCTCCCGTTGTGGAGCACAGGCTCCGGATGCGCAGGCTCAGCGGCCATGGCTCACCGGCCCAGCCGCTCCGCGGCATGTGGGATCTTCCTGGACCGGGGCATGAACCCGTGTCCCTTGCATCGGCAGGCGGACTCTCAACCACTGCGCCACCAGGGAAGCCCTCCAAATATCTTGATATCATATCAAATGTAATGGTCTAAGTGCAAAAATTAAAAAACAGAGAATGTCAGAGTGGATGAAAACACAAGACCCAAATATTTATCGTCTAAAGCAGCCGTCTCCAACCTTTCTGGCACCAAGGACCGGTTTTGCAGAAGACAATTTTTCCATGTTGGGGGCGGGGTGATGATGCCGGCTCTAATGGGAGCATTGGGGAGCGGCAGATGAAGCTTCGCTCTCTCAGCGGCCGCTCACCCCCTGCTGTGAGGCCTGGTTCCTAACAGGCCGCAGACCCGGCCTGGTACCGGTCTGCGGCCTGGGGGTTGGGGACCCCTGGTAAAGGAAACCCACTTTAAATATGAAGAGACAGGTTAAAAGTAAGGGATAGAGAAAAATATACCATGGAAAAAGTAATCAAAGGAAATATGGAATATCTATATTAATTTCAGGTAACGCAGACTTCATAAAAAGGCAAATTATGAAAGACAAGGGGCATTACATAAGAGCGAAGGGGCCAATTGTCTAGGAAGATGTAACAGTCCTTAATGTGTATGCATCTATCAACAGAATGTAAAAATATGAGGCAAAAACTGATAGAACTGGAAGGAGAAGAAGACAAATCCACTATATATTTGGAGACTAACAACACTCCTTTCAATAGTGATATATCAAGTAGGCAGAAAATCAGTAAGGATATAGTTGACCTAAAAAGCACTATAAATCAACATGGTCTACTTACTTATAGAATCCATCCAGCAATGGCAGAATGCATAATCTTCTATAGAATATTTACCAAAACATACCACATTGAAGGTCATAAAATACACCTTAAAATGTTTAAAAAATAGAAATCATTCGAAGTATGTACTCAGGTCACAATGGAATTAAACTAGAAATCAATAACAGAAAGATAGCTAGAAAAGCCCCAAATATTTGGAAGTTAAACTGTATCTTTCTAAATAAGAGATGGGTAAAAGAAAAAGTCTTAAGAGAAATTTAAACATATTTTGAATGAAATGAAAATGAAATACAACTTATCAAAATTTGTGGGATGCAGCTAAAGAAATTCTTAGGGGAAATTTATCGTATTAAAAGCATATAAGAGAAACGAAGAAAAATCTAAAATCAATAGCCTAATCTTCCATCTTAGGAAACTGGAACAGATGAGCAATTTAAGTTTAAAGCAAGCAGAAGAAAGAAAATAAAATTTAGATCAGAAATCAATGAACTTGAAAACAGGAAAACAATAGAGAAAATTACAAAACCAAATGCAAGAAAATTAATAGATCTCTAGGCAGGCTAACAAAGAAAAAAGAGAGAAGTTACAAATTGGCAGTTTTAAAAATGAAAAGTGGTCATCACCTCTGATCCCATAGACATTAAAAGAATAATAAAGGAACACTATAAATAATTCTATGCCCACAAATTTCATAACTTAGATGAAATGGACTGATTCCTTAAAAAGACACTGACTACCAAAACTCACTTAAGGGGAAATAGGTAACTTGAATATCCCTAAATCTATTAAATAAATTATATTAATCATAAAAACCTTCCCCTCCAAAAGCACCAGTACTTGACGGTTTCCAATTGTCTACAATTTCTTCCAGAAAATATAATCAGAATGAGTCTTTCCTAACTAATTCTATGAGTCTTACCATAATCCTAAAAGAAGGTAAGATATTGTAAGATATGAAACTATAGGGGAATATCTCTCATGAACATAAATGCAAAAATCTTCAACACATGAGCATACTGAACACAACAGTGCATAAAAACTGTAAATACCACAAACAAGTGGGATTTATTCTAGGTACACAAAGCTGGTTCAACATTCAAAGTTCATTCACTATAATGCTCCACATCAGCAGCCTAAGGAAAAAATTATATGAATATTGTAATTAACTCAGGAAAATCATTTAACAAAATCCCACAATCATTTATGATAAAAGCTCTCTACTAACAACAAGCAATTGGAATTTGAATTTTTAAAAAATGTAGCACTGAGGTATAAACCTAAAAAAAATTGAACAGAATCTATGTACAGAAAACTACAAAACACTAAAAAACTTTTTATAAAGATCTAAATAAATGGAGACTTATGCCATGTTCATGGACTGAAAAATTCAATATTGTTAAGATGTTGCTCCTTCCCAAATTGATTTATAGATCAAAGTTCCCAATCAAAATACAGCAAGCTATTTTGTAGATATTGATAAACTAATTCTAAGATTTATGTGGTAAGGCAAAGGTGTGCGGTAGTCAAAACACTTTTAAAAGCATAGTAAAGTGGAGAAATTAGTCAACCTGACCTTAAGGCTTCCTGTGTAGTAGCTTCAGTAATCAAGACAATTATACTGGCAGAGGAATAGACACATAAATCAACAGAACAAAATACAGATACCCAGAAAAAGGCCCACATAAATATGCCCAATTGATTTTTGATAAAGATTAAAAAGCAATTCAATGCAGGAAGGATAACTTTTTCAATAAAGGGTGTTGAAATAATTGAATATTCATAGGAAAAGAAAATGGACTTTGACCTAAACCTCACATCTTTTACAATAATTAACTCAAAACAGCTCATAAGCTTAAATGTAAAATGCAAAACTATGAAACTGAGTTAGATATAGGAGAAAATCTTGGGAATTTTGGGATAGGGCATTACTAGACTTGACATCAGAAGCACAATCCTTGAAAGAAAAAATTGAAAATAGGACCTTATCAAAGTTAAAAACTTCTGCTCTGCAAAAACTCATATTAAGATGAAAAGGCAAGCTATAGAATGAGAGAAAATACTTGCTAACTACATACCCAACAGAAGATTATTATCTAGAATATATAAAGAACTCTCAAATTAAACAGTGAAAAAATCAATGAATATGATCAGAAAAATGGATTTCACTGTATAATCATATATATGTAGAAAACAGGCATATGAAAAGATGTTCAACATATTTGGCCATAAGGGATATGCCAATTAAAACCACAGTGAGGGGCTTCCCTGGTGGTACAGCGGTTGAGAGCCCACCTGCCGATGCAGGGGACACGGGTTCGTGCCCCGGTCCGGGAGGATCCCACATGCAGCGGAGCCACTGAGCCTGAGCGCCTGGAGCCTGTGCTCCGCAACGGGAGAGGCCACAACAATGAGAGGCCCACGTACCGCAAAAAAAACAACAACAAAAAAACCCCACAGTGAGATAGCACCTATAGAATGGCTAAAATAAAAGTGGTAACCATACCAAAAGCTGGCAAGGATAAGGAGAATCTGCCTCACTCTAATATTGCTTGCTGCTAGGGTTGTGAAATGGTTTTGGAAGACAGTTTGTCCATTTCTTAGAAAATTAAATGCAATCACCACAGGACTCAGCAGAAATTGTCTCTTGGGCTTTTCTCCCAGGGAAATAAAAATTTACATTCTCACAAAAAATCTCTATAGGAAAGTTCATAGCAGCTTCATTCATAATAGCTCAAAACTGGAAACAACCCAGATGCCTTTCAGCGAGTGAGAACTTAAACACATTGGTAAATCCATACGATAGACTACTACTCAACAATGAGAAAGAACAATGAGAAAGACCAAAGGTATTTTTCTTGCAAACTTCCTTTTTTTAAAAAAAAACAAATTTTGATTACAAATTTTGATTGCTTTTGATTACAAATACTGTGTAAGATGATGCCTTCTTTTGCAAAACCAATAAACACAAGAACAAATTTTAAACATATGTGATTTGTCCAAGATATTAAAAAAAAAAAGCCTGCTTTTTTTCTTAGCATTGAAAAGAATTAGTATTCCCCAACCTTTCAAAGAAAAGGTTTGAAGGTATGACTCAACTGGAGAAAAAGAGAGAAAGAGAGGGAAACCATCTTACAGCTTTTTTTTTGTTTTTTTAAAATCATCTTTATTGGAGTATAATTGCTTTACAATGGTGTGTTAGTTTCTGCTGTATAACAAAGTGAATCAGCTATACATAAACATATATCCCCATATCTCCTCTCCTTGCATTTCCCTCTCACCATCCCTATCCCATCCCTCTAGGTGGACACAAAGCGCCGAGCTGATCTCCCTGTGCTATGTGGCTGCTTCCCACTAGCTATCTAGTTTACATTTGGTAGTGTATATAAAAGTCCATGACACTCTCTCACTTCATCCCAGCTTACCCTTCCCCCTCCCTGTGTCCTCAAGTCCATTCTCTATGTGTGTGTCTTTATTCCTGTCCTGTCCCTAGGTTCAACAGAACCTTTTTTTTCAGATTCCATATATATGTGTGAGCATACGGTATTTGTTTTTCTCTTTTTGACTTACTTCACTCTGTATGACATTCTCTAGGTCCATCCACCTCAGTAAAAATAACTCAGTTTCGTTTATTTTCATGGCTGAGTAATATTCCATTGTATATATGTGCCACATCTTCTTTATCCATTCAGCTGTTTTAAATAGCTTCAGATAAGTCTTCAAATGCTACCTTTCCTTTCTGAAACTCATGTCTTCACAAAATAGTTAAATTTAAAATAGTTATAATGAACTAACTGTTTACTGGGGAAAAGAAATATATATTGAATACATATGTATAAAATTTACCATAAACAATTATGCATATCAAATGACACTAACTTTTAAAAAGGTACCCACTCCAAAGTGAGGAAAAACTTGAATTTCAGAAAAGAAAGTCAAATTCATTTAATGAAAAATTAGAATTAATAAAAATTAGCAAATACACACACAGAAAATACACACAGAACAGCAGCACTATGAATTGAGGGGAAAAGCAGTGGTCCAACACCACTCAACATGGCTTGTCAGTTAAAGGAAAAAACTCAAACATGCGCGCGCACACACACACACACACACACACATACAGATGCACACAAGCTGTGGATATCTGCTACAACTTGGATGAATCTCCAGAAAATTATGCCGAATAGAAAAGCCAGTCCCAATGGTTACATACTGTATGATTCTATTTATATAACATTTTGAAATGACAAAATTATTGAAATGGAGAACAAATTAGTGGTTGTCAGAAGTTAGGGACAGGAAGGGAGAGTGCAGAAGAGAGACTGGTGTGCTTATGAAAAAGGACACAAGGGGATCCTTGTGGAGATGTAACTACTTTATATGTAAACTGTCATGGATACGCAAACCTACACTTATGACAAAATTGCACAGAACTCAATACATACACACACAGAAATGAATATGGGTAAAACTGGGGAAATCTGAATAAGATTAGTAGATTTTATCAAGGTCAATATTCTCATTGTCATTTTGTGCTATAGTTTTGCCACATGTCACCAGCAGGGGAAACTGGTATAAAGGGTACACAGACTCTGTCTTATTTTTTACAACTGCATGTGAATCTATAATTCTTTTAAAATTAGAAGTGCATTAAAATTATTCTTGAGCTTTGTTCTGGAATGCAGTTAAGTTATGTGGAAGCACTTTGATCCTTTAGAGATTTGCTTTAAGTTTCGTTAGGTTGGTTGGTCTTTAGAGCTAATTTTGCCCCATTACTTCTGAGTATTCTACCTAACGCCCCATGCATTACACGGCTTTTCTACTTTGACTAGTGAGAACATGGATTATTCTGGGTCCTGTGTGAGACCTGGAGGTTTTTCTACCTGTTCCTCTGGATGGTTTTAGCTCTGGTAACATCATTTTCATACATATGGAGTGATCATCCTTAGCTAGAGACTTGAGTGTCCGTCCGCAGATCTCTGGGACCCTCTCTGTGAAGTACTCTTCCCTGCAAACTCTAGTTGCCTTGCTCAGCCGGAGCTCCCAGCTCTGTCTCCTAAGCTCATGGAGACTGCCATGCTCCTCCTGGGTTTTTCCTTCCCCCACTGCAGCTTTAAACCTGTACCATCTTTAAATCATTTGGCAATCCGGAGCAATTATAGACTCAGAGCTTTTACCCTAGGATGCCTGTTGTCCAGTGTCTAAACATCATTAGTTCACATAATTTGCCTTTTTAAAAAATTTGTTTTAATGTGAAGGCTAAATCTAGTTCCTCTTACTCCATCCTGTTTGGAAGTGGGTGTGGGCCCCAGAGATTTTTTTAAATAAAAAATTTTAATTAGAAATGTATATGAAAAGGTTAGGAAAATGTAGTAAAAGCTGAGAAATCATAGCAGGTGACTGGGGAAGAATGTTAAACAGACTATGTTGAGAGGAATTGAGAACATTCATTAATGAGTATTGGAGAGTATTGTGCAACAGGGAAATCAGTTGTCTTGAACGAGGAAAAAGCATTAGGTCGGTTGGTAAGATAAGGATGTAGAAAGTCAGTAAACTAAAATAGCGTACCTTATGGAATAACAGACTAAATTAGAAAGAGAAAACTGTAAGACGTTTGGAAAGTTGGAAAGTGGTCTGAAAGCCCCCTCCTTCACCATCTCATGTTGAATACACACAATTAGAAGAAAGTCGAAGGAACAAGGAGGGAAGCAATTCAGAGTAAATGAGAAGCACAGAGTTATAACATGAGAAAAATATTGAGATCCAAAATGTATTACCTTTAATGAGAAACTAAAAGCATTAAAATGTTAATATTGAGTTAATGAAAGGTGCATACAGAGAAAAATTAATATAAAGATGCAAGTTCAAAAAAAAAAAAGATGCAAGTTCACTTGCAGCTCACAGTATTTTAGAAACAAGTAGACACATGTAAAAGATAATGAAACCATAGGATCTCTTCTAAGAAGTAAAGCAAGTGAAACACAGAAGGATCAGCCTAACTCCAGAATAGCCTGGAAAGTGACCACATAAACCCACCTATTACCATGACATAATGGAAGGAACTGAAATGCAGACTTTATAGATGCCAAGAGTGAGTAGTAGTCTAAGACCATGCTAAGGGAGGCATGGAGGAGGACCCCGGCTGAAAGTAAAAAGGGCGGGTGTCTCTAGCTTTGTGTAAACATGCTACATTTCATGGGTGCCTCAGTCTATTTGTGTCTCCTACTGACTGGTCAAATTCACCCCCCACCCCGGCCACACACAACCATTTCTGTTCCTCTTCCAACTTCTCTAGGCTGAGTATTCAGGGCTGCTCAACTTTCCCTCTCCCAAATGACCCTGAGTTCCAAGCTTCTGTTCTCTTTTCATGTGATCTTGCTTCATTGGATGTTATTCTCCAAAGTGCTGCCACCTGAAGGCTGTGTGTGAAGGGTTACATCTGAGAAAAGTACACTAAACAACTTAGACTTGAAGGGTAAACCTCCTTGTTTCTTAAAAGTCCTAGACATTTCCATCCCTGAGAAACTTTCAGTGGTTGTCTCTTCCCCCTGGGCCCTGTCTCCTACCATGCGGGTGGCCTTAAGTACCATGCCTGACCTCCTAAGACGTCTGTCTCTGTGTCCATAGTTTGGTTGCCTTTGACTCCAAAGAGATATGTTCATTCCAGAGAACAGTAATCAGTCTGATCTCTCTGCCTTGAACCATATTCAAATGAAGCCATCCAGGGATTTCACGCAATTCCCCCAAATAGGCAATTATAGTTTTTTTCTTAATGTTTATCTCTCAAAGTAGACTCTTCTTTAAAGCAGGGCTTACATCGTTTTGGTGTGCTGCTTTATAACCAAGAATTTGCTCAATCTCCAGCATAGAAAATAAATGGATAAGTGATCAGTGGCTCATTTTCATAATCGAATACGTCCCCCAAATTGTATTCTTAAGTAATACACTTCTGTCCCTGGGAAAATTCTTCTTCCATTAAAAGATGCTTTTCTTCCCATATATATTTGTGGTTGAAGAATGTAGTGTATTTATTTTGAGAATTGTAGGTTTGCACAATGGCAATCTGAAGTTTTCTTAACTGGGTCTACAGCTCTGTTCAAAGAAGTGACCAGTTTTTATGATTCCTCATGTACCAGGGTGGATCATAATCAGAACGAGAAATGATCTACCATAGGAGGCGGACTTGGGAAAAGACTGAAATTCAGGTGCTACCTGGGATCTCCTTACCTAAGGGCTTTGCTAATATTTTAGGGAAAGTAAATAGTTTACACTAGTTTCATAGTATCTTCTTTTGTGTTTATTATACATATTTTACTGTAAATTTCTGAACATTCTTATGCTTTAGTTAACTGTTTGGTAAGTAGTAGATGGTTCATCCCAAAATATGTTTTTGTCCTATTTTTGTTAAGTGATTTTTGGCTCTGATCATAAAATCCATATATGCCTGTTTTGGAAAATGTAGACTAAAATGAAAAGAATATAAAAATCTCCTGTAATCATAATCTCCTGTAAAATGTATTGGCTTTGTGTGTTTTGTTGGTACCATATTCTATATGCTATTTTATGCCTTACTTTTTAAATAATTCATCTTTTATTGAAAATATGATGTTTAAGGGCCATTTAATTATCTTGTAATTTCATATGATATTCTATCATAGAATTCATTACTTATTCCACTACTATTTAATATTTTAGTTGATACTCTTTCACTATTATAAATTATATGGTAAATAACACACTTACATATAAATATGTGTTCAATGATGATCTTTCTTATAAAAAATTTCTAAAAACAGTATTACTGAGAGGAGGTGAACATTTTTAAAGCTCGTAATATATGATGACAATTTGCATTGTAAAAAAAGTCATATTAATTTAATTTCCTGATCTTAACTTTTTGTCTATAATCTCAGACAACTTGATATGAGAAAGGGTATGTTGCAGTTTTCACTTCTACTTTTTTGTTTACAATGCTTTTTCTTTATGTGAATTTCATTGTTCATGTTCTTTACTCACTTATCTACTAAGATTCTAGCATTTCATTGAATTTTATAATCTTTCTATGTTAATAATACTTTGTGTCATCATTGTTTCTTGATGTATTGTTTGCACTTTTATTATGTAGATTTTCAGTTTACTGGTCAAATTCCATCTTTATTTCTTCCCTTGTGCTTTTTGATTTCACATTTAGAGCCTTTCCCATTCTGAGATAAGATCAATATTGAACATATTCTTCCAGCATTTAATACTTTAGTTTTAATACTTAAATCAACCTGAAAGACTATTTTGGTGGATAGTGTTGGGTAATGATACATGCACATGATTTTAAAAAATTAAATACACTGTGTTATAATGAAAAACAACAGGTCCCTATTTCATTCCCCTCTGCCCCTGACACCACTCATAAAAGACAACTTTTAAGTGTTTATTTTTAGATCTTCTAAAACTTTCTTCTATTTTTCTAAATAATGTGCATCATACTGTTATATCTTTATTTAATCAATTTAACAATATTAATTAACTTCCTGCTTTATAAATAAGGATTTTGCTCATTTGAACCATATCCAATTACTCAAACTTCCTCCTCCAAACCTACTAATATTAGTGAGATCCATTCCAGTGCCCATTATTTTTATTAGTACAAATGGTTTAAATACAAAAATCCATCCCTGTTTCCCCCATTAATAACTGAGACTCTCTAAGATAAGGACATTCAAGTCCCTCCACTTTCCTCTACCTCTCTTCTCTTCCTTTCGTCCAGCTTCTTTGCCATACCCTAATATTTGTAGAGTCCAGGGCAAGAATACAAATGGAACCTCACCTATCATAAATCTAAAGATTTAGAAGTTATATATCAAGCAAATAAACTACTAAGTAAAATATTTCTACTCTTCTACTTTGACAAACAAAAGTTCCTAAGGACCAGAAATTCCAGGTTTGGATTTCAATTTCTCTGACTGTGCAAATCTAGATGGAGTCAAGTTATACCCATAAATAAAACTCAGATACTTCTCTAATGTGTGTTTTTTTTTTTTTTTGCAGAGAGTTAAAAATCTAGATTTAAAGGAACAGTTAACGTAAGGCAAACTCACATGTGATTCTCAAATGCAACTTCCAATGAGAGTTAGAGTACATCCAGATGAGCACAGCAGTATCCATGAGATACTTCCTAAATATGTTTTCATAGGGCGCTACAGAAAATCTTAGGGTAGTCAAGCAACATCCATAAATAAAATATACGGATCTACTCCTCAATGTCACTTTCACAGAGTTAGAGCAAATCTAAATGCATCCAAAGAGTACCCATTAATAAAAAGTCAACTATATCTCAAATATAAGTTTTCATAGCAGCTTTAGAGGAAATCTAGATGGAAAAAATATGTAGTTTATGCTTAAAGAACTTGAGAATCACAAATGCTTCTCAAATGTAACTTCCCAATGGAGTTAGAGCAAATCTGGAGGAAACCAAGCAGTATCCATTAATAAAATCTCAAGATCCTTTTCAAATATGAGTTTTAATAGAAATTTAAAACCCAACTACAATAGCTGGTCTTAATTTAGTACTTACTATACTGTAAGACATTTATGTAAATTATCTAATTGAATTCTTCTTCCAATATTTTGCCACAAGTGATAGCTTTATACACCCGTTTATAAATTGGGAAACTGAGACTCAGAGGAGTTAAGTACATTTTAATGGTGGAGCCACAACTTGAACCCATAATGCTCGATTTGATTGTAGGGTCTTTTTTCTTTGCTACTATGTGATATGCCAATGTTCCACTTCCTCTATTTGTTATTACAATCTAGTATTTTGACTCCAAGTTATTATCATTAAATTACTGTTTGTATATTAAATAGTATCTTTTACATTTGTGCTTCTGAAAGTATGATTGCTACTGATCAGTTTTATAAAGCTGATTCTGGAAAAGTGTTTAGGTAAATTTTTGCTTAACTGGCTTTGCATTGGCTTGATTTCTTTATTTTGACTCCTGACTCATCTTCAAATGGGTTGTATGTTTCTGAATCATTATATATTTGAAAATATATTTAGGTCATTCTTATTCATGAATAACAGCTTGGCTATGTATTGCATTGTGAGTTAAAATATTTTCTCCTCAAAGTACAGTGTTTCTAACTCCATTGTTTTCTGCAATTTGCTGTTGTAGTGAAACAGTCTGAGAATTCTGTGGCTTTTGTTGTTATCATTGTTCCTTTACAGTAACCTATGTTAATTCCTGGAGGCAAGTGAGATTTTTAAATTTAATCTTATATGCAAAATTTTGCTTTTTATCAGTTCAATTGTGCCTAGGAGATAGTTCTACTTTTCACTTAAAAAAGAATGGTGATTCTGTTTTTGACTTTCTTTTTGTATTCACAGTCATGCCCTTTGCTCTTTTTTGTTATTTTGCTTTTGTTGTTCATATTTTTTCTTCCTCAAGAATACCATTTTTATATTAGATCTGTTATCTAATGTCACAATTTCAGTCATCAGCTTCTTGTTTCTCTGTCTGTTTACAATGTCCAGGTCCAGATTTATTAACACCTTTCTCTCACATGTCAATCACCATACCACATACTGCTAATGAAGTCAGACATATGCTGTTGCTCATGCTGTATTACTCATCACTATTTTATTTGTCTAATTAATTGGTGCATATATTTTTGGTATAATGGTTAAAGCCCTCAGTCTCCGGAAAGGACTCTTTGGGTTCAAATCCTGATCTTCTCATGGCCCACAGTGTATCCTTGGGGCAGTTACTTAATCTCTTTCAGCATCAATTCCCTCATATTTAAAGTATGATCTTAAAAAAAAATCACTTACCTCATAGAGCTTTATGTGGGTTAAATGAGATCTACAGAAAGTTCCTGACACATAGAAGGGCTCAATCAATGTTTTTTGGTCATCAATATTTTCACCAACCTTTTAGAGTCTCAATTTATTTGTGTCTGTATTAGGGATGGTAAGAGTGCCTGCCTTCATAGCACAGTAAAGGGTTTGGTCATCTGTTACTTTGTAACAAACCCATTCTAAACCTAGTAACATGAATTCAATATCATTCATTATGCTTTCTGGAAATGTGGGTTAGGAATTCAGATAAAGCACAGTGTGCAATGTCTCAGGGAGACTCAAATGCCTGAGGCTGGAAAAATCTGAAGGTGTCTTTGCTCTCAAGACTGGCACCTACTCTTGGATCACTCAAAGGGGTAGGGGGCTCATATGCAACTGTCTACTAAAGTGTTTGCATTTGGAATTTCCATGTGGCTTGGACTTCCCACTGAATGGGAGTTAGATTTCAAGAGAAGGTGTCCCAATAGAGAGTATTCAAAGAGACCGAGACTGAAGTTGTAAGTCTTCTTCAGTGCCAGCCCCAGAAGAGATGCAGCATCCATTCCGCTTCAATAGGTTGATTACAAGTGAGTCACTAAGACCAGTTCAGATTGAATAGGAGGTTAATTAGATTAGGTTAATTAGATGGGATAGTGGCTACAGCACACTGCAAAAGTGGGTGTAGGATGGCTAACAATATTGCAACCATCTTTAGAAAGTATATTATACCATAATACATGTAATTCACCATGAAGATACATAGTAAGAACTCAATAAAGATAAGCTTATCATTGTTTTTATTACTATGCTGATTCTAATAGGACACAAATCCCTACTTTTGAGGGAATTATAATTTAGTAGGTAACAAATTATATAAGGCAATGCCTGTAATAATATGTTATGATGGAATCTCATAATGGTTATGATGGGATCTCAGAAGGACTGTTAATTCTCCCTGTGAGGGTAAGCCAAGCCTTTCTGGCTTGGCTTTGAGTTGACTTTATCCAAAGCAGGCAGAGGAAATTTCTTATATAGGGTCTTGATGGACCAAAAATAAAGTCCCAGAGAAATTCAAGTCCCTGTTGTTGAGCCCCATCTCTTTCTCACCATTTTAGAACTGTCAAACTGGGGCTTAGTCGTCTAGAGCAATGCTCCGTAAATTGTTTGATCCTCATGCAAGGAGACTGATACATCGAAAATTCTTGCCTCTCTGGCCAGGTTCATAGCTTCATCTGAGTACAAAGAGACAACTCAAAATATTGGTCCTCATTTACCCAGAGATGGAGCAGGAAGGTGAAAAGATTTTCTCTTCTGGTAAAGCCACCCTTGGAAAGAAGGAGAGTCTACCTGGTGGTCAGGGAAGTTGGCCAGTAAGAGGATGCTAGCGCCGGGTTCAGAATTGATTATGGCAAGAGGAGGAACAGAGCATCTGACAAACCCCTTCATGTTTTTCAGCTTTCTTATGGCCTTGAGATGTTGGCTTTTGCGTTCCAATTACCTGGATGTTTAACGTATTTTCCTTCCATGTCTCTCTATCCCAATTAAAGTAACAAGCTCCTGAAAGGGAAGCGCTGTGCCTTTGTAACCTCACATTGTCAGTTACACACTAGACACACTCTAATTATTTAACAAATAAAGAAAGATTCTTTATTTTCTTGTCCAAGGACATGACACAGCTTCTTTTTATATCTTAATATTCAATAAGAAATAGCCACACCATCTTCCTGATCTCCATATCACATCACAGTTTTGGGGAAAACTAACCAATACATCTGTCATGTTTAATCTGTCTGTGTGTATGTGTGTGTGCACAAACATGAGTATGTATGCATATGTGTATTAAGGAAGGAGGATGGTGGAGTGCTTTATGACAACACAACCTCATCTATATTTTATTAGTGGAATAAATATCTGACAGCATATTTCATAAAGTTGATATTTCCAGGAGTGAATTAGAGAGAAGGCACCCATTTTGATGGGTTCCTGTCTTAGCCTTGGACAGAGTAATTGTTCTCTTGTTTTTTTTCCTTATAAGCAGCCCCAGTGAGAGTCTCAGATGACTTGGGTGGTGGAAAAAAACATTTACAAATGTTTTCCTTTTGACCCTAAGGAGACATGCTGGGCTATTTCCATATTCCTTCACAAGAGTTTGGCTGGAGGGGGAGAGGGAAAGCTTTTCACACGTAGAGTTGAGTTGTATGTTAAATTGTCTTCAGGAATGGGGAGTGCTTGGGTCATCATTAAAGCAGTCCTCAAGAACTCTAAGCCAAGCAGCCCAGTAGTTTTGATGTTCCTAAATATACTCTTTCCAAAAACCTTGCATTGAAGTTTGCCAATGCATAGAATTTATTATACATTCTGGAGTTCACTAAAGGTACAAATTTCTTTCTGGATAATTTCATTTTCATACCACTTACAGGCACACCAATGCCTAATTTGAAGCTCATCTGTTTTGAAAATGTCTTTTGCACCGTACATTTTCATTGCCGTTGGTGGTCCATGAGGGATTTAGGGAGGGAAAGTGGTTTGTGGTGCTAGGTGTAAGTGGTTCGCTACATGTGAACAATTGTTGGAGTCAACGCAGAGATGGCAAAGTGCAGTTTAATTATCTTCCATATTCTGCTGAATCACTGCCTAATGGTTGGGGATATTTATGTTTCATGTCTGTATTTTATGAGGCATTGGCAGAATAAGAGGTGGCCAGGAAAAGGAACAAATTTTTCTTGCAGAAACAGCTATAAAGTAGTCACGTACAGCTATTTCCTGATGTATATAACTCTTCAGACTGTTCCTGTTAAAGAAAAAATTTATCATGACAATTGTTAAAGATGGCAAGAAAGACTTTATTTAAGGCGGCTACAATGATGGGGTTTTGTAGCAGGAGAGAGAGATCAGACTCAACTAAGAAATAAGGAAAAGTGGGGATTTATAGCCATGGAGAAAGGTGGGGGCATTGTCCATGGATGGAATTACTAAGAGGTAGATAATTCTTTACCAAGCTGACTTAACAGGATTTTAGGCAGGCCAGGGTGATATGATATCAAGGGTGAGGGATTTTCACTAAACTGACTAAGCAGTATTCTTACTGAAACTGGAATAAGAGGGCCAAGAACAGAGCCCAAGGTAAAGACCTAATCAGAAAGAAGACTCATAGGAACTTGACTTAAGTTTAGTCAAGGAGTGAGCCTTTGTCATTCAAAAAGTGTGTTCTCCCGGGTGTCTTATTCTTCCAAACTAAATATCATTCGAATATCAGTGACTTTCAGCGGCTAATCAAAAAGCCAATTATCCTGAAGTTCACAGTGTTATCTTGAAAAAGGAAAGAAAAATCTCTTTCCTTTAATCTAGGTTTGTTGATAGTGTTATTTTCTTACTTTTGTTATGGCACGAATTTCACTTTCTAAAATTTTATTTAATTAAAATTTTTATTATAAATATCAGTTAATTAATTTAAAAAAGTGAATTCCTATTATGGGCCCCAAATGTCTTTCTTTTAAAAGTAGATTGAGGTCTCAGCTTCCTGAATGGTGAATTGAGGGTCGAGGTGAACTCATTCTCCCTCTAAAAATATAAGCAAAACAATTAAAATCAACCATTTTAGAACTCTGGCACTTAACTAAAACCATAAATGGAGCCCCAAACTGTATTTCCAACTGTACCAACTGGAAACTACTGTACTTTGGTAAGACAATGCGGTCACAACTGAAACTGGGTAAAGCAGCAGGGTCTGTGACATTTTAACTTTAACTTGTGACGTTTTATCCCCTCTTCCTGCGTTGCTCAGTGACATGAGAACCAAAGCTGGCAGCTTTGCCAACAATGGAGAGATCTGACAGCCTCTCGAGGTCCACTAAATGGACCATCCACAAAGAACAGTTAAGATTTATCCCAAACTTGCAGTTCCTTGGAAAATCTCTATTTTCAGAGTGTGGGGTTAAGCAGTTCGACTCAGAGGTTAGCTAAGGGAGATGAAGGGAACCTACTCCCCTAATTGAACAATAGCAAACTGCTTTCAATATCTCAGCTGCCTAAGGCTGTGATCTCATTTGGGGTAAACTAGAGCCAGACTGGGAATTTAAGAGATAATGCTGGAGAACAAGACAACCACATGGAACTTCGAGAAGCTCCAACATATTCCTGAGGATATATAAGACGATGCATATGCATAAGGCTGTGTGCCTGACTAGGAAAGACCAGGGAAAGGAGAAAGCAAGAGACAGTCATCTCTGGTTGACCTTGAGGCCCTGCTCAAGTGAAAGTGGAAGCTAAGGCTGTCTTGTAAACTGCCTGAAATTTTAAGATACGCTTTCTTACACAGATAGCCTTGACAAAGGGTAGAAAGGAAGAATAATAAAAGAATATAAAGAATATAATCTAAAGAATAATCTAAAGAATATAATATAAAAATAATAAACTTCTGACCAATCATTGGCTGACCACTAAATTATACCGACCCAGGTATGATTTCTAAGAAGGCAGACTTAAAAATAAAAACAAAAACTTAAAAGAAAAATATACTTGAAAATTCAGAGGCTATACATCGAAGGAAATACAGAACTCGTTCAGGAAATTCACTAAATAAATAAGCAGGAACAAGGAAAAATAATAACAACAATAAAAAAAAACCCAGAAACAAACCAGCCACAAAAACAAATGTTGCGGGGTGGGTGGAACTATCTGGTACCAGAATTGTTAGAACATGATATCTAAAATATCTAGTTTTCAAGAACAAAAAAGTTATAAGATATGCAAAGAAACAGGTAAATATATCATACACTCAGTAATAAAAAAGGCAGCCAACAGAAAATGTCCCTCATAGACTTAGTTGAAAAAGATTTAAAATAAGGTATTATAAATATTTCCAAAGAATTAAAGGAAACCATATCTAAAGAACTAAAAAGTATGACAATAACATCTCATCAAATACAGGATATCAGTAAAAATACAGAAATTATTTTAAAAAACTAGATAGAAATTCTGGAATTGAACAATATTATAACTGAAAAAAAAATCACTAGAGGGGCTTAAAAAGAGATTTGAACTGAAAACAAAATATTAATTAGCTAGAAGATAGGTCAATAGAGATTATCAAGTGTGTGGAGTAGAAAGAAAAGAGAATAAAAAAAAAAAATAGAACCTCAGTGGCCTGTAGAACACCATCAAGAGTAACAATATATGCATGATGGGAGGCTCAGAAAAGCCATCTTCCAGGCAATAAAAAGCAAGACTAGATCTTTATATTTGGCTACTGGAAGAAAGCATCATAAGGATCTGGGCAAATAACTTCAAGGGGAGACTGCCAACATAGCTTGGGGTGGGCCAGGGAGCTTTCTTATGTGAGGACAGCAAGAGCCTTGGCTTCATCAGCCTGGTGCTCCAGAACTCTCTCCATCTCCCTGACTTTCCACTAAGCAGCTGTAAGTGTGATTGTGGCTTCCTTGGGCCCAAACTCTTCTCCCATAGTTGGCAACCTTTTCTGCCTCTGACAGGGTGGCCAGCAGAGTCTCATCCACTCTAGTTTTGTGTATCCTTCCTTCATCAGCAGACTTCCTTGTAAGTTGTTGCTTGGGGCAGATCTCTTTTTTTTCCTTTTAATGGAGGAAAAACATACTCTTCACATACTCTGTTGAAAAATTTTGTCCTTATACAAGGATAAGTTAATCTTCCATCTTGTACACAAAACAGCATGTCTACTCAGATCTTGAACATTATCATTGTCCCATCTGTAAATGTGGCTCAGAAATAATTAGGTGAAAATGACTCTTTCCGCCCAATGCCCTGTGGGGTCCTCAGATGTCCAGACTAAGAGGTAATATCACTGTAATTAAGGTACCAAGTCTGGGGGTCACTGTGGCCATTCTTAGGGTGGCTCAAACCATATCTTGTCTATTTTAAAGAATTATTATAAAAGTTAAAGCTGAACTATTCTTATACATTTGTAGTACCTTAGGAACCACACAAATAGCTCAAAAACTATCCGACTGCCTGTATTTGTCATTTCCCACACTACCCACCACCTGAGGGCTTTCTTATGATAACACTTCCAGCTCAACAACAGAGTTTGGCAGCTATTGGGTCATAAGCCCCTTTTGAAGGAGGACACTGTGACTGTGATTTCTGGCCTGAAAAGGTCAGTTTGTAATAGATGAGGTATCTGGTGAAAGCTTTAGGGAAAAGAGAAATGAGTAAACGTGCTCTGGGCTGTACCTCCTGACACTCTTCACTTGACCACTGGGCCTGTGGAAGATGTGGAGGTTTTTGCTCCAATGGCTCCAGCATTTTCTAATTGTCTGTGGATTTGGAATACCTTTGATATACGTCAACTACTTTCACATTGTAATAACAAAATTCCTTTCTACAGTACATCTCTACTTTGAATAATGCTGTCTTAAGTGGTGGGAAAAGATTATTTAAATTAAACTAAAAAAAACTTTACTTCTTGAGCTGTAAGCCAAAGTCTCCACAAGCCAAAAAAAAGCTCTCACTAAGATGTAAAATGAAATGGCAGGCAGATCTGGAATGTTTTATTGTATGAAATTTGAAGGGAAGTCAAGCATTACCTAAGCAGAGGGTTCAAGTCATTTTCACGCAACAAAAAGCTAATGATTATTACCTGTTAGATAATCCTGTGATATGTACAAGTAAGGGATATTCAGGTGAGGTTACTGGAGCAAAAGAGGCAGCTTGAGAGATGGACTCAGGAAATCACAAAGTAAAGGGGAAGGTCCAAAGAGTAGGACACCAGACAGAATGATTTAGAACTCTGAAAGAAACAGACTAAAGGCTCTAATGTCTGTCAAATAAGAGTGCAGGCCTGTATAACTTTGAGAAATTTACCTATTTACTGGAAGATTTGAGGACTTTTGTGACCATTACTGTTTTATAAATTAGGAAGACAAAACTGTTAATTGATGGTGCTACTTAGAATTTACTGTTATTAAAAATAACTTGTTTGGGGGCTTCCCTGGTGGCGCAGTGGTTAAGAATCTGCCTGCCAATGCAGGGGACACAGGTTTGAGCCCTGGTCCGGGAAGATCCCACATGCCGCGGAGCAACTAAGCCCGTGCTCCACAACCACTGAGCCTGCGCTCTAGAGTCCGCGAGCCACAACTACTGAAGCCCGTGCGCCACAGCTACTGAAGCCTGTGCACCTAGAGCCTGTGTTCCGCAACAAGAGAAGCCACCGCAATGAGACGCCGTCACACTGCAACGAAGAGTAGCCCCCGTTCTCGGCAACTAGAGAAAGCCAGTGCACAGCAACGGAAGACCCAACACAGCCAAAACATAAGTGAATAAATAAATAAAATAAATCTATTAAAAAAACCCTTGTTTTCTAAGATTTCATTTGAAATGATGAATAATAGTAATAATAGCAATCATAATAATAATAGCGATCATTTATTAAATATTTAAGATGCATCCTCACCCATAAAATGATAATTATGGGGATATCATGAAGATTGAATCAGATTATGTGTGTTACATATAAACATTCCTGTAAACGGCAGTTATCATCATCCATTATGTAGCCCATTTCTGAAAATAAAATTTATTACTTCAAGAGGGACATTGATAATGTAGTGAAGAACTGACAGGTTGCAAAATAGATGGTGTTGGATACTACTCTTGCTTTTAAAACATTGCTTTGCAACAAAATGAATTATAAGAAATCCAAGTAATATCAGTAGATGAAAGTCTCAGAGAGGTATCTCAGGTAAGCAGAATAATACCTCTCCCAAGGATGTTCACACCTAATCCCTAGAACCTGTGTATGTTACCTTACACAGAAAAAGGGACTTCAACGATAAGATTAAGATTATGGACCTTGAGATGGGAAGATTATCCTGCATTGTCTGGTTGAGCCCAATCTAATAAAATGAATCCTTAAAAGTGGAAGAGAGGCAGAAGAGTGGGTCAGAGAGATCTGATCTGACCTACAGAACTATAAGATAGCTCTGATCTCCAGAACTCTGATCTCCAGAACTATAAAATAATACATTTATACTGTCTAAACCCCTCAATTTGTGGTAATTTGTTATGACAGCAACAGGAGACTAATACCATATCCAAAAACAAAGGATATTCCCTCAGAGAGCAGAGAGTTTCCTGTCATTGGACAGGAAGAAGAAAGGTAATTAACATTTTGGATACCTTCTATAATCCATACACTATTTTATTTACTCCTTTAAAACTCAAAGGAACCCAGTGAACTATGCATTATTTGTAAACAGATTCAGGGAGGAATATTAGTAAATTACACAACATTATGACTAGTTTATCACTCCACCTCCCCTACGCTTGAAATATTTAAGAGGGATTTTGTTGTGAAGATTAAAGAAATCAATGAGGGGTTGAACTCACATATTTCTTCTAACTCTGAAACCTTTCTTCATTAGGATGATAGGTTTTGTCCCCTCATTTAATCATTACATTTCACCCCAATACCCTCCCCCCATTTTGATGCTGTTCTTAAAAACTCATATCTGAGTATTCAAGAGACTCAAGTCACTGTAAGAACACAAATGCAAGCTTAATAACAGGAAAGTCTTGCTTCATAATTTAACTCAGCCCCTTCAAGTCTTGCTAGACAAGGAATATCTCAAGTGGGTAAGGATAGGTGATTGCTTAGTCCCAATCATAGCTCTTAACCTCACCTGATCATTGGGATCCTTTCTTTTGCCTGAAGCTGGCCCAATGTTATCTTTTCACTTATGATCAAGCTTAGACCTTGGAACCTCTAAAAATAGCTAAGGTAGGCTGATTTATTCAAAAGTCTTTCCAAAATACTAAGGGCAAACCCAAGGAATACATACACATCACATGAGGAATACAGAACACATCACATGAGGAATACAGAAGTTCCTCTTGAAACTCTTAGAAAGTCCAGAATTGTTCTATTAGATACTGTTTATGTTTATACCACTTGCTGTCACAGGACAGGTCTACCTTCTAATCCCAAAAGCCTGGAATAGCAGACCCCGTGTCTTGGTTTACGCCCTAGTACCTGGCCTAACTCATCTAATAAAAATAGGGAACAGATTCAGAAGACCTTAATCTTTACCTTGATGAAAATAGGAAAGGCCAGATCCTATCTCCCACTTTTCTTGGTTCTTGGTCTTAAACGTTTTTTCCCTCAAGTAAATGACTCAGGGGTCATCTCATCCTTGGTTTAGGCCCTGCTATTATATAAAATGCTGACTTTGTTTTAAAAACTTAAGCATTTTTATATAGAATTTCCTAAAATATGGTATTTATGTCCCTAGTGAGCCTCAAGATGATAGCAATTGGTATTCAATACCAATTCATAGTTTAATAATTATGACATTATTTTACTAAATATACTTATTTCAATGTGTATAATAACATTTTAATCATCATATCAAAATAATAATTTAACTGATATTGCTAAAAGAAGTTTAAAAGGGGGGGTTGAGTTAAAGAAAACTACTCCTGCATTCAACCATGAAGAAGTGACTTTAATTATGCCATTTAAAAAAACTAGAAAACTGGGCAAAATATATAAGGCATCTGCTTTTAGACACTGGACAATAGGCAGTGCCAGACTATGACATCTGAGAAAAGAGAAAAGAAAAGGAGCTAAGCCCGATGATCCCCCTGGCCTTCTGGCTGGAAGTAAGTTCTAGACAACAGCATAGGAAGGAAAAACTCAGACAGAGGCTAGTTGTCTCTTGAGTTCAGGAAGACTAAGTCAGCTAGAATTTGTTGAACAAAGTACCGTAAAATAAGGAGTTACACAGTGAAAGAACTCTAGTAGGCTGCGTTGAGTCTTTGGCTGAATACCAATCTAAATGTGTGTATGGCAAAACTTTATGAGTCCAGGCAAAAACACAACTGCCAGAAAGGAATAATTATAGGGAACTTGTAAGATAAACAATTCCCTACAGCTTGCACAGGTCTTGGAAATCTCCCCATTTTTCACTACCTGGAGTGGAAAGATCTTGTTGAATAGATGGGTCATTTAATAGAGATCTCAGAAGCGTCAACTCCTAGAAATGGGACTAAAGAATTCCTTGCGTAAACTAAGTTCCTCAAGCCCCAACCTAGAAAATCTTTAAAAATAAGACATGAAGGGGTTGAGCTACTCTATAAGTAGTTTAACTGCCTTACAGAAAAAAGTGGACACTCATTAAAGAAATACAAGAAAATCTGGAGAACTAAAAAACAAAATTCACAATGTCTGACACCCGATTAAAAATTACTATACATGTTAAAAATTACTATACATGTGTAGAAACAGAAAAATAGAGCTCATCATTAGAAGAAAAATTAATCAATATATGTCATCATTGAGGAATGATAACAGAGATGATGGAATTAGCAGGTAAGGGCATTAAAGCAAGTATTATAAATATGCTCAAGGGTTTAAAGAAAATGTGATCATGGTGTGAGATATGGGAGATATAAGAAAGAATGAACTGGAAATTCTAGGCATGAAAAATGCAATATTTGAAATGAAAATTTCACTGGGTAGGAATAGTTGCATATTTGACACTGCAAAATAAAGGATAAGTAGATCTGAAGACAAAGCAACATAAAAAATACAAATGTAAGCACACAGAGGATATAAAGACTGTTAATAAAAGAGATTAAGTGAGCCATGATACAATATGAAATGGTCTAACATGGGTAATTTGAATAAGGGAAGGATTTAGAAGGAGGGACAGAAAAATATTTGAAAACATAAATGACAGAACGTTTTACAGATCTGATGAAAACTATAAACCCAGTGGTCCAGTAAAATCAGTGAACCCTAACTAAGGAGAAACACAAGGAAAATCACATCAAGACATATGATAATCAAATCACAGATTTTATAATCAGATTGTTATAACCAGGTAAAAAGAGAAATTCCTAAAATTACCAGATGGGAGGAAAAAATTATATCCATAGGACCAACAATATAAATAATAGCAGATTTCTTGTCAGAAACCAGAGAAGCCAAAATACAATGAAATGACATTTTTCGTGTAGTAAAAGAAAAAATAAAACTGTCCATCTAGAATACTACTCCCAGTGTAATTATCTTTGTAAAGCGTAAAAGGCTACCCACCCTTGAAATGTGACTAGTCTAAATTGAGATAAGTGTAAATGCAGTGTAAAATACTGAAAAAAGAATGTAAAGTATCTGTTGATAATTCTATATTGATAATGTGTTGAAATGATAATATTTTAGACATTGGCCGAAATAAAATATAGTAACATTAATTTCACTTGTTTATTTTTATTTTCTAAATATGACTGCTAGTAAATATGGTGTCCTGCTGTTTTTTATTGGAAAACTAGCTAGTGTTCACTTCTTCATTAAACAACTGTAACACAGGGTCAGCGCTACTGTATACTGGAGATAAAGACCTCCCAATCTGTTTAGACCCTCAAGGATAGATTCTAGAAAATCAGAGTTTTTAATGAGTATTTAATAAAGTGAATTATATTTAGTTATGTAGGGAGGAACATACAGAATTCAATAAATATTAGTTAGTTTCATTACTGCCACTATCCCTGTCTTTAAGTGCAAGGCAGTATGGTTATCTGTGCTTCGGGAGAAGTGGAAATCATCTAACCTACTCATACAGCTGATGTGTCTCTCGATTCAGTGGGTGCACTGCACTCAGGGAGAATGATTCTAGAACTGGCTGGTCCTGGAGGCAGCATGGCCAGCAGTAGGGTTGTGGAGCATCTGCCCCAGTCCATGGGAGCCAGCAGTGGTACCCTATGTGACCCCTCTAACTCTGCAGTGCAGAAGCAAGTTTGCAGATGAGAGATTTGTGGATCACTGACTTGAGCGGTGCAGAGAATGGAGGTTTATGTAAGGATGCTGAGGGTGCCTGTGCTTTCACCACGTTCCCTGAGAACTGACTTGCTTCTCTACCCTATATCTCACCCCACCAAGGTTTCCAGGGACCAAAGTGTCTCCCTGTGAGTTTCAGACCACTGATGACTTATTTGAGGTTCTCCTGCCAAATGTTTTCAATGTTCAGCAGGTTTCCACCAGAGCATCTCATCTTCCTTCCCCCTTTCTCTCAGTTTCTTTACTTCTCAGTATTAGATGCTAAATAGATTTGAATGGACAGTTTGGCCCACTCTGCTCTTCCTGGCCACTGCCTGGGTTAGCTCCCACAAAGAAAACCTGAGTTGACAGCAGTGAAATTTATGAAGGCCAGGAAGAAATGAGGTATGCAGAGCCGCAGCACTCACATACAGCTGACCCTAGAAGTGCTGAGGTCTGTATTTCCAGGCCAAATTGCACAAATAATGGGGCTCAGACCCTTTCAGCTGCAAATACCAAATATGCCTAGGTAATTCAAAGAAAAATAGTTTGTCTCAGGAAACCTAAGATTGGAAGGACGCTGTGAGATTCATGGGCCCCTTCAACCCCACACAGTCCCAGAGTTCCCAATTACTTCCAGGGCTGCCTCATCCTACAGTTGGGTGTGATTATTCAAATCCCACCCTAGGAGCTTCGCTGGATCTTGAGCTCCAAAGAGAATACATCCAGAGATTACCTTCTATGGTTTTCCTACTGATCTTTTAGTTGTAGAGGAGAACAGAATCGATGTAAGCTTAGTAACGATTTCCAGATCTCCAAAAAAGACATCCTTGTTCCTGTTGTACTGGGCAGCCTCCTTCAGAGTGGGGATGTGGGCATTGTCTCCAGGGACATGACAGAACTCCACGGAGTTTCTATTTCACTGGTGGAATGTGGTGCCCTTGAGGGTCAAAAGGAACTGATCACAAAAGGAATTGATCACAAGGTCAATATGCTTCCTCAGTCAGACTCACTTGCCTCGGATTTATATGTTCATAAGTTCCATGGAGCCCTTCTGCACACAGGATTGGAAACATGCTCTTTCCGGACTTGAAACATAAAGGAAACAAATAAATACTCCAGCCAAGCATTTGATTTGTGTTAAATACACACACACTGTATGTATATATACATATGTATGCATACTCACGTATGAATATACACATATTTTCACGTGCACACACATGTGTACATGAATGCATTTATGCACACACATGAACGATGCATGTGTGCACATGCATAAACATACATATACACATGTATGCATATACGTGCATACGCACGTACACACACACACACCCCACCTCCACCACCACCTGTTTCAGAAGCACCAGAGGTAAACTGGCAATGGCTGACGCATACTGAAATCTGGATGAAAAGTTCACAAACTGATTCCTCGTGATGTGACTACTTGGCTTTGAGAGCCGGGCACTGAAGATCCAACAACTTCAGAGCTGGCCTGTGGCAGAGACGTTTGTCATGTTAAGTTCTAGGACACTGCCCCTTGCTGGCCTAGGTCCCTGGAGGTTTGAGTGGAGGGGGGCAAACCCCTCCTCCCCTCATGTCAGGTGCAGAGCTGACCCTCAGATAAACTCAGTCACACTTCATTACTAACAACATTTTTATTTCAGACATGTAACTTAGGGCCACTCAGATGCTGTACCTGTAAGTAAACCCATCTACGGAGAGTTTGTCATGACAGGGAGAGTCAGGAATGCCTAGCAGAACTCCCTTTTCCCTCCTGCCTCAGCTGTCAAAATGGCAGTTGCCAATGCTGGGAACTTTGTGTTGGACACTGAGGGATATTAATACCGAAAAACAAGTTCAAGGAAAGGAAGAAAAACAGATATGTTCCAAACGAATGATGTTTAAGAAAAACTGGAAATGGTATTTGGAAATACCTTAGAGTTTGCCCAGCTCACCAATCTCCGCTTCTGGAGTGGAACACCTCCACAAGCCCAGACAATGGGCGCTTCATTTGTGTAGCTGGATTGTCATCCTCTGAGCTCTAGCCAAGGGAGGCCTCGTGTATACAAGTTTCATTTCCCTCCTCAATCTTTCCATATTTGCCCAAACAATCATCCCCAGGAAAACTAGGTGAAAGCACCTCCAATGATAATGAAAACAACAGTGCTGCCTAAATAATCGCCTGAGATTGCTGCGACTCTACCCGGCTCTTTAAAGACACAGGCATGCCCTTAAACGAACACGTTAAGGCTTTTGAAGAAATATTAATTTATTGTGTCATAATCCAGCAACTGAGTTTCACGTACAGAAGTTCAGATGCTGGTCCACGGACACCAACTGCATTCGGTAATGAAGTAGAGCAGACAGCAGCCTAGTTGTCTTGGAATATGACATTTACAACTCCTGGAGGACAGCACCTGAAACCCGACTTTTATGTGGGGCTAATCCTTCTTTTGGCTGTTGTCCCCTCTTCGGAGTATTTTAGAGAAGACAAAGCGGAGAAGGGAATGTTGTGTGGATACATGCATGAAACAGACCCAAGCTGCATCATTCACGTGCCTCAGCTTAAAGCAGCTCAGTCTACAGCACATGGCGTGGGTAAAAAATCGCCCCCACAATGTGTGCATGGGAACTGTCAGATGAGTTCATTTCTTTTAAATCAAACTCAATTTTACCTCCAGGTGAAAGGAATTTCGGTCTTTGTTGTTATTGATGTGTAGCGTTCACAGCAATTTTATTTCCCTGACTCTTGAGGTTAGTTTGGGGTCATTTGACTAGATCTGGCCAATGAACCACAGCAAGAGTGCTGTACATCATCTCTGAGCTGAGGTGGTATAAAGTCTCAGCTTCACTTTCCAGCTCTCTCTTTCCTGCTTGGTAAGCTTCAAAATCATATTTCCAGATGGTTTCGCTCCATAGAAAAGGAGGCCACCAGATTCACATGCAACTTTCTGGAAGTAACAAAGAAATATTCATTGAGTTAAGCCAGGGATATTTAGGAGTTAATTTGTTATCATCTCACAGCCCAGTATTATCTGACTAATTTTGTTCTCCAGGCTCACACAGGAATTGGAAAAACTTACATCATGACAAGAAAATGGAGAGAAGGGCCCTTTCAATGTCACTGTGTCATGGTGGCCACAGATTTACTCACTCTCTGAGCTCCAGTGACCCATTTAAAGCTGGTGCCTCTGTTGATTCTACACCATACTTAGGGGTCAGAAGTTTTGCTCTTGCCAAGAGGAGCAAGGGATGAAATGGGCTTAGACCCATCCTCACCTAGGATTATGAGTGATAAAGTAGAGATGAGGCAATGCCGCTCCAGAGGCAGGTCACTCACAGGTGGCCTGTAGCTGGGGCAGAGAGATTTTGTGAGCAGGTTACAGGGAGGTGTTGGTGCTGCCTTTGAGATCCAGGGCTACCATGGCCAGCCCACTCCCAGCTCAGAACGAAGTAGTAGCAGAACATCCTCAAGGGGGAGAACAGGTTTTATTCCTTCTGGTCACACTGTGCCCCAGCAACTAACCTCTGAAGGATGGATAATAGGAACTGGAGGGAAACGCAGCAAAATAAAAGCCTTACTCCAAACTGAGGTTTAAGTTTACTGTAATTCGCAACAGAATCCCAACAGTATTTTTGTAGGCATAGAGAATTTTATTCTAAAATTTATATGGAAAGGTACAGGCCCCATAAGAACAACAACATTTTTTTTTTTTTTTTTTTTCCGTACGTGGGCCTCTCACTGCTGTGGCCTCTCCCGTTGCGGAGCACAGGCTCCAGACCCGCAGGCTCAGTGGCCATGGCTCACGGGCCCAGCCGCTCCGTGGCATGTGGGATCTTCCCGGACCGGGGCACGAACCCGTGTCCCCTGCATCGGCAGGCGGACTCTCAACCACTGCACCACCAGGGAAGCCCAACAACAACATTCTTAAAAAAAAAAAACAAAAAAAAAAACTTTAATGGAAGAATAGCTCAGTAACCAAGAGAGTGTGATACTGGTGGAGGAACAGACACAGAGATCAATGGGACAGAATAGAGAGTGCAGAAATAACCACACGAATAAGCCCAACTGATTTTTAACAAAGATGCCAAAGCAATTCAGTAGCAGAAAAATAGCCTTTTCCATAACTAGTGCTGGTGTCATTGTACATCCATCAGCAAAAAAATGAATCTCAGCCTAAACCTCATACCTTTTATGTAAATTAACCGAAAGTGAATTGTGGACTTAAATATAGAAGATAAAACTATTAAATTTTTAGGAAAAAAACTTAGGAGAAAATCTTCTGGACCTAGGGCCAGGTGAAGAGTTTTTAGACTTGGCACTAAAAACACGACCCATAAAAGGAAAAATTGATAAACTGTCCATCATCAAAAATTTAAAAATTTGTTCAATGAAAGATGTCATGACGATGGATGAGAAGACAAGTTAAAGACTGGGAGAAAATATTTGTCAACAATATATCTGACAAAAGACTAGTTCCTAGAATATATAAAGAAATCTCGAAATTCAACAGTTGAAAAAAAACCCAGTTAGAAAATGGGCAGAAGACATGGACGGACACTTCACTGAAGAGGGTATACAGACGGCAAATAGGTACATGACATTATGTTTAAAATCATTAGGCATTAGGGATATGCAAATTAAAACCATAATTCGATATCACTACACACTTATTAGAATGGTTGAAATAAAAAATAGCGACAGAACCCCGCCTCCGTGCGTCACAGAATGGCCTCGGACACCCATGCAGTCCCTGAGTGTCGGGGAGGAGAGGGCACGGAGGTGCGCGGAGCTGAGCTCAAGGCTGCAGAGTGGGGCGGAGCTAAGCAGCTGGGCAGGCAGGCCCGCTCAGCGAGACGTCGGTGGAGCAGAGGGGGACATGCGCTTTTGACACATTGGAGGCTTTCTTGATCATGGAGGGTGAAGATATACCAGAGTTTTCAAGTTTAAAGGAGGAAACTGCTTACAGGTAGAAACTTTCCTTGAAGTATAAACAAAGCTTCCAGGAAGCTCGGGATGAGCTAGTTGAATTCCAGGAAGGAAGCCGAGAATTAGAAGCAGAGTTGGAAGCACAGTACAGGCTGAACAAAGAAATAGAGACTTGCAAGACTGGAGTATGAAGTGGAAGCACTAAAGGAGAAACTGGAGCATCAATATGCACAGAGCTACAAGCAGGTCTCAGTATTAGAAGAAGATTTAAGTCAGACTCGGGCCTTTAAGCAGCAGTTACATAAGTATGTGAGAGAGCTGGAGCCGGCCAGTGATGACCTGGAGTGAGCAAAAAGGGCAACAGTAGTTTCACTGGAAGACTTTGAACAAGGCTAAATCAAGCCATTGAACGAAATGCATTTTTAAAAAGTGAACTTGATGAAAAGGAATCTTTGTTGGTCTCTGTGCAGAGGCTAATGGATGAAGCGAGAGATTTAAGACAACAACTAGCTGTTGGGGAAAGACAACAGGAAGTAACTAGAAAGTTGGCTCCCAGTTCTCCAACTCTAGACTGGGAAAAGATGGATTCTGCCGTCCAAGCATCACTTTCTTTGCCAGCTACTCCTGTTGGCAACGGAACAGAGAGCAGTTTTCCTTCACCGAAATCTATACCAAACGGTTTTGGTACCGGTCCACTGACTCCTTCAGCTAGGATATCAGCACCAAACATCGTGTGGGATCGCTGATGGAAATAGGGGCTTTAGAATCCAAATTAGCAGCTGGCAGGAAGTTTGCAAAGGCCCAAGCATCACGAAAATCCTGTATTTCAGGGAACATTAACTGTGGGGTGATGAATAGCAACGGCACGAAGTTCTCTCTATCAGGGCACTCGTCTTTCTTCGACAAAGGGGCGGTAAAGGGCTCTGACCAGGCCCCTCCTCCTCCTGGCCCGGGCTCCTCGCGCCGACACCGGTGTGCTGCCTCTCAGTGTGTGAGTGCCCGGCCTCCAGGTGGCCGCTCCCGCCCTCCTGCAACAATCCAGGACATCCACGCCTCACCCCTCGGTGCCCGGGCCCAGCTCGTGCCCCTCCGTCTGCCTCCCCACGGCTGGCAGAGGGCAGGCTGCACGCAGTGGCGGCTACTGGGCCCTGCCCAGCCCCAGGACTCTGCGCGATATCAATACTGCCTATTTTCTCTTCTCGCCCTAGTGCCGTTGGCTCCAATCGCTCCTTTGTTGTCAGGCTGTGACATAATGGAATCTAACAAGTGGCCAGTATGGGTGAACGCAGGGCACTGTGGGATCCCTTGCAGGGCCAGCAACTCGGCTCACAGGTTCAGATGCTGAGACCAAAAAGAAATTGAAATTAAGTCAAGAGAAGGTAGAATATTCCAGAGAGGGTGTTTCATGTGGAGAAGGGACCACACGCATAGGTGCAGACAGGGAGACCATGATGCAATCAGGTACATGGAGGATGCACTTGGGAGTTATGGTGTGAAGGGAGGCTGGTGAGGCTAGAAGCCTCGGGCAGGAGATGGGCTGAGGCCTGGGGCAAAGGTGTCCATCCTGAGAACACTGCCTTCAGGTAGAGCCAAACAGAAGCCATTCAAGGCCAGCCAAGCAGGGTCACCCATCAGAAGGAGGCTAGATAAAGAGAGTCTGGCCTCAGATGCAGCAGGATGGGAGCTGAGGAGAAAGTGAGTTCAAAGTAAAGGGTGAGAGGAAGGACCTGGAACAGTTCCAGAGGCCAAAAGGACACAGCAGGTTTTCCTAGAATGTTTAGCCATAGGCACAGCCAGAGGAGTCCAGCATGCAGCTGGCAAGCAGGCATCAACGTACATCACAGCATCAGCACCAATATTCTGCCCTGGTGAGAGCTTTACAATTTACAACGGGCTTTAGGTATCTCGCTTATTGGTGGTATTAATTACCCAGCAGCAGTACACTATGGTGCTTGAGGCCTCTTGTTCAGAACTTACCTGGCTTGGTTTCCAGTTCTGGAAATCAACCAATCTCCAAGATAAAAAGTAAAAAAATAAAATAAAATGATACTGTTTGAGCTGGGCCACGGTGATACAAGGCATGTATTACAATGGGGTATGAGAAAATATTATCTTCATTAGGATGGTTTCATGGTATATAAAGAAACATATATTATAACTCATCAAATTTTAAAGTTTAGGTTAATGCAGTTTTATACAATAAATTTACCTTAATAAAGCTCTAAGAAAAAGAACATAATAACAGTGTAATACTGATAATCTTGTATAAAATATTAATAAAGTACCTATAGAGTTATGCTATCTAATACTTTAGGGATCTTACCCTATATCAGTCAGGAGTGCTTGTGCTTTACATGTACTACCTCATTTAGCCCTACAACAGCCCTATGAGGGGCACATACTATTGCCTCAATCATTTTGCAAATGAGAAAACTGATCATTTCAATGACTGGGAATAATGAATAGCAGCCATTAATATCGTCATTATTTTCTCCTCCACCCTCTTCCTCTTATTTCTTTTTTTTTTTCCAGTGTACTCTGAAAACATCCAAGCACATGCAGATATTAAAGCCAAAGAAGTTGCTGGTATCCGGGATGATATCGTTAAGGCAATAAGGGAGTGATAGTTGAAGCTGGTGGCTTTTAGCAGCTAGGGAATCAGAGGGGAAACTTATCAAGTTGGAAAGCATAAAAAAATTCATGAGATCGAATCTCAGGCAACAGTCCATTCCTTCTGGCATGGCCCACACAAAATAGTAAACAATGAAGCTTGAGGTGGTTGCAATAATTACCCTTTTTGAACAACCTAATTCACATGAACTAATAGCTTTGAAACTTCTTTGGAAAGAGTTAGTGGGGGTTTAGAAGTGGGGTGCAAAAGTCTCACCTTGATTGCCACCTGCCTTGACCTAATGTGATTCATCCACATTGTCTGCAAGGTTCTGTGGGCTCCACCTCTCAAGAGGATGTTTTGAGGTTGAATCTTATGATACCCTAAGCGGTCCTGGACCCGCTGCCACCCAACTATTAGCTGTGTAATCTTGGGCTGATTTATCGCACCTCCTTAATCTCCAGCTGGAAACATAATATTGTTTTAAATCAACAGAGCAAATAAGTAGGACAAAACCACATTTACCACTCTCGTGATGAGGCCATTGTCACTAATCAGTCATTGCATTTTTCCTGCTGATCGCTGACGAGGCCTTCGGAGTCCTCAGTGAAGTTATCCACCAGCAGCTGAGTGAAGTTGGCAAACAAGATGAAACTTTTCTGTCACGCAGGCCTTCTCTAATTATCCCAATTCATTAGTCTCATAGTAACTAATGAGGCATCCTATGTGCTTCTACTCATTTTTCAAGAGAGCATTTTGACACTCAAACAAAGTGACTAGCCCCAAATCAAGCGGCTTGTAAATGCTGAGGTTTGAATCCAAATTCAAGCCCTTTCCCAACCTACTTAACTAATGTAGAAAATAACAATCTCTTGCTGTAGCTGGCTTGGGTCCCAGCATGCCCACTGATTTGCCCCGTGAGCTTGGGTCTCCTTATCCCTTCCTCAGTCTTCCGTTAGAAATGGCAAGCAAAGCACTCACTTGTTCACAGTATGTCCACTGCCAGGAACATGGTGAGTGAAAAGAGAGCAAGCTCTAGTAGGGTTAAATCTTAGCTCATCATTTATTAGCTGTGTATTTTTGAGCAAGTTTTTCAAACTCTCAAAGCTTCCATTTCTTCAGCTATAAAATGATCTCTAATAAGACCAATCTCATGAATCTGTTGTAAAGATTATAAACAATGATTACATCGCAGTGGGACACAGTAGACCTAGTAGACAACTATAGAAAGTAGTTGTTTTGCAACTTGAAGCCAGGAGCAAGAATAATTTTCTGATTTTATTTGTCCCAGAAAGAGGTGGAGCTCTCCACTCTCAGTTGGACAATTGCAGAACTGAGCCATTAAGTCTAGAGGCCATTAAGAAGAGAAGCCCGTGGATGCATGCAGGGTCCTGGGTCTCTGTCAGGTCACAGAAGGGGATTCTAAATGAACCTGAGAGCTGTTAACATTGACACATGCTGAGGGATGTCCTCAATGGTGAATAAGCTCTTTAGAATGATGGGACCCAAAAGATTTTGTTCCAACCGCAGTGGTTCATTATGAACAAAACATGACGACTTCATTTTACTGGGGGCTAATGGTGAACAGGCGGGCTGCAAGGCAAAGACCACACAATCCTGTCTCCAAAAATGTAGTTATGTTCTGTAAACCCTGAGCCCTGTTTCCACTTTTCAGTCCCTGTAAGTGCTAGCTGAGACTCAAAAACATGGCCAGAGAAGAGATTTATGCTTCTGTGACACTAAGATATTGCCACTAGCTGTCTCCAGCAGGATGAAAATGAGGTGTATGAAAAGAGAAAGGGGGCCATGGCATGGCCCTTGAAACTTAGCTAAGAGACATTTACAAGAGGATGTGTTCTTAAAATTGATTCTCATACTATTATAAGGTGATGACCCAACAAAGAAGAAAAAAGTGAACATTTACTGAACTAATGTCTAGACATTCACTGTGCTAGATATTGACACATGCACAGAATATATACACATGACATTTCATAGCAACAATCACTTTCCAAGATGATTTTCATTTGTATTTTGGCTTTGCTTGTTTTGTTTGGTTTTATTTAGTTTGGTTGGCACCAATGTACTATTTCTGGGCCAATCCTTGTGGTATGGAGTTTGGAGCAGAGTTTAGACACTAGAGAATCAGCGCAAATGGCAGCAGAATCAGCAGAAATGGCAGAAGACAGTGCACTTGAGCCCCTCCTAATTTTTTATAAAAGTAATCATGACCCATTTGCATGGGAATTCATAAATAACTGCAAGTTCATGTTTGGGTTTATGCGGGGACAAAACAGAGACAACATAACAGGAATAGAACATAGGAGAACCATACAAGTTTAAATTTAAGGCATCAGCAGAAATTGTGGGGATGGATTTGACATCCAAGGGCACGGAATTGGGGGTTTAAGTAAAACCAAGCTGACTTTGATTTACATTATTTTATTTCATTAAAACTGACAAAAATCCTAGGGTTGGAGGTTATTGACCCCAAGCTACTGGGAAACTGAAGATGAAAAGAATAAAGGAAAAAACACTCAGTGAGGGAATCAGCATTTGAATCTAATTCTTTTTAATTAGAAAAATTGTGACTTATCAGGACCACAAAACTGCCTACCCTATTGGACTGGGAACATTGCCACACTGCAGAAGAATTGACCATATGTACATATTCTACCCCCATCATAGAGGTCACTGATCCTGAATTAGTCTACCTCCTAAGCTGCTTTCTCCTTAACAGATTTTTTTAAATAACTATTTTTTTCTTTTAAAATTTAACACCTACTCACTATAAAAATAAGATGAAAATAAACTTAAAAATACAAAAAGAATTTAAAATGTGTTAGCCAAATTCTATACAGGGACATTGTTGTTATTAAGAGCTGATGATTATCATTACTGACATCTTCCTATACATGCACCAGCTAGCTAGACAGAATTCTATAAAATTAATATGAAAATTTAAATCAACATATTTATTATTAAATATTATATTTATTATGAAAATATAAATTTTTGCAAGATTAATCTATAGATAATGCAATTACATTACATGGATTTGACAAACTGCTTTTAAGGTTTATATGCAAGAGCATACAGCCAAAAATAGCCAAAGAGAAGAAAAGAAGGTAGAGAATAAACTCTATCAAGACTTGTAAAGATTCTGGCAAAATAGAGACCATGCTGATTGTTCCAGAGATATGCCAACATACAATAACTCCTCCATAAAGAAAAAAATACAATTAGAACCTATACCATGCTGTACACAAGTTAAATCCAAGTGAATTAAAACTTAAGTTAGTAAAGAAAAGTCATGTAAATCTAGAAGAAATATAGGAGGTCATGTTTAACACCTAAGGGAGAGAGGGAAGGATTTCTTTTAAAAAACCCACAAAATTACAAACTATAAAGGAAAATTTAGTAAATGTATCTATATTATAAATGAAAACAAGTGAGACTTCTGGCTATGGTAAAGAGGATGGCAAGCCTTCTCCCCCACATGACCAAGTTTAAAACTAAATAAAATTATCAAAAACAAGTATTTCAGGCATCTAGAGATTGACCAAAAGCAAGTAGCAAATTAAGTATTTACCCATGAAGAGCTGCTGAAACTTTGGGTAAAAACTGTGAGAGTCTGAGGCTACTTACCTGAATCTTCTTCCATTCTTCCTGCTACCAGCTCAGTTGTAGTAGTTTCACCCAGGCAGGACTGATCATGAAAACCAGTAAATTTGCTGCCGTGGGTGGATAACTTGATTTGGAGTGAAGGGTAAAAACTCATGGCTTATGGTGTTAGTAAAAGTAAAAAACTAAGTAGGAAAAAAATGGTGAAAATCCATAGTTCTGCTAACATAAGGTTGTTAGCCCTGGTTGCACTGAGTGGTAGAACAGCTAGAAATTTAAGGGTAATACCTTGGAAATTAGAGAGCCATAGAAGGGTTAAATAAGTTTTACACATGCTTGAAAGACAGGAAATCTATGCATGCAGGTTGTGGAAGATCTGAGAGGGCCCAGGGGAAAGTAAAAGCCAGGGAAGACCTGAGAACTGCCTGAACTTTGAATGTGCCCCCCTTCCACACACAGATCCATTGCAGAGAGTGGAAGCCTTACACTTTGAGCACAGACTTACACTCAAGTACACACTCTTGTCCACTGTTGGCTGATCCCTAAGCTACTCAGACACTGGAGCAGCCAATAGGAAGCCATCGGTGGCCGCATATAGTCAGGGAGGCAGAGTCTATAGATAAGTCTAGGCAAGTCAATGAAAGACAAACAAAACCCTCTTAAGACAGAAAGTTTCAGAATCCAGACTTGTTACAATATATTATCTCAACACGCCATTTTTTTTTAACTACAAAAATGTATGACATGCAAAGAAACAGGAAAGTGTGACCCAGACTCGGGGTGGGGGGAAAGGCAGTCAGTAGAAAGTGACTCTGTGTGGTCCCAGATGTTGCTTTGGGCAGGCAAAGACTTCTAGATCTCATATGTTAAAAGATAAAAGGAAAAGAAAAAGATGTTTAAAGAATTAAAGGCAAATATAAAGACAGTAACTCCATAAATAAGAGAGCTCTATAAATAAATATTCATTATAAAAATAAGCTAATGGAAACTTTAATAGCTGACATGAAAAAATTGTTAGGTTATTTAAAATAATATTTGAAGTAGAATAGTGAACTTGATTGATTTGTTACCATTGCATGCTGTGAAAAATAAATTTTAAAATATTGATAAAAATGGACAGAGCCTCAGAAACTTGTGGGACAACATGAAACACTCCATCTCGGCATCTGTTAGACCCTTCTCAACACTCAGAAAAAGGTAGCTCTCATCCTGACTAAGTTAGAGGCCACATATCAGGCATGGCTGGTGATTCCCAGATGACTTCTACTGCAATTCCTTCATCTTTTTGTGGTTATTTTTAAAGAAAGTTTTAAAAATTAGCATATTGTTTTATTGACACATTATTTATTTATTCTTCCTTTTTAATAATCGTGTAAAAGTCTCACCATATGTCACTTGATACATACTTTTCTCATCTGACCATATTCACATTGCTTTTACCTCACTTTGCCTGTTTTCAAAGAATATTTTAATTTTAGAACAGTTTAGATTCACAGCAAAATTGAGAGCAAGGTACACAGGTTTTCCACATGCCTCTGCTCTCACACAAGCATAGCCTCCCCCATTGTCGATATCCCCATCAGAGTGGTGTATTTGTTACAATTGATAAACCTCCGTTGACACATCATAATCACCCAGAGTCCATAGTTTACATTAAGGTTTACTCGTGATGTTGTACATCCTATGGATTTGGACAAATGGATAATTACATGTATCAATCATTACGGTATAAATTAGAGTATTTTCACTGTCCTAAAAACCCTCGGTGCTTCACCAATCTTCCCCTCCCCAACACTTGGCAACCACTAATTTTTTTTAACTGTCTCCACAGTTTAACCTTTTCTAGAATGTCGTACAGATGGAATCATACAGTATGTAGCCTTTTCGGATGGGCTTCATTCACTTAGAAATATGCATTTAAGTTTCTTCCATATCTTTTCATGGCTCAGTAGATCATTCTTTTTAGCACTGAATAATACTTCATTTTCTGGATGTACCATAATTTATTTATCCATTAACCTACTGAAGGACATTTTCATTGCTTTCAAGTTCTGGCAATATTGAGTAAAGCTACTATAAACATTCATGTGCAAGTTTCTCTATGGACATAAGATTTTCAGTTCCTTTGGGTAGATGCTGAGGAGTGCAATTGTTGGATCATATGATAAGAGTATGTTTAGTTTCCTTTCTAGTGCCTTAAGAAAAGGGAGTGGGCAAAAGTGGGTATTTACCAAAAGGTCATCCACAGATAGATTTGAATGGCTGTGGTTGGGGAAAGGCTGTGTAAAGGGAGCAAAAACTATTTTTTCCCTTTCTTTCATAATAGGAATATAGCTTTTCTGTTTTACTGTAGTGTTTGCATTTCTAAGTTTTGGAATCACCTGGAGACAAGAAAATATTCATAGAATTAAACTATTTAAGATATATTCGATTTACTTTACTCAATATAAAATAGACAATGTTTATTTTTGTGTAGAAAGTTCTGAATTAGTGTGCAAACAGTGTTATAACCAGGAATTTAATGTTGTTTTTAAAAAAATAGAGAAGATTTTTTCCATCACTTATGTAAAGAAGCACCAAACTAACTTTATTACAAAGTTTTTCTGTGGTCAAATTTGTGTTTAGCTCTCAGAAGTTTCACTGGAATATAAATAATAAACATTAAGTTTATTCTTTAAAAAAAATCCACACTTGTAAGACTGACAAAAATATTTTAAAGTCTGACAGTATCAAGTATTGGAAAATAAATATTAAAAAAAGAGCACTCACGCCCTACAGGAGGAATGTAAATTGTTATAAGCACTTGAAAAACAATACAGCAATATGTAATTAATGAGAAGAATCATTTATAGCTCTGTATAACCCAGCGATTCTTCTCTAGGTTATGTAACTTGGAAAAACATCTGTACACGTAGTCAGTAGAAACATAAAATACTGGCACCAGCATTTCTGAGAACACAAAATTGGAGCCAGCTAAAATTCCCATCAGCAAAAGAAATTATGATTAAATTTTGATGGAATCTTTCTCATGTAACATTTTCCAGTTATGAAAAAATTAATTAGATCTACAATTATCACCAACCATAGAGCTCACAAACATAACAGTGAGTAAAAATGCAGGTTTCAGAAATGTACATACAGAATGATTCAATTTGCAAAATGTTTAAAAATATGCAAAACAGGATGATACATTCTGGAGATATACACATATGTGGTAAAACATAAAAAAAGAAAAGGAATAAAAAATAACATATTTGGAAGAGTTGTTACCTCTGGGAGAAGGGAAGGAATGAGATCAAGGATGGGTACACAAAAACTTCAACAATATTTGCATTGTTCTGTTTATTAATCTGAATGGTTTGGAATTTCCCTGGTGGCACAGTGGTTCTTTGAGAAGATAAACAAAATTGATAAACCATTAGCCAGACTCATCAAGAAAAAAAGGGAGAAGACTCAAATCAATAGAATTAGAAATGAAAAAGGAGAAGTAACAACTGACACTGCAGAAATACAAAGCATCATGGGAGATTACTACAAGCAACTCTATGCCAATAAAATGGACAACCTGGAAGAAATGGACAATTCTTAGAAATGCACAACCTCCCGAGACTGAACCAGGAAAAAGTAGAAAATATAAACAGACCAATCACAAGCACTGAAATTGAAACTGTGATTAAAAATCTTCCAGCAAAAAGAGAGCCCAGGACCAGCTGGCTTCACAGGCGAATTCTATCAAACATTTAGAGAAGAGCTAACACCTATCCTTCTCAAACTCTTCCAAAATATAGCAGAGGGAGGAACACTCCCAAACTCATTCTACGAGGCCACCATCACCCTGATACCAAAACCAGACAGAGATGTCACAAAGAAAGAAAACTACAGACCAATATCACTGATGAACATAGATGCAAAAGTCCTCAACAAAATACTAGCAAACAGAATCCAACAGCACATTAAAAGGATCATACACCATGATCAAGTGGGGTATATTCCAGGAATGCAAGGATTCTTCAATATATGCAAATCAATCAATGTGGTACACCATATTAACAAATTGAAGTAGAAAAACCATATGATCATCTCAATAGATGCAGAAAAAGCTTTTGACAAAATTCAACACCGATTTATGATAAAAACCCTCCAGAAAGTAGGCATAGAGGGAACTTTCCTCAACATAATAAAGACCATATATGACAAACCCACAGCCAACATCGTCCTCAGTGGTGAAAAACTGAAACCATTTCCACTAAGATCAAGAACAAGACAAGGTTGCCCACTCTCACCACTATTATTCAACATAGTTTTGGAAGTTTTAGCCACAGCAATCAGAAAAGAAAAAGAAATAAAAGGAATACAAATTGGAAAAGAAGAAGTAAAACTGTCACTGTTTGCAGATGACATGATACTATACATAGAGAATCCTAAAGATGCTACCAGAAAACTACTAGAGTTAATCAATGAATTTGGTAAAGCAGCAGGATACAAAATCAATGCGCAGAAATCTCTAGCATTCCTATACACTAATGATGAAAAATCTGAAAGTGAAATTAAGAAAACACTCCCATTTACCACTGCAACAAAAAGAGTAAAATATCTAGGAATAAACCTATCTAAGGAGACAAAAGACTTGTATGCAGAAAATTATAAGACACTGATGAAAGAAATTAAAGATGATACAAATAGGTGGAGAGATATACCATGTTCTTGGATTGGAAGAATCAACATTGTGAAAATGACTCTACTAACCAAAGCAATCTACAGGTTCAATGCAATCCCTATCAAACTACCATTGGCACTTTTCACAGAACTAGAACAGAAAATTTCACAATTTGTATGGAAACACAAAAGACCCCGAATAGCCAAAGCAATCTTGAGAAAGAAAAACAGAGCTGGAGGAATCAGGCTCCCTGACTTCAGACTATACTACAAAGCTACAGTAATTAAGACAGTATGGTATTGGCACAAAAACAGAAATATAGATCAATGGAACAGGATAGAAAGCCCAGAGATAAATCCATGCACATATGGTCACCTTATATTTGATGAAGGAGGCAGGAATATACAGTGGAGAAAAGACAGCCTCTTCAATAAGTGGTGCTGGGAAAACTGGAAAGCTACATGTAAAATAATGAAATTAGAACACTCCCTAACACCATACACAAAAATAAGCTCAAAATGGATTAAAGACCTGAATGTAAGGCCAGACACTATCAAACTCTTAGAGGAAAACATAGGCAGAACACTCTATGACATAAATCACAGCAAGGTCCTTTTTGACCCACCTCCTAGAGAAATGGAAATAAAAACAAAAATAAACAAATTGGACCTAATTAAACTTAAAAGCTTTTGCACAGCAAAGGAAACCATAAACAAGACAAAAAGACAACCCTCAGAATGGGAGAGAATATTTGCAAATGAAGCAACTGACAGAGGATTAATCTCCAAAATTTACAAGCAGCTCAATATCAAAAAAACAAACAACCCAATCCAAAAATGGGCAGAGGATCTAAATAGACATTTCTCCAAAGAAGATATACAGATTGCCAACAAACACATGAAAGGATGCTCAACATCATTAATCATTAGAGAAATGCAAATCAAAACTACAAAGAGGTGTCACCTCACACCAGTCAGAATGGCCATCATCAAAAAATCTACAAACAATGCTGGAGAGGGTGTGGAGAAAAGGGGACCCACATGCACTGTTGGTGGGAATGCAAATTGATACAGCCACTATGGAGAACAGTATGGAGGTTCCTTAAAAAACTAAGAATAGAACTACCACATAATCCAGCAATCCCACCACTGGGCATATACCCTGAGAAAACCATAATTCAAAAAGATTCATGTACCAACATGTTCATTGCAGCTCTATTTACAATAGCCAGGACATGGAAGCAACCTAAGTGTCCATCAACAGTTGAATGGATAAAGAAGATGTGGCACATATGTACAATGGAATATTACTCAGCCATGAAAAGAAACGAAATTGAGATATTTGTAGTGAGGTGGATGGACCTAGAGTCTGTCATACAGAGTGAAGTAAGTCAGAAAGAGAAAAACAAATACCATATGCTAACACAGATGTATGGAATCTAAAAAAAAAAAAGTCCTGAAGAACCAGGGACAAGATGGGAACAAAGACACAGACCTACTAGAGAATGGACCTGAGGATATGGGGGGAGGGGAAGGGTAAGCTGGGACAAAGTAAGAGAGTGGCATTGACATATATATACTACCAGACATAAAATAGATAGCTCGTTGGAAGCAGCCGCATAGCACAGGGAGATCAGCTCGATGCTTTGTGACCACCTAGAGGGGTGGGATAGGGAGGGTGGGAGGGAGGAAGATGGAAGAGGGAAGAGATATGGGAACATATGTATATGTATAACTGATTCACTTTGTTATAAAGCAGAAACTGACACACCATTGTAAAGCAATTATACTCCAATAAAGATGTTAAAAAAAAGAAAAAAAAGAATGTGCCTGCCAGTGCAGGGGACACAGGTTCAAGCCATTGTCCGGGAAGATCCCACATGCCGCGGAGCACCTAAGCCCGTGCGCCACAACTACTGAGCCTGCGCTCTAGAGCCCTGTGAGCCACAACTACTGAGGCTGCATGCCACAACTACTGAAGCCCGCCCGCCTAGAGCCCATGCTCTGCAACAAGAGAAGCCACCGCAATGAGAAGCCCATGCACTGCAACGAAGAGTATACCCCGATCTCCGCAACTAGAGAAAGCCCATACGCAGCAACGAAGACCCAATGCAGCAAAAAAAATAACAAATATAAAAATAAATTTTAAAAATATGAATGGTTAATACATAAATATCTATTTTCTTTATCTTTTGTAGACTGGAAACATTTTATAAAATTTTTATGAAAGAAAAACTCTTATGTAGTCCAATCACATTAGTACAATTTGAAACAGAGCTACTTAAAAATACTAAGAAAGTTCCAGTTCATGTACAAAATTGAAAGTATGGAGAAATCCAAAGTTTTAATGAAAGTCAAAAATTAAATAATTTCTAATCTAGGGGGCGCCAAACACACAGCAAACTGTTTTTACTTTATTGTTTCATAGCAGCACTACTTTAGCTGAGAAGCAGAAATTCCCACCACTCTTTTTCAGGACATCACTTCGTAGAATTTCTGTGAGAAATTTTAGTGATACAGGTGATTTTATTAAATATTTAGTGTTGTTAGAATATGACCTATTTTTTATATCTTATAACAAAATAATCTGTGACTTCATTAACTGATGGGTGCTATTGGAGTCCGGAAAATAATGTACTAAAAATAAGTAACTTTGGAACAGAATCTAGATGTAATAAAAGACTTTAAAGGAGACCAAGAATTGCTGTGATACTATTAAGACAGTATGTTTTAAAATATTAGAGATAATGATAAAATAAAAAATTAGCATTAATCTGTATACCATTTACCTTCTAAAAATATTGTACAGAAATACAGTAGCACAGTATCCTTAGCCTCCAAGTTACAATATACTTCTTAATTCATATAGTCATCCTCCCCTTCCACTCCCATCTAGGACATTCGAATCCTAGGCAGGTCTGGCCACACTAGACCTTCATTCCAATCAGGCAATGAGTGGTTGCATCTGGGTAGAGGGGTTATACATTGTCCACTCATCATACTACCAATTCCTACTGCTTAAATCAGGGGTACTCAAATTTTACCTTGAATCAGAATTACCAGCAGGGCTTGTTAAAACATAGATTGCAGGATCCACCCCAGAGTTTTGATTTAATAATCCAGGGGAAGAGCGTGATAATTTGCATTTCTAATAAGTTCCCAGGCGTTACTGTTGTTACTGGTCCAAGCAAGGGCCCACAGCCATCTGTTCCATTCATCTACCTTTTCTGCACAATCTTTCTTGGCATTCAAGTTTGCGGCTTCCAGTCCAGACTATACAGAAAATGCAAAAGTTCACAAATAATTTACCTTTCTAATTTATTAGAACAGTTATCCCTATAGTAATGCTATTTCTGCTTATAAGTGTTTCAATATACTTTCCGTTATTCCCTATAATTCTGAGTAACAACCTGGGAGCAGGTCTCACATGTTGTACGTTACCTAGGTGTGCACTGAGGAGGGGAAAAGGATTAAGAAGACTTGGCTTTTCAATGGTAATACTCATTGTGCTATAAGGGCTGTGCTGTATTTGGGAATTTGAACAAGTAATTCAAGTTCTTTTCCTCATGGGAAATTGGGGATAATAATATGCTCTCATGTATACCACTGAAGAGATTAAAGGATATCGTATGCATCCATATTGGAACTCCATACACAGTAGTTCCCATTCCCCACCTCTCCTCTCCTCTGGTTGAAGTGGAGGGAATTTGGGGAAATATCATAGAGGATATAACAGTTAAGTGGTATTTGGTCTTACAGGACAGGAAGGATTGGGATTTGTCAATGTGTTTATTTCCAAAATTTACACCATACAGCCCCATTCCTACCCCCTCGCCCCCAAAAAAAAGAAGTGAGGAAATTTGGAGACAGATGGTGATTCTCTTTAAATTGCAGTAGTCGCTAAGAAAGCGAGTATTCAGGGCTGTCTGGTGGAGCTGCTGGAGCGGATGTTATACCTGCACTGTTAATATGGTCACTGTTGGCTTCATGTGGTTTTTGAGCACTTGAAATGTGGCTAGTGTGACCGACGAACTGAATTTTTAAGTTAAATTTATTTGTTTGTTTGTTTGTTTATTTATTTATCTCGGCATGTGGGATCTTAGTTCCATGGCCAAGAAGGAACCCGTGCCCCTTGCGGTGGAAGCATTGAGTCTTAACCACTGGACTGCCCGGGAAGTCCCTTAAGTTAAATTTAAATTTAAATATCTACGTGGGTCATAGCGATTGTATTAGAAGTGCAGGTCTAGAGGTTAAGGTAAATTGGATGTGTCTATAGTCAAATCCTAGCTCTCCTAGCTCTAGAATCTCATGCAACTTATTCCCCGAGTGCAACCCCACTTGCCCCAAACACCTATATGATTATCATGAGGAAGAAATGAGGTTATTAATGCAAAGTATTGAGCAGTGTCCAGCACACAGGAAGTGCTCAATAAATATTGTCATCTAATGCTAATTGTTAGCTTGGATACTGATAAAGTATCTTCTTCAAAGTTTTCCATGAAAGAAAAGTAAATAAATTCTGTGGAAATATTTATTACCTAGTAAGTTCTTTAGATTATAGGCAGTTGCTTGTGTGTGAAGATCTGAGGACTCTATCTTCGAACTCCGTCATCTGGACATTTAACAGGTAATAGGGATGTCTTTAAACAACTCGATTCTACACTTTGTGATTGTTTTGAAAAAATTACTTGTATCTTATAGGTTTATGGCAAGGGTTAATGCATGCAATAAAACTGATTTTGCATGAATTAATTTGAAGACAAGCTTGTTCTCTCATAACTGCTGAGCTAGTGTTCTGCTAGAAAACATATATTTATTGCATAATATGAAACTGTGGTTCCTATCTTTTGATTCTATGCACATGTGACTGTATTTGACATTGAAGTGGATGGAGCAACTGTCCTGAGAGCAAGAGAGCCTGTAGGGATTTTATCTCAGATCACTTGAATCGTGTTGAGAGAGGTAATTGTCAGTCTGTATGTCCCAGTTTCCTTATCTGTCTAATGGAGAGACAGAATATACCACAGTGCTGTCTGCTTTTGAGAAATATGGAGGACATTAAATAAATCATGAGAACGAGGTATATGGAGTCTTAAAGAAAATAAAGTGCATAATAGGAAAAGAAGGTGCAACATATTTTATTTAATTCTCCCGTGTGGCCATACGGATGGATTCTTCCCAAGAGAGAGCATAATAGTAGAGCGTTTTAGTTGCAGGTGTGAAAAGAATGTAGCTCCTAGCTGGATATTTTCCCTGGCTTTCTCCATATGAAGCACAGATGTTTTACAAGTCATCTTTATATTAAGGCTAAGATAACCCAACTAGGTTTAAAAGTGATCACGTTTTTCAAATTATGCTGTTTCCCAAGCAGTGTACTCTGGAAAGAGAATTGGCTTCAGAAGGTGATTCCTGGCATAATCACTGGGGCTCCCAATCCAGTAGCCTCTGGGAACCTGAGTGTAGCAGAGTCCATCTCCTGATATAGAGGAAGCAGGTACGGGTCCCACACTTTGTGTTAAAGTCTCCTGAGCAGTGGCACCTCCTTTCACACAGAGAAAATGAGGAGACTTGGCGATGAACAGTTCCAGGGAAAGGCATATTAAAATGAAACCCTATGAACAAATTCTAGCCCCTGTTTTCATGAGTCATAAATCCACCAAGGCCTGGGGGTTTCTAGGTCCAGCTACGAAGGGCTGCCATTGGACCAGCCACCAGCTGGGGCTATTGGTGCCATATGGATGTGCAGGAGTTAGGAGAAAACACGTTGTCAATCAGTTTCCCTGGCAGCATCTTAACTGCCAAGAAAGTCCTCTGATGTTGGTATAAGGCGTAGCCACAGGCTGAGCTCAGTTCCAGGTTGCTTTAGTAACCACTGACTTTTGTAGCATTGCAACTTCCTCCTGGGCTCTTGGTATCACAGTCAAAAGTAACTTCCAATAAATAAGAGACTCCCTTGCACTTGACAAAAGAGCATAGATTAGCTAAAGTGATTGGCACAGGGAATATCCACTTCGGAAAAAGAAATTTTCTTCCTTGACAACAGGAATGTGATCTTGTACACTTTATACTAAGAACCTAACAGTCCAAAAATAGCATATTTGGAATTACTCAGTTTCCAATACCTTTACCTGGAGACTGATAATAGTCTTGTGTGAAGGGTGGTGCAGCACACTGGGTACAGTTGTTTTTGGTCTGACCTCATGCTGGAGCAAACGCGGTGCCCAGGCCTGCACATCTGATGTGCGGCCCACTTCCCCAGGTTTTCTGGGGCTGCCTGCATGAACATAAGCACGTGATTACTCAAGTGCACACACACAGGCACACACTTGCCTACTCTTGAAAAAAGAGAAGCAATAATCTTGCATCATCGAGACCCCCAAAATTTTTTTCCTAAAAAGTAAAAGGTCTTCAGAAATACAGCACCAGGTTTTCTCTGCCAAATAGGAACCTGCACGGGAACCTGTCTCGACATCTACGTTCAAGTTAATGATGAGTCTAGGTTCACCCCAAACCGAGGGCTTTCCTCAACAAAAGAGCAAACTCTCACATGTGCATTTAGGAAGCAGGAAGCAGCTTGAACTTCTTAAAGGAATATCAGGTCTCTACTCATTAAGTTTCAAAAGAGCTTGTAGTTAGTTTCATACACTCACATACTCCATGTATGTGATTGAATTGATGCACAAAATAGAACCAAATTTGCTCAGTGTCGCCTAGCCTTGGCCAGAAACAAGTTATTTTGACTCCAAATCCAAAGACGTTCCCCCCGCCCCACTTTGCAAAATGCCTTATAGACTGTGCTGATCACTTGTCTGATTTCCTCATTGTGCTCCATAATCTGATGATGTCAAAGTTGGAAGGGCCCGACTGCAACTCCTTCCAGCCTCTCCTCATTTTATATAGGGGACTAGAGTCCCAAGGGATCCTGTGGTTTGGCAAGTTCACAGAAAAATGACCAGAATGCAGGTCCAGGAGCCCAGAGTTCAGGTCTCTGACTTGTTTTAGGCCATCTCTACTCATATTCATCTTAACTTTTATTTTCTGGAAAAATATAATAAAGTCAAACTTGCCAAAAGTCTATTCCTTCAGGGGAACTTGGTTTCTCCAAAATGAGGAGTATCAGTTTTCAGCAGGCATTTGACATTCAGAGGCCTTGAAGATCCAGTGAGATTATTAAAATGAACATGAAATTTTATTTCTTTTAAAAAATGTTTTTTTAATCTTACCGACAGGAAATTAACTTTTGCTGACCAGTTCAGGGTCCCGAACCAGATAGACTCTGTTAATAAGAGGAATGTGAGTGAACAATGGCTCCAATCCTCAAGCACAAAGTTCTTTCCAAATTTTAAGATGCAATAGGTAATGTTAAAAATACATGTTAAAATCATACTGCCTTCCTTCTTTCATTTGTTTAATTGGTGCCTTCTTCCTTCCTCTTCTATATGCAAAGTTAGAAGCTTCTACAGGCTTAGGTGAGTAAAATGGGGCTGGAGCTAAAGAGTAAACTCTCCACAGTCCGGCTGGACTAGTCTGTGGCAGTTCTGTGCTTTAGAAGTATCTGACAAGCTACAAAAAAATACACCACCCTGTAGGTGACGCCCTGGTCTGGATATCTTCAAAAGTTCACCCCTGTGAAGTTCACGTGCAGCCAGTGTGGACAATCATCTGGCCAGACTCCCATCTGTTCTTTTGACTTCTCACACTTGCTATGGATCCTGTCATGGGCTGGAATCTGTGGACAGAGATGTGAACCCCACGAGGTTGGCATAATCCCTGGGGCTCCCAATCCAGTAGCCTCTGGGAACCTGAGTGTAGCAGAGTCCATCTCCTGATATAGAGGAAGCAGGTACGGGTCCCACAGACAGAGATGCGAACCCCACAAGGTTGTTACAGGTTGTCGTGATTGAACAAATGAAGTAGTTTATAGGACAGAAAGAGATGGTTGTGGCAACCTCAAATCCACTCTTCTACATCTGGCATCTACTGAGTCATCTGTCTATTATATTCAGCTCCTTCTAGAACCAGGGCTTTGCAGTATTTCATTTACTGCTCCTACCACCAGAAGGTGCCCTAGCATCAGCCAGACCCGTGTCCAACAACTGACTCTGCTGCCTTAGTTCCCTCATTTGTAAATTACGGCACCACTGGTGTCTGCATTGGGGCTTCTAGTGATGATGAAGTGCTCAGCCAGGCGCTGGTGAATGAAAAAGCACTGAAACATCAGCTAATTTTAATCAAGTGGTCTCTTGCCTTTAAATGGTCTCATTCTCCTCACTGCTCAGAAGAAGGCAGAACACACGGAGTCACCTTCCTTTCTATATTTTGACTTTCTCTTCTTTAAGGGCTTCATCAGGGGTCCTCCTTCAACTGTGTCATCCTCTTCGATGAGAATATCATCTGGTGTCTGCAAGCTTCATGGATCTGGAGACCTTTACTGTTTCCAAGAGGAGTGGGCCTCTGAGTGGGAGGGATTACAGCAGGTTGTATTTTCTTCTTTTTAATCACAGGCACTGTAGTCCGGAAGGAGCCTTGATGGTCATATTTCAATGCCCTACCCACACAGAGTCCTCTCTGACAAATGACTAAACCACCTCTCCTTAAAAAATTAAAATGATAGAAGATTGCTTACTTCACAAAGTAGACTCATTCCATAGCTGAGTGATTCTAATTGTTCTTTTTTTTTAAAAAAGTTCTTCCTTGTGTTGAATAAAATCTGTCCCTCCATAGAATTTCTCCTTTGATACTGGTTCTTCCCTGTTATTTCCAAAGATAATGCTGATCTCAGAATGGCAGATGAGCTTTATCTTGGTTTCTACTGATTTGGCTGTGGTTGTCTGCAGTCTGATGCTGAAGGCAAGGAGGCTACCTCGTGGCTCAGAGGGAGAGAGAAATGGGGTCCCTCAGGCACGTCTGGACACAAGGGCGGGGAGAGCAGCACATGAACCAATGGTTCACTGGCTAATTATCGTCTAACCCTTCTTCCATGTAGCAATACTTCAGCTATCCGGTTTCATGTTTTCTGAGTATTTTAGTTTCAAAATTAAACTTTTTGATTTTCTTCATGCCCTGTTTCTGTGCACTTCTCAGCCTTTTTTGGGGGGGTGGAGGGGGGAAGGGGAGGTGTTTTTAACGTATCAGTCTCAGCCTAGGTCTGACTAGTGTGGGTAAAAAACAGTTGTTTTATCTTCTTTTTCTTCAGGGTAGACCTCATCCATAATATTTGACACACATCTCTGTGTTGGGGGAGTCCCTCTAGCTAGTGGAATTCTGTCATCTTATATTCAGAGCCTCTATTCAGTCCACAGACCCCATTTTGCATCTGTTCTGTCATCCACTGCATTGTCTCCCTCTCCCTGCTTTGACATGTCTATAAATGCAATCAGCCTGGTGTCAATGTTCTCGTCCAAGACACGGAGAAGTAGCTGGTTTTCACTTCCGGGCTTTCTGTCAGCACCCCCTCCTCACACCATGCAGTTCACAAAACTCTTATGCTCTTAACTAACACCAACTTAAGGTTCCAGCCAATGTCTTGGTGCATTATAACCCTTGTGGTGTTTGCATTTTAATAAAGAGCTCTGGAGGCCTTACTGTTGTTATTTTAGGCAGCAGCATAAGAACTGAAAGGCACTGAGACTAGGAGAAGACTGGCTCAGGTGGGTCACACAGCTGGCTAGAAGCAGAGCCGGGAGAACTTATGTGCAAAGTTCCAGGTCCCAACAGGGCACTGAAATATGTCTATGAGCAGTGGGTGAATATTCCAGGTTCCAAACATGAGTCATGGAGGCCTAAATGGTTTCCCACTGAGATGGTCCTCCCAAGTCTTTACTGACATCTCCCACTTCCCAGTGTGTGCATGGGCAGGGTTGGCAGGGCATCTTAGAGCACCCCTCAACTCCACCAGCTGGAGACCTGGCCTAAGTGGGCTTCGTTCTTCGGCATTGTGATGGGCCCACCCACATCCTGCTTTGTGTTGCACAGTTATTGAACGTGGCCCCAGGTCAATCTATGCCTTTGGGCTAGCAGTCCCACCCTTGCAGGATTCCCATCTTTCCCTGAGGAGCTGCTTTGGGAGGGACTGTTGATCTTCCTCTTTGTGAATCCAAAGAAACCTGTCCTAAGAGTCTACATTTTATTTTAATTATAGTTTCAGCTATAAGAGGAAATAAAACCCTAGATTAATAATCAGAGGAGACTCTTATTGAATTATTTCTAACTCATGAAGCACTGGCCTCTGGAAAGCCACATGCCAGGGGTTCAATTCTATAACCAGTATTATTAAAGATAAAAGTGTGGTGTAAAGAGATAACTGTGCCCTGATAATTAGAAGGCCTGGGGTTTAATCTCACCATCGAAATTTAGCAGCAATCTAGAGCCCAGGCCCCAAGCCTGGAGCTAAAGAGAAGAAGGGTCCAAGCTATGCTGAATGGGTGGCACCATGCCAAGTGTTTCAGGGCTGGGACTCTGGCAACCTCATAACCTAGTTGGCTGTGATGTTCCCATTGCCCATGACTTACAAAGCCCCTTCTTCACTAATGGGACAGACCTTTAATGTCACAGAGTTGGGCTTGTCACTCATTGTGTGACTCAGGAAAGTTACTTAACCTCTCCAAGCCATAGTCAACTCATTTGGAAAATAAAGAGGGTGGGTCAAAAATTGTATTCCTTCTGCATTCTTAAAATGACTAATTCTATGAAAGGGCCATTGGAGTATATCACAATGCCAAAGACATATATTCAAGTCAAACTTAATTAAAATATAATACTAAATCACAATGGAATTTATTCTGATGCCTAATTCGGTTGCTTTTTGGATCATCTAGTCTCAGCAGAGCACTAAAGTAATCCAGGGAATTCACATGATGAAATGTAGCTGAGAATCGAAATCATGGCTTTGTTCAACCCTTAGTGAAATAATTACTTATTGTGGGGATGCTTCCCAGGGCCAACACATACCAGTGTTGATGGCAAGGTAAGTGTGTTTAGGGGCCATGGAGGATTTTTCCCAGAAATCGGAATGATTCATCTTGAAACATTCCTCTGAAAGAAATTTGGGGTGTTCAGAGTAAAAGCCTATTTTGGCCAAAGGGTAGTCAGAATCCCTCTGCAGCCAAATGTGAAAGTGCCCTGAGATCTGGGCAGAAGCAAAGTACTCCCTGTTCCGGCTGCTCCTTCCTTCTCTCTTTTTTTTTTAATGAAATGAAGCGATTCTCTTGGAAAGGCTGGCAGAGCTTGGCCTGGTGCAGTAGGACTGGGCATGACGGTGTGGTGAACATAGAATTAAGGACATATCGGACGGAATTCAAAGCATTCTTAAAGAACAGAACGCTGAACCTCCTTCGATCAGGGAAAGGGAGTAAAAATCCCAGGAAGGCTACAAAGCAATAGCAGAGTCAAAGGGCCAGAGCCAAGAGGGGAGCACCCTCACGCCTAGGAGAGGTTCCTGAAGACATTGGGACAATGTTGCTTGGTTGTGGAGCGGAATCAGAACAGAACTCAGCCAGGTCAGGAATAGTATTCCCCCCAAACTTTTCTATTTACTTGGAAATAGTTATCCTTCTAAACTCTTCTTTATTTTTTAGCATAATTTTTTTCTGATAAAAATACATCTTCAGTAAAGAAAATTTTGAAAAGACACACAAAACACACTAGAAGAAAATATAATCAGCTCAATCCCAATATTCAGGAAAAAAAACTTCAGGATGCGGTATTATGGAGATTCTCTGAGGAGATTTGGAAATTGTGTACTATTGCATTTTCTTATCTAGAATTCAGTATGTCATGTTTCTCAATATACTGCATTTTAATTTTGTGTCACTAAATAAAGTTAAAAAAATTTCAAACATAAATCCTACACTCATTTCTTTATATTCATCCCAAGTCTCTTCTTTCTTCTTCTTTATTCCTTCTCCTTACTATTTAAAGGTGGATCTTCATTATAGGGTTTTTCTCATTGATTATTTCTGATGCATAAAAGCTCTCAGGAATTTTGTATGTTTGTTTTGTATTTAGCCACCAGGCCGAATTTTATTATTAACTAAAATATATCAGTTAATTATTATAGGTTTTCAGCATATGTGGATGATGTATTTGTCTCCTTTCCAGTCGTTACAACTTTAAGCTTCCTGCCATATGTAATGGCTAGAACTTTTTCTTTAGTTATCTTGTCTTTAATTAAAATATCTCTAAAACCATACCATTGTGTTGTACAGTTGGTTTTAATATGGTTTTCAAGTGAGTATTCGCTCCCAATTTAAAGTACATATCCATTTATTTATAGTTTCTCTAAATTTTTAAAAAGTAGCTTTAACTCAGAAATGGATATTAAATCTTAAATGCTTTCTTCAAATCTATTGAAATAAATATATATTTGTCTTCTTTAATTTCCTGTTGCAATATATTATATTAATTTTACATTAAGTCATTCTTAAAATGTTGGGATAAATGCTTTTATTAGTTAGTGTAGATTACTTCCTGTAGCAAAAATCCCATATTCTGATTGGCTTACTGCAATAAAGTCTTATTTCCTGCTCTTGTTGTTTGTCCAATGCTGGTTGATGAGGGGCTCTGCTTTACTCAGTCACTCAGAAGCACAAGCTCCTTGGCTGGTGGTGCCACCATCATCTGGGGGGCCTAGAGTTCTTTCTGAATCCCCTGACTCTGGCCAGTGGCAGGGAAAAAGAGAGCCTGAAGGACAGAACACTCACCCCTGTGGTTGGTGACACTCCCCACCACACTCACATTCCACTGGTGAGAAATGGTCACATGATTCCATCTAAGATGCAGAGGAGGCTGGGAGATGTAGTGTACCTGTGTTCACAGGTTAGAAAAAGAAATGGGACTTGGCAAATGCATGATGTGGTCTCTAGCACAACTTTCATAGTATGTATTCTTCTTTGAATTATCTGCTGGGTTCTATTTCTAGCATTCTAGTTAGAACATCACATACTGATTCAAAAACAGGATTGCCTAGTCTTTTTCCTCTGTCTGTGATATCTTTGTAAGATTTTGGTATTAGCTATGATGTGTAATGTTCCCTCCCTCCCCCCAATTTACTTTTCTATACTCTGAAACACTGTACAAAGTATTTAAATTATTTGTTTCAGAACTCTTTTTCTTTTCAGTTTTTTTCCATGTTGGAACTTTATATCCAGATTGAGATTACTATTCAAGTGTTATCATTTTACACAATTATTTAACATAATATATTAATATAATATTATTTTAATAATTAACAATTATTTAATAACTTTCAAAATATAATTATTTAGACTGAGCTCTGGTTAAAAATGTGAGTTTCATCCTTTCCCACTAATGTTTATTGTGAAGTTCTTATGCAGATTCCAGTACATGGATTCATCTTCCAGTCAGCTGTCATGTCCTGCTTTCATTATTTTCATAATTTGGGTTTTTTTCATAAATGAAAATGTAAGTTTCTTATGCAAGTAGAGAATTTATCTAGGCATAGATTCTTCTAATTCTTTTATCATGATTTTTCCCTTTAAAACTAGATCCTTTTCAAATGTCTTTTGGCACAATTTCAAGAAGTTTGATACCAGCCTACATTTTTGTTTCATTAGAATTTTCTTCCTTTTTTTTTCTACTCCTCTCGTTTTCTCCTCCTTTTCCTTCTCCTGCTCCCACTTCCTTTCTCTCTCCCTTCCCCTCCCCTTTGGTTTCTTTTTTTCTTTCTTGGATGCTTCTGGGATTTTTTTTATCCATAAAATTAAAAGAGAATAAATGCTCAGGCACAGAATTATTTTAACTGATTTTGCTAGTACTTAGTGAACTTTTTCTGACTAAGGTTTCTTTACTTTAGTTCAGCTAAGTTGTCTTTGACTGTTTCTCATATTATTACATTAACTGCATCTGTTTTGTTTTCTTTTTGGGTTTCCTGTTGAATATGTTTTCAATCTTCTTGATCTTTCCTCCCTCTCTGTATTAATTGAATATAACAGAAAGTGCAACTTAAACTAGCTTAAACAATAAATCAAATATATTGGTTCTGTTTCTGAAAAATCCAGAGGGAGCTCATGCTTCAGGCAAGGAATGGGAAAAGTTTCTGCCTGTGTTTCTGTCAGTTCCCTTGGCTCTGGACTCCTCCTTAGGTTGCCTTCAACTCCAGGCTGGTTTCTTGCATTGTTTCAAGCTGGCTTCCAGCGGAATTCAGGGTTGTAGTTTTCCTCATTCCCATCCAGACACACATCTTCCCACGGTCACTGAACAGCAATCCTGATCTCCCAGGTCAGGTAAACTTGAATCACATGCTTATCCCAGAAATAATCACTGCAGAATGAAAGATGTGGCTAGTGGTGGGTACACATCAGCCACATGAGAGACGACTGTATTGTTTCCCTCAAAACTCTCTCATCTTTAGCCTAATTTCCATATATTTATCCCTCTCTGATTTCTCCATAAATTTCTCAAGTTAATTTTCGCTTGGATTCATTAGGTTCTCTGTGACTGTGGCAGTGAGGGGAGCAGATTATACTTATTTCCAACATAAATTAAAAATATATACTTCAGATTATTACCTTGTTACTATCTCTTTTGAATGATATCACAACACTTGGCATCCTCCCCTTCCGTCTGCTCCACACTGCCCTCCCCAGGAATTACAGGAGCTTCTGGACCACTGCCTGCTGCACTGCAGTTGTGGGAAGCCACCAACATCACTGTTGAGTACTTCTTCAGGCACTTCCCTTTGCTAGCGCTACTCTATCTCTTCCACACCATTTTGGCCATGTGTCCAGCCACATGAAGAGTTTCTTCTTAGTAGCATGCAGTTTCCTCCTCATGCTATATCTGGGGAGGTGGCTCAATACTCTGATAGTCTTAGGTTTTCTCAAACTTATCTAAAAATTTTAGCTCCTTTCCACAGCTTTGGGGGGAATCCTGCCTGGCGGCACATCTCTGAAACTCACCTGCCTCCCATGCCCTTCAGGGAAAGAAGGGGTGGGATTTCCAAAATCTCTTACTCTGGAGCACCGTGCATCATACGTTGAGATCTCTCCCCCCTGTGCTTACGATATAATCATTGATTATTCTACCAGGTCTGACTTTGGGTACAGAGTCATAAAATAACCATGAACAAATATTGGGTTCCTATCCCCCAAACTGCTCTTTGAAAAGTGAGGAGGCTTTGCTTTCTGGATTTCTGCTTAAGTGCGCTGTTTTTTCTGGACAGAATCCTCACAGAGTAGGTTTTCTGCTCCTCTCCCTTCCAGCCAACACTTACTCCTCTGAGACTGGAGTTTTAAGAGTTCTTCCCTGATGTCTTCTTTTAGAGGAGGGAAATTGGAATCAGTCCTCTGCCTTTTCCAATACAGACGCATCTGTTCTATTTCTAGCAAAATGTTCTATGCATAGATATTACTCCATTTTATTGCCAGTGGTGGTGACTTCTATGTTTATATTCTGCTAATCCTTTCTATAGAAATCTGGAAATAGTGGATTTACATATCAGGATTCACATTACCATATTACCTCCAAATCTGAAAGTGTATAACAAGTTGTAAAGAATGGAAAAATGCAATAAATTACCATTTTATCTTTCAAATGATTTTACCCTTTGTCGGCAATGATAACATTCTCCCACTCTGTCAGAAAGGCTGTTTTTTTAAATTAATTAATTAATTAATTTTTGGCTGTGTTTGGTCTTCGTTGCTGCACATGGGCTTTCTCTAGTTGCAGCGAGCAGGGGATGCTCTTCGTTGCAGTGCACGGGCTTCTCATTGCAATGGCTTCTCTCGTTGCAGAGCACGGGCTCTAGGCACATGGGCTTCAGTGGTTGTGGCACACAGGCTTAGTTGCTCCGCGGCATGTGGGATCTTCCCAGACCAGGGACCGAACCTGTTTCCCCTGCATTGGCAGGCGGATTCTTAACCACTGAGCCAATAGGGAAGTCCCAAGGCTGTTTTTCCAATAGTGTGTTTGTTGAGTAGTTGAGTAATTCCTTGTCTGGTTTCTCTTATGGCCAACAACATCATGTGTTTAGTGAGTGGCAGTTGGCATAGGTGAGGATTGTGGGGCAGAATGTAGTATTTTAGTGACTGATGCTTAGAACTCACATCTTTGCAGCACTAGGTCTCTCGGATTGTGTCTGAGACCCCCATATCTGTAAGGAGTGTGTCATAACAGTCAGGAATGTAATATTTATAGTAAATAGTTCTGATTCAAACACTAGCCCTCATTCTTGCTAGCTATATGACTCCTGTTAAGGTATTTAACTTTCCTAAACTTCAGTTTCTCTCTCTATAAACTGCAAAAGATAAGAACATCTTCTTCCTACTTGTGATAAAGCACACAGGGCTTGGCATAGAGAGGCAATCTTATGGCAATCTGTATTATTACTATATTATATTGGTAGTAACAGTACTAATATTAGTAGTGAAACTTCATGGAAACCCATCTTTTCTTGCCAAAATCAAATTTACTGCCAAGTAAGCTAAGCATAATTGCATTCCACTGCAAATGACTCAGGGATAAACAATGACTTCCTGAATACAGGCCTTCTTGAGAATTAGGAAGATGGAGATTCCCAAAGAAAGCTCTCTCTACCACCCGGTCTGTGGGGAGTCATTAACTAGGGATTGGAGTGTTTCTTAGGGGGGATAGTTGACCCTCAACAGGCACTGGAATAACAGGACCCATTTATGGCAGACAATTGGCTCTTGCCAAGTGGCCCATGAAATGTATGGGCCAAGCATTCATTTTACAGTCCTTTTAAAAGAGGGCTCCAAATGTTGCAGGGGATCTCAAAGTCTAAGCTGTTACATGTGGAAGGGACCACCCAGGTGTGTGTGGGTTGTCCCTTTTAGAAGCAGAAGCACATTCCAAAAGCTGCACTTGGTATGTCTTGCCAGCCCCGCGTTTCAGGCTGTTAATATAAACTATTTCTTGAACATTGGGTTCCACACTCATCTGTGTAAGCTGGAAAATTTTCATTTTCCAGTAAATGAAAGATTTTAAATAAAAAATCAGATATTGAATTGGTGGTTTTGGGAGCCAGCCTCTGAGACGAGGACAACATTTGAGCATGCTGGTTATTGTAATAACATCAGCAGTGGACCCAGTTGCAGAACTTGATTAAACAGTCAGTTCTAGTGGAATGAAGATGTAGTCAGGGCTGATTACTGTGGCATCCCTGAGGCTGTGATGGTTAAAGACAGTCTGCTTATGCTCAGTGTCTAGTTTCCTAGGAGAAAAGTCATGTAAACCCATAGTCATCACAGATATCAGTCCTAAACAGTAGTTGGAACAGAGACGAGAAGGCAACCAGTCCTGGATAACAACGTTAGGGGGATGTCCTAGAGATGGTGAGGGTGTCCTGGATTTAGACAGATGAATTGAATATCCCCAGGAAATGAATAATAAAACCTTATGAAAAGATGGCATCATTTTAAGAAAACAGGTGTGTGCTATAATAACAAAGCTAAAATTATGTTATTAAAATAATACAATTGTCCACTAGACGTGCTCTATGTAACTATTAATAACAGGTATATTAAGGAAATAATAAAAACTCTCCTGTATATATTCAAAACGGCAGAACAATGTAGCTTCCTAGGAATGAAAATTAAAGTCTTTCCAAGTGCCCCCTAGAGTAGAAAAGAGTAGGTATTTCTCTTCTTCCAAGAGGTCCATGGATAGCAATTCCCAGCCAAGGAGGAAATTCACACCTCCTCCTAAAGCTGTCCTCCAGCCAAGATGAGGCATGAATGGGTTAGCCTGGTCTAACAATTCCCTGAAATACTCACAAGGGCCTCTGCCACAGTGTGTCCCAGGGACCACAGGCAAGGCAGAGATTGCCAGAGCACTTAAAGCAGGAGTCGGAGAAGTGGGGTCAAGACCCAACAACTCTGCTGTTACCCAGACTGACTCTTACCAAGATGGTGGGCTTCTCTGCTCAACTTCCCTTAACTTCCACTTTAACAACGTGAATGTTGCTACTTTTAAATTAAGTGGCCAGCCCCAAGAACTGGAGATTCCATCTAGATTTTTTTTTAATAAATTTATTTATTTATTGTTGCCTGCATTGGGTCTTCGTCGCTGTGTGGGTTTTCTCTGGTTGCGTTGAACAGAGGCTACTCTTTGTTGCAGTGCACAGGCTTCTCATTGCGGAGGCTTCTCTTGCTGTGGAGCACGGGTTCTAGGCACGCGGGCTTCAATAGTTGCAGCACGCGGGCTCAGTAGTTGTGGCTCACGGGCTCTAGACTACAGGTTCAGTCATTGTGGTGCATGGGCTGAGTTGCTCTGCAGCATGTAGGATCTTCCCAGACCAGAGCTCAAACCCGAGTCCCCAGCATTGGCAGGCAGAATCCCAACCATTGCACCACCAGGGAAGTCCTTCATCTAGATTTCTGAATGCTGTTTCCATTCAGTTTTTATCCTCTAAATCCTTGTATGTTTGACCCCTGGATATAAGAATTGCGGCTATTTCTGAAAATAACACTTGCAGTAATTCAAGAGATAGCACTTTATTTGCACTGTCAAGCTGTGCTTCATTTAAAAAGTGCCCATTGTGCTCACAGAAGTTGAGTTGGTCTTTCCTTCTTCATGGCCCACATCGGCAAGGAAGGACATTAACTGTAACTTGCTCAACACATATTTGATAAACAGCTGTTTCTGAAGCATCTCTTCCTGGGATATTTTCTGCCCTTTCCCCCCCCCCCTTGGTGGAAATGACCTTTCTTGAGATAGCCAGAGGGAAGACAGCAGAAGCAAGATACACAATGGAGAAAAGAGAGCCTCTTCAATAAGTGGTGTGGGGAAAACTGGACAGCTACATGTAAAAGAATGAAATTAGAACACTCCCTAACACCATACACAAAAATAAACTCAAAATGGATTAAAGACCTAAATATAAGTCCAGACACTATAAAACCCTTAGAGGAAAACATAGACAGAACACTCTATGACATAAATCACAGCAAGGTCCTTTTTGACCCACCTCCTAGAGAAATGGAAATAAAAACAAAAATAAACAAATGGGACCTAATGAAACTTCAAAGCTTTTGCACAGCAAAGGAAACCATAAACAAGACGAAAAGACAAACTTCAGAATGGGAGAAAATATTTGCAAATGAAGCAACTGACAAAGGATTAATCTCCAAAATTTACAAGCAGCTCATGCACCTCAGTATCAAAAAAAACAAACAACCTAATCCAAAAACAGGCAGAAGACCTAAATAGACATTTCTCCAAAGAAGACATACAGATTGCCAACAAACACATGAAAGGATGCTCAACATCACTAATCATTGGAGAAATGCAAATCAAAACTACAATGAGGTATCACCTCACACCAGTCAGAATGGCCATCATAAAAAATCTACAAACAGCGTTTCCCTGGTGGCGTAGTGGTTGAGAGTCCACCTGCCGATGCAGGGGACACGGGTTCATGTCCCGGTCCGGAAAGATCCCACATGCCACAGAGCGGCTAGGCCCGTGAGTCATGGCCACTGAGCCTGCGCATCTGGAGTCTGTGCTCCACAACGGGAGAGACCAAAACAGTGAGAGGCCCACGTACCGCAAAAAAAAAAAAAGTCTACAAACAATAAATGCTAGAGAGGGTGTGGAGTAAAGGGAACACTTTTGCACTGTTGGTGGGAATGTAAATTGATACAGCCACTATGGAGAATAGTGTGGAGGTTCCTTAAGAAAACTAAAAAGAGAACTATTATACAACCCAGTAATCCCACTACTGGGCATATACACTGAGAAAACCATAATTCAAAAAGAGTATTGTACCACAATGTTCATTGCAGCTCTATTTACAATAGCCAGGACATGGAAGCAACCTAAGTGTCCATTGACAGATGAATGGATAAAGAAGATGTGGCACATATATACAATGGAATATTACTCAGCCATAAAAAGAAATGAAATTGAGTTATTTGTAGTGAGGTGGATGGACCTAGAGTCTGTCATACAGAGTGAAGTAAGTCAGAAAGAGAAAGACAAATGCCGTATGCTAACACATATATATGGTATCTAAAAAAAAAAAAAAAAAGAAGTTTCTGAGGAACCTAGGGGCAGGACAGGAATAAAAACGCAGACATAGAGAGTGGACTTGAGGACCAGGGGAGGGGGAAGTGTAAGCTGAGATGAAGTCAGAGAGTGGCATGGACTTATATACACTACAAGATGTAAAATAGATAGCTAGTGGGAAGCAGCCACATAGCACAGGGAGATCACCTAGAGGGGTGAGATAGGGAGGGTGGGAGGGAGAGGCAAGAGGGAAGAGATATGGGGATATATATATATATATATATATATATATATATATATAGCTGATTCACTTTGTTATAAAGCAGAAACTAACACACAATTGTAAAGCAATTACACTCCAATAAAGATGTTACAAAAAAAGAAGAACTACAATTCTGCAGCATGTGGAAGGAAAACTACATTCACAGAAAGATAGACAAAATGAAAAGGCAGAGGACTTTGTACCAGATGAAGGAACAAGATAAAACCCCAGAAAAGCAACTAAATGAAGTGGAGATAGGGAACCTTCCAGAAAAAGAATTCAGAACAATGTTAGTGAAGATGATCCAGGACCTCGGAAAAAGAATGGAGGCAAAGATCGAGAAGATGCAAGAAATGTTTAACAAAGACCTAGAAGAATTAAAGAACAAACAAACAGAGATGAACAATATAATAACTGAAGTGAAAAATACACTAGAAGGAATCAATAGCAGAATAACTGAAGCAGAAGAACGGATAAGTGACCTGGAAGACAGAATGGTGGAATTCACTGCCATGGAACAGAATAAAGATAAAAGAATGAAAAGAAATGAAGACAGCCTAAGAGACCTCTGGGACAACACTAAATGCAACAACATTTGCATTATAGGAGTCCTAGAAGGAGAAGAGAAAGAGAAAAGACCCGAGAAAATATTTGAAGAGATTATAGCCAAAAACTTCCCTAACATAGGAAAGGAAATAGCCACCCAAGTCCAGGAAGTGCAGAGAGTCCCAGGCAGGATAAACCCAAGGAGAAACACGCCGAGACACATAGTAATCAAATTGACAAAAATTAAAGACAAAGAAAAATTGAAAGCAACAAGGGAAAAAGGACAAATAACATACAAGGGAATTCCCATAAGGTTAACAGCTGATTTCTCAGCAGAAACTCTACAAGCCAGAAGGGAGTGGCATGACATATTTAAGTGAAGAAAGGGAAGAAACTACAACTAGGATTACTCTACCCAGCAACGATCTCATTCAGATTCGATGGAGAAATCAAAAGCTTTACAGACAAGCAAAAGCTAAGAGGATTCAGCACTAGCAAACCAGCTCTACAACAAATGCTAAAGGAAATTTTCTAACTGGGAAACACAAGAGAAGAAAAGAACCTACAAAAACAAACCCATAACAATTAAGAAAATGGTAATAGGAGCATACATATCGATAATTACCTTAATCATGAATGTATTAAATGCTCTAACCAAAAGAAACAGGCTTGCTGAATGGATACAAAAACAAGACCTATATATATGCTGTCTATAAGAGACCCACTTCAGACCTAGGAACACATACCAGCTGAAAGTGAGGGGATGGAAAAAGATATTCCATGCAAAGGGAAATCAAAAGAAAGCTGGAGTAGCAATACTCATATCAGATAAAATAGACTTTAAAATAATGTTACAAGAGACAAGGAAGGACACTACATAATGATCAAGGGATCAATCCAAGAAGAAGATATAACAATTATAAATGTTTATGCACCCAACATAGGAGCACCTCAATACATAGGGCAACTGCTAACAGCTATAAAAGGGGAAATTGACAGTAACACAATAACAGTGGGGGATTTTAACACCTCACTTACACTAATAGAGAGATCATCTAGACAGAAAGTTAATAAGGAAACACAAGCTTTAAATGACACAATAGACCAGATAGATTTAATTGATATTTATAGGACATTCCATCCAAAGACAGCAGATTACACTTTCTTCTCAAGTGCACACAGGACATTCTCCAGGATCGATCACATCTTGGTCACAGATCAAGCCTCAGTAAATTTAAGAGAATGGAAATCATATCAAGCAACTTTTCCGACCACAACGCTATGAGATTAGAAGTGAATTACAGGGAAAAAGACGTAAAAAACACAAACACGTGAAGGCTAAACAATATATTACTAAATAACCAAGAGATCACTGAAGAAATCAGAGAGGAAATCAAAAAATACCTAGAGACAAATTACAGTGAAAACATGATGATCCAAAACCTATGGAATGCAGCAAAAGCAGTTCTAAGAGGAAAGTTTAGAACAATACAAACCTATCACAAGAAACAAGAAAAATCTCAAATAAACAATCTAACCTTACACTTAAAAGAACTAGAGAAAGAATAACAACCAAAACCCAAAGTTAGCAGAAGGAAAGAAATCATAAAGATCAGAGCAGAAATAAAAGAAATAGAAACAAAGAAAACAATAGCAAAGATCAATAAAACTAAAAGCTGGTTATTTGAGAAGATAAACAAAATTGATAAACCTTTATCCAGACTCATCAAGAAAATGCAGGAGAGGACTCATATCAGTAAAATTAGAAATGAAAAAGGAGAAGTTACAAAAGACACCGCAGAAATACAAAGCGTCATAAGAGACTACTACACGCAACCCTATGACAATAAAATGGACAACCTGGAATAAATAGACAAATTCTTAGAAAGGTATAATCTTCCAAGACTGAACCAGAAAGAAATAGAAAATATGAACAGACAAATCACAAGTAATGAAATTGAAACTGATTAAAAATCTTCCAACAAGCAAAAATCCAGGACCAGATGGCTTCACAGGTGAATTCTATCAAACATTTAGAGAAGAGCTAACACCCATCCTTCTCAAACTCTTCCAAAAAATTGCAGAGGAAGGAACACTCCCAAACTCATTCTACGAGGCCACCATCACCCTGATACCAAAACCAGACAAAGATACTACAAAAAAAGAAAATTACAAACCAATATCACTGATGAATATAGATGCAAAAATCCTCAACAAAATACTAGCAAACAGACCCAACAATACATTAAAAGGATCATACATCATGATCAAGTGGGATTTATCCCAGGGATGCAAGGATTCTTCAATATAAACAAATCAATCAATGGGATACACCATATTAACACATTGAAGAATGAAAAACATATGATCTTCTCAATAGATGCAGAAAAAGCTTTTGACATCCAGAGAGTGGGCATAGAGGGAACCTACCTCAACATAATAAAGACCATATCCGACAAACCCACAGCAAACATCATTCTCAATGGTGAAAAACTGAAAGCATTTCCTCTATGATCAAGAACAAGACAAGGATGTCCACTCTCACCACTATTATTCAATATAGTTTAGGAAGTCCTAGCCACAGCAATCAGAGAAGAAAAAGAAATAAAAGGAATCCAAATTGGAAAAGAAGAAGTAAAACTGTCACTGTTTGCAGCTGACATGATACTATACATAGAGAATCCTAAAAATGCCACCAGAAAAGCACGAGAGCTAATCAATGAATTTGGTAAAGTTGCAGGATACAAAATTAATGCACAGAAATCTCTTGCATTCCTATACACTAACAATGAAAGATCAGAAAGAGAAATTAAGAAAACAATCCCATTCACCATTGCAAAGAAAAGAATAAAATATCTAGGAATAAACCTACCTATGGAGGTAAAAGACCTATACTCTGAAAACTATAAGACACTGATGAAAGAAATCAAACATGACACAAACAGATGGAGAGATATGCCATGTTCTTGGATTGGAAGAATCAATATTGTGAAAATGACTATACTACCCAAAGCAATCTACAGATTCAATGCAATCCCTATCAAGTTACCAGTGGCATTTTTTACAGAACTAGAACAAAAAATCTTAAAATTTGTATGGAGATACAAAAGACCCCAAATAGCCAAAGAAGTCTTCAGGGGGAAAAAAGGGAGCTGGAGGAATCAGACACCCTGACTTCAGACTATACTACAAATCTACAGTAATCAAGACAATATGGTACTGGCACAAAAATAGAAATATAGATCAATGGAACAGGATAGAAATTTCAGAGATAAAACCATGTACCTATGGTCAACTAATCTATGACAAAGGAGGCAAGGATACACAATGGAGAAAAGACAGTCTCTTCAATAAGTGATGCTGGGAAAACTGGACAGCTACATGTAAAAGAATGAAATTAGAACACTCCCTAACACCATACACAAAAATAGACTCAAAATGGATTAGAGACCTAAATGTAAGACCGGACACTGTAAAACTCTTAGAGGAAAACATAGGAAGAACACTCTTTGCCATAAATCACAGCAAGATCTTTTTGACCCACCTTCTAGAGTAATGGAAATAAAAACAAAAATAAACAAATGGGACCTACTGAAACTTAAAACATTTTGCAAAGCAAAGGAAACTACAGTGAAGACAAAAAGACAACCCTCAGAATGGGAGTAAATATTTGCAAACCAATCAATGGACAAAGGATTAATCTCCAAAATATATAAAGAGGTCATGCCGCTCAATATTAAAAAACAAACAACCCAATCCAAAAATGGGCAGAAGACCTAAATAGACATTTCTCCAAAGAAGACATACAGATGGCCAAGAAGCACATGAAAACCTGCTCAACATCACTAATTATTAGAGAAATGCAACTCAAAACTACAATGAGGTATCACCTCACACCAGTTAGAATGGGCATCATCAGAAAATCTACAAACAGCAAATGCTGGGGAGGGTGTGGAGAAAAGGGAACCCTCTTGCCCTGTTGGTGGGAATGTACATTGATACAGCCGCTATGGAGAACAGTATGGAGGTTACTTAAAAAACTAAAAATAGAATTAACATATGACCCAGCAATCCCACTACTGAGCACATACCCAGAGAAAACCATAATTCAAAAAGACACACGCACCCCAATGTTCATTGCAACTCTATTTACAATAGCCAGGTCATGGAAGCAACCTAAATGCCCATTGACAGATGAATGGATAAAGAAGATGTGGTACATATATACAATGGAATATTACTCAGCCATAAAAAGGAACTAAATTGGGTCATTTATAGAGACGTGGATGGATCTAAAGACTGTCATACAGAGTGAAGTCAGTCAGAAAGTGAAAAACAAATATCGTATATTAATGCATATATGTGGAACCTAGAAAAATGGTACAGATGAACTGGTTTGCAGGGCAGAAATACAGACACGGATGTAAAGGACAAATGTATGGACACCAAGGTGGGAATGTGGCCAGGGGGTGGTGGTGGTGGTGTGATGAATTGGGAGATTGGGATTGACATATATACACTAAAATGTATAAAATAGATAACTAATAAGAACATAAAAAATAAGTAAAATAAAATTCAAAAAGAAAAAAAAAAAGAAAAGAAAAAAATGACCTTTCTCTAAAAAATAAGTAAAATGAAATTCAAAAAGAAAAAAAAAGAACAGAAAAAAATGACCTTTCTCTCCCTGGGGTGGTCCTTATTTTCTGGAGCCCAGTGGTGACGCCAGGCAGAGAGTAGGCCACCTGTGGATGCCCGGAAATGGGCCAGTCACAGAGCAGGCCACCCCATACACTGGTCTGCTGCTGGGAAGAGGAAGTGCAGGGTTTGAGTTGTTCTTGTTAACCTGGAAAAAATAGGCTGCCAGCTCTTTCTCTGGCAAAGACAAGTTTATTCAGGATCATCAGAGAATGGCAATTTGAGGTCTGCAACCATGGCGAGCCACGTGCAAGTCCCCATATGGCAAGGGAAGGAGAGCACTTTTATAGAGGAGGAAGAAAGCGGGAGGGCTATAGTAAACAAACGGTCCATGGCTTTTCATTGGTTGAGTACTTGTCAGGAAAGAAGAGGAGTCTTTCTTCTTCCTGTTGGGCTCTGCTGTCTTGGTAGGGCATGAGAGCGCCACCTTCTGGTGTCCTGCCTCTATTTAACTGAGGTTTCTGTTTATTAATTTTTTACATCCCTAAACCATCCTCTAGCTCTCTCCTGACTTTAAGGAGATGGTTCTGATCATGCATTTCTTAACCACAGAGAAGTCATAGGTAGTGGATGACTTCTTATGAAGAACCACATCCCTGGGAGGGAATTTAGATATTCATTGAGCCACATCTGTGTACCAGGGCCTACCCCTGGAGCTATATATGAGTGTCTTATTTAATCTGCACTGTATCTTGAAGTAGTGTTATTATGGCCATTTTATAGATGAAACTGATCCAGAAAGATGAAGTGATCTGACCCAGCTAGTAACTGGCAGAGCCCAAGTGGGAACTGGGCTGGTTTAGCTGCATCGTGCTGCCTTTCTGGGGGCCCACTGGGCCCCTGTGCAGAGGTAGCTCTGCAAACATAGAGGCTCTGAAGCATTCCCAGTAGGCCCTGCACAGGTCTTCCAGGGTGAACAGGTACCTTGACCTCACTTGTCCAAAGCTGAACTCGTATGTTTCTCCTCAGGTTGTAATGTACATCTTTAATCAAATGTCTGGTGAATGAATGGCTAAGCTGCAGCTTCTGAAGCCAGACCACATGGGTTTGAATCCTGGGTCCACCATTTACTGTGTGAGCTTGGGCAGCTTACTTAATCTCTCTGTGCCTCAGTTTCCTCATCTGTAAAATGGTGATGAGCACAGTACCTATTTATAAGGTTAAGGAGGCTAGAGCGAGTTCAATGATATGAAGTGCTTAAAGTTGTAGTTTGTGCATAATAAATGCTATGAGCATTGACCGTCATCATGATATTATCACCGTCATAATGACCATCATCGGAATGAAGTCTTGTAAGATATTGCTGAGTCCTCCCCACTCCTCACGCTCCATTCTTCTGGGACTGGGCAACTTTACTCTAAATGTTTCTTTCTCCCTAGTCCATTGCCTTCACCGTCACTGTCTCCAACCCACATGACTACAACTGCTTCCTACTTGCTCTACTGTGACTAGTATCTTACCTTCCCATTCATCACCTACACTGCACCTACACAGAGAGGTCTTTCTACCATCAAGTCTGAACATGTCATTTGATTAACAATCTGGTTTGTCTTCCCATTGCCCAGAGGATCAGCTCCTAATGCCTTAGTCTGGAATTTTCATTACTTCCTAATTTGACTCTTTCAGTGCTCTGTTTTGTCTCTCTTCTCACCTACCCTGTCATCCATTTGTCTCCACCTGCTCCACCTTCTCTGAAGATACTCCAAATTTCACATTCCCACAGCTACTGGTCTGCTCCCCTCCCAGATGCCATCCTCTTTCTCTACCTGGCAACCTCTTTCTCCTTTGCCTTTGTCCGTTAAGAGCCACTTTGAATTCTTTTCGGAAGACTTATGACTTGCGCTCTGGCTCCTGCCCCCAAGAAAAATGTCCAGCCCAGCACTCTTGACCTTCCTCTCAAAACTTCTGCTTTGTTCCCCTCAATTCTGTAAGTTTTTTACATATTTCTATATCCCCTGCTCTTGGCAGATGGTCTCACCCAGGAAAAGTGATTGGTAAATGTTGATTGATTGAAAGCGTACATAGCAGTTGGGGTTGGAATGAAGAACAAACTTCCCATCCTTTTTGTTTTTGGAGAAAGTCACGAGTAAAGAATGCACCCAGGTGAGTATGTTTATGGCTATGGATTCAACAAATGTCTTAAATATAGGTCTTAAAAGTTTTGCTTAGGTGGGTTCTAACTACGCTTTCCTTTCTACCCTGTTTGCCTTGAAGTTTAAGCTGCGGTGTGCATGCCTATAGGAAAATTGATTCTGTGAGCTTTGAACTTTTTTTTAATAAATTTATTCCACCATATTTTGTGGAAGTGCATCAGAAATCCAGGATGCTTGGAATTAAACCTTCAAAAGAACAGGAAGCATCACTTTTAAAAATGCAAATACAAATAAATGGGCTTAAGTCCTAAGGATTTTTTTTTTACATCTTTATTGGAGTATAATTGCTTTACAGCAATTAGATTACAGCAAAAGATTGATGTTATCAGGTATTAGTGAACGTATGGGTAATAGTATAGTTTTACATACTTTTGGTGGGATTGAAAATTACTGTAAAATTTTGGGAAGGGAATTTGGTCATTCTTTTTTTTTTTAAACATCTTTATTGGAGTATAATTGCTTTACAATGGTGTGTTAGTTTCTGCTTTATAACAAAATGAATCAGTTATACATATACATATGTTCCCATATCTCTTCCCTCTTGCGTCTCCCTCCCTCTCACCCTCCCTATCCCACCCCTCTAGGTGGTCACAAAGCACCGAGCTGATCTCCCTGTGCTATGTGGCTGCTTCCCACTAGCTATCAATTTTACGTTTGGTAGTGTATATATGTCCATGCCACTCTCTCACTTTGTCACAGCTTACCCTTCCCCCTCCCCATATCCTCAAGTCCATTCTCTAGTAGGTCTGTGTCTTTATTCCCGTCTTACCCTTAGGTTCTTCATGACCTTCTTTTTTTTTCTTAGATTCCATATATATGCGTTAGCATACGGTATTTGTTTTTCTCTTTCTGACTTACTTCACTCTGTATGACAGACTCTAGGTCCATCCACTTCACTACAAATAACTCAATTTCGTTTCTTTTTATGGCTGAGTAATATTCCTTTGTATATATGTGCCACATCTTCTTTTTCCATTCGTCTGTCGATGGACACTTAGGTTGCTTCCATCTCCTGGCTAATAAGCTCAAAATGGATTAAAGACCTAAATGTAAAGCCAGAAACTATCAAACGCTTAGAGGAAAACATAGGAAGAACACTCTATGACATAAATCACAGCAAGATCCTTTTTGACCCACCTCCTAGAGTAAGGGAAATAAAAACAAAAATAAACAAATGGGATCTAATGAAACTTCAAAGCTTTTGCACAACAAAGGAAACCATAAACAAGACCAAAAGACAACCCTCAGAGTGGGAGAAAATATTTGCAGATGAAGCAACTGACAAAGGATTAATCTCCAAAATTTACAAGTCCTAAGGATTTTAACATGACGGAAACCCAGGCCCAAGAGACTCTACGGTTTCCGCACCTGGGAGAGCCCTCTCCCATCTACCTCTGCTAACACAGACTTCTGGCGTGTGAGGGAATGTGTTTTGGATTTGCCTTCCAGTCTGTTAAAAAAAAAAAAAAAGACATCTTAGAATAAGTGGGTCAGGATAAAAATGATCTCAGCTTCACATTTGGATATACAACTGTTTGGGTTAAAATCTTGGAATTGCAGGTTGCAATGCTGTTCTTTTGCAGGTGATGACCCTGGAGTCCAGTGGAGACCAACAACTTGTCTGAGGGCCCTCTCCACAATCCAACCTTTGCACCCACGCCCCTCAAACCCCCACCCCTAGCCCCATGGTGCCTGAGCAGAGACAGAACTTGGGCTCTTTACTCTTCAGCCAGGGCTCCCTGTAGAGCCTGGGAGAACAATTTCTTCCTTTTCCTCTGGAGCCAAACCCTCTTCACTTCCTGGTTTAGCTACTCCATCGGCAGAGTCACACTTTGGGTCACTCCATTGGAAGCAGTGTTGAGATGCTCTTTAAGAGGAGGGGCCGTGGGAAAGAGCCTGGTAGCCTCAGAGGGGCCTCGTGCATGGAGTCGAGTTGCATCCTGAACCAGTGTTGGGCCCAGAGCTTCAGGCTCTGCATCCATACTTGGGTCGGGGCATCAAAAAAGAACCTTAGGCCAGATGCAGAGGAACAGGTCTGTTGGCTGATCTTTTCCAAAACATCATCTATGTAATAAGGGAGCAGCTGCTCTTGAACCATTTCCCAGGCTGAAGGGTTGAGTAAGAATTATTTAATTCAGGAAATATTTATTGACGACCACTACATTTTGGGTCCCGCACTATATGCTTTTGAAAAGCACACAGTGAGATTCCTGCCCTTAGCGGTCTCAAAGTCTGGTCGGGGAGACAGATGTATAGACAAAGAATCACTACACAAAATGTTGGGCCTCCTCCCTGCATAATGAGCAAAATGTGACGGGAATGAAAGTGAGGGAAAGACGACTCGCAGAGATGAGGCCTGAGAAGTGGTTGGAGGCATGGGTCGGATTAGGAAGAGAGAGATAAAGAGGGTTGCTGAGAGAGAGGGAGAGGGCAGAGGAGCAAGGCAAGGAGCATGGGTCAGCATGGAGAAGGGAAATGGGATGGGCACCACGTCCCCCAGGGTGGGATGTCCACGGGGTAGGAGAGGTGATGATATAAAAAGGAACCTGGGAGAGAAGACCTTGTACATTCTGGAATTAGGAGAGTTTCCTCTAGGTTAAACCTCACTGTTCCAAAAAGAAACAGTTGCCTATGACCTCAGCCCTAAATCCTTAGGATAAGGGCATACAGTACTTGACTTCTGGAGTCAATTAACAGAGAGCAGTAGCTGCTTTGCTTTTGTTGCAGGCTAATGATACCTGGTAACAGTGCTGTTTGTTTTAAAATGTACTGTGGTGTTTCAACCAAGGGATTGCTGGTGAAAACGATGGAAACTGAGAGACAAGACCAGTCCTGGACGTGCTTTCCTAGGCCTCCAAGGGGAGGGTCTCTTGACCCCTTCCCTTGTTTGACTCCTTCAGCCTGGCTCCAGTCTGTCCCTTGGTTTAGTAAGTTTTACCCAGGGGTCTGCCTTCATTTCCCACTGTCCAAAAGGGCAAACACTCAGCAGACTTCTGTCGACACCTGATTCATCCTGTACTTCTAGAAGAGAAGGAGCTGCCACCAGGGGCTGTGGGAATGTAGGCACAGAGGAGACCCAGAGACACGGGGCAAGGGGCTTGGATGGCAGGCCTGCATCGAGACAGTGGTGCTTCCTTTCTCTGCAAGATGCTGTGCACATGGCTCTGCCTTCTAGCCGCTGAAGGGAGCTCCTTTCAGAAGCTGCCGGGGCTGAAAATGTCTGTAGAGCCCCCAGAATCTAAACCTCTCATGTGATAAGTAGGAAAACTGAGGACTGAAGAAGTACAAAGTCGCATGTGTTTAGTTAATCTAGACATTTGGAAAAAAAAAAAAAAGTGTGGTGAAGTGACTGGGGGGACCAGTTGAGGCAAAGGGGCTTGGAAAAGAATCCTGTCTCTTAGGGCAGACTCCTATCAACAAGGTCATGAGAGACTAATGGATAGACCAGGAAAATGAGGGATTAGGATGCTGGAGAGGCCAGAGCACTGGCATCCTAGGACTGTATATTTTAATCTCTGTAGGCATGAAACATGGAAGAAAGCCACTAGGGCTTTGAAAGTGGTACTCCACTCAGGCAGAATTCTGTTCACTGCTCACCTGCCTCCCTCTAGTTAATTCCAACACATCCATTGGAACTCCATCCAAATAGTATTCTGCAGGAAGCTTTCTGGAATGCTCCTACCTATGTCAGCTTGCTTTATTGTTGGTCTTATAGCATCAAGTCCCTCTCCTTCAGAGAACTTATCCTAATTGTAATTTCCACCTAATTATTTCATTAACGTTTGTATCCTCCATTAAACTATAAGCTCCATGAGAGCTTGAACCATATCTTCTTTGGCTCACCATTGGGATCCCAATGCCAAACAGAGCTTCTGACACCTGATTTGTTGAATTAATGAATAAAATAATGAATAACATTGCTTGAGGATGAGTGGTTGGTAAGAGACTTAATTTAAAACTGAAAGTTAGTAATGACTACTGAGAAAAAAAAAAGAAGAAATATATCAAAAGCAAACAAAACAAGTTATGATACAGATGTGAGGCACTGGATAAGTTGGAGACCATGTTTTTATGGTGGTTTTGGTCTACAGTTGTGAAACTATATTAGTCATTCAATAGATATTTATTGAGATAAATAGATATTTATTGTTCAGCTTCATGTGAGTTATTGGGGACACAAGGATAGCTATGCCTCTCGTGGAATTTCCAGTCTAACCATGCCCTGGTGTAAGTGGGAGGGAGAGAGAGAAAGAAGGAGATAGAGGGAAAGTCTAACTGGGAGAACATGGAGAGAAAAAAGGCTGGGGTTCTCTGTGAGTTTAAACAGTACTTTTGGCAAGTGTGTGGGTACCAGAGAGTGAGAAAGATATAAATGTGACATCTAATTTAAAATTTCAGCCATGAGGCATTTCTATGTTTATCAGGTTTTGCTGTTGATGTAGATATCTGAAGTGGGATACAGATGAGGATCAAGAAAATTGGAGAGATTAAGACATTGTGAGTTCCATGTGTTGGATCACGCTTCCTTATAGTCATTGGCGTCATCCAGGATAGAAAACCCAAACAGACAACTTTGAGACCTCAGACAACTTTGAGACCAATACTTGGTGACAAGATATCCCGATACATATCAAAATATGAATGGGTGAGGACAAACTGTCAATTGTAACAAGATTTTCATGGCATTAAAACGTCATAGGAGATAGTGGAGGGAGGGCAAAGGGATTTCTGACATTTATAAGTAGAGAACCCCTAAACTATAAAGTGGTACTAACTGGTCATCTCATAGGCTATTATGAAGCCACCAGACAATGCTAGGAAGGGTCTTTTGCAGGCTGAAATCTGAGGATGAGTAAAAGGGCCATAATACTGTCAGATGGTTTGTATAGGGCTCTGGGCCCTGTTGATTCCCAAGACAAACAAGAAGAAACTCATTTCCAGGATGAAGCTTGAACTGAGGAGAAAATACTAGGAGTAAGATCCAAATTGAGCATGGCAGGGACAGTAGGAACAAAGGAAAGAGAAGGTCTGAAAAGAAAAGGGGAGGGTAAGGTCAGCAGGTCTTTTTATGGGGTCAGCATAATATTGATCCTGAAACCTGACAAGGACATTATCAGTTAGGAAAACTACAGACCAATCACTTCATAAGCATAGATGCAAAAGTCCTTCTTTAAATATTGGCAAATCAAATCCAACAATACATAAAAATAATAGTACATTATAACTAAGTGAACAATTCTCAGTATACAGGCTTGGTTTCTCATTATACACTCAATCCACATAATCTATCACTTTAACAGAAAAAGCAGAAAAATTGTATTATCACCTTGATCATTTCATGATTGCAGAAAAGGCATTTGTCAAAGTTCAGTATCAATTAATGATAAAAATTCCTAGTAAGTTAAAGATAGATGAGAATTTACTTAATCTTACAAAGACCTTCAGTTGATATATTCATAACAAAATACTGAAAAACTTAACTCCTGCAAATAGGAAGAAGACAGGAGTGTCTGCTACCCCACTCTTATTCAATACTGTACCGGAGGTAGTGCAATGAAGCAAGGGTTAGAAATAAAAATTGTAAGAATAAGAAAGGAAGAAGCCAAGCTTTTATTACTTGCAGACAATGTGATCTTGTTTACCTAGAAAATTCAAGAGAATTTAGAGAAAAACTATTAACGTTAGTAAGTGAATTTAGTAAGGTCTTTGGAGATAAGGTTAATGTATAGAAATCAACTGTCTTCATATTCCAAGTACAAAATTAAACTGAAAAAATTACATTAACATCAAAAATATCAAATACATAGGAATGAATCTAACAAAGACTACAGCAGGCTTCTACACGAAAACTAAAAATTTACTAAAGAAACGAAAGACCTAAATGAATGAAAGAATATATCATGTATTGTTGAGTCAATATTTCAAGTTGTCAGTTCCCTCAAAAATTGTATAGTTTATATACATATACACATACATACAATATATCTACATATATGGTTGTACATATACATCTATGATTTACAATCATATACATATATGATTGTAAATTCATACAGAAATGCTAAGAATCTGGAATACTCACAACAATCTTAAAGAAGACAAGTAAAATTGGAGAACTTATACTATCAGATATCTTCAATCAATCTATTAATGGTGCAAAAAAAGACAAACTGAAGAGTAAAATGTAACAAAGAGCGCAAAATCAAACTCACGTATTGATGACAAAAGTGGTAGTGCAATTCATTGGAGGAAACAATGGCCTTTTCATTAAAAGGTGCTGGGTCAATAGGATATCTACAGACAAAAAATTAATGGAACAGGACCACTCTTTACCAAGCATAAATGTAAATTCCAGATAGATTTTGGATCTAAATGTGACGTGTAAAACAATAAAGCTTTTTGAGAACATAATAATATGTATTTGAGAACTTTGGGTAAAGAAAGTTGTTTTTTTTTCTAAAAAGGACACAAACACCATTGAGCATGAAAGAAAAGAAATGATAAATCAATCTATATTAAAATTTAAGAAATTTTGTTCACTAAAAGTCAACTTTCAGAGTAGGATGTGATTATTTGTAACGTATATATCCAACAAGGAACTGCATCCAAAATACATTTTAAAAAATCCTATAGGGCTTCCCTGGTGGTGCAGTGGTTGAGAGTCCGCCTGCCGATGCAGGGAACACGGGTTCGTGCCCCGGTCTGGGAAGATCCCACATGCCGCAGAGTGGCTGGGCCCGTGGGCCACGGCCGCTGAGCCTGCGCGTCTGGAGCCTGTGCCCCGCAATGGAAAAGGCCACAACAGTGAGAGGCCTGCGTACCGCAAAAAAAACAAAAAAAAATCCTATAAATTAATAACAAGCAACGTACATTTTTATTACAATGATCAAATGCTCGCACTTAGAAATCCACTTGGCTCACATATTGATTCTTTTACTTGGACCTCAGCTGCACAGAAATGGATAATCCCTGGTTCCTAATGTATTATTATTGATTAATTCATGACTTTCCTTTATTCAGTTAATTATTTAATTATGTTATAATGCAATACACCCATGAACTAACCACCCTTTAAAAAGAACAAAAACATTGAATTTAACCTACATCTAGCCATATTTTCTTCCCTTTCCCCAACTCCCTGCTTCTTCCAACCCAAGCTAACCCACCCTGAATAGCATGTCCTTCTTGCCTAATTTCCTGTTTATTTAGTTTTGTTACATCATTATCTATTCCAAAAGATGAATGTATAGTGTTGTTTTAATTACCTATAACTTTATAAGAAGAATATCATGCTGTAAGTAATTTTGGAGTATTTTTATCATTTAATATTGTATTCTTTACTTCATCCAAACTTTTGTTTACACTGTTGTTTATCAATTTTGACTGCTATGTAATATTCCATTATGTGAATATTCCAAATTTTGTTCATCCTCTTTCCTATTCATGAGCATTATGTTGGTTCCAATTTCTATAATAAGTATTCTTGTATGCGTGAATTTCTCTTGGATCTCTGCCTATAGGTTTTGCTAAGTCACAGTGTTTGTGAATAGTCATCTGTATATTTGGTCATGATTGTCAGTTTGTTGTGGAGTTTTTCCAAATTATTTAACTTACCATATTTTATGAATTCTAACATGCACTTTTTTCCACGTTTTAAATTCTCTGAAATAGGAATGGTGTACAGTAAATGGTGTAGCATGGTTTTATTGTTGGCATTTTTTTTCTTTCTAAATTATACATAAAATAGTGACTTGCCTTAAAATCAATGAATGTCTTAAATTTGATAAGTATGATAATTTTCACTGAAACAACTCTTTTTACACATGTACTTTATCACCCCATACTTCATCAATTTATAAAATGTTAAAGTCTATAATTAAAATAACAGGTACAATTGACAAAAATAAGTGTGGGGGAAGGGACAATGCACTCTTGGAGAGCACAGAATTGGTGGCAGGAGCAGAGACAAGTAGTAAAGGGGAGTGCGGCCAGGCAGTACTTATGGGCACCAGCCAGGATGCACTATGCAGAGAACGGAGAGTGTCCACTTGTGAGTCAGTTAAATGGAGACTGATGGGGAGAGCTTCCACGAGAACACTACACTGGGGCTTCCCCCCAACACAAAGCTGTGAACTAGCCCTTTTCACAAGTTGGCCTGAGGAATTAGCAGGCCAGATGGAGTGGCAGGCAGCTCTTTTTGTAAATGGACTTCTGGTCCTCCCCGGACTGTTGCAGTAAGTTCAGATCAGTAACAAATCCTCTCTCCAGCAAAACACTTCCACTTCTTAGTTCATTCCTTCGAAAACCAAGAAGAGTAATATGATAACTTCAAAGAAAGAGCTACTACTGGATCTTCAGCAAAAATTTATTTTTCTTCTTTAAAACAAAGTACTCAGAGGGGTTTTCATTGCCTCAGCTTCCCATTCTCAAATATCATGATCTTCAAAGAACTGGGGCAACTGGAGCAGGTTTCCAATTCTGTGTATCTGTGGTTCTGAGATGAGCATTTCAAACTTCCAATCTGAGGATTTGAACTTGTTTTGTAATTTCCAAATCAGAAAGGCAGCATCATGCTTAAGAATGTGCCCGCAGGAATGAGAGAGACCCCATTCATATGGTTGGCACTACCACTTGCACACTGGTCCTGGCTGTCCTCACTTTGTGCCAACCTCACAGTATTGTTGCAAGGATTAATCACCATCATTCTGTCAACATGTTTTGCATTGTGCCTGCATGCAGTAAGCACCTAATAAATGTTATCTTTATTCATTGTCTAAAGACAGCAGTGAGGTGGGGGCATTAGCCTCTCATACTCCAAAAAACAAATTTGCTTGTCACATTGATTAGGAGCAAAACAAGAAGGTCTGGGATACTGCCAACACTTTCCCTGCAGTTTTCAAGTTCTCTTTTCCTAGGACTAGAGGCAGAAAGAATAGGGGAAATGTCATTTGGCAAATAATCTTCCCTCCTCCAGTTTTGTTTTATTATTATTTTCCTTCAGGCATTACATCAAAAAATGGGGAAAATTATTTTACAAAACTTCTTAGCTCAAAAAATGAAAACCACATTTCTCTGCCTGTGGCCTTTGACTTCTCTGAGCAGATGGCTTTGGCAGAACTCCCTGCCTCCACACCAGGATCAGTGGGCTCTCCTCCTTCCATTGATCACTGTGACACACCAGCAACACACCAGCAGTGCTGAGAGCCAAGGCTGAGCAGGGAAGCCAGGGCTAATGTGCAGACACAGATTCATTCAGGCTGGAATGAAATATTGCAGTCGCTGGCCATTTTCAAATATGTGTTCTGAAAATTTAAATCAGAGGATTCAAGAAAGGCCATTGAAATGAATTATGAGCCAGTTAAGATGTAATCACTTTGCAGTTAAAAAAAACACATATATTTTATTATTCAACCCTTACAATGACACTATAATGGACCATTATTATAGTAACTCACTTAACAAATGAAGGAATTGAGGCTTAGAAAATTTGAACGAGTTGTCCAAAAATACAGAGCAATCAAGGTGCAGGGCTACTACTTGAAACAACTGTTACACAGTGTCTGGGCTTCCAAGAGCTTGGGACTTGTGTTAGAAGGGATCTTAGTTATATCACTCCAAGTTCAGCTCCCGACTACTTCATTCTTAAAAATGCAGAAGATTAGTTATCCTATATGGAACTGCAAGGAAAGGAAGGAAGGAAGGAAGGGAGGGAGGGAGGGAGGGAGGGAGGGAGGGAGGGAGGAAAAAGGGAAGGAAAAAAAGAGAAAAAGAAAAGAGAAAAAAATAAAAGCAGTAGCACTGTGGCATCTGATGTCTCCACTAAAGAAACATCTGTGTATTCCCTTAAACCATGAGAAAGGATCCAGCTCTTTATCATAAATTATCTAGAACATAGCATAGGCTTTTCATAGTACAACACACAGAAAACCTTCACTAAAATCCTCTTTAGATACCTCTTCTTCTCCCTGAAGATTTAAATTCAGACAACTGCTAAACAACTCCCATTCTTCTTTCCATAGAGTCCTGTGACAGCCACTTTGCTCTCCCCTTTCTGTCCTGCAGTGGGTCCTCAGAAGTCTGGTCTCCCCACTGTGATTCTCCAGCCAGGAATTGGAGTGAACAAAATTCTCTACCATCTTACATGTAAGGCCCACTGCTCCCTTAAAAAGGGAGAATAAACAAGAGGAGCTTCATGAAAGAGTAAGTATAGTTGGTCTTGGAAAAAAAAAAAGGAATTATAAGTAGAATCTAGGAAAGGGGATAAGGCACCAGAAGAGACTGGGGTTGCAGGAGGACTTTTAGTCCCTAACTGAGATAAATGAGCTGAGATGAGGAACACAGAAGGGATGATCATGGATGTGTCCAAGAAGACATAAAATCATCTAGGAAGATGCATGGGAGGGAGTGGGAAAGGGAGGTTCCCTCCACCACCTACCTCTATATCTTACATTTACTCTAATCAGTGGATGGACGTTATGTCATGTTTGGTAAATGTATTTAAAGTTTAAAGAACATGGTACTAGATATGTGAGCACCCTGGAATGACCCTTTTTAGGGAGCATGGGGACCACAGGCTTTGGGGGGCTTATTGGGGAACCATGGCAATTGGGAAGCTCGGTAACACCCAGTATTCAGATGCCAAGTCAGAGGCCCACCCCGTTGTACCACGGCTATCTCTCACGTTAGCTGGGTGATTCTAACATCTCAATTGTTGATGACGTGAAAAACTCAAGGAGGTAAGCCACATACTTGTGGGTTCTTAAACATTTTGATAGTTTGGCTATTGTACAGGCTTTTATTAAACCCAGATCTACAGGCACACATGCAAATAAATAGCTCTGAAAAGAATTTTTCTGAGCATCAAAAGATATTTGGCTTAGCACCTCCTGCCCCTTCATATCCTGGTTGAGGGAGAGGGAGGAGGGGAGGTGATTAGCCTTTCCCTGGTTCACTGAAGGTAATAACTCAGTGCCATTGGGCTCGTGTGCTGGGCAGTGGTATCCCTGCCCTCTGAGTCACTCCGATTATGTGATTTTGGAATTTAGCACAGGAGAATCCCTGGTGCCTTCAGTAGTTTCCATGGGAATTCAATAGGTTTTCCACTTCTTGGTTTGATGAATTAGGGGTGGTGAAGTTCTATATTATAGCATAACCCCTCCATTTGCAAGATTTCGAACATCCATTGAAGGGTAAGGCTTGATGAATACTTACTGAACGACTGACAGAGTGAATCGTGGATGAATGAGTGAATGGACTAATGCAGGGGGACCTGGGTTCCATTATGATTTCTGCAATGAGATGTTGATTGTGGTCGCAGACCTCACAGTTCCCCAAGGAGGAGTACGATCACTTCAGAGCCTTTGCAAGGTGAGCTCGGCCCAGGGTCCTTGGCTAGAAGCTATAAATGAACTTCCCGTCCAGCCGTGATGGTGCTTCTCCTTCCGGTTGAGGCCACAGCACAATATGGCTGATAGGGGAGGGGCAGGATAAGCTGAGGGCATGGCCCACCTGGGGAAACTTGGTGGAGATCTTCTGTCCAGAGCCACAGCTTGCTGGAAATGGCTACACGGAGGAGCACGTCTTCCTGTGAATGGAAGGGTTTGGCCCTACCACTGGGATCCTGCCGTGCATTCAAGGGTTTAGCAACAAATGCAGCTGAACAGCTGGAGATGTTCGAGATTTTCTGAGTCTATCTGTGACCAAATTGCGAATCTGACACTTGGATTTGTTAAGGAATAACATATGCCTTTTAAATAATTAATAAAGAATATTATGTTAGAAAAATCCACCCCTATTAAATAAAAGGCCCAGCTGACAACAGCTGAAACGACTTGAATAACCATTTTGAATACTCATTTCTTTCCCGTTGATCTGGTACATTACAACTCTCACCAAAGTTCTTTATGTGCACAGATCTCTCTCTGAGCTCTTTATTTTTTCTCTTTGATCATATTTTGGGGTCAGTACCACACTGCCTTAATTATTACGGGATTAATATTGGGTTAGATGTTCCCTCTCTCTGCTCTTCTTTTGAAGTATCCTGTTTACTCTTGGAAATTTATTCCAAACGCATCTCAGGATCAGCTTATCAAGTTTTAAGAAAAACTCTGTTGGGGTTTGGATTGGAATTACACTGAATCAATAGATTGACTTTTAGACAATTGACATCTCAACGGTTTGCTTTGTTTCTATGATCACAGTATATTTCTCCATTTAGTTGGGCCATCTTTAGCATCTCTTATGCCATTTAAATCTTCCTACAGAAGCTTACATGCTTCTTGTTAGAATTATTATTAAGTTCTGATACTCTCTACCATTTTCAATGTCAGTGTCTTTTAAATTAGACTTTCTATTATTTGTTGGTGGTCAATAGATATTTAAAATTTAAATAGAAAATAATAAATAATGTAAATGAATAAATAAATTCTGTGTATCTTTTCTAATAATTTATATATATGTTCTTTAGGTTTTTGCATATAAAGAATCACATCATCTGGAATTAATGACTGGTTTATTTTCTCCTTGCTAATCTGTCTGCACTGAATTGATCATTTTCCTGCCCTTATTGCACTGTTGTAGAAATCCAATACAATGCTGAGTAGAAGTAGGAATAATGGTAATATTTCTAATGTTTCTTCATTCGTATAGGATTTGCTGTAGTATTTTTACAGATACCTTTCATTAGATTATAAAAGTGCCTTTATACTGGTAGTTTACTAAAAGTTTATAATCATGAACATATATTGAATGTTATCTCAGGGTTTTTCTCAATCTATTGAAATAATTATATATTTTTAAAAGCTATTAATATGGTAAACAAGGTATTTTATACACAAGTCATTCAAAGCCAGGTTTATTATGGTGGTTGTCTTTTTATATGGTGTGATTCAATTTGCTAATATTTTATTTAAAGTTCTTTAATCTATACTAATGTTAAATGGTAAAGCAATGTTATATATTTATTTCTTCAAAATGTCAGTGTTTGGTTTTAAAATGAGCTGATATGAATATTTTTTCTTCCCATTTGTTGGAATAGTGATAAAAGATGGAGATGATTTGTACCTGAAAAACTTGGTAGATCTTACTGGTAAAACTATTTAAGCTTATGTTTCTTTTCTTCTTCAGAAGATTTATAACTGTTGTTCAATTTTGTTATTCTTTATTTCTCCTAGTGTCCATTTTGCTAAGTTATTTTTTAATGATTTTTTTTCCATTATTCTCTGTTTTTAAACCTGTTGGCATCTGTCATATTTTCAATCTCTGTTTAAAATGATTTATATCTTCTTTTATGTTCAGAATATTATTTATTTTAGTTTTCTTTTTTTTCCTTAATCTCACTAGAAATATTTGTTTAGTTTTGTTTGTTTGTTTGCTTTGTTTTACCTAAGAAACAACTCTTGGCTACATTCATCTTCTCTATCATACTTTTTTTTGAGATCATTCTGTTGTCCTTTTCCTAATTTTGTAATTTTCAGCCTTCAAGTTTTAGCCTTTCTCTTTTTCTTTTATAAGTATTTAAGGGTACAAATTTTCCTCATAGCACTACTCTAAATGCTGATGGTATTATTATTATTATTATTGTCTAATTCTATGGATTTTAAATTTCCATTATAATTTATTACTTAAGTCATAAGCTATTAGTAGTGTTTTTTAAATTCCCAAATATGCGAGTCTTTAAGTTTAGATATTTGCTCAACTTATTACAATGAACAAATACGAACTGTATAATACATATATCCTGAAATTTATTGATACTCTCTTTATGACCTAGTGCCTGATCAAATTTTGTAACGTTCCTTGTGTGCTTGAGAATAATCTATATTCTCTAAGTGTTGGATACAAATTTAATTGAGTTGTTTACATTTCTAATATCCTTGCTAATTTTTGTCTTCCTGACATATCTATAATCAAGAGAAGTATTTTCAAGTTCCTAATACACTGATGATTTTCAGATCTCCCTGGAATTCTACCAAATTGGCTTTGCATATTCTGAGAGTATTATACTAGGTGTAGACACCTTTAAACTTCTTATATCAACTTGAGTCTTGAATATTTTATCACTGGGTAGTGACTCTCTGGATACCTAATAATTATTTATTACCTAAAGCCCACTTTTTGCAGCAGCTTTCTTTTGGTTAGAATTTTCCTGACATACCTTGGGCAGAGTCCAGAAAATGGATGTCTAACCCAGAAAGTAAAAATTTACTTACGTGCTTCTGAGAATAGAATTTTAATACAAAGAACTGGCTACAAATATGATGGAGGAAATAGAGTAGCCAAAGGAGAAAAGTGAGTTAACCCCAATATTAGCAACTGCATGAGGCCATTTCCAGTCATAAAGCTGGAGAAGCAAATGCAAAATGGGCAGAGCCCACAGTGCCTGTGTTGCTGGCACCACTGCTGTGGGAACCAGCATGAGCAGGAAGCAGGCGTCGTCTGCGCTCCCTGACTCTTTCTGCTGCTGCCGCTGCTGGTGCATTGTTTCCGTGATTTCCTTTTTATATAGTTTTATTCTACCCTCTGCATTCCTTAAAATTATATTTTGTATTTAATTATTTTTCACTTTATTAAAAGGCATGATGCTGTATATAATCTCCCCAGGTTTATTTTCACATTTAATTGTCTATAGCTAAAGTTTATTTATGTTGTAGCATGCATGTCTCTTTAGTTTGTTTACGTTTCATTGTGTAAGCACACCAGCACTTATTCATGTACTCTCCTATTGATAAGCATTTGGATTGTTTTCAGAATTTCTGTGAGTGGTACTGCTATGAACGTCTTGTGTGAAAGTTTGTTTAAGAATATATAAACAAGTAAAATTGTGGATATAAGGTAGATGAATATTCAACTTTATTGGTTAATGAAGAATTGTTTTCCAAAGTGGTTTCACCAGTTTATAAGCCATCATGATTTCATAGGTAGATGGTTAGACAGATAGATAAGATAGATACTGTTTGACAGTGCTCTAAATATTATTAATAAGGTAAAACCATAAGTTTTAAAACACAAAGAGTAGGTGCATATAGCCTTGCCTAAGATCGCAACCACACTTGCTGTATAGGAAATTTGGGCCCTTCCTTCTGCAAAGGGAGAGTGGAAATTCTGAAGCTGGAACAATTGCTTTTATGTGGTAGGACATTCAGGTCAACTGCTTAATGATTTTTTTAAAAAATTATGTTTATTAAGGTATAACTTACATACACTAAAAATCAGTCTTTTTAGGTATAGTTCTATGAGTTTTGACAAATATTTACAGTTGAGTAATCACTACCACAAAGTATAGAACAGTTCATCATTCCAAAAAGTTTCCTTGTGCCTCTTTGTAATTAACCCCACCCCCATCCATAGCCCCTGGCAACCATTAATCTGATTTTAATCTCTATAGTTTTAACTTTTCCAGAAAGTCAGAAATAAATCATGTAGTATAAAGCCTTTGTATCTAGCTTCTTCCAGTTATTATTCAAGATAATGTTTTTGAGACACATCTATGTTGTTGTATGTATCAATAGTTCATTTTACTGCTGAGAAGTATTCTGTATATGAATGAACCACAATTCATTTTTCCATTCACCTGTAGAAAGACATTAGCGTGTTGTTTACCGTTTTTAGTGATTGTGAATTAAGCTGCAGTGAATGTTTGCATACAGGTCTTTGAGTGAGATTTGTTTTCATTTATATTGGGTAAATGTCAAAGTGTGGAATTGCTGGATTTTACGGTAAATCTCTATTTAACTTTATAAAAAACTTCCAAACTGTTTTCTAATATAATTTTATAATTTTGTACTCTACCCAAAATACATGAACATTCCAGTTGTTCTGTATCTTTTCTGTCAGTCTTTCTAATTTTAGTTAGGTAGGTATGTAAAGATATCTTATTATGGTTTCATTTTCATTTCCCTAATGTCTAATGATGTTGAGCATCTCATCAGATGCTTATTTGCCATGTGTATCTCTTCTTTAGAGAAGTGCCTGTATAAGTCTCTTCATTTTTTAATTGAACTGCTTGTCTTCGTACTGAACTTTAAGAGTTTTTTTTTTGTATAGTCTAGCTACAAGTCCTTTATCATGTTTGCTTTGCGAATATTTTCTGCTAGTCTGTGGCTTGTCTTTTCATTTTCTTAACAATGTTTTTTAATGAGCCAAGTTGGAAGAAACATTACCTAGTTTCAAGACTTACTGTAAAGCTCGAGTAATCAAGACAATGTAGAATTGGTATAAGATGAACACATAGGCTGATACAACAGGATAGAGTGTCAATTGATTTTCAACCAAAAATTCAGAGTAATTAATTGAGAAATGATAGTATTTTCAACAAATGATGCCAGAATAAAAGGCCAACTTTGTGAAAAAATCAAATGAAACAAAGCCTTTAATTCATCCCTTGCACCACACATAGAAATCAATTTGAAATGGACCATAGACCTAAAGATAAGACCTAAAATGTAACATTCTAGAAATAAAACATAGGAGAACATTTTTGTTATTTTGAGTTAGGCAAAGATTCCTAAGTACAAACTATAAAAGAAAAAATAAATTGGGCTTAAAATTCAAATTTTCCATTCAATGACTTTAACCTTCAGAGTACCATATGAAATAGAGAGGATAAATATTATCATCTCTTTTTTACAGATGAAGAAATTGAAATACAGAGAAGTTTAGATCACAAAGCTGGGAAGTGGTAAAGAAAGTGATCAGATATGGGTGTTGGCTCCACGGGCAGGCTTTTGCCTCTCCATAAAGGCAGAAATCTACCTACCTGTATTCAGTCCAAATGCAAACATAAGTAAATTTTATTAACTGTGCCACGACTCTGTTAAAGATAATTGCAAACTGGATTTGTGTTTATACATATAGGATCCTTATCTATTGTGTATATATTGACAGATATCTGTGCAGCGATTTAATCTCACGGGCTTTTGGCTTGACTGGTGTGAGGTCACCCCAAAATGGACTTTTCCCAATGAATCTCCAAATTGATCTGATAGGAAACAGCAGTTACCAGCTAATTTGTGGCTTCCAGGGAGAACAAAACCTGACATCAGCAAGGGCTTGGCATTGCCGACTTTGCCATAGGGCTTTGGTGACCACACTGACAAGAACTCAACACCCACAATTCACCCAAGTTGTATACTCTCAGATATCGATATGCAAGATGACTTATGTTACATGGACCTACATCCCCTATGACTTTCTCTCTTCCCTGATGCCTGGTGTTCTGCTTGATTCTGAAAGCAGTATCTGAAAAAATTCCACCAACAGAGATCACCACGAAGTGGACTGGAAACCATGCCAAAGCTCAATATGGAGGCTTTTATCAAATTGTCCACTGAAAACTGAGTTGGAAGGGCAGAGAGAGGGTGGTGGTATCCTGAATCCAGCATGGAAGCTCTCAGGGAGTTGAGAACAAGGGTAGAAATCAACACAAGAAATCATCTATCATTTGCAAGAAGATTGGATCTCTTCCATGCATTCTTTCCTTTTTCTTTTTATTTCTTTTTTAAAAAAAAATAGATTTACGGTTTTTGAAGTGGAATACTCAATGTAGACTTAGAGTCAAATAGCTGATGGCTGATGAAAAAAAAAAGCTTACCTTTCTCTAATGCAAATACATATCAAACAATTACCCTTTCTTACCATTCCATGCCAAAATTTCTGTTTAAGTTCTATGATTAAAAAAGAAAGTATTATATACAGTCTACCAAGGGATAGATTCCTGATTTTAGTTGTCATATTAAAGTAACAGAGATTAAAGCAGGCTTTCAATTCTAAATTCTGTTTGGTACTGTGTCCAGCACAAAAGTATCTTCTCTATTGCAAAAATCAAATCAAATCAACCAAACAAGAGCACTTATCCTCAACATGGTTTGGTTTGAATCAGGCATCTGCCCCTGGATCAGTCGGGTAGAGGAGAAGAGCTGGATCACATTCACGGGGCAAGGTCCCAGCGTGTCATGATGCTCTTTAGACAAGGAGAACTCATTGCCTTCCAAGCTGTCACTTTGTTAGTTATTTACTATGTCTCATTGTCCACCCCTAACCTGTACCTTCAGCTTCTACTACACTAAACTTCCTTTGAATCCTGGCTATGTCTTATTCTTTTGCATCATCAATCTCTTGAATATACTCTTTACCCTAAATGAATCTGCCTGGGAGACACCAATTCCTCTTTTTAGAGATAGCTTAACCATCATCTTCTCTAAAGAGACTTCCCAGATTCTCTCCATCATACTGCCATCTAGGACTGAACCAAGTTCTTCTCCCTGAGCATCCTGAGTGGCATTTGCTTGCTTTTCTTGTGGTGTTGCGTTACACAGTATTGCAATAGCTGGGCCTCTGCTCTGTTCATTCATGCCTTTCCAACTCCTTGGAAATCATTAGGCAAAAGTGAATTTTTTTTTTAGAGTGAATAATGAAATCAGTCAACCAATTAATTACTTATTTTAGACTTGGCATCAAAGTTTACTTGTTCCTTGTTTATGCCCCAATCCTAGTACTCTAAGTGGAATTTGTGTTACTTTGTAATTTACATGATTTTTCTTTCAGTTGACACAAATGTTGCTATGTATTTAAAGTATTTAACTAAGGACAAAAGTAAAATCAGAAATATTTTCAAAGAAAGAGGTCATTTTAATAGCCCAAACTTTTATAGTGAATTCTACATCCCAGAATGGTCCTAAGAATACTACCTGTATTAAATCATTAAATCCTTATACGAACCCTATGGTGTGGGGTTATTGTTATCTCAACTTTACAGATGAGGAATCTGAGCTACAGAGAAGTTAAGCAACTTGCTAGGAAGTGGTAGCATTAGGATCAGATGTGCACAATCTTGTTTCTGGTGCTGTGCTCTTAACCAGGAAGGTTGTCAGCCTCTGTCAGAGATATCAAGAGCCTCAGGTAACATAGTTTATGTGTTTAAGCATTGCACTTAGCTCATATTTCTTAGAATCCCCATGGAATAAAGTCAAACATATAAAGGAAGGATTGGAGCTGGATTCCTGGGTATATAACCTGTGCAGTTGTATAAGGCTCTGAGCTCAGGAATTGGAATGCTCTGCTGTTGCCATCTTGAAATTTTAAATAATTTTTTAATGAAGGGGTCTTGTGATTTTATTTTGCACTAGATCCTGAAAATTAAGTTGGAAATGTTAAAAAATTTCCAAAGAAGCACTTGTGAAATACATGAGTATTTATTTTATGAACTGTGTGTAATAATGACTAAACATTTTTTCCAGAGAATGAAAAAGTGAACTCTTTCAAATAATTTTAATCATTTTAGACATCCAAATTGTAACACTGGGTAAGATAATCAAGATAACTCCCTTTCGAATGCGAGCATCCCTTGGGACTAATTTCCTAAAAACATGTTTTCCAAAAGATGTCTAAAAGAATAATCAGCCTTTCCTTTTCTGGCCATACTGTTAGAGGGCAGAGGGGACAGATACAGGGTCCAGGGAATGCAAATGAGCAGCACGGGGGTAGATGTGGGAAAGTATGAGAGATAAGGCTGAAAAGGAAAGCCAAACAGGGCAGTGAGGGGAGCTTGGGTTGATGAGGTCCTTGAAAGGGGTATTGGAGAAAATGACTGGGGATTCCTAAAGACACTGTAGTGAAAGATAAGTTGCATCTATGACTGATTGGCTATGAGTCAGAGGGAGAGTTGGATAACTCTGGGATCTCGGACCGAAGCAACGTGGAAATGTGACGGTACCTTGAAAAGTGATGGAATAATTCTATTATAGTCAACCTTGTATGTCTTTCCTCTTTTGTCAAATTGTAAGTCCCCTGAAGGCAGGTTCTGTTTCATCTGTGCAGTTCCCACATGCTTAACATGGTGCACCAAACAGAGTATAAATGAATCATGCCTTGTCATAGTTCACAAAGTGTGGTGATGGCCTCTTCAGTTAGGCTGTGAACAACTATGATCAATGATATCAGTGAGGCTTGAGAAACATTGTGTGGATACAATGGTATGGACCATATGGGTAAATCAAAACTATGTTGGAGACTCTTTCATCTCATGGAAATCCTGTTTATTTCATTGCATAAAGGTCTTTTACTACTGAATAAGAAACACTTCAAATGTAAGTAGGCTGACGGAGGTATCCGAAAAGGTAAGACACAGGAAAAGACTAAACTTTTCAAAAGAATTATTGAATCACTGCTCCTTCATTTCCCTCTGGTGCTGTTCTTACAAATCTAGATTAGAGATTTTACCCACCACAATGAATTTCTCATGATGTGATGCTATTTACAGCAATGTTTTGGAACACCAAATATACATAAATTAATCGTAATCCTAATTCCACAGCATGTATGCCAGTTATTAAGACATTGTCTCTCTCTTCTGAACCTACCTTCCTATACTTGGCTTTGTGATGATGAGGCTGGACTCTGAAACTCCATTTCTTTGGGTCAGCCGCTCCCTGTTAAACTCTGCCACTAGACGGAGCTAGAGGAAGACCCCCAAGGCTAGAAGAGAAGGGACTTTTTCTTTTCTGTTTCCTTTCCTTTAAAGGTCACCCCAGCCTCACTTCTGGTAAAGAGCAAGAATATATTCCAAATTAAAAATTTGATGGACACATATGGAACACTGTACTCAGTAATTATAGAACAAACATTCTGTTCAAGAACACATGGTATATATATATATATATATATATATATATATATATATATATAAAATTGACCAAGTATCAAGCTTTAGAGCAAGTTCCAACAAATTCCAAAGAATCTGTAACATGCAGAAAAAATTTTCCTCCCATGATGTAAGGTAACTAAAACCAACTTCATATATTTTGGAATAATAATAATAAAGAAACGACCCAAATTAAAACAAATAAACAAACAAAAACCACTCCTCTGACTACCTCATGCGCCAAAGGAGACATGGAAAAAAATTTTTAAATGCTTAAAATTTAGTAAAAATGAAAATACAACCTATCTAAACTTATAGTATTTAGCTAAAACAATGCTTTTTTATTTATATTAGAAAGGGAAAAAAGCTTACATTATTGAGCTAAGTTAAAAGAAAAAGAAGTTAGCACAAGATTAGCAGATGACAGAAGAAAGGAAATAATAAAGTAAGAGCAGATATTAATGACAGAGAAAGCAAATATACAATAGAGATCATTAGTCAGGTCAAAGTTGTTTTTTCTTGAAAGAAACCAACGAAATGAGCAAACTTCTAGTGTGACTGATTAATATGACATAAGGAAGAGAGAATGAAAAGACACAAATGAAAACTATTTAGAATAAAAAGAGGGGCTTTAGAGATTGAAAAGATAAGACACTGTTATGTACTTCATGTCTTTTTTAAGTGTAAACAACTTGCCATCAGTGGAGTCCCCTATCACTCAATCTACTTCACTTAATATGTAATTTTTGAACACCTCCTCTCTCCAAGGCACTCTTCTATACTCTAGGGATTCAGTGGTAAAAAAAGATAAGTCCCTATTCTTATGGACTGTATATGTCAATAGCAGGGGGAGACAGAAAAATAAGATTCTTTTGGAAAGTGGTGGGACTGTGATATCAAACAGAGTGATGGCATTGTAGGGGTGGTAGACCAGCTTCAAACTGGGTAGTCAGCAAAGCCCCTTACTGATGGAGATGTGTGCTAGGGTATAATGGGTGAAAACAAGCCAGCTGTGAAAATATATGAGGGAAGAATATTCCACACCAGTGCTGTCCAACAGAACGTTCTGATGATGGAAATAGTCTATATCTGTGCTGTCCAATATGGTAGCCATGAACCACGTGTGGCTGTTGAGTGTGACTAAAGAGCTGAATATTTAACTTAATTTAAAATTTAATTAATTTTAATTAAAATAGTCGTGTGTATGCCGATAAGTACAAAAACATCTAAATTTAAAAAATCAAATTCATAGAGAAACATGTTTACTGAGCCACTCATGAATACAATAAAAAGGTTTAAATTAAATGTTTACTTAAAAATCTTCTCATGAAGAAAAGAGGAAAGTAAATTTTAATTCCAATCTTACACAGAATGTTCCAGAAAAGTAAATAAAGAGGAAATACTTCTCAAATTTCCTTGATAACAAAGCTGGACACACGAACCATATAAGGTGAAAGGATTTTACAGACCAATTTCCCTTGTGAACATAAAAACAAAAGTCTTAGATATAATATTAGCAAAATATATCTGGTTTTATATATTTGACTTTAATAGCACCAGACAGATATTTTGCATAATTATAAAAAAGAATTATATTTGGCCAAGGCAATGAACATAATATGATTTGAATTTTCCAATTAATGCTGTGTGGAGAATAGTTTTGAAAGGACCAGAATCAAATCAGAGGAGCTGATGAAAGACAGCGGTGAAACTGAGTTTCTGTCTGGATATGTTGTGTTTGAGGGACCTGAGAGACACCACTTGGGAGAAGTCAGATGAGCAGGGGGTACTGAGTCAGGTCTGAGTGCGGGCACAGTCCCAGGGAGATCTACACTGGATGCGGTGGGTCTGTGGGAGAGGAGCTGCAGGAAAACACTGCCTCCCTGCTGTGGGTTATGTCCAGTGCTCTTCCAGAACCCAGGACTGAGAGAGAAGGAGGGTGGAAGAAACACAGTAATTAGGGCAACACAAAGTCCTACATGCCTTTCTCAACTTTGGCAGATCTGGTGGAAGGCATTTCCGGCTTGTCACAGTTTATATTTTCTTTCTCTCCCCAGCAGAACATAGCTAGGAAAGAGCACCACATGTTTGAACTGGGTGTAAATCAGAAGGAAGGTGGTTCACAGGAGATTTCGGTCCAAATAATAGGTCAGACCTTTTCAAGCTCCATAAAAAAGAGTCATAAAGATCAGTATCTAAAAAAACCTGAATTCCATTATCCACTAAAGGAAATTTGAAATCACCCAGGGCCCCTGTACGCTTCATTTTATTGGGGGACAGGTGGGAAGAGAAGTGGATCATATCTCATTCTTTCAGTAGGTTTTAGAATCCAAGAATCATAGGATCTCATAGCTAAAGGGTATGTTTGAGGTCAATTTACCTGACCTCCCTTCAAAAACTTGAAATAAATCTTCACCAGCAGCACTGCAAGAAAGAATTCCTTCATTGCCCCTAGGACAAGCTAATGTTCTGGGACCACTTTGGAGCCATGGAAGAAGTGGAATGGTCCCTCAGAGTAGCAGTGGGAATAATGCACTGCATGCATGCCAATGAGGGAAAAATGATCTCAGCAATAACGCCCTTCCAGTGTAAGCTGGGTTACATGTGGGTTTTGCAAAGAAAATAAAAGACTGCAAATTAAGAAAAAGGAGTCTAAAGCAGAAAAACAGAAATTGAAGGGGGGTTATCATCATACTTTACCCCTTCTATCTACATCAGTAAGAGGAACTCTGCAGATAGCACATCATATATATTAACAAAAACCTATTGTTGAATACTTGCACATTTAAACCTCTACAAATCATCATTAAACCCATATTGTGTCTGATAACCAGAAGAGGTAAATGACTTGCCCAAGTTCACACCTTTAGTAGGCAGAAGAGTGTAGAAGCCAAACACAGTGTTCCTTGTGGCATATTTTCTTCCAGAAGAGGAGCCCACTTATTATTGAGAACACATTTTAAATTTATTTTTATTGTGGTAAAATATATATAACCTAAAATTTGCCATTTTAACCACTTTTAATTATATAATTCAGAGGTTTTAATTACATTCACAGTGTTTTACAACTAGCACCACTACATATTCCCCCAATTGTTTATCACCCCAAACCCAAAAGTCTGTAACTATTAAGCAGTAACTCCCCCCTCCCCTCCTCTACTTAGCCCGTGATAACCTCTAATCTCCTTTCTGTCTGTATAAATTTGCTTATTTCATATGGAGGGAATCATACAATATTTGTCCTTTAAATCTGGCTTATTTCAATTGGCATCACGTTTCAAAGTTCATCCATTTATCATATGTATCAGAACTTCATTCAGTTTTTATGGCTGAATAATATTCCATTGCACATATATATCACATTATATTTATTGATTTATCTCTTAATGGCCACTTGGGTTGCTTCCACCTTTTGGATATTGCAAATAATGCTGTAGTAAATATTGGTGTACAAGCATCTGTTTGAGCCCTGTTTCAGTTCTTTTGGGTATATTCCTAGAAGTGAATTTTCTAGTTCATAGAGAAATTCTGTTTATTTTTTTGAAGAATGACTAAACTGTTTCCCATGGTGGCTGCACCATTTTACAGTCCCACCAGCAGTGTATAGGTGTTACAATTTCTCCAAATCCACTTGTTATTTTCTGGGCTTTTTTAAAATAGCCATTTTACTAGGTGTGATGAGGCATTTCATTGTGGTTTTGATTTGCACTTCCCTTGACCAATGGCACTGAGTATCTTTTCATGTGCTTGTTGGCCATTTGTATATCTTCTTTGGAGAAATATCTATTAATGTCATCTGCCCACTTTAAAATTGGGTTTTTTTCTATTTGTTGTTGAGTTGTAGGAGTTCTTCAGATATTTTGGATTTAACCACTTATCAGAGGTATGATTATAAATATTTTTCCTATTCCATGGGTTTCCTTTTCACTCTGTTGATAGTGTCCTTTGATGCACAGAAGTTTTTAATTTTGAGGAAGTCCAGCTTTCTTTTGTTGCCTGTGTTTTTTTTTGTCATATCCAAGAAATCATTGCTAAATCCAAATTCATAACTTGTTTTCCCTATGTTCTCTAAAAGTTTTACAGTTTTAGCTCTTATATTTAGGTCTTTTATCCATTTTGAGTTAATTGTTTATATGGTATAAGGTAAGAATCCAACTCTATTTTTGTATATGTATATATTCAGTTTTCCCAGCACCATTGGTTGAAAAGACTGTCCTTTCTCCATTGTATAGGCTTGGCATCCTTGTTGAAAAGTATTTAACCATGTGTGTAAGGATTTATTTCTATGCTATCTAATCTATTGGTTTATATATCTGTCTTTATGCCATTACCATATTGTCTTCATTACCCTAACTTGTACTACATTTGGAAATTAGGAAGTGTGAGACCTCCAAATTTGTTCTTCTTTTTCAAGATTGTGTTGGCTATTCAGGGTCCCTTGAGATTTCATATGAATTATAGGATGGATTTTTCTATTTAAGCAAAAATATCATTGGGGTTTTGATAGAGATTGCATTGAATCTGTAGATCACCTTATGTACCATTGATATATCAATAATGCCAGGTTTTCCAATCCATAAACATAGGATATCATTCTATTTATTTGTGTCATAGATAATTATCCACAGAATAATATTAACAGTGAGGATGAATATTAATGAGAAAAAAATCACAGAATTACAAGATGACCCAGTGGCACAACTAGGAATAGATTATCAAAAATGAGATAGTCACACTTCATAAGAGAATAAATGGGGAATTCCTGGAAAAGACCTGTGTATACTCACAAAAGTTACTTTTTAAATTATGAATAAAACTGACAGCCTCTCAAAAATGAAAGATTAAATATAGTGTGTACAAACATTTTATTTGTAATAGATTTTTCCTGAATTTGTATGTAAAAACTATGATTTTGACATTTTATTTCTTCATCTATACAGTAGGGGAGTGTTGGAAAAAGCTAATCATACCAGATAATCTCTTTCTTCCTTTTCTCTCTAAGTTAATTATTCTACTTCCTTCCAACTCTAAACTCCACTTCCAACCATTCCCTGCCAGTTTTTTCCAAAGAAGCTTTAAATTTCCAAATTCAAATACACAGGGATGAGGAGGTCTTAACAATTTGTTGCCAATTTCTGAGATAAAAGGAAAAAGCTATGTCCTAATTATCATCTCTCATTCTTCCCACATTTCTAATGACCAACTCTTCCTCCTTGGACAGTATCTGAGGGCACCTCTCTTTAACACACTTTTCTAGAGGGACCTGATGTCTTTCCACAGTCAACTGAGGACAAAACTTAGCCAGGCAATGGAGTATATGACTCAATGCAGATGGAGGCAAGGCTGACAGTTCGGGACCAGTCCACTGTCACTGAGTCACAGATGGCCAGCACTGAAGGAAAGGAGCAGCTGTGTTATGAGGTGAGCAGAAACAAGTAATCAACCCAACACATCCATCCATGGTGCATGTGCACATCTGCTACTGATTCCCTCATTTCCTTTTCCAGGGAGAAGTGTGTGTGTGTGTGTGTGTGTGTGTGTGTAAGAGCAATCTAAGCAGGTGAGAACTTCCAGCAAGCAGACCACAGAGGAGGGATGTGGGGTAACAGGGAAAGGCATAGTGGTGCGAGTTAAGTGGAGGCTGCTAGGAAAAATGCTCTCCCATGACCGCTGCTGGAAGAGGAGGGCAGCTCATGCCTTTTCTTTTTACCTTTAACAAGCAATAAGTGTTTACTTTTTAAAAGAGTTTGAGGGGTTGAACTTCCAGCCCTAATCTGTGCAGATAGGTGAATCTGCCTCAATTCAGAGCTCAATTACCCCCTCTTGAGATTCTCAAATTTTGCCTCTTCCTCATGGTCCTTTTTGAGGACCTAATATCTATAGTATTTCATCTCTGATTTGTTCTTGGCCAAGCCTCATTCCCCTCTTGCCATGCGCTTCTTGAGTCTGTATACACAGTCACCTCCCTCACTTCCCGCCTTCTCCCCGTCTCACCCTTTGTCCAGCCTCTCCCCCCAGGTCCCCCTAACTATTGGCTAGTCCACAGGTCACTATCCAGCATCTCCTGAGACCCCTGCTTACTCTCCTCTCACTCACCCTCACCGTTCTCATGGCTGTCTCAGGGTTTTGTGTTCAGGGCTCAGCTGAAGGTACACTTTGGGCTTAAGGGAGAGGAGGATGCTGTGCCACTGGCTGTGGTCCAGTTTTTCAGACAATCCTGTGCGGGAGTTTATCGGCTTACATGTTACTAACTGTACAGCCTTGAGTGTGTATTGCTCTCTAGAATTTCTCAGAGAGGCATTGTGTGCTTTGGGACAGCGTCTGAGCATTCCTTGGTTTCGTTATAAGAAAATAGGAAATATCAAAATCATCGAAATATCACCTGATTCCTAACGGGAATAGCATCTATTTGAGGGAGGTCATCTTTTATTGAGTGTGAAAGGAAGAAGCAAGGAGAGGCTGGCACTGAGTAAAAACCATGCTATCCCAGGCTGACCCTGTTTTTTTTACTCCATCTGTCAATGCTCACCATGAGTTCTATACCATTGCCTTTGAACTTTCCATACACCTATGGATCTTGGCCCTTACTAGATTATAAGCATAATATGTATCATTATTATATGAATAATATTATAATATAATAATATAATATATAATATAATAAGTATTATTATATATAATAATAATATTGTATATAATAATAATATAATAAGTGTATATATAATAATATAATAAGTATTATTCCTAATGTCAGAAAACATAGGACTGATTGATGACCTGGCCACGCAACATTCATGTTAACTGTGGACACGTCACTTCCAGTCTGTTGGCCTCATTTTCCACACCTGCAAAAATGTGAATATTAGATAGAGCCTGGGGGTTCCTGATTGTTCCTTTAATATGTATCTTTCTATGAATCAAAGTTCTAGAATGTAACCTAGAAAGGATCTTTTTCTTTTGAACATATTCCCATAGTTTGATGGTGCTGACACAAGATATGCCTGCTATTTTGCTAAAGAAATGACAACTTTAAGCAAGTAACACATTCATAAATCTGTACTGAAGATGCAATAAATCATAGTCCTGGGAAGAAGTAACCCATTATTCTCAGAGTTCCCAGGGCCCAAAGGAAGGGCACACAACCAACTGGTCCAGAGCCCCCCATCTATACACAGAGGCTCTGTCTTCACCCCACAAACAAAGCTGAAATGCCCCATAAAGATGGTCACCCAGGCACATCCAGCCTTGCCTCTGGCTTCACGCCCAAGGGAAGTCAAAAAAGAGGAAAATAGACCTGAAGGGTGAGTAGTAAAAATATACATTTATAAATATTGTTTAAATTTTTGTGAAAATATCCAATATATTTTATAATCAGCTAAATATATATATATATCTGAATAAAATGAGAGAGTCAAATGGATCTCCATCCCTCCCTCTTTCCTTCCCTCAAGACTTCTCTCCCTTTCTCCCTCCTTTCCTCTTTCTTTCTCTCCTAAGGTGCACCAAGATAACACCCCCTTTAGCACATCTTCTAGTGAGCTTTGATGAGGTTTTCTTTACTGGGATATGGGTCAGGTGATGTTTGGATTGGGACCTGCAGTCATCACCCCTAGGAGGTAAAGTAGGACCCTTGGCTCTCTGCTCTCACTCGTCACCCTCTAACACAGCCTCTGCAAGATCTGACCCACCTTCTAACCCACTGTCCTCTGCGAAGTGACCATGAAACTAATCTTAACCCACCTTCTCACTTACCCTCCAATGCCTCTTCTGCATTGGATTATAGGACAACACCCTTTGGATGACATTTTACCCTTCACACTCAACATGCCCAAACTGGCTGGAATCTATCTTCTTCCAGCTCTCCAACATCTATGAGATCTGGCTCTATCTTCCCTTAGCAACATCTCCCACATTTGGCCCTTATTCTTTATCCAGACCACCACATCCAGGGTCACATAATGGGGAAGGGATTTCAAGAGCTACTTGGCCTCGTCCTCTGCTGTCATACCCCACAGGTGCTCCAGCAGCCCAAGGAGCAGGGAAGGCATGCTCCGCTGCTGAGAGCTCAAGGTGCTATGTGTTGGCTTGAGACCCCACCAGTCTCCGTGGTTTTTACACATTCCGCCTTCTAAGCCTCATAGAACAAATAGGACCTCTCCTCCACATGACAGTCCTGACAAATTTAAAGCACATCCTGCCATCTCTGACACCATTCAAGTCTGCATACGGCATTGTTTACACCTTCCTTCCCAGGTCAACCCCTCTGCACACACTCTCCAGGTGAAGGCCCTGATTTGGGTGTGGCCCGTGGGTACATAGCCCTGGGAGGCAGTCCCCTTCCTGAACATTCCAGGGCCCCTCCCCAGAGGCCTGCAGTTACCAAGTTGATATCCTCTGGGAAGCAGGTGCATGGGCAACAAAAATGCCTTAGCTCTCAATAGCATTCGACAGCAACTTGGATCACTACTGAGAGGGCCCAAGTTTTCCATTTTTATAATTGTAAATCTTTCTCTGGAGGCCAGTAATATTAACTGAGAATTATCTGAGAATTCCACAGCATAGCCAGGGTTTCATTTTCAAGTAGAGTAACCAAAAAAAAAAAAAAACCATTACTATATGATCCCATGTTACCTGTGATGGTTAATTTTATGTGCTAAATTTTATAGGTCACAGTATCCTGGTATTTGGTCCAACACCAGTCTGGATGTTGCTGTGAAGGTACTCTTTAGATGAGATTAACATTTAAATCAATAGACTTTGAGTTAAGCAGCTCATCCTCCATAACGGGTGGGGATTGGGGGAGGGCTCATTCAATCAGTTGAAGATCTTAAGAGAAAAGACTGACTTCCCAAGGAAGAGGGAATTCTGCCTCCAGACTGCCTTTGGACTCAAGTTTCAACATCAGCTCTTTCCTGGGTCCCCAGCCTGCTAGCCTGCCCTGCAGATTTTGGACTTGCCAGCCTCCACAATCACATGAGCTAATTCCTTAAAATAAATCAATCTCTCTCTCTCTGTCTCTCTCTCAATCTCTCTCTCTCTGTCTCTCTCTCTCTCTCTCTATCTGTGGCTTGCTGTCTCTGTCTGTCTCTCTAGGTAGTTATATGAATAGATATATAAATGTATTTATATATCTCTATATCTATCCAGATTACCGCTTCTGTGTCTGGAGAGTCCTGACTAATATACTACCCCTAAGAAATCTTTTGAATTACACTTAAGAAGTATATGCTCATTTTTTTCCCTTTTAACTTGATACATTATAAAATAACCTCTTGTGATTAATTGTATACTGCTCCCCTCAACTATTAGCACTTTCCCTCATCTTCTTTGCTCTCTTCAACCCTGTAAAACAGTTGAAGCTCAAATACAAATGCTACCAGGGACTCATTACATATTCTCAACAGCTCATTAGACATCCACTCTTCCACCCTTCTTTGTACCTATGACAGGTGTATATATCTCACACATTTTAAAGGGAAATAAAGATGTGATTTTTTTCCCCCAGAAAGACATAATCTATACACACGAGAAGCCGCATACTGAGGTGAAGGATGGGAGAGTATGAAATAAAATAAAACCGGACAGGTTAAAAATGCTTCTTGGCACATGTTTCAAAGAAATCTAAGGGGTTTTTATTCATTTCACTCTATGGAATGTATTAATTCCTTTAATTAATAAAGATTAGCTGAGTGTCCTGCATGGAAAGCTCTGCACTGCAGGTCCTAGTAGGGTCTGACAGCATGATCTGGACCCAGGAACCATGTTCATGGCTTAGAGTCCATGGCATGTGCATGATCTACACATAAACAACCAGGCTGCAACAGGGACTGGAAACAGGAGAAAACTATAGAACAGAGTGTATGGTGTGAGACATCCCTATGTGTGCTGTATAGAGGGATGGAGATGGAGTGGAAAAGCTCATTCTAGAAGGAACAGCCAACAGGTACACTAGCCCAAAGCCCAGGGAGTATGGAAAGAGCAGGGAGTAATAATAAGAGTTGTCTGGATGCAGCATAAAAGTCATGCTGGGAGAAGTAGTAAAACACAAGGTGGGGAATGACTGAGACCAGGCACAGCCTGGTGGTGCACCACTTAGGCATTTGGCCATAGAACTATGCTCATGGATTATAGAAGTTCGATTTGGCCACTTTCTTCTGCAATTGCTCATAAGAGGTTTCAATTTCAACTGGTATCTGGTAAGAAGTGCTTGAACCAACCTCTTCCAATTCCCCAACAAAATGCCTATGAAAACAAATTATAAAATAATAGAAACTCACATAATTCAAGATGAAAAGACAGTCAACCGACTGCCAGAACCTGTGGGAATTTTTTCCCCAAACAAGTCGATCCGGCATCATATTTGTCAGCCTGTTCTTTTTTGCATCTAGAAACAAAGCAAACTCTTTTCCAGAAGAGGAAAGATGGAACCTTCTCTCACTGTTATCTACTCAGAAACTTAAGAAGAATGGTACCCACAAGAAAACTGAACATCAAAACTGCTATTGAATTTTGAATCAGTCAGAGGGCCATTTCCCCCCCGTTAGCACATGCATCATCTTTATCTAGTCCTCTAAGTCCATTTGGAGCTCCCCAAACTCCCAGGGGCTGAGGGATGGGGAATCAGGACAGATCACACTACATCCTGAGAAATACAGCCTCTACCATTTCTTATTCTACATCAGTGGCTCCAGTGCTTGACCCTCTTCCCTCCTTTGTTAACCACCCAGTTGTGCTGTGTGGAATCTGGCTTTCTCCACCCTTCACTACCTCCTGCCCCCGCCCCCTCCCGCCGTGTGGGACCTGTGCAAATAACTGTGGGAGAATCAGACTGTTCAACTAAACTTTGACTTTCAGTCAATTTCATTCCATCCTAAAGCCAGAGAGAGCTATGGTCTTGAGGGATATAACTTTAAGAGGTGTTGACTGCTAACTCTGGATGAGATGGGGAGCTGGTCCCTGCACCAATTCTGGGGGCAGGGTACCTCCTCAGATCTTCATTTCCCTGACAGCCTTTCAAGGCACAGTTGCTGTTTGCCCTTTGGTGCCTGAATGGGGAGACAAAGTCTGAGACTGTTACTTTCACGGGGAGGCACTACAAACAAATAGCAAGGAATAAATCCACCTTTAAAAATAAACAGTCTGCACAGATAACTCTTCAGGGCTACCTCTTGGTGAGTTAGCTGAGTGACAGATCACCCAGCTGCCTACAGCCAACAGAATGCCTACCTATCAGCCTCACTAATTGTCCAGATGGAGATAGAACACCTCTCCTTCCAGAATGGACCTGCCCTGCTGACCTTCGAACTTACTATATCATCTAGGTTGTGTTCATCTAATCTTTCCCTCCCCCATCCCTTGGAAGACAGTTTCAAACCCAAGCTCCCAGCCAGCACGTGGGACTGTGTTAGTATCTGCTCTCTTCCTGTGGCTGCTTGGGGCCGCGTGCACCCCATCACCACCATCGCCTGCATCTCCCTAACTACAGCTCAGATAAATGTCATCTTGGGGAGCAGAAGCCCTTGCAGAAGTCAGCAGGGGCCATAAAGGAGCAGATTCCTCCCCCTCAAGTCACATACCACTGCGTTCAGCTCAGGCCAAGCCATTGGTAAATTGTCAAAAGGTATCACTACCTCTTATTTGGATGGTCCCTCATTAATCCTTCGTTGGAGATTTAATTGGCACCACCTTGGGGCACCGTGTGTTTATAAAATGATAAACAACTTCAGACATTCATTAGCACTGTCAGAGCCTTTGGAATGATAAATAGCAGGGAGGCTTGGTCAAAATGCTTCTGGAGCTAATCCCAAATTAAATTTTCTCTACACTGCCAAGAAGAAATATGAGAGCAATGAAGGTTTTATGATAGCCCATAACTTTATGATTAAACAAGCGACTGAAAAAAAAATGGAACAATGCATTATGTTTTAACTGAAATATAGGAACCAAAATAAACAGCAGCATCTCACAGCCCTTCTGGTGACAAGGTCTAACGCACCTACACTTTAACACTAAAGCCCAGTACCACACACAACATGCTGTGTGTGGTGTCCATCACTGGAGCATGCTCAGTCCTGCACAGGGCTCGCCTCTGTGTGTTTATTTTTCCATCAGTATAAATGGGCTGTCTCCAGGACTCCGTTTCCACACGTCCTCTTCACTCCAACAGTCGCCCAAATTAAAGCATTGGGATTCTACAGGTAATTGAGTTAAGGTTTAGCTTTACCTACAAGAAAACAACTCAATTCCATGAAGAGAACCACTCCACAGTCTGGAGAAAATATGAAAGGGATTGGAGTGCCTTTAGCTGAACACCAAGGAGGAGAGGAAGCAAAGGTAGAAAGGGCGGTTGCTTGCATTCTGGAGAGTTATGTAAACTAGAGCTTAACTTTCCCCCCGGACCACCCAGTTTCATCTCTTTAGTAAAACATTACCACATTGGAAATGCCTAGAGGGGCTCTGGAAGCCTCTCTGGGGTTAGCAGGAAGAGGCTTCCATTTCATGGTCCATGAACAGAAGATATATCAGGGTACCCGGGATGCACCAAAGCAATTGCCAAAAAATTCACATAAATATTTTGAAATTGCATCCTAAGGCCAATCACTCTTTTTTCTTTTTCTTCTTTTTAAATTAAATTCAAATAAACCATTTTGGTTACTGGCAGTTCGAGTCTGTGAGAACTTTGGAATCGATTTCCCTGCCTGTGGAAAATCTCTTGCCCTTTGTTTTCTTTTTCAATATTTGAGATTTTATAAGTATGTTTTCTTTGAAAAAGAGAAATTGAGGTGGGCTTCCTTTTAATAACCAAGACAGCGATCAGAGGCCATGGTCACCAGCCTCTATGTGCCCTACGAGAGTCACAGGTAACCGTCCTGGGCTCTACCTGTGAGGTCACAGACGCTCTGTACACCACGGCCCTCAATGCATCTGTGTAAACACCATCTCTTGTATCTGGATGGGTGGGTCAGCTACACAGGCAGTTTCATTTTCTTTTTCTTTTTTTTTTCTTTTTTTGCGGTACGCGGGCGTCTCACTGTTGTGGCCTCTCCCGTTGCGGAGCACAGGCTCCGGACGCACAGGCTCAGCGGCCATGGCTCACGGGCCCAGCTGCTCCGCGGCATGTGGGATCCTCCCGGACCGGGGCACGAACCCGTGTCCCCTGCATCGGCAGGCGGATTCCCAACCACTGCGCCACCAGGGAAGCCCAGTTTCATTTTCTTGAAGATCTGCAGGCTCTCTGTCCAGAAAGAGTCTAGTTCAGTAGGACATACACCTGGGCCTGCCTATGATGGTGGCTGAGGGTCTGGATGCTTGTCCATCCCAGACGATCAGCTTAACCAGAGAAACAGCACAGCAGTTCCCCCGAGGCGGCCCCGGGTTCCTCTGGCCACATGGCAGCTCCCTATGCTGTATAAACACTGGGACACGTTTTGGTGTCACTTCACATATTCAAACCTAGACCTCTTCCGTGGCACTTGGTGTGTTTTTGTAAGATGATAAACATTATTATTTTCCCTCTTTCATGCTTATTTTTGTACGTGTTTACAGCAGGTGATTTGTTACCTGCTTATCTCCAGACGCTGGCCGAGACCATCTGTCCTGAGCAGGAGAAGAGCAATGTTCCACAGCAGTGCCAGAAAAATGTTCGTCCAGGGATTACCAGATGTCACGGAGCAGACGGAAAGGACTGCCGCTCTGCAATTAGAGCTTCCTAAGGAAACAGCCGTCAGAAGATGCCTGGACAGTGTCTTCCCCCTCTGGCCTTGACAGCAGCATGGAAGATCCATCTTTTGTGGATGGCATGGTCTGCTCCACGCGCCATCTGTCTGTGCATCTTGGGGTGGCTCCCCACACATGCCCCTCACCCCCAGATCCCCTGTTCTGGGGAGGGCTCTGGGAGAAGTACCCCTCATCTGGCAGGAAACACAGAGTAGTGGATGGTTTCGGTCCTAAATGCCCATGCCTTAGAATGCAGGGCTTGGAAACCATGAACCAGGCCTCCAAGGGTAGAGACAGAGGGAGAGGACAGAGGATGGCGATGAGGGGAAGGGAGGGGAAACCCAGCAATGGTCCCTGGTACCAGTCAATCCTCTCTTGCACAGAGTTAAAATAGAATGAGCCATCGCTGTAGAACTGATTCTAGAAAAGCCTGGGAAGAAGTGTGGGTGGGGTATTGAGAGAAGGGAGGCTCTGTGTAAAAATCATCACCCCACTCCCCAGCCTCGCCATACCAGGAGGCTTGATTGTGAATCTAAAGAGGTGAGGGGCGCTTCCTTGGGGCAGCCTCAGCTCAACCTGACAGTCCTGAAAAGGAAGCAGCCCATACTGCCAACATGGCTGGGTGGTCACACGGTGATGGTCACTGTGCCCCCACACTGTCCCCATCCCCCGGAAATGACTCAGCCCTCCAGGCCCTGTTAAGACCCTGGTTACTCAAAGAGCTGACCATGTGTGGGGTGAGGGCACAGCAGAGGAAAAAGAGATGGGAGTTTAATTTAAATTCACCCAGAATTCTTCTGTCAAAATGTCTGTAAGTAAATTATTGTAGGTTTCATATGTGTGAGGTTGAGAATCATTTGGAGATATAAAAGTTTCTTTGCAGTTCCACAGAGGGTTGGGGAAAGAGATTAGGGTCTTTGCCATCTTGGCCCAGCCTGGATGTGAGCAGGGAATGTTGGGGGGACGGCTAGGCTATGTGAACTAGGCTGGGGCCCGGAGTACCCCTGTGAAATGGGGGACCACCTGCCAGATGTGGGTCCAGCCCTGCCCTTCCTGACTAACTGTGACATCTTGGGCAGTCACTTAACTTCCAGGGACTCTAGCTGGGGATAATGATACCCTCCTGGAAATTTTGTAGTGACAACTGAGAAAATGTATATGAGCAGTGTTTGGTGAACCCCAAATAACAAAATGTGGAAGAAAATGAGAAGATTGGGAAAGGGCATCTGGAGAAAGGAATGACCAGAGGTACACAGGGCTGTGTGGTAGGGCTTCCTTGGTGCTTGTGAGAGCCACGGAGACCCCTAAACAGTGGTTCCCAAACTTTAATGTGCATTTAAATCCCCCAGAAAGCATGGGACCCCATGGCCAGACCCCACCTTCAGAGATTCTGATTCAGCAGGTCTGGGCAGCATGTGGGAATGTGACCTCCATCAAGTTCTCAGGAAATGCTGATGCTGAAGGGCCACACTTTGAGAACCTAAAGGATTTTTGTGCCCACCTGCCTGGGGAAGGAAATGAGGTGATGCCTGTGCTTGGAGGGGTGGAGGGGCCCTTTGGCCCTCAGAGGAGCCAGATTTAGGACTAAGGGCTGGTTCTAATCAGGAGCTATAACCAACCCTCTCCTCCAACATCTTACCTAGACACTCTGGTTCTACTCTGGATGAACCCAGGAGTATATAGTCTCAGCAGCCCTTCCACCTGCCCTGCCTGTGCATCGACTGCTCCTACTTCCACCAAACCAACCCAACCCTTCTCTACTCAACTCTGACTTCTCTCCCCACCAACCCCCAGTGGAAACAACCTCCTCCTTGCCTGAGAAAATGTAGCCTCGCATTATCCCTCCAGAGGAAAAAGAAACAAAAACACTGCACATGTGCACACAGAGACATACACAAGAATATCCTTTACAGCATGGTTTGTAAACTCAAACGGCTGGAAACAGCTTATCTGTCTATCGATGGGAAATGGTTAAATAGACTCTGACACACACCTACTTCAGAATATCATGTGGCCGTTAAATAAGGAAATGGTTCTGAAGGTGCTAAGGTGAATTATTCCCAATATATCTCATTAAGAAGAAAAATGCAAGTTGCAGAGCAATAGGTCATAGTGTGATCTCATTAAGAAAAATAAAATTAAAGAAATACACAGCAAAAACCATATATTTCTATAGCCGGTGTTTATTTATAGATAGAAACAAAAGACACATAGCAAATTAAAAACATTGACCATCTCTGGGCAGAAAACCAGGATGGTGATGTGGTCAAGGGGAACTTATAATTCATCTATATTGTTTGGGGTTTCCAGGGATATATCCATGTATAACTTGAATCATTAAAAAATAAAAGTATAGACAAAGGAAGCTGAGTGATGACAGGGACTCCTGCCACATGTGTCCCTAAGCACTGCATCTGTCTTCATTTTCTTTCCTTCCATCTCAAAAGAAGACGGAGCTGGAGATTATAATACTAAGTGAAGTAAGTCAGACAAAGACAAATATTACATGATATCGCTTATATGTGGAATCTTTAAAAAAATGATATAAATGAACTTATTTACAAAACAGAAACAGACTCACAGACTTAGAGAACGAACCTATGGTTACTGGAGGGGAAGGGGAAGGGGGAGGGATAGATTGGGAGTTTGGGATTGACATGTACAAACTGCAATTTTTAAAATAACCAACAAGGACATACTGTATAGCACAAGGAACACTGCTCAATATTCTGTAATAACCTAAATGGGAAAAGAATTTGAAAAAGAATGGATACCTGTATGGCTATAACTGAATCACTTTGCTGTACACCTGTAACTAACACATCATTGTTAGTCAACTATACTCTAATATAAAATAAAAATTAAAAATAAAATAAAATAGATAACCAACAAGGACCTACTGTATAGCACAGGGAACGCTGCTCAATATTCTGTAATAACCTAAATGGGAAAAGAATCTGAAAAAGAATAGATACATCTACATGAACTAATACAACATTGTTAATCAACCATGCTCCAATATAAAATAAAATTTTTTTTTAATTGGAGAAAAGAACATCTCCCTTCTTTCCAAGATTTATTATTATTCTAAGAGCCAAGCGATCCCTGACACTGAAGCACAGCATCTCCTGGACACCTGTCTCCTTCCACTGTGTCCCGCGGGTGTGCACTCCCCACCCGTCCACCCAGAGCTGCTTCTGATGCGCGTGGGCTGGGCTTTGTGCTTCCAGAGGCCTGCTCGGCTCTCCCGGTGTAGATCATTTGAGTTGGATACTTCTCTTTCCTGAGGCTCTCTCTTCATAACAGAAATGGAGGGGTTTTTTTGTTTGTTTTGTTTTTAAAGCAAATATACATATATATTTTCAACTTTTTCTCTTACGTATATGGTAGCACTTTGCTTTTTTTTTTTTTTTCGGTACGCGGGCCTCTCAGTGCTGTGGCCTCTCCCGTTGCAGAGCACAGGCTCCGGGCGCGCAGGCTCAGCGGCCACGGCTCACTGGCCCAGCCGCTCCGCGGCACGTGGGATCTTCCCGGACCGGGGCACGAACCCGCATCCCCTGCATCGGCAGGCGGACTCTCAACCACTGCGCCACCAAGGAAGCCCTGCTTTTTTTCCCCTTTAACTCTTTATTTCATATTGGAGTATAGCTGATTAACAATGTTGTGATAGTTTCAGGTGCACAGCAAAGGTACTCAGCCATACATATGCATGTATCCATTCTCCCCCAGACTCATTGCTTTTTCCAGAGTTTTCTATCAACACCTTAATGGGAATTACACAGAAATGAGGAGTTAATTTGGGAAGAGCTGTCATGACTGCAAGATTCAGAGACCTGTGAAGAGTCTGCATTTACCCAGACCCTCCTTTATATCTCTGGAGAAATGTTTTCATCACTTAGATCCTATAGGTATTTTATCAGACTTACCGTGAGAGATTTTGAGTTCTTTGATATGCAAATGGCATCTCTACTTCTGCTGTATTTTCTAATTAAGCACTGCTTGTGTGTGGAAAGGCTATCATCTGAAACAATTTGAGCCACTTTATTGAACTCTTATCCTCTGAGATTTGATCATCTTGTGTTTAGCTACATGCTGTCCCCAAATAATCAACATTTGAGCGCTGTTTTCCAAAAGTATCTTTTTATTATAATTCAAATCTTATTTAATAGACTGCCAAGACAATGTAAAATCATAATTGTGATAGGTATCTATCCTGTTCTCTTTTTTGACTTTTTAAAAAGAACTATAATTCTATATAAGCACTTGTACAAGTATAATGTTTACAAGAGTGCATGGCCAAAAAATTATTTTTTTGCCAGGTTTTGTTTTTAGAATAAAAAAAATGGATGTTGATTTTCAACAGACTACTTCAGCATTTTTGGGCAGTATTTATGTTCTATTTTTTACATCTTAATATTAACCGTTTGTTCTTGGGACACATCATGCTTGATCCTAGTGCATGATAAATTTCATGTAGGATTCAAGTTGTGATTTTGTTTCTTTGTTAAGATTTTTTGCATCTATAGTAGACACTTGAAAATCATGAGATACGTCTGAGATTATCATAAATCCCCAGATTTTCTCTACAAAATACAGCAAAAAAGGCACTTATGTGGATTTATCACCTATTACTTCTCAGTAATGTTAGTGTGGCTTCTTGGCTTTCTTAGGAATCATACATGAATCTCATGGCCTTTGTTTCTCAGGGAGCACATCTTCATCATACAGACATGGTCGCTATCCTTGTTTGAGGTTTCTAAAAGCAGGCCTTGAGTTGAGGATTTGACTGCAGGTAAGGTATTTGAGAACTGATCCCAGGAAGCAGGAGGGGGAGTAGGTGAGGGAGACAGGGAAAGCGGCCGAGCCCGGGAAGGACCGATTAGGGAGCAAGTGACCCGTGTGAACAGTCTGGGACTAACCGGGCTGGGAACCCTCTGAGAAAGACCTAGAACATACCTCGGAAGAGTCCTGCAGACTGATAGGGAAGCTTGAGAGCTGCCCTAGGGGCACGAAATCCCAGCTCCTCTGGTCTGTCTGCGCTGCCTGCAGGTGGAGTGAGTACCCAGGCTCCGGGCTCCGGAGATGCTGGCAAGCAGCATAGGGCAGCATAAGGAGGGGCACCCTTCGCAAGCAGGAGTCACCTCCGCCCTCCGCGGCCGCTGAGCACAGGAGATCCGAGCAGCGCCAAAGTGTCTGCTCCAGACAGCATTCCCACTGTGGCTTTTTCAACGTCTAATTCCCCATTTTATGAGAGATCTTTGCACCAGCGAAAGTATTCATTAAACATTCCCCAGCTAGTTTCCCCCAAAGTATCTACAGACTATAGTGACGCTGTTTGGGTCAGTGATGCAAATAAATAAAAAATTTAAGGGAGGGCTTCCCTGGTGGCGCAGTGGTTGAGAGTCTGCCTGCCGATGCAGGGGACGCGGGTTCGCGCCCCGGTCCGGGAAGATCCCACGTGCTGCGGAGCGGCGGGGCCCGTGAGCCATGGCCGCTGAGCCTGCGCGTCCAGAGCCTGTGCTCCGCAACGGGAGAGGCCACAACAGTGAGAGGCCTGCGTGCCGCAAAAAAAAAAAAAAAAAAAAAAATTTAAGGGAGCCAGTAACCAGTTCGTGGAGTGCATTCATTCCTGATACCCTGCTGTTTTGAGGTGCCCAAGTACCCTTAAATAGCTCCCATTTCCCCCAGAGGCCTAAGTCAGTGTCTCATTATTGTCCCCAAAGAACACATCTGGAACCCGCCGCTCTTACATGTTCCCGTCCTGGGGCTGCCCATCCCATACCTTCAGTCTGACTTGGAGATGTATCCTCCCCTCAGTCCATCTTTGACCCACCTCACCACTGAGCCTCACCTCACCTGAAGGATGGAATAACATTAGGGAAGAGGGTGAGGCTTTGGTAAGTTGTATTACTTGCTAATGTAACTGGATGCAAATTTAACAGTTGAGACTTTTGAATCCTGCTGAGATGTCCCCAGAGCTTCAGGGATACATTCTTCCTGCCCTGGAACCCCTCTGTAGCTCTGGAAACTTAAAAGATGCTGCCCAAGGATCAACTCTGGGTATGGATCAGCCCTGCTTTGGGCACCTGGTGTAGCCAATGATCATCACAGGATCCCAGGCTGTGGCCTTTTGTGCGTGAGGAGGAGAAGAGGCACACAGGTTCCAGATTGGTCCTCTCCGGGTCTCATTTGCATAGAGCAACGTCTGACACAAAGGAGCGTTATTAAATGAGCCCCTGGAGTGACAAGAAGTTAGCCCAAACAGATGCCTGCATGGCTTGCTTTCTCCCATCTGGGCCTTTGTTTAAATATGAACTTCTCAGGAAAGCCTTCACTAACCACCCTTCCTAACATAGCAGACCCTACTCCAAACACTCCCTTGACCCTTTCTCTGCTGTATTTCTGCTGTAGCCCTTCTTACCATTTGACACCTTACATATTTTACTCATCTGTGGTCTACCTGTCCTCTCCAGCATGTGAGCTCCACTTGGCTGGACTTTTTGCCCTTTCGGTTCATTGTCAAAGACCCAGTGCCTAAGAACATAGAGGCACTCAATAATTTCTGTATAATAAAGAAGAGCAAATAAAAGAATGAATAAAGAACTATTGTCACCAAGTCCCTAGGCTGTGACCACATTTTTCTCAGCTGATGCTCAGAGACACAGACATTGAAAATGCCAGAAAACTTTTGTGGGGCTAAGTAGCAAGTTATATGTAACTTAGAATTTAAGACCAATTAAATAATTATAGAATGCTAGACTATTCCCTCGATCCAGGACAAAGGTGAGAAAAAATGAAACTATAATTTTCCCTGCCAAAGAAGTGTAGCTCTGGTGGACAGATCTTAGGAAACCTGAACGTCAGGTGGGGTATCAGAACGCTCGTCACAGGAAACCCGGCCTGAGAAGTCAAGGGGGATCATTTTCCCCCAGGACACAGGAAGGCGGTTATGAGCTGACACCCCACACAGCTGAATCACACAGAGGTCTGTGTGGTCATCCAGCTCCAGTAGATTCTGGCAGGGCCGCCCAGGGTGTATGGGACCTTGAAAGACTTTTTTTACAGGGTCTGTCTATATAAATAAAGGTGCTCAGAGCCTAGGTTTTCTCAACCTTTCCCAAAACTTCTTTTCTGAAAATGTCACTCCAGAATCTACTTGACAACCCCACACTCACCGCAGCTGCTGTGTTAACTATAGTGTTGGGGGCTCCCATGGAGTCCACAGCTCCCCGACTTCCCACAAGCTGGCTGAACTCAGAGGTGCTCAGGGAGTCTGCACAGCGGCAAGTTCCTCAAGTTTCCCACAAAGGAAAAGCAGGAGAGCCTAAATCAAATGAGCAAATGGATAATCACTGTCTAAACGAAATCTACTTCAAAATTGAATTTGCTAAATAGGATAAGCGCAGGAGCAATTCAGATTTATATTCAAAACGGACAGGATGCCTACAGATTTCCAACAGGCACTCACAAATAAGTAGGCAGGCATGCTTTCTCCATTTCGGGGTTTTATTCCCTCACTTGAAAAAATTGTGTTTCCAACTACTTTAAAGTCAAGTTTTAGAAAGAGAGTTCCAGAATTTAATGGTTAGGCCAAACCTCACAGTTTCATAACAGTCTTGCCATTTCTAACTAAGGATGACTAACATTAGCAGAGCTCTCCCTTGTTTAAGAAAGCGTCCTGTTTCACATCAATTTTCCTCTTTCACAATCTTGGGAGGAACTAGGGCAAGGATTTGTACGATTATTAGGTGAAATAGAATCCTTTTTCATAGGAAAAAAAAATGTAAATCTCAGAGTGGTTAAGTGACTAGCATGGGGTCACCTAGCACAAACCTTCGTTCCATTGCCTCTGTGTTTGTCTCCTTTTGCCTTCCTCAGACTGCCCCTGGACCTCTTGTTTGATCTCTGAGTCCTTGTAACCATATCATCTAGCATTTTTGTCTTTGCTGGTAGGTCTATAACTGATTCTGAAACTAGGTCAAGCCCTCATATTTATGCAGACCAGAAAAAGTGTGGGGATCGTGAAGCTGTGAGGACCACCTCTGTACAGCTATGAAATGAGGGTGTGGACCACAGATGCTGCTGACTGCAGGGCTCCAGGGGAATCAACAATGATTCAATCCATATTTTTTCTCAGAAAAAAAGGTATTAAAAACAAATGAGAATTTCTGAAGTTCTCCAAGCCATGGAAGAGAAGCTCAGGATTCTCTATCTTTCTATAGCCCAGATGTGAGTGGACACTCCATGGTGTCACCACTCTGAGAAGCAGTAACAAAACGCCCTCAGTCCTTGCCAAATTGAGGCAGGCATCTTCTTCCCTCCAGGAGTCAAGCCGGTCACTCAGTGTTTCTGGAAGTTTCCAAAGAGACAATGAACTCTGCAGTTATCTTGGATACCATGCCCAGAAATCCCCACAAATGGCTTCTGGGATGCAAAGATTCCCCATCGTACATACAATAACCAAGCAGAGTTTTAATCTTTCTCACTTATCCTTGCAAATCACTCACATGTTTATTCACCTTCTGTGCCCTGACTCTGAGCCACACCTCAAGTCAGTTACCAGCAATAAGGAGGGGGGTGCATGGGTCTGAGTTGGTATCAGGGAGCTCGTGGGCTCTTGTAGCCATCTAACTCATACAACGTGAAGTGTCATATTATAAAATTAACATGGAAGTACTGTTTGCATGCCAGGAAGGGGAGACCTCATTTCACTGCTATGTTGGAGAAGGGTTTGTGTGGAGGTGACATTGGGCTGGGCCATTAAGAATGAAGAGGAGGGTTTAGCTGGGCAGAGTAAAAATGGGGGGGTCTACTTCAGGCAGAGGGACCCCAGCACAAAGACCCAAGGCCTGAAAGAACACAACAAGTATTGAGCCTGCCTGTGAATTTGGATGTAGAGAGGAGATGGTGACAGGAGGTGTGCCCGGGAGGTCAGAGGAACCAGGTGGAGGAAAGCCCAGAGCCTGGACTTGATCCTGCAAGCAGCACGAGGCCAGGGAGAACTTCTGAAATGAAGTTCAAGAGTCTTGGGTCTGGGGAGCATGGGGGCATGTGTGCATCCATGGTGAGGTCAAAGGCCATCTCTGGATGATGACGCCCACAGTGCTGGTTCTCTGCCCCGAGGCCTGCAGGAGCCCCATAAGCTCTGACAAGGCCCCCCTGGAAGGCCTGCTCTCACACAGTTCCTACACCATGGAGGGTTATCTCCCACCCAGGACTACCCTGGAGTCGCTCCTCACGGGCCTTTCACCCAATGCCCACGTCGGGGGTCTCTCCTCTGGCTGCCCTGACCCCCCGGGCTCTCAGCCTTGCCGTGGATGAACCCACCCCAGGCCTGTCTCCCCTGCACGGGCCATGAGCAGGGCAGCTACCAGTCAACAGGCCTGGGAGGCGCTGTGGTCCAGCAAGAAGGGTTTGGGTCCCTTCTCTTGTTCTGGGCTTGCTTCCTTCTACTCCACGTGCTCCTGACAGACGGTAGCAAAGAGCCCAGGCAGGGTACACACCTCTGTTTGCAGCTCCAACACATGGCCCTCAGCACTGGTGTGGACACAGGCCTTAAGGCAGCGGGACGGGCTACTTCACAGGAGGGCAGTCCCAGGAGCCCCAGGTGGCTTGTTACCACTGTGGACCAAGCCTGTGCTTCATGATGTGTGGGCCATAAAAACTGAAGAGATCTCCGTAGTCCCTGGCCACCATCCCTGACCCAGACACCAAGACAGACGTTGATGGCATCCCTCCACACCCTGCCAGCCTGTCACCATCAGAGACAGAGGGAGCAAAAAGCAGGTGCAAGGCATCCAACTCTGACGTCAGAGTGGGCAGGGCTTGCTCATCTCTCCTTCCCTGTCTGGCTGTGTGATTTGGGCAAGTCAGCTGAACCCTGTCTGATTGTCAGTTGCTTAAGCCAGCTGTCACACCTCTATAGTCCTTGTCACGGCGGCAAGCTGCATGATCCTCCCACAGGAGACATGGATTTCCAGAGGCCACGGACCGGACCAATTCTGCCTCTTTCCCAGGTTGTTCTGCACAAGTATGAGTCTTGGTGGGCACTATAGGGTCCTGCCCAGATGCCCCTTCAGGAGAGAGGTGCCCACTCCTCTCCTTATCCAGTGCTGACTGCCAGGGTTCATGGCTCCAGGAGCTGAAAGCAACTGTCTGTCCCGAGGTCACACTCTCTCCCCTGCATCCCCTGCCTGGTGAAGGGGTAGGAGTACGTAGGCCCAGCCCCCTGTGCCCCCATTTGGGGCGACTTTCAAGGGTCGTAATGACTCCAGCGCCTCCTGTGGGTTCAGCAAGGCCCCTGCGCATCATGACTCTTACCTCTGCCAGAGTAGCTTCTCTCACTCTCAAGATTACTCCGCAAACCGTCCTGCACACACATCTCCATCTCAGGGTCTGTGTCCAGGGATCCTGGCCTAGGAGAGGCATCTTTTCACTAAAGTTTGTCCAGGACCATAAGAAAGAACAGAATTCCTCATCTAAGGAAAGGAAACTACAGGACAGAATCTTTTCTGCTCTCCACTCTCAAAATGACAAGCTTCATACTGAAGACCTTGCTGCCTCCCCTCCAATCCTGGGCTCCCCTGCCAGCCTATGTAACTGGACAGTTCCGTGTGCAAAGCAGCTGACTCGGCACTGTTACCCAGAAAAACACCCTGGAAGTCCTCCCTTTCTCCTCTCTCCGGTTCAAACGTGACACCTCCAAACAGCTGAATGAAGGAGAATCACCTAATGTGAAGAAAGCATTGGTTCTGCTGGGAAGCGTCACTGTCTGGGAGTCGGAGTGACAAACTCAACTTGCTGTTTCCTTTGAAAGACATTTGTGAACTCAGGAGCTGCCCTGGAAGAGCTGCTGCCTTAACCCAATGGAAACCTGAGAACGGCTTTTTTACATGTCACAGCTGTTGAAGGCCTCTAGAACACTTTCCCTAGATGTCCATGTCAAGGCAGCCCTCAAAGGGAGTAACAAGTGATCAGACAGTGCAGCAAGGGTAGGAGCATCCGAAAAGCATGCTGGGTCCTCTGAGAGGAGTGGAGGGTCCGTGGAGTGGAGAGCCAGATATGAGAGACGAGAGTGGAGGCCAGGTGGTAAAAAGCTGCGATAAGAGTTTGAACTTCATCCTGTTTGCCAATGGAAAGCACCAGAGACTTTTTAAAAGAGAAGCTGTGTGCCTGCTCACATCTCCTATTTAGAAAGATCATCTAGACTACAGTTCTATAGAAGTGATGGGTTGTCGGGGAAGGGCGGTGACCTGAGGCATAGATCCTCACTTACATCTGGTGCAACAGTTCAGGGGACACATAATGGGAACTGCTAATGTTCCCTGCTCACTTAGACAGAAATGTGTGTCCCATCCACCATTAAACAGAGCATGACCTTGAGGGTACTGGCACCTCCTCTCCACTTTAGGGGCTGCTCAGTGGAGATATGGGTAATGTGAAAATTCTACACTTGCTGAACTTTCAGAAGACAATCTAAGGTGCCTCTTGGTGGAATAACCAGAGTCTACAAATCTACAAACAGATTGTCAGGCCTGGAGACTTTCTCAGGGCAGCATATGGCTTCTTGGAGACCAGAGAGCAGAGAGGCTACACTTCTGGCAACCTTCCCAGGGGAAGAGATTTGCCATTGTGATGTTTGTTCTCCTCTATTCTTCTGCTCACAGGTGATAGAACCCTAAAATCAAAATGGCTTAATCACAAAGGAGATGTATTATCTCCTATAATGTAAAAGTGTAGACTTCAGGCAGAGCTGCATCCAGGCACTCAAATGATATCACCGTGAATCTCTCACTCAATTCTCCTTCCACTCTCTACAACACCAGAATCAAGGGCTTCAGACTCAACGGCCCACTGATTTGGCAACAATAGCCAATGAGAACTTCTCTAAGAATTCTCACAAAATTGCCATGATTGAATCTCATTACCTCAATGTAATCTTGCCTCCCTCCTCAAAAAAATCAGCGTAGTCAGAGGGATGCACTATACTGATTAGTTACCCCTGGAGCCAGGGGATAGGTAAAAAGGGAGAGGAAAAAGCCCATGTGGACAGAGATAAGGAAAGAAACAATTTCCTTAAAGGAAAACCAAGCTGCTGTAACTGAAAGGTAAGAGAATGGACTCTAGGCAAACGAAACAAGTGGCCACCGTATGCATCCCGACACTTCCCGTCCCCTTCACAGACTGAGGAGACTTTGAATCCTTGAAACCTCCAAGACTCCGCTCTTTCTAATTGAGCCAAAACTTAAATCCCTGTCTTTCTTAGCACTTTGCTTCCAGCACTCAGAGACATTTGTAAACTTTGTATTTAGTTAAAGCAGACATGATGCAGGAGACCATGGACTACTTTGAAGCTAGAATCACGTCTTATTTGCTGCTCCCTCCCCACTGCCCAGAATGTTGTAGCCTTTCACACACATATGCTGCATTACATATGTTAAATTTATAGCGTATTTCTGGTGCCAATATGTCTTGCTTTGGTAAATAGAGGTAAATATCCATACCCATTCTCTTGCGTCAATCCATTGAGATACAATGGTACAGGAAGCATGTTAGTCAACCAAGCTCTTGAGAGACAGTTGGATCTTAATAGCCACTCACATTCGGGATGGCAGAAATATATGGAGAGGCTCCTGACATGATCCCAACAGTCACATCCACCAGGGGCCCTGTGGTTTCTGAGCAGAGAATTCCTACGGTCTCTGCAAAGCTCCTGCATGCTTTATCTCGCACTGGAGGACATGTCTCTTCGCCCCTGTAATGTTGAGTCTGGAGCCCAAAGAGGGGCCAGTATGTTGATTAGCACCCACCCAGGCCACCTTCTATTTACATCTCTTGCTCCCACATGAGATCATCCTCACATACAAAACTCGAGATTACAAAACTCCAGATTACAAAACTCTTATGTGCCATGGAACTTCAGGATCACTTGGGAATAGGTAAAGAACGTTAAATTCACTCATGCCAGGACCTACAATACCAAGATCCCAAAGGGGCTGCCTGTGGACCTTCCCTAGTCAGGATGGGTCTGTTTGAAGGAAGAGCTATATAGAATATACTCTTTGCTGAGACCCCAAGGAGCTATGTCTGTGTAGGTTAGCTTCTTCCAGCAAGAATACAAGGCACAGATGCTCTGGGCCACAGGATCAAGAAGAGGATCCCCCAATCTTACATGTTAGAGGGTTCAAGGCTTGGGGCCTGACTGGAAAAGCCTGGAGCCAACCACTCTTCTTTTGACAAACACTTATCACATGGCTACCAAGAGTCAGGCACTTTTCAAGTACAGAGAGCTCACATAGCAGCAACGCAATCGTTCCCTCTCCAGCTGAGTCACTGATGGAGACACTGCACCTGCAGTGGCCAGAGTGCTACGGAAGCACCAAAAAGAGGGACTTAATCCAGGCTTGGTGAGGAGGAGAGAGAGTTTGGACAGTGAAAGGCCCCTGAAGAGGGAAGACAAGCATATACACAGAGTTTGTGTGGGAACCTCTTCAGTTAGAGCCACCACCTTGGAAGAGGGTGTGAAGCCCAGGGGCTGGGGTCCAGCATTGACCCAGGACAAAACGCCGTCTTCTCCATTCCTCTCCTCTCCCTTGGTCCTAGGAGCTTGCTTCTGTTTCCCCTTGGCCTTCCAAGCACAGGCCGAAAAAAGGTGGGATCTTCAGTTCTCTTCAGGGCCAGCTCATACCCAGCTGCAGCTGGGCCCATTGGCTGTCCGGGGGCCCGGGTGTGTCACAGGGGGCCCACTATTTTGAGCAAAGCCCTTGTTCTACAATGGAATGAACCCTGGTGTTGCAGTCAGGCAGGCAGTCCTGGCTCTGACCTACACTCCACGGCCATATGGATGAATTACTTCCCTTCTCTAGTCTCATGTCCGCTCCTCTGCAGGGAAGGAGCTGAGCATCTGTCCAGCCTCCTTATGCTGCAATTCTGCAATCAACACTTTCAGTGCCAGAGGTCTAGGCTCTGTGCCAAATCAAATGTTGCTAATCACCCCCGGCCACAGAACTGGAAAGCAATGGTGTCATGGATACAGGCTGCTCACCCGCTACCACACACAAGCACTTCTGATTCTGAGGCCGTTTATGACCAGAAGACCTGCTCTAGCAAAAGAATCTGTGGCTTTACCTTGCTCAAACCAGCCATAATCATTCTAACCACACAGCAAAACTTGGCCACTCTGGTTTCCAGAAAGACCCCCTCATATTCACAGAATTTGCCAGATCTCTTGAAGTCTGTCCCAACAGACAGCTTTGCTAGTGGTCTCCAGGAATTAAGACACTGCTGGACCTCAGGCCAAATGATTTTCCCTGGAAGCAGAGTTTCTCTGTAAATGTGTAACCCTGCCTACCACCTCCCGTGCTAATGGAAGGAGCCAGTGAGACACCAGGATACGAATGTCTATTCCTCTGTAGCAGTTGCTGTGTTAGGCACACCCCTCTCATTACCCCATGTGGTCCCCATTCTGCAGAGGAAAGTGAGTGATTATTCCCAAGACAGATGGCTGGAAAGTGAGAGAGCCAGGATTAGAACTCAGGTCTGACTCCAAAATCCATATTCTTCTTGCTGCCCCAAGGGTAAGTGTCTCTACCACAGCACGCACATGCTTGAGAAAAAAAAAATCACTGCACCCACATCTTTGGGGACCACTGCTTCAGTAAATCTTTGTTGCAGGGTCTATGCCTACCCTACCTCTATTCCTCTTTCCTTTATTAACCTGGAGATCAGGTCTCTCCAGTAAAGATTAACCAAAGTCCAGCTTCTGAATGCATTCATACACACACACACACACACACACACACACACACACAGAAAGAGAGTGGGGGAGGTAGAGAGGAAACATACACACTGAATGCATAGTGCCTTTTAGCTTACAAAGCAATTTCATACTTGTTATCACATCTAATCTTCACACCAGTTATTAAGGGGATATTATCATTGCTAATTTTTAAACTGTTAAAAAACTTTTATTTTGAAATAATTATGGAGCCACGGGCAGTTTCAAAGTTAGTACAGAGAGGTCCCCTGTACCCTTTACCCAGCTTCCCACAATGGTTACATCTTAATGTAACTACAGGACAATATCAAAACCAGGAAGTTGACATTAGCATAGTGTGTGCACCTATGTCAGTTTATCACATGTGTAGAATCAAGTAACTACCATGGCAAAAAAGCCAATATTATAAGGTCAGATACTATGTGGTTCCATTTATATACTAGCATTCCCAATTTAAAGATGCAAAACTGAGGTTCAGAGAGATGATGTGATTTGCTCAAAGTCACACAACTAATGAGTGCCTTGTGAACCCAGGTCATGACTCCAATCAAGTGCACCAGATTGCTCTGATTAACTTTACGGACAGGAAGTGACTCAGCACAGATCTCAAAAGAGCAATGAAAATTCTCAGAAAAGTTTATTTGCCTGAAGGAAACAGAAGTGCCATTGCAAGACCACCCTCTCTCATCTTCAGTCTTCATCAGGGAGGGGTCTAGCCTGATGGCCCCAAGTGTGGCTCAGTCCAGCCTACAAGTTGGAGATGGGCTGACTTCCAATACCAAGTTCTCCTATAGGGTCTGGGACAACTGTGGCCTCATAGCATAGCCACTTATCTGTTGCAGTTTCAAGAAGGCCTTGTCCAGTCTCAGTTCTGGATTCCAGCTCAGCCACCCCCACAGAGCTCCCAGAGAGGCTTGTCATAAAATGGTAAGGGTTCAGGCATTTCCTGAGCATTTGTCCCAAGTGCTATGGTTTTTCACAAAGGAGGCACGTGTGCTAAGAGTTTTTGATTGTCTAAGAATCCTGCAGATGTGACTTGACCAAGCCAATGTTCCCAGCATATGACATTTAAGGGAGGAAATGTCCTGCCATCATTGGCTTCATTCAGGCATTCATCATTTCTGCTTGGACAATTACAAATTTGTCTCATAGTTTCTCTGTTCTAAGTCTTATCCTCCTCCAATCTTTCCTTCCCACATTTTTCTAGAATCACGTTTGTGTTAACAATAACTGGCATGTCAGTGAGCATTTTAGACCTATGATCTCACTTATTCTTCACAAAGATCCTACAAAGTAGATCCTCCACACTTCACAGATTGGAAACACACTTAGGGAGGTTTCTACAGTACCCTGGGTCACACTGAGTTGAGTAAAAAGACAGGCCGGCATTGAATGCAGACTCAACTGACCCCAGACTACTGGCTCTCATTTATAAAACACAAATCTAACCTTATTGCCCTGCTTAAAAGATGGGGTAGACTCATCTCTCTCTCTGCCCTTCCCTGCTAAATACAACTGTAAACCCTAGAAATAAACACAAGAGGCAACCAAAGGAGGATGATATAGGTGGAAATAGGAAGGTATACTGGTTAGGGACCCCAGGACTAGAGGGACAACACAGTAGCAGAGAGTCTTATGATCTCCAACCCAATAGAAGAATGTCAGTCTTCCCAAATTGCTCTATAGATGTAGTGCAATTTGTATCAAAATCCCATCAAGTCTTCTTTTTTTTTGTACCGATAGACAAGATTATTCTAAAATTTAAGTGGAAAGGCACAGTACTCAAAAAAGATCAAGCCAGGAAGAGTAATGGGGGTAGTCACTCTACTCTATGCTAAGGGTTACTCTAGAGATACAGTCATCCAAACAGTATGGTATTGGTAGAGAAATGGCACATAAATCAATGAAAGAAAACAGAGAACTGAGAAATAAACCCACACACATATCCCCAACTGATTGTTTTTACCAAGGTGCAAAAGCAAGTCAATAGAGGAAGAATAGCCTTTTCAACACATGGTTCTGGAGGAATTGGAATCCATCAGCAAAAATAAGTAAAATAAACTTCAACACAGTTATCATACTTTACAGAAAAATTAATTCAAAATGGAACACAGACTATGTACAATTTGAAAGTATAGAACATTTAGAAAACAACATGGGAGAAATTCTTCTGGACCTAGGGCTAGATGAAGCGTTCTTGCACTTGACACTGAAAGCACAATTCATAAAGGAAAATTTGATAAATTGGACCAAATTTGAAAAAAAAATTGAAACATTTTCTCTGTAAAGTACAGTGTTAAGAGTATGAAAAGACAAACTACAATTAAGAGAAAATATTTCCAAATCACATGTCTGACAAAGTACTAGTATCTAGAATATAAAAAGAATCCTCAAAATGCAACAGTAAAAAAAAAAAATCTAATTAGGAAATGGACAAAAGACAAATATACATTTCACTGAAGAGGATATATAGATGGCAAATAAGCACAGGAAAAAATGTTCAACAACAGTAGCCATTAGAAAAAGGCAAATAAAAATGAAATGAGATATGACTATATATCGATAATAATGGCTAAAATAAAAAATAGTGACATCACCTAATGCTGGTAAGGGTGCAGAGAAACTAGTTCACTCATACATTGTTGGCAGGAATGTAAAATGTACAGCCACTCTGGAAAGAGTATGAAAGTTTCTTACAAAACTAAACATGTAACTACCATACAAACCAGAAATCGCACTCTTGGACATTTGTCCCTGAGAAATGAAAAGGTATGTGCACGTGAAAGCCTGTACGTAAATGTTCATAATACATTTATTCATAATAGTCAAAGGCAGGAAATAGCCAAGATGATGCCCTTCAGTGGGTGTATGATTAAACACACTGTGGCTCACCCATACCATGTGTATTAGGCAACGTTTTCCAGAGAAATAGAACCAATAATATGTGTATGAAAAAAATATATATATATCCATTTATTAACAGAATGGGGCAAGAATTAAAATTGATCACCATCTTCCTGGAAATCCTTAGGTCACAGGGTCTATGAACCTTGCTAACTGCATACGATGACTCACCTATGAAGATGGGTGTAGCTCACCGCCCCTGTAGATGCGGCCAGGCCCCTCTGGGAGCTGGGCCGCACTCCCCTCCTCCCTGCACTTTGGCCTGAGTAACCTGCATCCCCAGGCAGGGGCCCCAGAGTGCTGGGTTGACTCGCCACCCCTTCTTTCACGCCCTGAATCATGGCAGACCAAGCCACCAGAGCTAGGGCTTGGCAAAGTTAGATTTTCCCTTCAGGGCATGAGCCAGGATGTCAGATTTAGTGATTTGCGAATGGAATCTGCATTCTACAGACGCTAGTAAATGTGTTTGTAGTGCAGCTGCTGTTTTGCCGCCAGCTGTGTATGCCAGGCAGCAGAACAAAAGTCCTGTTGCTGAAGACAATCGAGTCACAAATAACTAGAAGAACGTGCATAACTGCTCCTTGCTCAAGCATGGCTTACTCCAGGCAGATGTTCTTACTGCCCCAAATCATGAAGGAAAATCTTTCAAAGATGCAGACAGGAAAGTCAGGTGATTTCCTCCCACAGAAATGAGGTGAAATGTATTTTCCGGAAGGACAGAATTGAGATCGTTTGAGATGGAGCCCAGAAGAGCAGATTTTTGGGGCTCAGAAACGTTCTTTATCCCAGTGACCTCATTCTGCATCTATGGGTACTTATACATGAATGTAGAGGAGCTGAAAGTTCAAGGTTCAGGATCAAATGCCTATTTCCTTGCTGAAGCAAGAATAAAGCCCACGATGACTGGAATAGCCTTAAACAAGTAGTGTCAAGCTCTTAGCCTTTTCAACAAATGAATAACCGTGATCTGTTTATCCATGCATTCAAAAGCATTTATTGAACACCTACTATAAACTAAACATAGCGCAAGGCACCAGGGATTCAAAGATGCAAAGCAGAATTCTGCCCTTGAGGAGGAACAGAGAAATACAGAAAATAAGACAGAGTAGTAACAATGTGATAGTGGAAAGCGTGTGGTGCCACCGAGGCCAGGAGGAGAGACTTCTAAGTCAGGAGTGGAGGTTAGGGAAGGGGAGCCAGAAAACCTAACTAAAATGAGGAATGTATAGAAATGGGAGAAATGGAGAGAGTTTGAAAGGCTAGCTCTTTCAAGAAGCAAAGCTATGAAAACAAGAACTAAAAAATAGCATAGGCAAATCACTTTATAACTTTGCAGCGTAGAAAACACTTTAAACTATGTATGATCCAAAATCCAGAAGCAATGACCGGAAAGGTTGATAAATTTGATTACACTAAACTTTACAAAATAGGCAAAAACATCATAAGCAAAGTAAGAAAACAAAATGTAAACTGGGAAAATACAACATATCACGAAGGGTTAATGTGGTTAATATCCTTAACTTAGAAGGAAGTTCTAAAAACAGAAGAAAAGACCTCACGAGCTAAAGATCTGAATAGAACAATTCACAGAAAAAAAATGCAAATGGCTTTTCAACCTGCTCGTATTAAGAGAAACACAAATTAAAATTACGTTGAAATTAACAAAAATTCCAAAGTTTGACAACATATTCTGTTGGCAATGCTTTTAAGAAAGAGGCACTCTCAGGCCCCCCCAGTGAAAACGAAAAATGATACAAATGGTATAGAATTCAAAAAACAAGAATAAAACCAGCTTTAAGTCACCAGCAATTCTAGATATCAGTGATAAAATAATCCTCCCACACACACACACAAGAAAACTTTTATTAGTCTAAGTTCTAAACTACTGCTGCAGTCACTATGGATTTTAATAATATATTTGCAATAATTATAGTGGTTTCAAAATATCACTTTTACTACATGTTTTAATGACCATTGTATTTTATATGGACGTTAATTTGGAAACTTCCAATTTTGAGTTTAAAGCAATAAAACAAAAGTATTAAGTGTGAGGCTTAAGTGCAAATTGTGGCTCCTTCATAAAAGACTGAATTTGAAAAAATAAATTTTAAATTAAAATCTTATTTTAAAATTGTTTTTTGTTTTAAAACTGAAGTATAGATCAAGAAAAATAATGATTATCACCAGTGATTACATCATTATTGCTAAAAATATATTTTTTTCATCTAAAGGAAGAAGGGATGTTAAAATCTGATCCACTGCTGGTATCAGACATTGGAGTACACACACCCCTGAAACCATGCTTATGGTGTTTCCTCTCAGCTGACAGCAGTGGCCTCCGAACTTACCCTCCTTCCTCTGGCTCTCCTCCGGTCCTTCCTTTATATCACCCTAGTATGTTTCTACAAATCTAATTTTATTACCCAAGTGCAAAGTTCATCCCCTTTAGATTGATATATAGGTCCCCCAAACCAGCCTGATACTCTTTAAAAGAGAATAAAATCCATGAATCCTCCACGGGACTGAGGGAGGCAGTGAGGGTGCAGGTGCAGAGAGTGGGATGGTTTGGGGAGCCACTTAGGGACTAGAACATCTAGGACCCGATCATGGCTGCGCGTGGGCAAGTGATGGAGGGGAGGCCCTTCGTGAGCCCTGTGGCTGGTGAGCAGGAGGTGGCCTGAGGTGGCACATCTCAGCTCCAGACTAACTAACCGGCTGGACTTCAGCACCTCTATCCCTTCGCCTACTTTTATACCTACTCTTAGGGATGTTGACATGATTAAATAGCACATGTGGTGCAGGGAACACATATTCCTTATCTGTCATTGTGAGGAATAACTGTTGCCCTGGGCAAGGATGTTATGTAAAGTTTCCTAAGACCAACATCCTTCCTCAAGGAGCTTGAGTGTAGACAGGCCACGTCTAGGTAGTGCAGGTTACATAGAAAAGGCAGAAAAGCAGAGTGGGAGTTGCTGACCTGGGTTTGAGATATGGTTGTTCCACCTACTGATCTGATGGGGGGTAGGGGACTCATCCTCTCCGGGCATCAGATTTCCCTGCTCTGTAGGAAAAAAAACCAGACCAGATATTACATCTGATTCTGATAGACCAAATATAACTTCCAGAATCCCCAGCCACACACCCTCCATTCCAGCCACATAGCAGCCCTCACTGCTCTTCATCACACCAAATGTGTTCAATGCTCCCAATTTTGGTCATGTTAAAATCCTGCTCTCCTTGTGCTGTACTATTTTTAAAACTAGTCAAGTACATGTCATGGTCCCCCTGGAATGAGTGAGCCCTTCAAAAGAAGAGACTTTCTTTATTCATCGCTGCAACAGCAGGTGTAGCCCAGAACCTGTCAGGTGGTAGGTGCATTTGGTAAGTGGTGAAGTGAATGATGCCCTGCAATAGACTATTACAGAATATTATCAGAATAGTTTCACATGAAAATCAATTCAGTCAATATTAATGTTCATTTACTGAGTGTTTTGTAGGCTGTTCCTAAAACAACTGTCTTAGATATTTTGAAGAACTCTCGTAACTTAATGTGTCATCCCAGAGTAAACCCCAGAACAAGATGGACGTTAGCACAGCTTCCTGACACTTATAGCTGTCTTTCAGCGGTTCCTTTGGGAGGTGGTGAATTTTATTTCCATAGAGGGATTGAGCAGAAGCTGGACAAGGAGTAAGGAACTGCAGACCCTATCAAGTGGACACAGAAGAGGAAGCTTTGCTACAGGTCTTCAGGAAGCTTACTTCCATCCAATTCTGAGATCCATTGACCTTCCACTACCTTGTCCTCATAGTGGCCATGTGAGCCTTGGAGTCAGACTCAGAGGAGGGTGACTTCAAAAGCAGGAGCTCCCATTCAGTATAAAATTCAGACCAGGGAGCTTCAGGTCTTACTGTTCCTGTGAATTCACCTGCTCCAACTTCAGTTTCAGCACTGGCTTGATGATGTCCATCTCTTGTCTCAACCACCCGAGTGACAACAACAGGGGCAAAGACCTGGAGGACTGGCCCTCTTTCCCACCTGCCCCCTTCCGAGAGGAGGCACCACCACCTGGCAGTGTTCCCCCAACCCTTGTCCATGCAGTTTCCCATAGTCTGGTCTCAGTGGTGGAAGTGTTCTGTACCCTTGTCTAGAGCTCATTGCTACCTTCATAGCAGAAATCGAGATTGTTAAAGACAAATCCAAGCTAGCACTAGATTTCCTCAACTTCCCTCAAGGAGGAAGACACTAGTTGTCAGAACACAATGACCTACCCTCCAGCTGTGAGCACTGAAGATCCTCCTGTTCGCTCTGGTCTGTGTCCTCCACTGCACCAAGGCTCCATGCACTGAGTCTGCCTTGGGTCAGGGCCTCACCTCCCCTGTAATGTCCTAACTTCCTGACTGTAGATAGGATCTGCCTGCCCCACACGTAAAAGTCTTTTGTCCCCCTCCCCTCCGTTCAGCTCACTGCCATCAGCTTTAGCTCACCAGTCCCTAGAATTTCTGCCATCCAAAACCACCACTGAAGTCCTCATAATCAAGTCCACAGCTTTCTCTGTTTCTATGGCCAATACAGATCAGATTCTCAAAATCAGTCACTCCTCTTCCTGAGCACACACTTGTCTCTGTGGCCATGAGACAATTCTGGCTGATGAAGTGCAAACATCACTTCCAGACTGGCACCTGAAGGCCCTCACGTGTGACCTCCCGTGCTCTTCCCTCTACTGGCTTCCTGCAGGCTGAGGTTATGTCCTTGGATGCCAGGTGTTGAATGGGGCTGGGGGGCAGGGTCAGGAGAAGGGGTCACAAACCAAAGGAGCCTTGGTCCTTGAATGGTCACCTGGAAGTAGGAGCCAACTGCCCAGCATGAACACACATTTTGGATTTCATGTGAATGGGAAATGAACTTTGTGTGCAGGTACTAAAATTTGGGTGGTTTTATTCACTACATCACACACTGTTAGGCTTCCATTCCTTGTGGGCTTCTGAGCATCTGATACTCTTTTTTTTTTAAACTTCTTTATTGGAGTATAATTGCTTTACAATGGTGTGTTAGTTTCTGCTGTATAACAAAGTGAATCAGCTATATGTATACATGTATCCCCATATCTCCTCTCTCTTGCATCTCCATCCCACCCTCCCTATGCTACCCCTCTAGGTGGTCACAAAGCACCGAGCTGATCTCCCTGTGCTATGCAGCTGCTTCCCACTATCTATCTATTTTACATTTGGTAGTGTATATGTGTCTGTGAGCATCTGATACTCTTGACCCAAATCACTGTGCATGGCTCCCTGTCCCTGGATTTTCCCTTCTCAGCAAGGGTCAGTCTCCTGTGGCCACTGCCTGCCCCCAGCTCTGGGCAGAATTTGCCCCCAGGTGACCTGAGGGATCTCCAGTTGAGCATCATAGAGTGGTGTGGTTAGCATGACTCAGGGTGAGTGAGTCCCTCCTGACAGCCACTGCTATCAGCCACTTGGGTGCTTTAGACATTTGAAATAAATAGAAAATCTTAAGAGGGGAGTCTGGGGTATATTCACTTGGTTATTTCTATGTAATTTTTTAGGACCAAGAAGTGACTGTGTGCTGGACCCATAATAAATTATAATTAAAGATTTGGATATGGTCAATGTAACTATCTCTGTTTTCTCTTTGATAAGGCAGCTGAATTCCAACAGGAATAAATGCTTATAGAGGAATAATGAATCATGTTCCTTCTGAACTGGTATGCCCTTGTCCTGGGCATGAGCTTTGAAGAGGAAGTGTTGTTGGACTGGGGTAGAATCTTGAGTTATGGCTCAGATGTGATACAGCTTTCCCCAGAGTCCACGGTCCACTTGATTGAGCCTGTTGGGAAGTGTGCCAGACGCAGTCTCACATATGCCCAGAGGTAGTCCAGGAAATGTCGTAGTTCTGCTTGTCATCAACTCTCTAAGGAGGCTTGACCAGACTCTTGGTTCTGAGCATGCTGCAGCCAGCCTTTCATAAACTTAGCACACCCATCAACACCCAGAGAAGCCTAACAAGGCACATCATGGCCAGTCTGAATGCTCTGCTCTGAGGGAGCCCAGGCCTGCATGGAGCACAGGGGCCAGACATTTAGGGCTAACCAGGCAATAAGGTTTGCCCTAGAGTACGCTGGTGCAATCAGTACAGGAAGCAGTGGGACAAAGAAAGACTCCATCAGGAAAAGATACCTGCGAGCAGAGCACAAAACACTCAAGAGGAACTCTCCAGAGTGACACCCATCAGAGCCTCCATCTGGGTGCACCTCATCAGCCCAGGAGTGCTAAGCCCACACCCTGTGATGTACACAGGGGTGGAGGGATGCACTTTAACAGGACCAGATCTTCCCTTTGGGGACTCCCTGGATAAAGCATGCTTAGCTGGATAGTCCAGCCCGAACCCTGTTTACAACACTCAACAGGGAGCCTGAAGACCAGACCCCACAACTGGTCCAGAGACCATGAGCCCAACCAACTGACGTATTTCACGAGTGAGAAGACTGAGCAGAGGTTGTGCAAAGCAGGCTAGAACCCAAGTCAGATTCCAGTCTGAGCCTTTCCACGCCAGCACGGACACACACAGACACACACACACACACACACACACACACACACACCAGCGATGCCCTTGGGGCAGTCCAAGCTGAGAGCAAACTGGAGTTACAGACCACAGATGCATATCAAATGAGCTCCTACAAGCCTCCTCCAAGCTACGTAGGCATCTGGAAAGAATTTCAGTGTGGGCTAGAAACCATGTTTAGAACGGCATTTCCCCATAATATCCCCCTTTCTAAATAGGCACGTCACGGCTGTTCCAAGTCTGTTCAAGTCTGATTTCAAGGTCTAAAATTTGTTCAAATTCACACTGACTTGGGAAGAAAGGGGAAAAAATTTATTGTGGGAGGGAAAAAATCGTACAGGGAGGTACAGCCAGTTCCCAACAACTGTCACAATAGCAGGCACAACGGACACACTCCAGCCTTCCCAGGAAAGGCACATGGCTTTGACAGGGATGCTGAAGGAGACATCTGTGTAAGTCCAGCCCCTGCCAAATCTCCTGGTATTTATACGTAAACACAGGGGCTGAGTATTCCCTCCCTCCTTTACTGAAGGGAGGATGCTCATGTTTCCTTTTCCATTCTAGGCAAAAGCAGAGGGAGGGAATCAGAGAAGCTTACATCCCTATGGGAAGGACGTTATTGAAAGAAACATCTATGAAGGAAGGACCATAAATTCATGTGAGGTTCAGAAAACAAAGCTAAATATGTTCTTCCTTTTCCTAATGATGTGTCTCTCATTCTGTAGAGCTCACCAGAATAGGCAGCAGGGAATCACGTCTCTCTTTCCTTCTCATTGTTGATTTCCTGGGGTCCCTTCTCTCAGTAAGAGAGAAACCCCTCTGAGATTCCTCTCTCCTCTTACAGATGAATGCCATCGAGTCCTCCTTCTGACCGAGTTGTAGGTAAGGACAAACTCAGAACGAAACATCTGCAGGAAAGAAAACAAGCCATTCTCTGTTCACTGTCAACCCTCTCTTTGCACTGTGTGGATATAGATTAAAGCTCACAGTTCCTCCCACTGAAAGCCTGAGAGTGATGGTTCTTGCTGGTGTCATTCAGTGATGGAAAGTTCCTCAGCGCCACTGGACTCCAGGTGCACCTCATCAGCCCAGGAGCGCTAAGCCCACACCCTGAGCGACTGCAGTTCAACATCCCAGATGGCAGCTCCCAACATATCTCAGTGTAGTGCCTGGAAGGCCATTGGACAGTCTTAAATACACAGAACCCCTAGATGATGTTAAACTGTCTTTTCCCCATCAGATCTCTTCGTGGTGGGCATGAGATATATTTTCTCTTTACTCTCCACCCCTATTTCCTCCATCACAAACCCCAGAATATTTGTGCTTACCTGCCTCCCACTAGGATTGTATAATCTATTTCTTCCAATTTTTTCCTTGGTGAAACTGGAAGAGGGAAAGTTTGGTCTTGCAGCTCTTTTATTTTATTTTATTTTTTTTGCTGTACGCGGGCCTCTCACTGTTGTGGCCTCTCCCGTTGCGGAGCACAGGCTCCGGACGCGCAGGCTCAGCGGCCATGGCTCACGAGCCCAGCCGCTCCGCAGCATGTGGGATCTTCCTGGACCGGGGCACGAACCCGTGTCCCCTGCATCGGCAGGCGGACTCTCAACCACTGCGCCACCAGGGAAGCCCTTCCAGCTCTTTTAGAATAAATACTCTATAAAGTGAAGGGACCTTTCACTTGACCATATGGAAAGCTTCTTCCAGCCTACCTCGAGGCATTATTTGCTATTTCCATGTCTCTTTCCCCCTGCTTTTCTCCCTATGAAGGGCTGAAGGAGAGAGGAAAACCTCACACTGCTCATTAAAATAGATTTGAACCTGAGCTCCGCAACCTGCTGGGTCTACGACTTCAGGAAAACTGATCAGATTCTCTGGTTGTCCATTTACCCATCTCTAAAATAGAGTTAATATCCACCTCATGAGGGTTTCTAAGAATTGGATGAAACAGGTAATGAGAACATTCCAGGCTTCACCACCCCAGTGTGCAAATTGGGTCACATTTGCATTGAGAGCTGTGAGGCAGCCACTGCTCCTGTAGGACCTCAGTTCCCCTGAAGTTCCCCCCTTGGGTATCCCTGGAGTGGACCCAGGGCTGAGGGTGCTCATCTCTACCCAGCAGACCTCCCTTCCGGCCTCTGTGAAGTTGTGCAATTCCTCAGCCTCCTGGCTGACCCTGCCTTCCCTCTACTTCCATTCGTAACATTCTCTGCAACAATTTGAAAAATGCTTTTCTAGCTTTGGACAAAATTGTGCCCAAGATTTGTGTAGTAGAAGGGATCTCCTTTGCAAAGAATGACTCTGACTCTGTATGTGCCCCTTCTCAGTACCTACCACCCTTCACGGTCCTGCACAGCATTCTCTGTCTACCCACCATCTGCCTGTCTCCCTGTACCATGGACCATATGCCTCCCCAAGTCTTAGATTTGTACAAGTGCTGCCTGAAAAAAGCACTGACAAAATTCACACATGCCTTCCTAGGCCCATTCCTTATTTATATTGGTTCCTTCAGCATGAAGTGAACTTCAGGCCACTGTGCCCTTCCTACAGTCTCAGTCCTCGAACCAAGAGTGTCCACAAAAACTAAAACCAGTGTCTGGAAAAAACTGAAAAATGCTTCCAGATTTAAAATGGCATTTTCTTCCAAATCCCATCAGTTCTATACCCACTAAAAGAAAACAAAATATACAATAACAACAACAATAAAAAGGTAAACAAAACAAAGACCAGAAGCAGCTCAGTCAGGGCACCCAGCTTCATATATAAGGAGGTAAACAATGTTTGGCAAATAAAATCAGTTCTTAATTGGCTGGACAAGGGGCTGATCGCCTATGTTTAAAAATGATAAAAGACCATTTATAGAAAAATGCAAACTTTTCTGGAACTACTGAATTTTTCTGGAACTACCCAAGAGACATCACTTTGTGTGTTTTCTGTCTCATTGGAATGTCATGGGAACAAGGCAGGAACAGGGAAAAGGTGGAAATGTTAAACAACTAGCAAAAGAAACCATGTTTTATGTTGGTAAGAACACTGGACCCAGCCCAGACTGAGTGGGTCACCTCTACAATGGACAAGGTCCACACAAAACGGAAGAGGGGAACAAAGGGGCTGCCGTTGGAAAAAGTAAAATCATCAATTTACTTATTTTGCGTCCTCTTCAACAACAACAAAACGTTTAAGCCATTTGGCAGAAAAGGAGTGAATGAAGAGGGGAGAACTCACAGAACCCTTACTCTCAGACCATCCGCAGGGCTGTTTTAGAGTGAGGAAGGCAGGCTGCCCAGTGCCAAACTCATGTTACGTAGGTTTCATTTTAACATTTGAAAAATAAAGGGCCTAGTTGAACATCAGAAAATAATAATAGATTGTTTTAATTGAGACTAAACTTTTTTTTTTTTTTTTCAGTAAGCGGGCCTCTCACTGTTGTGGCCTCTCCCGTTGCGGAGCACAGGCTCTGGACGCGCAGGCTTAGCGGCCATGGCTCACGGGCCCAGCTGCTCTGCGGCATGTGGGATCCTCCCGGACCGGGACACGAACCCGCGTCCCCTGCATCGGCAGACGGACTCTCAACCACTGCGCCACCAGGGAAGCCCGAGACTAAACTTTTGCCCATTTTTCATCTGCAACTTGTCATGCTTTGTGTGCTTAAATTGTTGCTCTTGTTATTTTTCTCACACTTGAAAATGGCATCGGGAGCACAACCATTAAGTTATAAATAGTTAATGTAGAATTAATATTAATTTGAGTCGTGCTTGGACCAGCTTTACTTTCTCTCCAGTAACAATAATCATTTCCTCTCTGTCGTCTGGTTAATTGTGGGTGGGTAGAGATAGCCACTTGATGCGCCATTGCTAAAGAATGAACAAAGACCAGAAAATCCTTCAGGAGCCCCCTCCCACTCCTAATTCACATCAGCAGGGAAGACAGCATTGTCACCCGCACCCATATTCCCTTCCTTTCCCTTGAGCACCCTTGAACTTCACCCAAATTGTTTTGGCTCTTGTGATTTGACATGGGAAAGGTCTCAGGCACATGAATGTCACACTGCCATGAGAAGGACTCTGGGGAGATAGTGTGTCATAAGGAACTTCCTTCAGAACACAGGGGCTTTGAAGTGAACAGGGTGACGTCCTCAGGGGAAAAGAAAATGTCGAGAGGACCAACTATAAAAAGAAAGTGATTCATGGAGTTGCCATGAAATAAGTGATTTTAGCCACTTGCATGAGAGATTGCTCTTAGAGAAGATTACTAAATGCCATTATGAGAATAGACACTGGTGTCCACAAAGTGTTTCCAAGGAAAGTAAAGTAATTATAATGATGAATGTGTACTTCACAAGTCATGGTTTTAAAACTGTTTTCATAGCTAATATCTCATTTGATCCTTGCAGCAACCTGAGAGATAGGCAGTACTATTTCCTTTTTTTACACAGAAGGCAAAAATGAGAGGGAAATCCTGAGTTTCTCCATCAGGCAAACTTGAGCTTACACTCAGATTTTGTCCTTTACTTTCTTTCTTCTTTTTTAAAATTAATTAATTTATTTATTTATTGATGGATTTTTTAAATTAGAATGAGACAGAGTTCAGCATCAAGTCTTTTTAAAATTTATTTTATTTATTTTTGGCTGCGTTGGGTCTTCGTTGCTCTGCGCGGGCTTTCTCTAGTTCTGGCGGCAAGCGGGGGCTACTCTTCATTGTTGTGCGTGGGCTTCTCATTGCGGTGGCTTCTCTTGTTGTGGAGCACAGGCTCTAGGCACATGGGCTTCAGTAGTTGTGGCATGCAGACTCAGTAGTTGTGGCTCATGGGCTCTAGAGCGCAGGCTTGGTAGTTGTGGCACACGGGCTTAGTTGCTCCACAGCATGTGGGATCTTCCCGGACCAGGGATTGAACCCGTGTCCCCTGCACTGGCAGGCGGATTCTTAACCACTGTGTCACCAAGGGAGTCCCATCCTTTACTTTCCTAACCTCTCTAAATCTTTCCAATTGCTGACTATAAAGTGAGTTTCAATCGTAACCTTACTGCACTGTTGTGAAATAAATGAAGAAATTAAAGCAGTTGTCAGAGCGTAATAGACACACACACAATGGTAGGTATTATTATAATAAATTTGAGAAAACTGAAGTCTAAAGGGTTAATTTAACTTGGTGTAGGGTACACGAAATTAAATTGCCTGTGCAAGTAGTGTTTTTATTAAGGCTAAAGTCCAAGACCTTCCCAATATGTCAGTTACAACCATCAAAAGTCATACTATGGGGCTTCCCTGGTGGCTCAGTGGTTGAGAGTCCACCTGCGGATGCAGGGGACACAGGTTCGTGCTCCGGTCCGGGAAGATCCCACATGCTGCGGAGCGGCTGGGCTCGTGAGCCATGGCCGCTGAGCCTGCGTGTCCGGAGCCTGTGCTCTGCAACGGGAGAGGCCACAGCAGTGAGAGGCCCGTGTACCGCAAAAAAAAAAAAAAAGTCATACTATGAAGAGGTAGCAAACTTACATGTGCTTTGGTAACTTACCACAAGATAGTAAAAATATGAAAATATGGTACAATGGTATTCACTGTGGAACTATTTGTCATAGGAAAAGACTGGAACGGACACACATGGCTGTCAATAAGGAACTTTGGTTCAAGCACACAATGGAGTAATCTGAAGCAATAAAAAGAAATGAGGAATAGCTCTATATACTGTTATTGTGTATTCTCCAACACAGAGTTTGAAGTGAACAAAGCAAGATGGGAAAGAAAGTATGTATATTATGCTACTACTTATCTACGAACAAAGGGAATCCTTATGTATGTAATTATTAACCGTATTAAAAGAGTGTAAGAGACTTCCATTTTTGGAAAGATGGAGTAAAGTACTTTTCCATATTCTTCCTGCTAAGTACAACTAAAAACGTTGGACGATACATATAAAACAAATGTTAGATGGACTATAGAGAGCAGGAAGACCACCTAGGAAACTTGGGAACCAAGAACAACATTGTGGTTAGTTCTTTAGGTTTCCCAAACATGGAGCTGAAGAAGCCAGCTACCTAGAAGTACCAATGGTCACAGACAAAACATACCCAAACAAAAGCCAGCTCTCCTGAGCCAGAGGACCATAAAAAAAGAGCAGTCTAGCAAGACAGAATGGTGACTCTACTCCAGTTAAACACCCCAAAGAAAACAGTGATCCCACTCACATCCACACCAGCAAAGGCTGAATGAGGAGCCTAGACTTCACCTTTCTGCAGAAGGCACCCCAACACCCCTATGGATGTGGTGTCAGAGAAGGCCCAGCAGACAACCAGGACTTTTATACCTACCAGATGATAAAGAGTCCTCTCTCCCCTTGCATGGTGTCATGGAGAGCATATGGAGAGCCTGAACTTCCATTTCTACCATGAAGTAATGTGATGCCCATAACTTTGCCAGTGGGGTGATGGCAGAGGAGGTGGTACAGGAAAGTCTGGGCTCTCACCGCCACTAAGGGGTAATGAGGCCACACCATCTGTAGTATTAGTAGATCCATGAGGGGAGCAGTAACAATGTATATCTACCACTCTCAGGGAGGTAGCAGTGGAGGCCCAGTGGGGAGAAGGAACTCCTCTCCCTTCCCACGAATAATGAGAAACTCCCCCCAATTTGGATGGAGGTCCATGGAGGCCAAGTGGGAAAACTATATTTCTGACTCCATCTAGCCACAATGATACAGTAAATCTCTCTTTCCTTTGGTGGAGCACTGTCAGAAAAAGACAGCTAAAACAGTTTAAATAAGATACAGACTCTCAAAACATAATATGCAAACTGACAAGATTTCAATTTAAAAAATCACTTATCATACAAAATACCAGGAAGATCATAAACTAAATGTAAAAAGAATAGATGCCAAAACAGAGATACAGAAAGGTTAGAATTACCTAAGAAAGGTTTTTAAATTAGATATCACAGAAATGTTTCAATGAGTAATTATGAACGTGCTTGAAACAAATGAAAAGTAGAAAATCTCAGTAAAGAAATAAAAAATATAAAGAAAAGCCAAAAGGAAATTTTCAAACTGAAAAATATAATAACAAAATTAAAAACAAAAAACCAAATTCAATAGATTGGGCTCAAGACCAGAATGAAGAGTCAGAGGAAAGAATTGGTGGACAGAACAATAGAAATTATCTAATCTGAACACCAAAAATAACACAGACTGAAAAAAAAACATAATGGAACCTCAGGGACTGTAACAAAAGGTCTAAAATCACTGGAGCCCTGGAAGGACAGGAGAAAAAGGGTAAAGCTAAAAAAAAGTACTCAAAATAATAATGGTTAAAAACATTTCAAATTTGAAAAAAAAAAACCCCAATAAGCTATAGATTCAAGAATCAGAAAAAAATCCCAAACAAGATACAACCAAAGAATATACACCAAAACACATCATGGTTAAACTTTTAAAAAATAAAGACAAAGAAAATATCATGAAAGCATTAGGAGTGAAATTATACATTACCTATAGGGAAAAACAATTCAGATGATATCAGATATCTCATCAAAACCCATAAAGGTTAGAAGGAACTGGAACACATTTTTCAAATGATGAAAAAAAAGAACTGTCAATTTAGAATTCTATACCCAGTGAGATACCCATTCCTTCAGGAATGAGTAGAAGAAAGCAAGATATTCTCAGACAAAGAAAAACTTAATAATTCATCACCAGCAGACCTAACCTAAAAGAATGACTAAAGAAAGTTCTAAAACTAGAAAGGAAACAAGGAAGCTCGGAACATCAGAAAGGAAAAATTAATACATAAGAGAATCTGTAGGTAAATGTAATACAGACATACCTCAGAGATATTGTATGTTTGGTTCCAGACCACCATAAGAAGGCAAATATCACAATAAAGGGAGTCTCATATATTTTTTTGGTTTCCCAGTGCATATAAAATTATGTTTATACTATACTGTAGTCTATTAAGTGTGCAGTAGCATTATGTCTAAAGAAAATGTACATACCTTAATTAAAAAATACTTTATTGCTAAAAAATGCTAACCTTTATTTGAGCCTTCAGGGAGTCATAGCCGTAACATCAAAGATTACTGATCCCAGATCACCATACTAGATATAATAATAATGAAAAAGTTTGAAATATTGTGAGAATTACCAAAATGTGACACAAGGTGAGCAAATCCTGTTGGGAAAATGGCATCAATAGATTTGCTCAATGCAGGGTTGTCACAAACCTTTAATTTGTAAAAACAAAACAAAACAAAAAACCCCAATATCTGTAAAGCACAATAAAATGAGGTATGCCTGTAGTCTTTCTTTCTATTCTTGATTTTTCTATATTATGATTGATGTGATTCTAAATATATGTAGAGACAACTATAAATGAGGTAGTTTAAAGGGACATAAAGACAGATAAAGTTTCTACATTGCACTTGAATTGGTGTAGACTGTGAGATGTATTTATACATAATATAATACAAGAGCAACCACTAAAACAGCTATACAAGGATATATGCTCACAACCACTATACATAAAATGGAATTCTAAGAAACATTCAAATAACCCACAAGAAGGTAGAAAAAACATTAAAAAAAGAAAGTAAACAAAATGGAAGACTTAAGCCCTAACATATCAATAACTATATTAAATGTTATTGATCTAAGCACACTAGTTAAAAAGCAAAGATTGGCAAAGAGCAATAAAATACACCACCCAACTATATTCTGTCTATAAAAAACTCACTTCAGATATAAAGGCATAGGCATATTGAAAGTAAAAATATGGAAAAAATATACCATGCAACTGTTTATCAAGAAAAATATGAGTAATTATACTGAAATCAGATAGACTTCAGAGTTTAAAAACTACTATAGAAAATAAGAGACATTATATAATAATAAAAAGGTCAATCCATTGAGAAGATATAACAATCCTTAAATGTATGCAACGAACAACAAATCTGCAAAATATGTGGATCAAATAGAATTGAAAGGAGAAATACACAAATCCACAGTCAGAACTGGAGTCTTCAACATCCATTTCTCAACAATTGATAGAGCAGGTAGATAGAAAATCTGAAAGAACATGGAAAAACTCGACAACACCATTAACTAACGAGACATATTTGACATATGCGGGACATTCCATCCAACAAGAGCAGAATACACATTCTTTTCAAGGACTCACAGAACATTTACCAAGGTAGACCATAATCTGGGCAATAAAACAAACTGAAAAAGGACTGAAATTATACAGAGATTGCTTTCTGACCCCAAAGGAGTCAAATTAAAAATCAATAAAATAAAAATAATAAGAAAATATCCAAATAGTTGGAAAGTAAACAAAATAATTTGAGACAGTGCATGGATTAAACAAGAAGCCTCAAGGGAAATCAAAAGTTATATTGAACTGACTGAAAATGAGATTACAACACATCAAAATTGGGGGTTGCACAGCTGAAGCAGTACTGCAATGGAAATTTATAGCACTAAAACATATATTAGAGAAGAAGAAAAGTCTCAGGTCAATAATCTAAGCTTCCACCTCAAGGACCTAGAAATGCAAGACCAAAAGCAAGCAGTAGGGGAAAAATATGAAGATAAGTGTAGAAATCATGGAAATAGAAAACAGTAGAGAAAATCAATGACTCAAAGAGCTGTTTCTTTGAAAAGATGAATAAAATTGACAAACTTCTGTAAGATTGGCAAAGAGAAAAAGAGATGACACATATTACCAGTATTAAGAATGAATCAAGGAATATCATTTCGGACACTGCATACATCAAAAGAATAATATGGGAATGTTATTAATAACACTGTACTCATAATTTGAAAACTTATGAAGTGTACCAATTCTTTGAAAGGAACAAAACACTTCAACTCATCAAATATAAAATAATTATATGAATAGCCCTAAGATTATTAAAGAAATTAAATTAATAATTAACGGACACTGGGATGTGGCAGAAGTGAGACTGACTAACTCCCAGCCTGGTTGTAAAACCTAGGGCACAATCCAATGACCTATCTTTTCCTTTTCTGTGGCAAATCTGGAGGTCATGAGTTGAAAATGGCAACATCATAAGACGGACTCTCCCTGGATTTTGAGCCATCATTTAGAGAGGAACTGCCTGACCCAAATCAGCCTGTTGACATAAGGAAAAAATAAGGATTTATATTTATTTATTTGTATTTCAAGGCTGGGTCTCCCTGCTGTATCATCTCCCTCACTGCTTCCTTCTCAATGGACAAACTCATTGGTTTTTCCATGAAAAACAACCTCACTGCCCCTCCTTTGCTCATTTCTCTCCCTGTCTGGTCTACTCTTTCTTGATAAAGAGAAAAGACTCAAAGTGTCCCATGCCTTCCCATCAAAACCCTGCTTGTCTTCCTTATGCTTATCTATATTTTCACATTTTTCTAGTATTAATACAAATTACTATTTATTTTTAACACCTACATGACAAATATTTATAATGGAAATAGCCATAGTGGAAGACAAAATAAGAACGGGAGAAAAGGAAACTGTCTTTCAAACGTCAGTTTACATTCTTTCTCCTTGAGCTGGACTATTACTTTGATGATACCAACAAACCACACTTCCTGATATTCAGATCCTTGTGAAGTTCCCCTCCACATTGTCACATGACTGGGCCTGTAACTGCTTTGACCCATAGAATATAACAGAAGTGATGTTGTCCAATTCTGGATATGGCACTCATTTGGTTTGGTAGCTTCGACTCCCTCCTCTTGGAGAGCTCTTCTTGGAATCCAGCCTGTGTGTCCTAAAACAGCCCAAGTGGCCACACGGAGAACTGAGGAACAGTTCTAAGGAATCCAGGAACAGAGCTGATGGCCCTAGATGAGCCCCCAGCCACACTTTCCTGGCACGTCAGTCAACACTACCTGAACAGGAAATCTGCCAAGTCAATCTGTGGAATGGTAAGTGACAATCAAACGGTATTTTAAGCCACTAAGTTGATTTTTTACCCAGAAATAGATATGTGAAACACTCCTCTATAAAGCCTCTGATGTTTACAACCGGCAATAATCTCTTTCTCCCGTGACAGGCCATTGCACATTGGTGTAACCACTGGTGGTGCATTTATCACTTACTGCCATACTGTAGTTACTGGTATATATATCTTACTTTGGTTGCAAAACATGAGCTGCCTGAAGCAGGACCTGAATCCAATTAGATACTCGAGGCACTGCAGGATAGAGGTAAGAGTGGAGGCTTTGAAGTCAGATGAATACAGAACTTTGGGTTCTACCTTTTACCTTGGGCAAATTCTTTGAACTTCAGTTTCTTCATTGTAAAATAGGTAATTGCAAGAATGAAATGTGTCAACATAGGTAAAGCTTTTAGTTCAGTGACTGGCACATAATCGACAGTAAATATTAGTGTTTTCTTATCCTTTCCCCTATCATCCTGCTCAGAATCTGATATATTGTGAGGACTCAGTAAGTCCTACCTGAGTAAGTAAATGATGGATGTGAAAGTGGCTGTGGCCAGTTCAGGGCACCTGCACATTCTTTGGCTCTCCTCCTTTCAAGAGGGGGCTCTTGGGCTTCCCTGGTGGCGCAGTGGTTGAGAGTCCGCCTGCCGCTGCAGGGGACATGGGTTCGTGCCCCGGTCCGGGAAGATCCCACATGCCGCGGAGTGGCTGGGCCCGTGAGCCATGGCCGCTGAGCCTGCGTGTCCGGAGCCTGTGCTCCGCAATGGGAGAGGCCACAAAAAAAAGAGGGGGCTCTTTGTCCTCTCCTCTTGAATCTGGGCTAGGCTGTGGCTACCCTGACTAACAGAGTATGGTGTATGTGACATGTGCCAGTTCTGGGAGCCCTGACTTACCGTGGAAAAACTCCGTCTACACTGTTGAAGGAAGGGAGGGACCCAGCTGGACTCACCCTTCCATCTGTCCCCTCCTAGATCTCAGGCATGTGAGTAAAGACATTTTGGACACTTCAGACAATCTAGCCACCAGCTGAGGACCACCAAGTGAACTCACTGAACACCATGTAAAGTAGAACTGCCGGCTAAGCTCTGACCAGATTCCTGACTCGCGACGTCATGAGATGTAATCAAATTGTTGTTACCTGGGGAAAATTTGTTACAGAACAATGGATCTCTTGGGCTTACGGCTTCCTTCTTCAGTACCCCCAAGGAGCCCCTGGTGAGGAATCTCAGGGCAAGGAGCCCAGTAAATGTGTGTGTGCTTACGTCTTCCCCCAGGGGGCGCCACCAAAGTTTGATGACGACCATCTCACCTTTCTGCAGCTCAGGGACGGCTGGTAAAAAAGTGAGCCCTCTAATGACAGCAGAGCCTATGACCAGCCTATCCATGGGGCACTACAGAAAACCCCTGCCCCTGAAGTCCAGGACACTTTCTCTCCAAGCAAGCCTGCAGGGCACCTCCACCCACAGCCATCATGGCCTGTAGGACATGAAGCCATCGGTCCTCAGAGCCTGTCCGTGTTTGCAGCCCCTTGCCTGCTCGCTCTGGCTCCACTAGAGATGGTCGCCCGCAGATCACGCTGAGTGTGCTGTGGCCTTTGAAGAACCCTGTGCCCGGAGGTCAGCCGTGTTCTCACTCAGTCACTCTGCTGCCTGAAAGGTTGGACTTCGGGAGGGGGGGACAGAGAGTCTGAGGACACCCAATAACAGAGATTACCCAGGACACTTAGGAGCTGATATGGAGGGAGACAAAAATCAATCACAGTTCCCGATGAGCTGCCTCTGATGGCCAGTTCTCTTGCTTTACTTAGACAGGCTTTCAGATCTTACTTTATAGGATTCTGTGGTCTAAAATATGCCATAAATCTCCAAGAGCCTTTCAGAGTCCTGCTCTGTGTTTCATTCACACTTCCTGACAGTTCTTGTTCAAGTGAGAATCTTTGTGCAAAGACTGGCCGCAGCCTGGCTGGTCCCCCCTGAGCTCGGAGGAATAAATCTGTCAGTAGCCTGGCAGGACGGTACCTCTTCCCCTAGCTTTGAGATATGTGCACAGGGCAAGGGCCTGGGAGGATCAAAAGTCTGGGAATGTTTAACGGCACCAACGCTTTCCAAAAGCATGAGAAGAGAAGCATGTTCCAGGTTTTTCCCTTACATCTTTAAGATAAACACTGGTTGCAGTGAGGAAGGTAAGGCCAATCTACATTTTCTTGGCTCTCAGGCAAAGCCTGGTATTAATACAATACAAGCAGGCCTAAGGCAAAACGCCTAACCTAAGACATCATGAGACTGGCCCATGGAGCTGGCATCAAGCTGAGGCCCAGGATGCAGGTGTGGGGACCGTGGGAGAGGCTGCCACAGATGGAGCTTCTACCATGCGTTGTCTTCTTAGGGGACTCACCTACCCACCAGTTCATCTTACCTTGCCTGCTTATACTTCAGAAATTCCTGAGGCAGAGCGAATGGGTACATGGGCACATGGTCAGAAGGCAAGCAGATGCCACCCGATCCCCCTACACCTGAACGTGCTGGATTTGGGAGATGCACCCAGTGAAAAAGAGCTAGATGCAAACAGATAGGCTGGAGGTGTTGGGGAGCATGCCACACCAGTGTCTCTAGAACCCCAGAGCATCTGGAAGTCCTCCTGGACTGACAGGACATTAATCTCCTGGACGCCTCTCCTGATGACCAGTGCAGGCCACATGGAAACCCTGGTGAGTTTTAAATAAAACATATTCTGAGTTTCTCTCCATGTTTCCTCCCAACCTCTGCTCTCATCTAGAAATGATAAACATGGCGATGCAAGGGTAATTCCTGCCAACATAGAAATGACTGATGCTCCCTCTTAGGTAATCTTCAATAATATAAAATGATACTCAGAGATTTGGTCTATTTTTATCAAATAAATCTATTTCGAAAGGTGGAAAGGCAGACGCTGTGGCAGGCCATATGATGAGATGTTGAAACCCCAAATTGCTTGAACAGGAAGCTCTCTGTTCTGAAGATTAACTGGCCCTGGCCTCCCTCCCACATACACACTCACACATACTCCCTATGTCTTTATTTCTTGGGAGCCAGAGTCCTCCGGTTAGACTGGATCATGCATTCTCCTATGAAGATATCTACTTCACAGCTGCTCCTGACTATTTTTTTTTTCTTATTGCCTGGTCTCTCCTCTCAGTTAATAGCACACTGTCCAAAGCACTCAGCCTGGATTCCAGTTCCTAGCTGTGTGACTTGGGGCACCCTGTGAGACCTCTCTGTTCCTTGGTTGCCCCATTTATAGAATGACTCTGATCATGGCATCTGCCTCCTGGGTTTGTTGTGAGGGTGAAATGAGATAATATTCATGAAGCATGTCGAATAGTGCCTGCAACTCAGGGAAGCATACAAGTAGAATCTGCTGTTCCTGACCCGAGGTCCAACATGTGGGTTAGATTGTCTTGAAGACACGTTCTCACCTGGAGTCGCAGTTGCGGACTTAGAAAGACCCAGATGATCATCCAGTGATGCCTCCTTCTGCTGGAGCAGTGTTTCCCAAACTGCATTCCAGAACACCCCTGAACCTTGAATGTTCAGCGTCTATCATGTTGTACAAAGGTGGACACACATACCTTAAAAGATGTTATATTATCAAATCAATCTGAGACAGAACATTCTTAGCTCCTTCCTGAGAAAATCTGCAGTAAAGATACAGGCTTAACTTGTTTGAAGCTAGTATTTCTAAACTTTAATTTTCTATAGAACATTTTCTGGGGAGCAGCTAGTCATACAGAACATGAGTTTTGTTGAAAGCAGAGATTGAGAAATACCGTGTCAGGACCTTTCTTTTACATGACTTACACTTGAATACTTTCAGAGCCAGGGGACCCGCCACTGAGTAAGGCTGATGGTGGTACCCACCTTCATGTTGAGTAGCCTCCACTTGGTGATCTTAAATCCACAAAATAGACCCCCGTAGAAGATGCTTCTTCTCCAATCCACCTTCATGTAGCCATCAAGACCCCTCACACCCTGACCAAATAAAATAAAATTATAAATAAATTCTCGTCATCTGGTTCATTGATCTCTAGTGGTGGGGGTGGGTATTGTTAGTTAGTTGGTAGTTTGTCAGCTTGTCACTCAGAGCTCATTTGACATGAATTTCTGTCCCTTTTGCCACCCTGGTCACTCCTGTACTATGTTCCAATTTATTTCTTCCTCAAGTGTGAGATTTGAATTATGATGCCTAGATGCCATCATTTTGTTAATCCAATTTTAGGGTCACAGATGGCATTTATAACAGCAGTGCCACAGCTGTTATAATACATAACATACCAAACTGAGCTCTCTACAGCCGTATAAAACCCCAAGTCATGGGGGAAGCTTCTATGCCGGCTCTTCCCCCATCCTGCCCTTTCGTGGATGGGGACATTGTAAATCCATGGTCTTGAGTCAAATTCCACTGTCTTCTCTAATGCATAGTATAAAAGACTGACCAAAACAGAAAAATAAATACAAAGAAGAATTACATAAATATCTCCCATTTGTGTAAAAAATTAAAGATGTAAATATACACACATCTATATGCATTTACATCTTTGTATTTGCATAGGCATAAAATTTTCTGGAAGAACATGCAAGAAACCATTAATAATTGCTGTATCACATGAGTATTATTAGAGGATCTGGAATGAGATATTGTATACTTTTAATAACATTTAAATATTACCATGTACATGTATTTCTTCTTTGGCAAGAAGAGAACGAGATAAAAACATTCCTGTACTTTTGGTTGGAGTCAACTCATTAATCTCCCTTATAAACTTTGCTTCCTTCTCATACACATATTTGGTGAGCTTGCCTGCTCAACCTTCATCCAGCATTTTTTTTTTAATGTTAGAAATAAAAAGGCAAAAGAGAGAGCCAGGGGCACACACCAGAGACCTTCCCTCAATGGCAACATCCTACACCCCTTACATAAGAATAGCCATCTAGTTTGGTTTTTCCTAATAGCCCTTTCATCCAGACCACATTTCTGCATCTTTCTTTTAATAAAGACTTTTCCTTTCTTCAAAAATGAAAGTTGCAGCAAGAATTCAGGATGGGGGCTTCCCTGATGGCGCAGTGGTTGAGAATCTGCCTGCTAATGCAGGGGACACGGGTTCGAGCCCTGGTCTAGGAGGATCCCACATGCCGCGGAGCAACTAGGCCCGTGAGCCACAACTACTGAGCCTGCACGTCTGGAGCCTGGCTCCACAACAAGAGAGGCTGCGATAGTGAGAGGCCTGCGCACCGCGATGAAGAGTGGCCCCGCTTGCCACAGCTAGAGAAAGCCCTCGCACAGAAACGAAGTCCCAACACAGCCAAAAATAAAAATAAATAAATAACAAAAATTTAAAAAAATTCAGGATGGGGGAGGGAGGGTGAACGTCACATACAAGCAGATGGCCAGGGGAGGTGTCAAGCATGGCTGAAGAGAGGCGTGCTTCCTCCATATGCTCAGTACTGACGGCACACCTAACCTCACAGAGACTGTGACCCACTGAGCAGACTACTTCATTTTCCGATTCGCATTTCACTCAGGATCCTTTCAGTCCAGGATCCTTAAAGAATGACTCCAACCAGAGTACTTTGGTTTACCCAATGTCCTCTTTTACTCATCCAAATAGAGCAGATGGAAGCTATAGTCACAGGGGAGGTGCATGTAGGGAGTGGTCCCAGGGAGGTTTTGCACAGAGCCTGCTGTGGAGATGCTCAGATGTACCTTTGAGAAGTATAGCAGGTGGCTGTGCAAGCCCAGGGCAGAGCAGAACTTTCAATGCAGCACTTTCCTCCCTGGCCTGGTCTACATGCTTTGGATCTCCCACACTACCCCAAGCTCTCTAATATATTCATCTTCCTGTTCTCAGCAAGTGGCACTGAGCCCAGTGGCCACATGGCCATGAGCACTGAGGGAATCAGTGTGTGTTCTTTTCCATGGATCACTCTATTTTTTCCACCTTGGAAATGGTCTACAATTGACTCCCAATTCCAACCCCTTTGGGCTCATCCATTCCACAGCTTTGATGTAATAAACTGCAAGGGACCTCTCCAGAGATAAGCTTGCTATGTATTCACTCCTAATTACCCTCAGCACCATAGGACATATAATTCAGGGTAACGTGAAATCCTGCCCTGGAAACACTCATCACTTGGACAAAATTTATACCAAAATATTGCTCCAGTGCAGTGTTATTTGAATGTAGAAGGCAACTTGCTAGAATTTAGCAAGAGGAAGGCTATATATAACTTGTTTGGACGGAGTTAACCTCTGTATGGACTTCCTTTGGGATCCGCTGCATTTATCACACACCAGGACTATTAATGCCATGGAGGATTACTATAATATAACACACACGTACAGTCATCGTCTTGAAATAACACAAAATCAAGACGTTAACTTGGGCTGGTGTGGATCCCTCATTTTGAAATTTCCACCTCAGTACCCTCTGAACTTGCAGTGCAAATCCACAGATTATTTCTAGACTTCGATTCACATTTTCAGCTACGTGAAGCCAAATATCCATGAGAAAACTGAAAAGCTCCATTAAAACTCTTGCTTTTTAAATACCCAAATGTCTGACTGTGTCTAGCAAAAGCATCTGGAATATGTACTGCTTTGTCTCTCAAAGTGCAACCCATGTTTGGAAGCCCACAGACCTATGTAGGACCTCTGGCCATTCAAACTCAGACCTGAAGCTTAAATTTGAAAATGACCAGTAAACAACCCCAAGGTGTGTGGAGCTGCTTCTCTCTTTCCTAGGCCTCTTGGAGCGGTTGTGAACCCAAAGACAACTGGATACAGCTGTCTGGAGGGATGAAGCTTGGCAGCCTTGGGGACGCAGGGTGAGGCTCGCAGTGAGATCTCAGCAACATGTGTTGGACGAGTTTTGAACATTGCGTGGCAAAGCCTTGCTCTGAGATGATCTTTAATGCTAATCCTGTGTCCTACAAAGAGAAGCACATGCAGGAAAACTCCAGGAAGGCATAGCCGGCTGGTGGGTCAGAGTCAAACACCAATCTTATAAAGAGGAAACGCTGCTTTCAACTTAGGTTTCTGTGATGTGACCTCCCTACCCAGGAGTCCTCAGGGAATCCCCTTCCATCTTATCCATCTAACATCCAAGACCTACCATTGCTCAATAAGTCTCCACTCTGTGCCCATCCATCTCCTTACCACCATCCTCATTAAGCTCTCCTCTACTAGTTGTCTATGCCCCCTTACCTGGAATTCTTTCTCCATTCTGAACCTTAGTTTACCCATGTGTAAAATGGGGAGACATTTTCCTAGGATTTTTAAAGGATTCAATGTGATCATACAGGTAAGGGCTCAGCCTTGCACGTGGGAAGCTCTCGATAAATACTCTGTGGGCAACCTTTACGGGTTAGTACAGAACAATGTCTTGGAAGTCAGACTGAGTCTCTAACTGGATAACCTTGATCAAGTTAGGAACCTACCGCATAGGATGGTTAAATTGAGTGAGTTAGCCGTGTAAGGCACCTTGAGCGATGCTTGGCACCTAGAAGATGCTTGATAAATGTGAGCCATTTGGATTATTGTCCTCTCCGAGGAAGACCTGCTCTCTCTCCTTTGTCACAGTCCCCTTGTGAGCAATGTTAGACTCGGATAATGAGTGATTCTAGGATGACATCTTTTGGCTGTATCTTATTTCCAGGGTGTATGTTTTTCACTTTGGGAAAAATCCACCCCTTACCTTTCCAGTAGAAGCCCAAGTATATTTGAAGGACTAATTGGTGCTGGACTGTTCCTTGCTTGATGCTATGTATGCTTTCAGACCCCTACATGTCTTCAGGGATGAAGCAGACTCCTGCTTTGAGTTATCAGCCTAGAGGATGAGGACTTCCCATGGGTGTTGGGGGAGATCAGGGGCCCTGAAGCAGCTGCCAGAGTGTAAAGGGAAATGCTGTGCTCAGGGGAGGTTCTGGATTTGAAGTTAGGCTCTTCACTCCCCGACATGGTCCCCAGGGCTAACCTGCTTTCTACTGCGGTTCGTCTTCAATGGAGGGACTGTCCTCACTGCCCAGCAAATGTGCCTATAAACTGCACACCCACTTGATCTCTCCCCAATTCATTTTTTCCTTTCCCTTTTGGCTCTAAGTGATTTATTGGTTGAGATAGAAATCATTTCCTAATTGGCCAGGGAAAACAGTCTCCTTTATTTTCACTAATTGAGGTATAATTACATATTTACATGCTATCAAGTTCACCCTTGCATGTTCAGTGACCTATTGGGACTCGGGAAGCTGGGGCCTGTGAGGAGTGGGTGGACTCCCCACTCAGAAGAGGATGTGCCGTCCATGGGAGCAGAAGAGGTTGGTAAGTTTTTTGTTTTTTTGTTTTTTTGTTTTTGTGGTACACGGGCCTCTCACTGCTGTGGCCTCTCCCGTTGCGGAGCACAGGCTCCGGACGCACAGGCTCAGCGGCCATGGCTCACAGGCCCAGCCGCTCCACAGCATGTGGGATCCTCCCGGACCGGGGCACGAACCCACATCCCCTGCATCGGCAGGCGGACTTTCAACCACTGCGCCACCAGGGAAGCCCGTTGGTAAGTTTTGACTTGACAAATCCCTCCATCTCTGCACCACCGGGGGAAGGGGAGACACTCCCTGTCCTGCCCGTGCTCCCTGCTCCTTGCAAGGGCACCTCTTCTCACCTTGACCGAGAGAGGCCCATCGGGGTCCTGGACGTCTTCACTTTCAAGGAACCATCTCAGCTGGACTCTGAGCTTCCTAGGTGGTTACTAGACATTCATCACTTTCTAATCACTGGTTTTCTCCTGCTTAACCCTGATGCTACTGTCTTTACCCCTCTGGAAATTAGAGAAAGAAAGAAACTCTAGAAGTCTTAAAGCTCTTATTTCAGTGGGACCCCAGCAGGGCAGAGTTACCAGTGGGCAGCTATGAAAAACAAAGTCCTTGGGGGGTGGTCATGTGGCCTTGGGCTGGGCCCTGTCTCAGCGTGGTGATGCCCAGATGACTCCATCATCCCTGATGGCAGCTGAGAGACAGGAGGGTCCAGCCCCCTCCATCCCAATGGCCGTGCACCCCACCCCTTGCTCTATCTCCCTCTCTCTCTCCTAATCTCGCCTTCACATAAGGCTCCAAATCAGCCCCTCGCCCCTGGGGCAGTATTATTCTCTCGCAATCCAGTCCAGACCTCACCACTTCTTCTCCATCTGTGACAAGAGCCTTCAAATGAGTTTCTGGACTTCCAGGCCCCGTTTCTCAGAGATTCCTCCCTAATTAAGTCCAAACAGCTGAGGTGCCCAAAAAGCCCCAGGCCCTGCTGGGTGGTGGTGTCTCTGTCCACCCTGATGTGCAGCCTCAACACCCACTAAAGCGACCACCAGCAGCACGCCTCCTCCTTCACCCGCACCGTCCCCACATCCCAGCCCTCGGAATCCTCTCATCCCCCAGGTCTGCCCACATGCCACCTCCTCCTTGAAGCCTTCCTTACCTCCCCAGCTGCTGTGTCTGCTCCCTTTTTGAGCCTCTCCAGCTCACTTGTGGCTCACAGATCCCTTCTAATCTGTGTGGTCTTGATTGTGGGCATCTATCTCCTCTGCCATACCACACTTTCTGAGGCTTGTACGTGTTGGCATCCCCATGGGTGGAGTGTGAAATGTCAGTTCTCCCACGGGACTTGGAATACTGAGGAGGGACTACAGTAGAAGAAAACCACAGCTGGTGGCACTGCCCAGTGTCAGGCCTAGGATGGCACACTTGGCCATGGCCGTGGCCTGGGGTGCTGTGTTGGCCGTTGCAGCGGACGCATATATGCACAGAATCGTCAACTGATTCAAGTAGACCAAGCAGACAACCAAGTCCCTGGAGGAGACCTGTGTCACTGTGGAGGAATGGCTGCCCAGGAAGCAGTGGGGCGAGATCAATGGACTGTTGATAGGCTATGGCCAGCAGACCTGTCTGCCATCTGCCCACGCTGCCAGGCCTGCATCAGCTGGGCCCTGTGCATGGCTGCACGGGGGCTCTGTGTACTGGGAGGCCTAGGCCTGGGCTGCTGTCTCACCACTGTCTGTTATGCGGCTTTGCTGGAAAGTTGCAGCCTATTTATAATAAATCCTGCGGGTTGTTTGCAAGAAAAGAAAAAAAAGAAAAAGGAAAAACAGAAGAAAACCGGAAAGAATCACATTTCCATAGCATGCCACTTCTCATCAAGGAGCTTATCCCAGGATCCTGCCCAAGGCCTTGTTAATGAGAGAGCCCCCAGCTCAACAAGGTCCTGGAGACCCTGGTAAGCATCTTGTCCAGCCATGGTTTCCTTTACAACGGGGCCAAAAATGTCACCCATCTTGGTTAAATGAGTCTTGTGACAGAGAACTCTGATGAAGGCCTATCTTTCCCCCAGGCTTGTGTGGCCTCCATGCTGACCCTGTCTTTCTTTCTTCCAGATGATATCCTTCTGTTCCTCCCTTGCTTAATCCAGATCAGATAGTTGACTCTCCAGGCCTATTTCTCTGGTCAGTGCTGACCTCACAGGAAGTTCATGTGGAGGGCACTGACCCTCCTAGAGGAGAAGAAGCAAAGAGTGCCAAGGAAGGAAGCCAGAGGGCAGGCCTAATGGACAACCCTGGGGAAGTGGGCCAGAGCGTGCGTGGGGAGAGGGATGGGGCCCTACATACCTCAAGAAAAAAACTTTACAAAACAGAGCCTGAGGCATTCCATCCTCTGCCTCTTGTTCACTCCCTTCTTGCTTTTTCTGGAAAGAACATTTAGCTTGTTTCCTATAGTTTTCCTCATCGCCTCCCTGACTTGTCAGGAGTCAGCGCACCTCTCCAGGCAGGCTTCTCTGAGTTCACCTGCTCTGTATTGGGGGTCCTTCTCCAGTGGAATGTCAAAGATGCTGTACTATGGTTGTCAGCTCCCAGTTTCCTTGCCCAGGGGACTGTGAGCTCGCTGATGCCATTCATCTCTGTATCCTCAATGCCCAGCCCTCCGCATGGCTCCAGTTAGCTTTTGCTGAAGGCTCACAGTCACACATCCCGCATCTCTCTCTAGCTCCCTTTCACCCCCTCAAAGACATTGTCCTGACCCACACCCATAACACCTCCTGCCCAGGCAGCCCCCACTGTCTTCCATCTCCCCCAGCTCTTCTCCTCCCTCTGTTGCCACCAGTATCTGCTTACCTGTCACTAAAGGGGCATCTCAAAAAAAGCAGAAAGACCTGGACTCAAATCCCAGCTCTATCACTTGCTGGCTGTGTGATCTTGATTCAATATCTTATTGGATTGGCCAAAAAGTTCCCTTGGTTTTTAAGTAAAAATAAAAGACACAGTTTTCATCTTCACCAAGAGCTTTATTGAACAACATATTCACCATTTTGTCCCACTACCTTCTGCCATTTTTCAGGCAACTTCATAATTCCATCTTCCCAGAACTTTTTATCTTTTTGAGCAAAGAACTATTCCAGGTGCCTTTTACAGTCTTCCAGAGAATTGAAATTTTTTCCATTAAGAGAATTTTGTAAAGGCTGAAATAAATGGAAATCTGAAGGTGAAATTTCTGGTGAATACAGCAGATGAATCAGAACTTCCCAGCCAAGCTGTAACAGTTTTTGCCTGGTCATCAAAGAAACATGCGGTCTTGTGATGGAAGATTATGCATTTTCTGTTGACTAATTCCGGATGCTTTTCGTCCAGTGCCGCTTTCAGTTGGTCTAATTGGGAGCAGTACTTGTTGGAATTAATCATTTGGTTTTCCGGAAGGAGCTCATAATAGAGGACTCCCTTCCAATCCCACCATATATACAACATCACCTTCTTTGGATGAAGACCAGCCTTTGGTGTGGTCGGTGGTGGTCCATTTCGCTTGCCCCACGATCTCTTCCGTTCCACATTACTGTGCAGTATCCACTTTTCATAGCCCATCACAATTTGTTTTAAAAATGGAATGTTTTCATTATGTTTAAGTAGAGAATCCCATGAGGAAATATGGTCAAGAAGGTTTTTTTTGCTTAACTTATGTAGAACCCAAACATCAAAGCGATTCACATAACCAAACTGGTGCAAATGATTTTCAACGCTCGATTTGGATATTTTGAGTATATCGGCTGTCTCCCACGTGGTATAACATTAATTGTTTTCAATTAAGGTCTCGATTTGATTGATCGCTATCAACTTCAACTGGTTTACCCAACCATGGATCATCGTCCAGCGAGAAATCTCCGGCACAAAACATCGCAAACCACTTTTGACATGTTCGATCAGTCACAGCACCTTCTCCATATACTGCAAAAATCTTTCAGTTGTGTTTTTATCTTTCTTGAAATAATAAAGCATAATATGCTGAAAATGTTGCTTTTTTTCTTCCATCTTCAATATTAAAATGGTTACGCAAAAATTCACCAATTTTGATAAGTTTTTTTTTAATCCATGCTGATATGACAGCTGTCACAATACAATCTAACAAAATTGTTTCGAATGAAGTTAAAGACAACTAAGCGCTACTAGAGCCAGCTTACGTAAAAAACCGAACTAACTTTTTGCCATGGTCCTATTATTTCTAGGACTCAGGTTCTCCATGTCCACAATGGATGCTTATGCATCTTTGATTGCAAAAGCTGGATCACATGTTAGAAGACATCAGGCATTGAGCCTTTTTCTCCATAACATGGAAAGTTAAATAAGACAGTAAGGCCCTCTCTCCTGTCTCATAGGAAGTAGCACAGAGCAGCCAGAGCTGCGTGCTCCTGGTTTCTTCTTTGCTGGATGGCAGGGGTTTCAAGGACAGATACTCTACAGCTTTTCCCATCGCAGATGCCCAGCACAGTCCATGCCTCACAGGAGTCACAGGTTGGTGTTTGTAGATCAGGTAGAAGGACCCACCCCAGGGCATTTCCTTCAAGTCTCAGGTATAGCCTTGTATCATGTCTCTGTTTTATGTGGCATTCCCCATCTAATTACTAACATCATGTGCCCTCCTGGCACCCCACGCCCTTCAGCCCTGACTTCTGGCACAGAAACAAGTGCTGCAGGGGATCAGAGATCAGGGTGAGGTTCCCAGTACCCAGCCCTCTGTTAGCATACGGTGGGAGCTTAAATGCCGCGAGGGCTGGTGGAAGTTCTTTCACATGCATCCCTAGTGTAAGGGAAGTTCCTTAAGGGGTTAACTGTTAGGGGTGAACTGTGACCATGTGGGGTGGGGATAAGAGTAGAAGGGGAGGTATAAGAAGCAGAAGAGAACTGGGTGAGGATGGCCCGGCAAAGAACATCTCCGGGGGAAGGTAAAAGGACAAGTCAGGAGATACCGGAGGGCTAGGGAGGACCTCCCATCAGGAGCCCAGAGCTGGCGGGAGAAGGACATGGGAGCAAGTGGGCCAGGTAGAAAATAAGCCTGTGCCCGAGAAACCACATTTACCAGCAGATTTGGGCATCAGCAGAAGTGATTTGGGAAGATGTGCTCACAGGCCTGGGACATCCTGAGCCCAAGGTCCTGTGTCTGTCCCTGGTCAGTCTGGCTGGAGGCTACCTCTCCACAGAACGGACCTCAGGGTCCAGCAGCCTCCCTGACTCCGTACTCCTTCTCGGGGCATGACCCGTCACCAAAAGACTCCCACTCATGTCCCTCAGATCACCACCAGAGTGTGTCCACTGCGTGCCTGTGTGAGTTGTCCTAACCACCCTATGTGGAAAATGTGCTAAAAACTAGACCGGGACTCAGCCCCCAAGCAAGACTTCTTATTCTGCTGGGCTTCATCCTCAGCCCCCTGGGACCCAGGGAGAGACTCCTCACTTGCATCCCTGACTCTAAGCTAGCTGCTACATGGCAGACATTGTCCTGAGTCCTTTACAAGGCCTTTGAGATGGATCCCATCAGCGTCCCCGTCTCACAGATAAGGACAGAAGAATAGAGAGGTTCAATGAGTCCCCTGAGGTCACAGTAGGTATGTGAGAGTCCCAGGCTCCATCTGAGGCTGGGTGATTACAGAACCTCACACTTAACACTCTACCATACTGCCTACCCCAAGCCCGGGAACCTCCCCTGGTCCTGGTCCCAGTTCTACTATTTCCAGAGCAACACTAACTCAGACACACAGGTAAAGTTGGTCCTTAAAGGGACGAAGATTTGGTCAGGTCTAACCCCCCCCCCCACTGCTGCCTCTATGACAGGATATCGTGGGGCAACCCAAGAATCAGGGTTTGGACTCCAGAATCCCAAATAGTGCAGGTGGGTAACATACTCTCTTCCCAAGTATTTTAGAGAGAAGGGGGACTCAGGAGCACCATGCTGCTTTATTGCAAATCTAGACCTGACCTCTAATATCTAGAGGAAATCAACATTGGTGGTAACTCCATTCCTGGGTGGAAACTTTGCTCCCTTAACTTTACAGGGTGCCTCCTGGGACCCAGGGATGCTCCCTGATCAAAGGGCCGTCTGTGGGGTTGAGGGTGCAGCTCCGGGCAGTGGTATCCATGTGGAGCCCACGCAAAGACATATGAGAGGAAATAAAAGTAAGAAGTCAGCAGATTTAAATAAAAGTAAGATCAGAGTCAATAAAAGTAAGAAGCATGACCTACAATTTTCTCTCTTTCCTGGAATAATGCATCTGAAATATATTTCATATTGTCCTTTTCTTTAAAAACCTCTTGACTGCCTCATCTTCTTAATTAGCCCACTCTGGATTCTCCCCCTATAATTTCCACCTTTCTTTGGTCTTTTTTTTTAAATAAAAACTTTTACTGAGACAGTTATAGATTCATATGCAGTTATAAGAAATAATACAGAGAGATCCCATATACTGTTGATCCCATTTCCCCCAATGATAACATTTTGCAAAACTACAGTACAATATCACAAGTATGATATTGACTTTGATACATTCCCCGAATCTTATTCAGATTTCACTAATTTTCCCTTGTACTCATTTGTGTCTGTATTTAGTTTCACACAAATCTTAAAATATTCTAAGTGAAAAGATCCAGATACAAAGGGCCACATATTGTGCACTGCAATTCACAAAGCCTGCAGTGTTGTAAATGACACCTATCCTCAAAAAATGTCTTGGGTTCTAATCTATTTGTAGGAAATGTCCAGAATGGGTAAATTCATAGAGAGGAAAAGTAGACTAGTGATTGCCAGGAAGTGGGAAGAGGGGGAATGGGGAGTGACTGCTAATGGGTACAAGGTTTCTTCTAGTGGTGTTGGAATCTTCGAGAATTAATTAGTGGTGATGGTTGCATAACCTTGTGAATGGATTAAAATCCACTGAATTGTACACTTCAAAAGGGTGAATCTTGTGGTATGTAAACTATATCTCAACGTAAAATAAACAAGCATTTAAAATAAAATGCTACTACTTTCTGGCCTCTATTGTTTCAGATGAGAAATCCACCGTCTTTGCAAGTGGAGTTTCTCTCTAGATTATGTGTTGTTTCTCTCTGACTGCTTTTAAGATTTGTTTTTGTTTGTTTTTACTTCTCTGAAGTTTAATTACAATGTGTACTGGCATGGATTTCTTTAGTTTATCATGTTTCTCATTTGCTCAGGTTCTTCAATCTGCCGGGTTTTGTCTTTTACCAAATTTGGGGAGTTTTATCCATTATTTCCTTGAATAGTCTCTCAGTCCCACTCTCTTTATACTTTGTTCTGGAACTCTGATAATACAAGTATTGAATTATCTGTTTTTGTTCTACAGGCCCATGAGGCTCTGATTGTTTTTGATGTGCAACTTGACTGACCACAGTGACAGAATGTGATGAAGCATTATTTTTCTAACCAGTTTCTGTGAGCTGGTTTTGGATGAGATTTACATTTAAATCAGTGGACTTTGAGTAAGGCAGATTGCCCTCCACAATGTGGATGGGACTCATCCAATCAGCTGAAGGCCTGAATAGAACAAAAGACTGACTTCCCCTGAGCAAGAGGGAATTCTTCAGCAGATGACGTTCAGACTTAACTGCAACATTGGCTTTTCCTGTGTCTTCCAGCCTACCCTGCAGCTTATGGACTTGAGTAGAATACGGCTTTTGTTTATCATTCATCACTTGATGAACATTTAAGCTGTTCAAACTTGTTTTTTCTAATTTATTACGTGATTCCTTTTCTCACAAAACTCTGAGATTCTGTCATTTTTCTTCATTATTTGTTCTTCTGCTCCTCAGAGCAGATAATCTCTATTGAATCTCTATCTTTAAGTTCATTGACTTGTTTTTTTAATAACAGCTGCTATTATTTATTGAGTGATTATCGTATATCAGGTTGCTATGCATGTATCATTAATTTTTACAGCAACCCTGTAAGATAGGGTTTTTTTTTGATTAATTATTTCTTTTTCCAACCCAAATCTGTTCTTGAATTCCTTTAGTGAATTTTTCACTTCATCTCCAAAATTTCTACTTAGATTTTTTTAATATATGTAATTTCTCTATTTTTTGACATTCTCTATGTGGTGAGACATCATTATCATACTTTCTTTTAATTCTTTAGACATGCATTCCTTTAGTTATTTGACTATATTTATAACTTTTTAAAGTCTTTTCATAGGAAGTACAAAATCTGCGCCCCTCAAAGACATTTTCTGTCCTTTGCTAGCCGTTTTTTCCCCTGTGGATGTGCATAATTTCTTGCTTCTCTGAATGTCTTATAATTTTTTGTTGTGAACTGGACTGGTGACTTCTCCTTTCCTAGGTGTTTCCTGTGCATATGCACAGCCTTGTGCATGTGTGCAGCCTTTTTAGATACCCAGGAATGTGAGAGCTTTTCAAAGTTTCCTATGATAGTCTAGTTCCCCAGGATTTCCTTTTAAATTCCCAGTCAAGCTCTAGTTTTCCTTAAATGAAATCACAGCCTTAGGCAGCTGAGATGTTGCCAACAGTTTGGTATTGGTTCAGCAATGTCTTGGAAGTACATATTTTCTCCTGATTCCCATTTCTCCCCTGCATACGAGCTTAGATGAGCTCTAAGTCAAATCAAAGAGCCAGCACATTCTGTGAATAAAGATTTACCAGGGAGCTGCAAGTTCTAACCAAGTATTGACTCTCCTCTGAGGAGTGCTTCTTCTCTGTCTCCCTTGAGGACTTTTCCTCTCTAACCCATCTGTTAGCAGTAGGTGTGCTTTTGGTCCTGTTCTAGGATGACTTTTCCTCTCAGTAGACGTAGTCTCTCTGAATGCACTCATCCATTTGTGGATCATGTATGCTCTGCTGACTTTGAAATATAAATCTCCTTCCCAGCACTCTGAGGATTTAAGCTCTCAACTGGAAAGCTTCTCTTGAACATTCCCCCAGCAACAAAAAACAGAATTTCTGAAACTGAACTCACTCTTTTCCCTGTCCTAGCTCCCTAAACATCTCATCCTCCTGTTTCTCATATCAGTGACAGGGACCCCTCCTCAAGGCCGTCCAAACAGGGTCTCCCTGTGCTTTCTCCTCCCCCATTACCACCACTCCACATCCGCATAGGTGAGGATCCAAGCAGTTTTGCCCCCTAAACTCACTCTCATACTTCCTTTCCTCTCTGTCCACACTCCTTTTTTTCCCCAGCCTCGGTCACTTGCCTCAGTTCCCAGGCTGGAGTAGAGACATCCCTGGCATGTATTCCTGTAGTGCCCTGAAATTAACCCACCTAGAGCTCTTAGCACTCTGAATTCTAGTTACCCTTTGTTGACCTATCTTCCACCTCAAAACATAATTTCCAGGAAATTTCCAGATCTCATTTGTCTTCATCCTCTTGACTATGGAGCTTGGTAGGCACTCAAACATCATATGCTGAATACGTGAATATTTGTAGCAGCAATCGAAACTCTAATGCCGCTTAGGTCAGTTTGTAAGTTTGGGTTTATCCAGGAGAAAAATGGATGATAGTTAATGAAAACTATGAGTGATACGGAAAATGCTGCTGACGTTAATCAGATTGTATTCTTGAGGTGTCACACCAAGCACGTGTGAAGGAAGAAGGTATGAGAACACCATGAAAACCTTGGCAGTCACTCTTTACTCCACAGAGTAACTGTGGTTCAGCTGTAATATAAGGAAAGATGTGACTAGACAGCTCAGGACCTCCATCTTTCTGAACTCCAAATCTTTTCACTTGGCTAGATAGAAAACCCACAGGGATTTGACTTCAGTTTTCTTGAGGGTAGAAATGTATTTCTTCCAGTTACTGGAGGTCAAAGTATTTCTTTGTAAGATTGGAGCAAATTCTGTCTTAACAGCACCTAGAAAAACAGATAACCTTGACCACTGGAACTTTAAATTTGAATTCGAAAATAAAAGGTTCGAAATACAAACACTTTTAAAAGGCATCTATCTCCAGAATCTGGAGTTTTCATACTGACTCTCCCACAGGTTATGTCCAAGTCTTGCTGTCTAGTGAGGCATGGGAGTAATGTATTGATTTATCCCACTGTACTGAGTTGGATAGTGTCCTACTAAAATTCACATGCAGCTTAAGAAATAGAATATTACCCTCACCTCGGAAAATCCTGACCATTCTCTATAATCAGAAGACCAATTTTAAGGAAGAAATCTCAACAAATGTGCTGGTTGTGAGCAGCGTCTCTCCTGCCTGCCACTCCCTAGAGAATCTGAAACCCAGCTATTCCTCCCCGCTTTCCATCCAGTAGAGTTCAGATAGGTGACCTGGATTTGGCCAATCTGTTGCTTCCATTCAGAACCTTGACTCTTGAGAAAGAGACACACAAACATTCAGGGACACTTGAGAGAATATTAGGACAGCCAAAGGCTCAGGAGAGTCATCTGAAAAACTGCTCTCGGGGCTGATCTTGGCTATGTTTCCAGTTATCTAGCCTTCCTTGGTTACAGCTAATTCTCCAGGTCTTGTTTGCCAGCCTTCCCTTGAATTTGGGAATGTCTCTATACACAACCAATAAATTCTTCTGCCACTGAAGCTAGCTAGAATCTGTATCTGTTGCCTGTGACTAAACCTCTGCTCCCGCAGTTGGAAAATCTGTTGCAACATGGCGGCTCCTGTCTGATGCATCACTGAGCTCCAAACCCCAGCCCCAGCCCTGGACTAAGCTCAGAATTGGCGCCAGGAAATATCTGTTGACCAAATGAGGCCTCAGAGCAAAAAGAAAAAAAAAATCTTGAAATTTAGACCTAGGGGATTTGGGAGAAAACTTCCTGGCTCCAGGAACTCTGTCTGTCACAAGAGACACCATTGTGTCTATAGATTTGGATTCTTTGACTTGGAACAAGGAGCACAAGTCACTTGTCTTTTCTCCTAGGTCATACTGAACAGCTGCTCTGAAGTGAACACCAGATGAAGTGCTTATAACCTCCTTCCCTGAATAAATGCAAAAAAGATGACTTTCCCCTTCATAAAGAAAAGCTCTGTCTCATTTGTCTTCATCCTCTTCATAAAGCATGGTTAGGAAACATGCCAAAGGATCCTCATCTTTTCCCACTTCTGGCAACTCTCTGGCTTCCTGGCATGGCAAAGCAAGTGCATGTTCCCAGGGCAGCACCAGTCCTGCTCCAGGCAGCTGCCATCTCACTACCTCTAGTGCTTCAAGGTCAGGTGCTCTCGGCCGTGAAGCCCTCTGCCTTTCTGTCCCTCTGCCCCTCTGCAGAGGCAGGCCAGTCCTGTCCTGCCAATTAATCCTTCCAAAAAGCATTCACTGAGGGTTGAGGCCAGGCTGGGGATTTGCAGTCTAATGAGTGCAACAGACACAGGAACACATTTGCTCAACAGATAGCCAAGCTTTCTGTCTGATACTTACATCAAGTGCAAGGGGTAAAGGGGAGTCAGTGGAGGTGCTGGAAGGGGTCAGACAAGATCCAACAAGGAGGTGTCCCTGGAACTGAGTCTTGGTGTCAGATTGGGGTTTGTCAGTGGGAAATGCAGGGTGAACATTTCAGACTGAAACACAATGGGAGCAAATGCACGATGGACTGAAGGTGCGAGAAAGAGTCAGGAGAGAAGAGCAGAATTGCTAGTTGAATTGCAATTGTAACAAGCCTTCTCTGGGTGGCTTTCCCTTCTGGTGGGATCTGAAGGACCAAGGCTGAGCCTCCACTCAGAAACACTGGAGTGGAAGGGCCCCCTTCCTAGGAATGAACTTTCAACATGGGAGGCATGACAGCTGGTCCCTGATGGTTTCCCACAAGCCTGGACACAGGCCCTTTCTTCCTTTGTGGGCCAAAAAAGAGACTCATCAGGTGTTGTGGCCCTCAGTCTGGCCACAGAGCTCTATCCATGCGTTCATCCAAAATTTATGAGCACCTCCTATAGGGGACTGTGCAGTAGGAGGTCCAAAGGTAACTGATGCGCATTCTTTACGGGAATGTGATCAATATTGTACTATGCAACCACTAAGGGTAAGCTAGAAAGAACATTCAATGGCTTAGAAAAGGAATATATTCCATAGGATAAAGGCACGTTACAAATATCCTATACATAGAATTTTATTTTCTGTGAAAGAAAAAACTTTCTGCATACGAAGATATGGAGACTGGAATGATATATGGATAATATTGACACATATACACACATACGTACAAATATTCTCTCTGAGTTGTGAGATTACAGGTGATTTATAATTTCTTCTCTATTTCTTTCTATTTTCTAGGGGGTTTTTTTTCCATATACATAAGTCATTTTGCAATCTGGAAAAGATAAAAGAAAAAATTTAAATACAATAAAAAGCACAGCCTTTGTGCTTCCAGAGCACATGTTCCCCATGGAGATTGCATGGGGATTGCAGGACTCAGTCATGCCCACATAAAAGTGGGCTGATGGCTGATGCTGTGAGACTGAGTCCTATTTAAATCTTTTATTTCAGCAGGCAGTCATGCTGTTCAGCTTTAACACGCAGCTACTGGCCTATTTTGTGGGCTGTAGTTCCAATGACAATTTAATTTTCAGGGCTTTTGCCATCTCGTTCTGGTCTGTTTATTTATCTGGTGCTTCTGGGACTCCCTCGGGTCCTGCTACTGCTACCTGAGGAGGTGAGATGTGTGTCTCCAGGAGGGGTAATGGTGGATCCTGGTGGGTAGGGAAGTTCAGGCCCCAGGCGACAAGAGGTTTCTCTGGCCAGACAGGTGTTGTGACAAGATCCCCTTAATAGTGACCCCCAGCTGCCCTAGAGTCTCTAGTGAGAGAACAGGGTCTCAGCCTTTCTAGTCTGGCTGTCTGCTGTGTTATTCCCAGAGTCTTTAGTTGTACTTAGCAGGGAGGAGCAGGAAAAGATACACCTTTACATTCTGATCTGAAACACAAGTGCCCCACTCAGTCTTCAGTTCCTCTTTTTCCTTCATCTACTCCTTTAAATTCTCTGCTGAGAATTTCATTTATGAAATGCATGTTTTTAAGGTGTACAGTTCAGTGATCTTTTAACACAGTCACCAGGTTGTGCAACCAACGCCACTATGTAATTCCAGAACATCTTCATCACCCCAGAAGGAAACTCTATATCCATTGCAGTCACTGGCCCTCATTCCTCTCCGCCACCCCCTACACTACACTCTGTCTGTAGAGATTTGCCTTCTCTGGACATGTCACATAAATGGAATTATACAATATGTTCTCCAAGGTTTACCCATGTTGTTGCATGTATCAGTACTTCATGTTTTTCATTTGCAAATCATATTTTATTAAGTAAATAGACCACATTTTGTTTATCCATTTATCATTCAAATATTTAAGTTGTTTCCACTTTTGGGCTCTAATGAATAATGCTGCTGGTAATATTCATGGACAGGTTTTTGTGCGGACATGTATTTTCACTTCTCTTGGGTTTATGTCTAGAAGTGGACTTGCTAGCTCATATGCAGAGCTGTACTGACACATGCTACAGCATGGATGAACCTTGAAAATATGATACCAAGTGAAAGACATAAAGGACCACAAATTGTAAGGTTCCATTTATATAAAATGTCCACAATAGGAAAATCCATAGAAATGGGAAGCAAGGGGTTGCCTAATGATGGGATGAGGGTTGGAGAAGGGGATGTGATTCTAATGTGTATGAGATTTTTTTTGGGGGGTGATGAAAATAGTGCAAAATTGACTGTGATGGTGGTTGCACGTATCTGTGAATATAAGAAAAACTATACAATTGTACACTTTAAGTAGGTGAGTTGTATGGTGTGTGAATTATATCTTAATAAGGCTGTGATTTAAAATGAGAGAAGAAAGAGACGGAAGGAGGAGGGGGGCAAGATACTATCCGTATGGAGGAGATAGGGCTGGGCCTCTGCCCCCATGTGTCCGCCAGGGAGAGTTGTCAGTGTCTCTGCAGCCACATCGCTTAGGCCTTGGTGCCTTTTCTGAAGGGAGGGCCGCTGTCAATCATTGGCCCGCTGAGGAATGGCCCTGTAAACAGTGCCCAGTGGCCTCAGGTACGCTGTGCCCTTCCACCAAGATTACCCGTCATTACTGCTTTACAGATCCTCAGATACCTGCTGGGTATTCAGTTGCTTAGAACTTTTCCACTCACCTTGTAAGTCCCCCCATACAAGTCGGCCAGCCCCATTTCCCAGCCCAGGATTCCCACCAACCCCAATCTTCCTGCTATAAATGTCAGAGATGATAAACTGGGGCCAGATCTCTTGTAGGAAATGGTGGAAACCCTATCTCTGAAAAGGAGGGAAGCAAGACTGGACAGGGGGCTGGGGAATTCACCAGAGCCACTCTCCCACAGGTGCCCGGGGGCAGGGGAGAAGGACGATGGAAGAATGGAGGTTAGATTTGGGAGTTTGCTTTTCCAAAACCCTATTATTCTTGCATTACCACACAATAAAAACAGAAGGAAGTGAAACATTTTATTAGAAGTTAAAGGTTCAGGATACAGACAGATTAAGAGGCATTCACTTCCTTCATAGAGAAAACGTCTGTGGTATTGAGCTAATGGAAGAGCCCACACAGGGGTGTGTGTGGGGAGGGATCTCAGGCCCCCCACTCTCCAGAGCAGCAGGAAGCCACAAATCCTGCAGGTTGGAGAGCCTGCCCATGACACAGCAACCACTTCAGGTAGAGCTTATTAGCAATGACTCTCTTTTTATACATTAGCTTAAACAAAGTAATTAAAGATTAAATTAAAAAATGGGGTGATGGTTCTCAATTCAAATAGAAATAGTTTGGAGCCACCTGGTTTTTGCATTCCAGAGACTATTTCTGCTTGTCATGCTCATGAGGTTGGGATAAGGGGCAAAGGAGGAAAAGTACTGGGAAGCATTTTGGAAACTGCAAAGCACTAGACAAACACTAACATCTTGCCTCCTCTCTTGGGGACTCCTTACTCAGGGACCCACCTGGGATGCAGCAGGAGAGCCAAGAGCACTTGCCAGCTCTCTGTCCTCCAGAGAGAAGCCGACCAGCCATGCAGGCTGCCCCCTCCCACTGCCCTGACTTCACACAACCCTCCCCACCCCGATTCAAGCCCGTTTCCTGGGAATGGCTCTTGTTAGGTAGAACTTAGTACCTAACACAAGCTTACTCTCTCATTTGATGACTCAACAAAATGGCGAGGTTGGTAGAGCAGAGATGAGCATATCCAGGTACGAGGGAGAAACTGAAGCTCGGAGGGGGTCCTACGCTCTTCATCCCACATAGTCTGGTGTCAGGGGGAGGGCACGGTGGTGGCTTGTCAGAGAGGTCCATTCTCCCCCAGCCTCAATGCTGAGGCTACTCCCCAAATAGCCCTTTGGTTCCCAGCCTCCTTTGTTCTCAAAAACTTTGCCCAGGGTCTGGGTGTCCTCCTGAGCCAGGCACCCAGTTGTCTGGAGGGTCCTCATGCCAGGACCCTAACTGCCCACAGAGGGAGCCTTGGCATCTCATCACACAGGCATCAGAGCTGATGAACCACGGAGCGCTCGGTGCTGCAGGGCCTGGCAGTGCAAGGAGTGAGGGAACCAGCTGAGCAGAGGGAAAACCCATGTCGCCAGGTTGCACACCAAGACACGTGGAGGTACTTCCCCTTCCCACTGGAAACATTGTTTTGGAAATTTGTGCCTCTTAAAATTTTTCACTTTTGATAGAAACATGGGCACAGAGAAATATTTCTCTACTACAAGGGGAAAAAAAACAGTGCAAATACGATGATTTACAAGCACAGACCCTCAACCCCTTAGCTGGAGACATGACAGGGAGCTGGGGGTGCCGAAGGGACTGAAGTGGGGCTGTTTCTCACCTCCACATTGAGGTCTCCACACTGGAATGTGAGCCCAGTTTCATAAGATGGTGTGAGTTTTCAAGGGAATCTGGAAATGTGTACTTCTATATGTCACTTCCCCATTTTCATATGTAGCACAAATCTTGCTTTCCCCTGAAGCTCAGTGAAGGTAGCTGTATGATGCATTGGGGGCCAAATTGACTTGCCTGTTTGGACGTTTGCCTTACCTTTTATGTCACACTGTGTGTAAATGTCTCTCCCTCAGAAGATCACACTTGTTCTCATACAGTACGCTGACTTACTCGCTGCAAGCACGTTCCAAAGACCTGGGAGGGAGCACGGACACATCTCAAATCTCGTCTTTCCTGAGAATGCTCAGGGAACTCCCCTTCCTCTCTCGCCTGCTCTTAGGACCAGCACGTAAATATATACTCATCGGTTCTATTCTTATGAGATAAATATGCATTAATCGAACACAGTGTTCTCTACATTTTTAGTTTTATGATAAGAAGGAAATCTAAACTCTTCATTCCAAAAGACTCCAGAATGATTTAATAGATTTTGTTCCAAAGCCTTGCCTTTTTAAGTTAAGTTTGTAGGTTTCTTAACCAACATCAGTACTAGTTAACAGAAAGTTTAGACTTGGCCCCTGAGAATCCCAAGTTCAGGGGCTTATATCTTAACGTAAAGAGGCTGTGAACATTTGACAAAAACAGGTAAAGTTATGACAAACAAACTATGATGAAATGAAAACTAATCAGAGGAGAATAACTTTCTGAATCTTTTTGAGAAACCCTGCTAGTCCTGGAGGATATGATCTCACCCTCCAACCACGCAGTCTCTGTCCACACAGGAGGCTTGTAGAGGCGCCAAGATAGCGGTTCTCTGCGCCACCTGCTCCCAGCCCCAGCCATGTGGTCCTCCCTGTGCTTGGCACATGGGAGGCTCTCAATAAATGTTAAAATCGCTATTCTTTTTATGAAAGCAGACACTAAGCAAAAAAGTACATGCATGTGGCAAGGTGACACCACTGGAGTTGGGCAGTGGAGAGGGTTCTGCTCCCCCGGCCCTTTGCTCCATGGGGGCCTGGGCAGGTTCCTCACCATCTCTGAGCCTCGGTCCCCTCTGTGTCTTGCCTCACAGAATGATAAACCTTTGACGAACAGAGGCTAAAGTGCCTTGCAAGAGCTAATATGCTCTCTGGCAGGGTTTCTCAATGTGGGCACTATTGCTACTCAGGACCGGCTCATTCTGGGTTGTGCTGGGCTGTCCTGTCCACTGCAGGATGTTGTGTAGCATCCCTGGCCCTAGTGCCCTGGATGCCAGAAGCAATCCCCCCAAACCCCTATTCCCCAAGTCTTTACAACCAAAAGGGCTTCCACACACTGACAAATGTCCCTGGGGCAGGAGCAAAATTGTCCCCACTGTGGACCACTGCTCTCTGAGGATCTATTAGTTGTAGTGGAAACTATAATATTCACCATTTAAATTCTTTAACGGGCCTGGTTTTCACTGAATTTAAAAATTTACATGACTGCCTCTTTGACTGCTTACGTTTTATTCATGTGCGAATGAACTAGACACTTCTCCTTCCCCAGGCAGCCCCCAGATGGCTCCAGCTCTGACCCTCACAGCAGATGTCCTTTCCTCCCTCTGGAGGACGGTAAAACATCTTCAGAGTTTACATCTCAATTTCAGAGCCTCGAATTGGATCCCCAAGGTACTGGGCAGTCTGTGCAAAATTCCAAAGAAAAATCTGTTCGTAAATTGTCGGAAATGACAGGAAACGCTCTCGTTCTTTACCAGCAGTCACATCCATGTCCTTTAGGAAAAGCTCTAGCATCTGGAAGAGGCAGTTACACACTCAGGCTAGTGGCTGGTTGCACGTAGCCAACTAAACATAAGTGGCAGCTTTGGGAAAGAAACACACTGTAGGCTGCCCAGCTTCAGGGTACGCCTCTGAAGGGGACTCTTCACAAGGGTAATAACTGGGTCCTAAATTGAACACACTTCACTCCAATGTGCAAAGAAAATGTTGCTTTTTTGTTTACACTTTCCTATAATCTTTTACATGAATCCCCACCCACTTGTATGTGGAGATAAAGCTAGCAAAGGCAACTGTGGCTTTCCAGTAAACAGCAGCTCTATCTATATGTTTCCGGTTTAAATAGTGTCTTTTAGTAAGTAGTCAATTCCAAGTTCAGCTCTTCACTCCGGTGGGTTACCTCTCCCTCCTTCTTCTCCAGATGGTGATCTGGATGAGAGCGAAAGTCCTGGAACAAGGGAAGCAGGAGCTCATGGATGGTCCGCGTACCGGCCACCCTGCTGGTGGCCACCAGGGACTCTGCTCTCTCGAGGTCTGTGCTGGTCCGAGGCCAGTACACTGAGATACCAGCAGTGCCGGCTGCTCCCACAGCAGAGGGGGTGATATCAGCTCCTACTGCCACTGGGAGACTCTGGCCTTGGTGGCCCTCAGTGCTTCTCTCTCTTTCAGAAAATAGATTGCTGCTCTTCCACATTGAACTTCACATGCTCTTATTTGGCAAAGGGGAGCCCCAGGACCCCATTCACGCCTGGTCTAGGTTACAGGGAGTCAGGAGGACTGCTCACACCTGACCACCTAGACACCTGTCACTCACTCCCAGCCTGAGCCAAGACTGGGCTTCTCCCAAGAGCATGGAGCCTCATTCACTCATTTATTCATTCAAAAAATACCTATCAAATGTTCACTTCTGTGTCATGCACTGTTGTAGGCACTGGAAATAGAGTATCGAGCAAAACAAAATCCCTAATCCAGTGGGAAGAAAAAGACAATAAGCAAAAAAACGAATACTCAGTGTGTCAGAGGGTGATAGATGCTACTGAGAAAAGTATGTCCAGGAAGGGAGATGGGGACCATTGGGAAAAGAGGGTGATCAGGAGAGGTTTCTCTATAAAGTGATACTTGAAAAGATTTGAATGGAGACTTAGAATCGGTGAGGGGTGAGTCATGAGAATATCTGTTGAAAGGATCTTTTAGTCAAAGGGAACGCCAAGTGCAAAGGTCCTGAGGCAAGAGCATACCTGGTGTGTTTGCAAAACATGAAAGCTTGGGTGACCAGAGTTAGAGAAGGGTTTGGAAATATCCAGGTAGATATGGAGGCATCTCAGAACATTAAGTGGCTGCCTAACTTGTCTCCTTGTCCTGCTCTTGGCTATTCTCTGACCTGAGGACCAGCCTCCCAGTGATGCCAGGCTGTGGACCCTGAGGTCTGCTTTCCTTGCTCTCCTCCCATATCCCATTCCTTCCTCACCAATTCTTAGCGCAGGAGAGGAAGGGTCTCGTTCCTCTTTGAGTTTCATTCGAGAGCTACCTCACTGTACATCCTGGGTCCTCTCTCTTCAGTATGACTAACAATAAAATTCTACAATCAGAGTCATGGAAAGTCTCACTCTTTCTTCTTCCTTCTTCCAAAAATCCTGGCTTTGTCTCTGCTAGTCCACAGGGTGTCTTTGTGAGATTTTGAAAACGTCACCCACTCTCAGAGGATGCAGCCGTGTGCCATGATATACAGCTTGCCAAACCAAACCCAGACTGCATTTCTGCCCCTTCATTACACCCCCTAAATAAGTAATCCTATAGCCCGCACCTGGGTAAAGGTCTTACTGGCTGTCAAGACTACTAGTCCCTAAGGACTTCAGAAAGTAAGCTTTGAGATGCAACATTAATCAATGGCTTAGGGAGGGAGGGAGACGCAAGAGGGGAGAGATATGGGAACATATGTATAACTGATTCACTTTGTTATGAAGCAGAAACTAACACACCATTGTAAAGCAATTATACCCCAATAAAGATGTTAAAAAAAAAAAAAAAGAAGGGCAAGAAGAAATTTGTCACCTCCTAGGGGCTTAGCTGACCAGGGGCTCAGGTTAAGAATTCAGCACGTCTATATGACATGATGGATGTTAACTAAATTTATTGCAGTAATCATTTCACAATATATGTAAGTCAAACCATCACACTGTACGCCTTAAACTAATACAGTGATGGATGTCAATTATATCTCAATAAAACAGGAAGAAAAAAAAATCAATGGCCTATGTGTCCTAGAAATACCAACGTTAAACTTTCCTGAGATAATACACTTTGTGGTGTTGGAGGTAGAAGACATCAGATAATGCGGTTTAAGGGGGAAATGAAAAATATTGTTCCTATTACCAATATTTCCCAAAGAGTCTACGGGATCCATTTTGATCCTCTGAATAACTTTCTCCTCCTTTCTCCCTCCTCTCATGACCAACACCAGTTGGGACCTTTGCTGGCTGTTCCCCAAAGTTAGCATTCAATCGAATAATAGACAGGGTGGAGATCAAGGTATGGGTGGAGACTAACTGGAGCCAGGCATGGGCAAAGGAAGGGAGCCTGAGGAAAAGATCAAGCCCTAACTAGTTGATATCAAGCAAAAGCAGTGAGTGTCAGGACCATTAAGGGTTTGCCATTTTACTCTACTTACAAAGTAACAAGTTAGTCTGCCACAGTTTCATGGCCAAAAGACATGAGAGTCCTGGATCAGAGACAAAGGACTTTATCACTCACCACACAGCAAGCAACACGAGCATCAGCATATTTACATCAATTCTCCTTGGCCCCCCAAGTCCTGTAGAGATGAGACAGAGAGGTCCACGTGGATGCCACACATGCAGTGAGTTTGCATCACAGCTGAGACACCCCGAGCTTAGGGAACCTGAATCTGTATAATATACAGTAAGCAAACCTGCCTGACTTTTCCCCAGAAGGAGACATTATCTTTGCCATATTGGACAGTAAGTAAATCTGCCTTTTGCTCTGAAGAGGCAGACTATCCCTGTCTTCCCAGGCTGCTCCCCATAGAAACATTCTTGAAGAGAATCTGGGCCAAAGGCAGCTGGTGTCTCTGCTCACAAGAAATGTGCGAGACACGTGGAGAACTGTCTCCTAGGCTGGCAGGTAAAAGCGTACTCTGCAATATTGGCAGAAGTTCAGGAATTGGCTGCCACCCCAGAGCTCCTGTTCTTGGTGAGAATGGATGAAAACATAAAACCGAAGACAGTGTCGCTGGAGGATAATGTTGCCCTTTTGATCCCTGGTGTTGCCTCAAAAGTAAACAAAAATGAGCCTAAACACAAAACATAGGCAAGACAGGAGTTCAGCAACTTGAACATTCCTCCTCACCGGGTACGTTTTCTGTAGGAAGTCGTTGGCCCCTGGCTGACTGGGCCAGCAAGCAGCTCAATTCATCACTGACACTCAGCTCTGGCAGCTGCCGGCCCATCCGGCCCCTGGAGCCACCTCTCCAGGCAGAGACCAGCAATTAGGGGTTTAGATCCAAATCAACATTTATAATAGCCTTGGGGAAGTTTGCAGTGCTCTGGGAGACCAAGTAAGCTCCTATCAGTAAAATCATATGAATTAAAATTGCACAGGGAAGGATTTTATAAAATCTACAAATAAACTTGTTTTGACAAGAAATTGGTTTGCTTTTCTTACTGCTTCCTCTGCTTGTATAAGAGGATTAACGATTCACTAATTCTCTTAATGTAATTAAGTGTCTAAAATTTTTCGGAAAAAAAGTAGTTGAGCATTTGCCATGAGTTGGTCTTGACTAGGTGCTGAGAATACACAGATGGATAAGTGGTGCTCCATTTCCTCAAGAAGCTTACAGTCTGCTCAGCAATGCAGTCCTCTGAAGGGGCAGCCACGGGGGCCTGCAGCAGTGCCAGGAGGGGGAGCGGAGTCTGCCCCTGATACACAGACACAGGGACACCGGCCTCTCTTTACCCGTCAGCGTGGGAACAATTCCCTTCATCCTCGTTCCTCATCACTTACTGCCTCCTCTGACTCTGACTGTGCTTTGTCCTGCAAAAGCCCACTTGGGCTACAGAAAAATTTTAAGGCAAACTGGTCAAAAATGTGAAAATCCAGGATTGCAATGCAGACTCAGAGTCCTAAACAAAGGTTGGGCAAGAGGTTCAGACAAACCTTCTATATTTATAATAGGTGAAGAAATTAAGAGAATGAATGAATGAATAAATTATGTAAAATGTGAATTCTTGTAACACATAAAAAAGCAAAGAAAGATGAAATTTACACCCATTAGGATGGCTGGAAGAAGAAGAAGGAGGAAGAGGAAAAAAAGAAGTGTTGGTGAGGCTACAGAGAAAATGGAACTCTGGTGCATCGCTGGTGGGAATGTAAAATGGTACGGCTGCTGTGGAACACAGTATAGCAGTTCCCCACCCACAAATAAACATAAGATTACCACATGATTCAGCAATTCTACTTTTAGATACTATATCTAAAAGAAGTGAAAGCAAAGACTTGAACAGATTATTTGTACACCCATGTTTATCGCAGCACTATTCACAATAGCCAAAAAGTGGAAACAACCTAAATGTTCATTAACAGATGAACGGATAAACAAAATGTGACATAGATAGATAGATAGATAGGTAAAGGAATATTATGTAACTCCCCAAAGGAAGGCGAGTCTGACACATGCTACAACATGGATGAACCTTGAGGTCATTACGCTAAGTGAGATAAGCCAGACATAAAAGGACAAATACTGTATAATTTCACTTATATGTGGTACCTAGAGCAGTCAAACTGATAGAAACAGAAAGTAGAAGGGTGTTTGCTTGAGGCTGGGGGAAGATGGAAATAGAGAGTTTTTGTCTAATGGGTACAGAGTTTCAGTTTGAAACAATTGTTGAGATGGGTGGTGATGGTTGCACAATGTGAATGAACTTAATGGCCCTGAATTAGACACTTAAAAATGGTTAAATGGTAATTGCATGTTATGTATATTTTACCACAATAGAAAAAGGAAAAGTAGAATATTCAGTGAGTCATCAGTTGAAAAATTGATGGCATTTTCACTTTTTAGCCAGATGTTTTGGCGTCATGTAGACATAGCCAGATTGAAATGATGAAGGATTTGGGAATTGAAGCCAGGACGCTGGAGTCTCAAGTGACTGCAATAATTACTGCATTTCATTTCCTGTATATAAGGCGAACTGAGTTCAAGACCAAAAGCAATATTCCAATGGGCTGTGATTAATTGCCCCTCCTGTGTTTAAACGGACCTCCTCATGGTTTCTGCTATTGTTCCTCACAAATAATTAGTGCCGTTTCCACTGCAGGGGCCATGCTTGTGCATGTCCTCGTGGACAAAAACAAAGGGCAGTTTCTGCCCCATATTTAATGAGATTTCAGACTTGGAATATTTTTAATCCACTGTTAGATTATGAGCACATAGGTTTAACTGGGAAAGGGAAGACACAGACCTGGGACTGGCTCCAGCTTTACACCAGCTTGTCATTCACCTACACCATTTCACTTAATTTTCTTAATAATTCTATGATGTATATATTCCTTTTTTCTTTCTTGATGAGTGAATTTCAGAGAGGTGAAATAGTTTACCCTGAGTCACACAGATAGTAAATGAAAGAGTAGAAAGCTGTGCTTGGCTCTGATACCACATCCTTTCGTGCTTTTCCGAACTCTGCATATTGACCAGTGATAGAAACCTTGACTTTCCCTGAATAATTATGCGATCCACTCGGTTATCTTCTTACTCAGCCAACAAAGAATCATCTTTACTTCCTGTATTCTAGATATAGGCACTGAGGATAGAGACATAAAATAGTCTGTTGCTACTTCTAGGGAAGCTCAATGTCAGTGACAGGGAGAGGCAGGTAGACTGGGATTTTGTGCCGTTGCAGAGGCGTGCACAGGTAGGAACGAGCTCAGAGAAGGCAGCATAGCCCAGGCCACTCTGCAGATGAGGTAGGGATGAGAAGGCATCAAAAGACAGAAAATTGAAAAGCAGACATTCCAATCGCAGAAAAAGAACCAAAGCTTCCTGGTAGCACACGTGGAGCAGATGTTGGAAATGGGGCCGGGGATGGTCAGGGGGTTAGATTTTATGCTGCGGTAGACAATGCACAGGGATCCACTGACACTAGTAAATGAAAAAATGACAAGAGCCCATTTGCAGTTTAGAAGGATCACCCTGTTAACTCTACAGAGGATGGAGAGAGGAGGCAGCAGGCAAACATAGAGGCAAGGGGTCACATTAGTTTCCTAGGGCTGCCCTTAACAAATTACAAAAACCTGGGGGAGGAGTTGGGGGGGGTTGGGGGGAAGCGCTTAAACAAGAAATATTTATGCTCTTACAGCTACAGAGGCAAACAGTGCAAAATCAAGCTCTAGAGGTAATCTGTTCCTTGCCTTTCTCTTAGCCCCTGGTGTTGTTGGCACTATTTGGGGTTCCCTGGCTTGGAGGCACGTTTCTCATGGCATTCTCCTGTGTGTCTGTCTCTCCTCTTCTTGTAAGGACACCGGCCATATTCAAACGAGGATTAGGACATGAACATATGTTTTAGAGGGGAAACAATTCAACCCACAACAGAGACCAATTAGAGGACACTTGCCATTGCTCAGCTGAGAAAGGATGGGGAACTGGGCAGTAGCACTGTCATGGAGTAAAGGGGTTGATCAGGAAGTAGAACTGCCGAGCTGGACGCCGGATGGACGGGAGAGCCGGCAGCAGTATTCCTGCTGCTCAGCTTAGGGCTGGTGGGGTCATAAAGGAAGAGGATTAGTGTGGGAAAGAGGAAGGGTAACTTTGCCATGTGCATCTGTCAAACTTGAAGAAAAAGTGTTGGCAGCGATGGTGTTGATTCTCCACGTTTTAAAACAACAGAACTCTCCATTGCCTGTGAGATAAAATGCCAACATTTGATTTGGGCACACAGAATCGTCCAAGTCTGGCTCACACCTCTCTCTCCAGCCTCATCACTCACACCCCTGCCTTTCCCCCATTGTGCACGCACGTGCATGCACACACACACACACACACACACACACACACACACACCAGGGAGTTATTCTCTCCATTTATTCACCTTTCTCCTAAAACACATGCCAGGTACTGTGCTCCTTGAGGATGGACTGTGTCTTGTGCCTGTCATGTCCACCTGGTCCAGAGAAGACCAAGAGCGTGCTCAGTGAGGGAAAGCACAGGGTGCCCCCTGCCCAGAGTGCACCCCCACCTGTTGAACTCCACTCCTCTGCCCACATGTCACCCTTGGGGAGAAACAAATTAACTCCTCCTGTCTTTGCATTTCCGTAGTATGTTGAATCTAATCTGCACCATGGGTGTCAGGCTCATTCATCATCACTGTGAGTGTGCTCCACCACAGGAGTAACCACACATACTAAGGTCAATGTTTCACTCCTCTTTATAGCTCCAAGGCCTGACAGGACCCCTCTCAGCATAGATGCTCCAGAAATATTTGCTGTAAAAAGCATACCATATTGGTCCTTCAAGTTGCTGGAGTCTACTGCAGGGATCAAGTGCATGGACTTTGACGTCAGATAGACCTGCATTTGAATCTGGCTCTGATACTCAGCAGCTCTGTTCACTTACGGGAACTTTTAAAACTTCCTAAGCTTCATTTTCTTGTTTGAAAATGGGTATCACAAGAGTTGATCTGCATGACAATTCAGTTAGCTCACAGATGGAAAGCATCTAGCACGCTGCCTGACACCTAGGCTCAGAACAAGGCTGATTGTCATGGTTAGTCTTCTGAGGCCACCCGGCTCTTCTGACAGCCCTTTCCACACCTGGGAACAGAGGGATCTGTGCCGCACTAGCCTGCTTCCACCATTCCCCTGACCCAAGGTAACCACAAAATTATGACATATGGTTCGGGTACTGAGCAACCATGAGACATTGGAATGTCATTGAGAACAGCTGTTTCTAGAGGAAAGCTCCAGGGAGAGTATGGAACCAGAAATGTGCCAGGAAAACAGGTGTACGAGTTGAACAACGCGTTTTACAATTTGCAGATGGGATGGGAGCTTGATGCAGCGGAAAGAGCCTGAGCTGCTCTCTCCCGGTCCAGTCCTGGCTCTATCTCTTAGAGGCTGTGAGACCTGAGGCAAGTTGCTTACGCTCTCCGAGCTTCATTCTCTCGGCCTTTTCATGAGGCTGTTGTGAGAACTGGAAATAAAACATATAAGTTGACCAACCCAGTGGGCAACACTATTCAATAAACAGCACACCTGTTTTTCTGTCATTATTAAGATGATGGTGGGTGGAGAGAGGCTTCAGAGGCCCTGGTGGTAAATACTCAGTGACAAATCAGGCCCCTGAGATCCTCAGCCTCCCTCTCCCTGATGCGGGGAGTGAGCTCTATAGTCTAAAAGAACGTGTGTGCTACCAAATGTAAAACTGATAGCTAGTGGGAAGCAGCCGCATAGCACGGGGAGAACAGCTCGGTGCTTTGTGACCACCTAGAGGGGTGGGATAGGGAGGGTGGGAGGGAGGGAGATGCAAAAGGGAGGGGATATGGGGATATATGTATATGTATAGCTGATTCACTTTGTTATAAGCAGAAACTAACACACCATTGTAAAGCAATTATACTCCAATAAAGATGTCAAAAATAAATAAATAAAAAATAAAAGAACGTGTGTGGACCTGCCCCTGTTTGGAAAGCAGTGTCCCCTTAGAGACCAGAACTGACTCCCCGGACCCCAGCAGAGCCCCGCTCCTTGGTCCTGCCTGATTCACTGGGTGGGTACCCCAGGCTCAGTAACAGGCAGGCTGAGGTTGCAAACTCCACAGGAGGAGTCAGCTTGGAGTGGGTGAGGGAGAGACATGGAGGTTGGAACCAAACGTAGAAAGGACCCAGCAGGGGGGATGGGGGTAATGAAGGCTTGGGGCCAAGGAGAGTTTGGGGAAGGACGGAGCAAGTCACCCCAAGCAGCTGTGTGCTGACTTTGACATTTTTATTTGAGCATCTTTGGAAATGTCTTCAGGAGGCCTTCAAAGTACAATAAATTGCCCGGTGCCTTAGAGAACTGAGAGGTCCTCATTTTAATTCAAGTGAGAATTATTACCTGCCTGTCTTTGAGTCTTGACGTCATGAACTGGAGACTGGGGGACTTGCCTCTGGTCTTGCCCTGGCATTTTGGTTTTTAATTTTTATTGGAGTATAGTTGATTTAAAATGCTGTGTTAGTTTCTGCTGTACAGCAAAGTGAATCAGTTATACATATACCCACTCTTTTTTAGATTCTTTTCTCATATAGGTCATTACAGAGTATTGAGAAGAGTCCCCTGTGTTATACAGGTGCCCTGGCATTTTGTATTTGAGTGACTTTGATCAGAACCTTCACCTTGGTGAATCCAGCTCCCTTTTTGTGAAGTGTCGTTTGGAGAACTTGACCTCTTAGGTTCCTTCTAACGGACATTTTGTAACACTTATAGTTTCAGATTCCCAACCTCCCTTTCGTCCTCATTCTAATTTTTTTTAAGTGTGGGAACCATAGCTTAGAAAAAAACATTTTTGCATTAACTTTCTGTAGCATTTCCTAGACACTAAGATCCACATTACAAAATCACCCAGCAAGTCTATTAAAAATATCTTCCTTTGGGATGGGTCCCAGAAACATCTGTCAATTTAACAAGCTCCATAGGTGATTACTTATGATCACACGACAATTAGCCTACGCAATCTGAAAGTATAACCCACAAAGAAGCTGCTGAAAACTGAACATGATCCGAACCTTAAAAGGCACATCTTTAAGCTGTAATAAGAGCCAAGGTCTGCACTAGCAGAGTGAAGCCAAGAATTGAGAGAAGCATTGTGATGAATACCAGCCTTCACCAGCTTGAGAGGTAGGAACTACTGTGTGCCTGGGCCACGGGGTTCTGAGACGGTTCAGGTTGTCAAAATGAACTTGGGACGTGCTCGTTGTTGACCTGACGTGCTTGTCCATGCTGTAGGCCACGTGGCCTTTGGTTTAGGCTATAGCGCATGTGTGCTGAGTTGCTCTAAAGGAGCAGGAAAGAATCTGTGCAGAGTCATGTCCATCCCGTAGCCCTCCGTGGGAAGCCATCTGGCTGGGATCTGAGTACCTTCTGAGGCCATGGCTGGAACAATACCCAGTGACCCGCCATAGATTAGACCCTCGACCCCGGCTGCTCAAGAACAGAACTCTGCAGTGGCTGGTTCCCAGGAGGTCAAAGCTGGACAGGGAGCAGAAGCTCAGACCTTGGTGGCCCCCTTTGAGAAGGCTAGTGACCGCTGTGACCCAGCAGAGTGCATCTGCAGGGGCTGCTGCTAAGGTCCTGATCTTTGGCTCTGACCATGCGGGAGGGCATGGGACAGAGTGGGTGGCCTCTCCGTGGGGGCAACTGGGTTCACCCACCCCATTCTCCTGCTGGACACGGACCTTCCCTGACATCTCTGCATGTTCAAGCTAGCTGCAGGTGTCCTCAATAACAGGACACACATAGCTGTTGCCACTTGAAAACATGTGTTTGCTTGTGCTTGTTTAGTTGAGAAATTTTCCATTGGAGGAAAAGGCGATTGGATATGACTAACATTTTAAGAAGCAGTAGCACTAAATAATGTTGAGATCAGTCCTTACCCAGTCCCTAAATCCGTCTTATTGATGAACATCTATGGGCTAACCATTCATTCCCTCCTCTTCCCTTGTCTTCCATCGAGGCCTTTGCATATACTGTTCCCTCTGCCTAGAGCACCTCCCACCCCTATCTTATTCCACCCCTCTTCCCTTCCCTTGCTTAATCCTATTTAGTCTGTAAAAAGAAAACTTTTACTTCTAGAAGAATTTCAGATTCACAGAAAAGTTGTGAAGGTAGTACAGAGTTCCCACGTACCCCACATTCATTTTCCCTTATTGTTAACATGCTATATTAGTATGGTTCATGTGTCACAACAAATAAGCCAATATTGATACATCATTATTAGCTAAAGTCTATGCTTTATTCAGATTTCCTCAGTTTTCATCTAACATCCTTTTTCTGTTTCAGGATCCCATCAGGATTTTTATTACATGTAGCCATCGTGTCTCCTTGGGGTCCTCTTAGAGCCTCTGAGAAACTGTGACAGTTTCTGACTTTCCCTGTTTTGTTTTTTTTTTTTTTGCAGTACGCGGGCCTCTCACTGCTGTGGCCTCTCCCGTTGTGGAGCACAGGCTCCGGATGCGCAGGCTCAGCGGCCATGGCTCACGGGCCCAGCTGCTCCGCGGCATGTGGGATCTTCCCGGACCAGGGCACGAACCCGTGTCCCCCTGCCTCGGCAGGTGGACTCTCAACCACTGCGCCACCAGGGAAGCCCCTGACTTGCCCTGTTTTTGATGACCTTGACATTTTGAGGAGGGCTTATCAGGCATTTTGCAGAATGTCCATCAAGTGGCCTTTGCCTGTTATTTTTCTCATGATTAGACAGAGTTATGGGGTTTTGAGAAGAAAACCATAGCGGTAAGGTGCCATTCTCACCACGTCATATTCAAGGTACATGCGATCAACATAACTAGCCTTGTTTGCCTTCATCACTGCTGGGGTGGTGTTTGTCAGGACTCTTTATTGTAAAATTACTCTTTTTTCCCCTTTTCCACACTGTTTCCTTTGGAGGAAAGTCACTTTGTACATCCTACACTTAAGGTAAGGAGTGGGAGTTATGATCCGCTCCCTTGAGAGGGGACTATCAATTTTTTGGAATTCTTCTGCATGGAAATTTTGTCTGTTCTCCACCATTTTTCATTATTTATTCAATCATATATTGATATCAGTATGATCTAATGGATATTTATTTTAAACTTTGGGCTATGAACCAACATTACTTTATTCATTTTATTGCTTAAATTGTTCCAGCTTTGGCCATTTGAAACTCTTTCAGTGGCTCCTGTGCCCCTCTGACATGCCTCCATCATTGTGTGTGTGTTCACGTGTCACTGCGTGCACCCGTGTGTGTGTACTTATATTCTGGCACTATGAGGTACTCTTCTCGTATATACAATGCCTCAGCCCTAGAATCAACCGTATCTCCAAGGAAGCTTGATTCTTTTTATTAGAGAATACTATTAGACACCAAGACTTGTGTGTCATAAGTGCTTGTTGCTTCTGGGGTGCCACTGCTTCTAGGCCCTGTCAACTGACAGAGCAAAGAAATATATGTGAGTATACTGATCCACATGCAGTTGAACCTTGAACAATGCAGCGGGAGGGGCACTAACCCTCCACGCAGTTGAAAATTCATGTATAACTTTACAATTGGCCCTCCATATTCACAGTACCACATCTGCAAGTTCAACCAACTGTGGATTGTGTAGTTCCGTATACATGTTAATCAAAAAAAATCCATGTATAAGTGGACCCACACAGTTCAAACCTGTAAACTGTATTTATACGTATATCTATAACCATTTCTATGTGTATCCTTCTGTATCTATATTAAGGTAATATGAGTTAATACCTATACCTCCAACTCTAATCCAGTATCACATGGATTTCTACCCTTCCCCTGACCCTTGCTTGCCTGCAACCTCCTACTCCAACAGTTAGAAACCTGGCTCCCCCAACTGCCATTTGTTAATTTTGTTTTTGTTGTTGTTTTCGTATTTTTTGTTTTTTTTTTTTTGTTTTTTTTTTGCGGTTTGCGGGCCTCTCACTGTTGTGGCCCCTCCCGTTGCAGAGCACAGGCTCCAGACGCACAGGCTCAGCGGCCATGGCTCACAGGCCCAGCCGCTCCGTGGCATGTGGGATCTTCCCAGACCGGGGCACGAACCCGTGTCCCCTGCATCGGCAGGCGGACTCTCAACCACTGTGCCACCAGGGAAGCCCCATTTGTTAATTTTTGATTCCAGTATACACGTGTAGTGGTTTTAAAACTGTTAGCCCAAACCACTGTGGGAAACAACTTTACGGCTAGAGCACAGTGTTTTTGTACAGATCTTTTTGCCTTTAATCTTATAGTCCACGTTCATTTCTAAAGTTCCTTAGGTCAGCACCTTTTCCCCCTTCCTGTTTAATGAAGTTATTTCATATGTTTGTAACACAGTTACATTAGTTACATTTTTTGTCATAGTGTGCAGTCCATCCTGGCATCCACTGACCTCCCAGTCTTTTTTTTAATTTGCATCTATTAAATTCCAATTCTTATTCTATAAAGTTCTGTGGGTTTGGGCAAATGCACAGTGCTGTATACTCATCATTACAATATCATGAAGAATAGTTTCACCACCATAAAAATTCCCCTATGCTTCACCTATTCAATCCTCCTTCATCCCCAAACTTCTGGCAGTCACTGATCTATTTACCAACTCTATCATTTTGCTCATTACAGAATGTCATAAAAATGGAATAAAGAAATTTCAGACAATAGAGAGGAATTGTGCCAGAGCCTGGAGTACACCCAGTTCCTTACCCATACCTGATTTAGATGAGATTTGGGAGTTTGAATTTGATAAAACTTAGATGAAATTTTGGACTTGGGTTGAAGCTGTAATAGATTGAGACTGTGGGACCATTAGCATGTGGCAAATATATTTTGCACGTGGGATAGAGATGCTTTTGGGCCAGAGGGTGGACTGTGATAGCAAAAAATATCTCCCAAAGATCCTGGAATCTGTAAATATGCCATCTTACTTTGAATAAGGGACTTTGTGAATGTGATTTGGTTAAGGATCTCAAGATGGAGAGATTATCACGGATTATCAGAATATCAGGGTGGGCCCAATATGATCACAATGGTTCTGATAAGGGAAAGAAGGAGGCAGGGTGGACAGGTCAGAGTGACGTTATATGAGAAAGACTCATCTAACCACTACTGGCTTTGAAGATTGAAGAGGGCCTTGAGCCAAGGAATCTGGGCAGCCTATAAAACCGGAAAAAGAAAAAATAAATAAAATAATTCTCTCCTATTTATGGCTGAGTAATATTCCATTGTATATATGTGCCATATCTTCTTTATCCATTCATCTGTCGATGGACACTTAGGTAGCTTCCATGTGCTATTGTAAATAGAGCTGCAATGAACATTGTGGTACATGACTCTTTTTGAATTATGGTTTTCTCAGGGTATATGCCCAGTAGTGGGATTGCTGGGTCATATGGTAGTTCTATTTGTAGTTTTTTAAGGAACCTCCATACTGTTCTCCACAGTGGCTGTATCAATTCACATTCCCACCAACAGTGCAAGAGTGTTCCCTTTTCTCCACACCCTCTCCAGCATTTATTGTTTCTAGATTTTTTGATGATGGGCACATATATACAATGGAATATTACTCAGCCATAAAAAGAAACGAAATTGAGTTATTTGTAGTGAGGTGGATGGACCTAGAGTCTATCATACAGAGTGAAGTAAGTCAGAAAGAGAAAAACAAATACCATATGCTAACACATATATATGGAATCTAAGAAAAAAAAAGTCATGAAGTACCTAGGGGTAAGATGGGAATAAAGACACACACCTACTAGAGAATGGACTTAAGGATATGGGGAGGGGCAAGGGTAAGCTGTGACAAAGTGAGAGAGTGGCATGGACATATATACACTACCAAACATAAAATAGATAGCTAGTGGGAAGCAGCCACATAGCACAGGGAGATCAGCTCGGTGGTTTGTGACCACCTAGAGGGGTGGGATAGGGAGGGTGGGAGGGAGGGAGATGCAAGAGGGAAGAGATATGGGAACATATGTATATGTATAACTGATTCACTTTGTTATAAAGCAGAAACTAACACACCATTGTAAAGCAATTATACTCCAATAAAGATGTTAAAAAAAAAAAAAAGAATTCTCTCCTAGAGCCTCCAAAAAGGAGTGAAGCCCTGCCAACACCTTGATTTTACCCCATTGAGAATCCTCTTATATTTCTAACTTCCAAAACTGCAATCTAATAAATCTGTAAGTGTTAAGCCACAAGTTTGTTGTAATTTGCTACAACAGCAATAGGAAACTAATACAAAAGCTATGCTCCATTTGATTTAATTCTTGTGTAGGGTGTAAAGTATGTGTCCATGTTCATTATTTACATACAGACATCTGATTGTTCCAAACACTATTTGCTGAAAAAGCTGCTTTTCCATTGGATTGCCTTTGTCAAAGATCAGTTGACTATATTTGTTGGGTCTATTCCTGGGCTCTCTATTACATTCCATTGAGCTATGTGTCAATTATTTTGCCAACACTCAATTGTCTTGATTGCTGTAGCTTTTTAGTAAGGCTGGAAATCAGGTAAAATTAGCCCTCTCACTTTGTTCTTCTTTAATATTGTGTTGGCTATTCTAAATCCTTTGTCTTTCTATATAATTTTAGAGTTAGTTTGTTGATATCTACAGAATAGATTGCTAAAGTTTTATTGGGATTACATTGAATCTAAAGATCAAGTTATGAAGAACCGACATTTCAGAAACATTGAGTCTTCCAATAAATAAACATGGACTACTTACTCCCCATTTATTTATGTCTTCTTTTATTTCTTTCATAAAATTCTTGTAGTTTTTCCACATATTTGTACATATTTGATAGCTTTATAACAAAATACTTCATCTTTTGGTGCTCTTGTAAAGAGTAGTTTTGTTTTATTTCAAATTCCAATAGTTCATTTCTGGTAATAGAAAAGAAACTGACTTTTGTAAATTGACCTTGTATCTTGCTACCTTCTTATACTTGCTTATTTATTCCAGGGATTTTGTTTTTGTTTTTTGTAGATTCTTTGGTGCTTCCTACCTAGAAAATCATGCCATATGTGAATAAAGACAGTTTTATTATGACTTTTAAAATCTCTGTATCATATATTTCTTTTTACTGTCTTATTGCACTAAATAGAATCTCTAGTATTGAATAGGAATGTTGAGAGAGGACACCTTTGTTTTGTTTCCAGTCTTGGGGGGAAAGCATTATTCTCTCACCATTAAGTATGGTATTAGGTGTAGTTTTTTCCAAATATATCCTTCATTAAGTTAAGGAAGTTACTTTTTATTCCTACTTTGCTGTGACTTTTTAATCATGAATGGATATTGAATTTTGACACATGTATTTCTGCATCAATTGATATGACTACATATTTTTTATTCAGTCTGTTAATATGATTAATTCCATTGACTGACTTACAAATATTGAACTATCCTTGCATTGCTGAATTGAATGCCACTTGGTTGTGATACATTACCCTTCTTATATGTTACCTAATCAATTTTCTAATATTCTGTTAAGAATTTCTGCAGCTATGTCCTTTAGAAATATTGGTCTGTAGTTTTCTTGTAATATTTTATCTTGTTTCAGTATCAAGGTAATGTGGCCTCAAAAAAATGGGTTAGAAAGTGTTCCCTCTCTTCTAATTTCTACAAGCGATTATAGAGAATTGATATTATTTCTTCTTTAAATGTTTGATATAATTCACCAGTGAAAACATCTGGGCCTGATACTTTCTTTTTAAATTTTCTTTTCTGGAAGGTTTTTAATTATTAATTCAATTTATTTAATAAATTATATTGATTAGGGTTATCTATTTCTCTTTGAGTGAGTTTTGGTCAGTTGTATCTTTCAGGAAGCCACCCATTTCACTGAAGTTATCAAATTTGTGGACAAAGTATTGTTTATGGTATTCTCTCATTATTCATTTAATGTCCATGGGATCAGTAGTGATGACCTCTCTTTAATTGTTGATATTGGTAATTTGAATCTTTTATTTATTTCTCAGTTAACTTGGCTTAAGGTTTATCACTTATATTGATCTTTTAAAAGAACCAGCTTTTTATTTTTTTTAGTTCTTTATCATCTTCCTCTTTTCAATTTCATTGCTATTTACACTAATTTGTTAATATTTTCTTTCTTCTGTGTGCTGTAGGCATAACTTACTCTTTTTCTCTGGTTTCCTAAGGTAGAAGCTGAGGTCATTAATTTGTCATAGCAAAGGTTAAGTAAATAAAATAGTCTGTACCTCCAGCGTGGTAAATGCCTCAGTGAGGAACCTGAGACATGACGGTTTGCAAAAGGAAGGGTGTGGGCTGGCTGGGGTTTGGTAAGCAGAAAAGGATTGGATTTTCTATTTTCTGTGCCTTTGATATCCACACTAACCTTCATGTTAGCTCTGATTTATGGAGGATTGGTTTTTGTCTAGCATTGTGCTCGGTAAGTCCTCAGGCTCTCCCAATGACTTATGTTCTATCTGCAGGTGACAGAGGTGGAGACTGAGGCTCAGAGAGGTAAAGGTGTTGCCAAGGTCACAAACTTTTGGTTGAAACCTGAACCCAGCCTGCCTACCTCCAGAATCTGTTCCCATGGCTACCCTCATGCAACAAGCCTGATATAATCACCACAGCCCTTCCTTTCAGAGGATGAGCAGAGAGCTCCAGCTGCAGCTTTTTTTTTTTTTTTTTTGCGGTACGCAGGCCTCTCACTGCTGTGGCCTCTCCCATTGCGGAGCACAGGCTCCGGACGCGCAGGCTCAGCGGCTCAGCCGCTCCGCGGCATGTGGGATCTTCCCGGACCGGGGCACGAACCCGCGTCCCCTGCATCGGCAGGCGGACTCTCAACCACCGCGCCACCAGGGAAGCCCCAGCTGCAGCTTCTTGCTGGGCCTGGAGCTTTCCAGCCTTCTTGCATCCACGCCACCTGGGCACTGGTCCCAAGGCCTCAGCAACAAGCTCAGGGACCAGTGAATGAATCCAAGTAATGGGCCATACTGAGGCCTGATGGTTCCCATTCTGAGGGCTAATTATGTCCAGAGGCCTCAAGAATTCCTCTGCCAGAAACATCAGATAGAAGGGCGTGCAACTGGCACAAACAGCAGCCAGGGGACATTTTATGAGACCACCCATGAGGCAAGAATCCAAGCCCTGTATGAAAGGTCCTTCCAAGGGCTGCACCTGGCATCATGGACCACCAGCCCAGGGGTTTTTCCAGTGTTGCCTGAGAGACATCAGGTAGTCTGCACCTCTCTGCTCTCTGATGCTGGGTGTGTATGTTGGGGGGCGGGGGGGAGTGGGTTCAATAATCCACAGACAAGACCAAGTCCAGTCACAGATGCCAGGCAGGCTGGTTACTGCCAGCTGCTCACAAGCCCCAATGCTCTACCTGTGCCCCTGCGCACCATCAGTGTGGGGACCTGGGTGGCAGTCGGGGGGGCTGTGTGGGAGTCTGCAGCCCTCTCCCCAGTTCTTGCCTCCCCATCACTGTTTGATCCTCTGTTGTGTCCCTACTCGGCACTAGCCTCTCTCTATTAATGTTTACGACTATATATTTGCACCCTAATGGCCACTAGCAGCGCTGGCCAGTTCAGACACCTGGGTAGACGGTCCCCAGAGGTCTCTACTGTCCATGCATGTCCAGACACATGACTCTCCACTTGGGACTGGAAAGGAACAGGTGTGCACAGATGGGGTGTGGGGACGCACAGAGCAGGTAAGATATGAGGAGAAGGAGCCCAGGCATCCGGGAAGACTTCTAACCAGCAGACTGCTGGCATCAGCTCCCCTGAGCATCCTGGACACAAGGCTGCCACAAGCCTCAGGGGGCACGCCCGCTGCCTTAATCACTTTGGTAAATCCAATGCCCTGCTCAAGTCCTGGAAGCTTTAAACAATGAGACCAGACCATTCAAGTTCACCTTTTGCTGTGGGAAAGCCAGTCTCTGGGAGTGATGCTGGCCTCACCAGGAGTCCTATGAGATGCAGCGAGGGTCTCCAACCTAACCAAGCGGCCACTTTACGCCACACTGCTACCCGCTCTCCGAGAGTGGAAAGAGAGTCACCACTTTGTTCCACAGCCCCACCTGAGACCCTAAACTAGGTAGCGTGACGGAGCTAATCCTGCCCTTCTCTGAGCGTCCTGGAGATGCTCAGGCATATAGAGAAAGGCAGGCATATAGAAATCTGCATAAGCAGAAACATGGCAGCCGTGAGCCTTCCTTGGGATCCTCCTGTCTTTATTCAAGAGAGATGGAAACGAAATGAGGCTCAGGGCCTGATTCTGGGTAGCAAACACCCCGATTCTGCTTTGCCCACCCAAGGCCAGGGCAGGATGGCTCCCCCTCTGGGCTCCAGGCGTGGCCCCAACTCTCTGACTCACCGCTCTCTTGAGCAGATCATTCACATCCATGGGACAACCCTGATATCGGGGTGCCCTTTCAGGGCCACTCTCACTGCTCTGGGAAGCCCCGGTGTCTCTCTGTGACAGCAGGCAAGGCCAGCCTGGGGTCACAGGCTCTCAGAGGAGGTCGACGTGGGCTAGTAAGATACACAAGTCAGACACCGAAGAGCATGGATGACATGACAAACAAAGGGCTGGAGAGAAATGAAAGCCAGAGGAGAGCTGCTTTGGCCTCCATTTCCTGTGTGCCCGGCGTGCTGGGCCCTCCACAGGGGTCCTCCCATTAGCCCCTGTGTCAGCTGCAAGGTGGGCATCGCCCCCATGCTGTCCCTGCAGAGCTGGAACACCTCTCCCAAGAGCACGCATCTTATGAGAAGCTGAGCCTCAGCTCACCCCCCGGAACACATGGCCACAGAGCCACCCTCTTCCCCTGCCCACTGCAGTCCCTGTAAGGGGCACATGGTGACCTCGCTGAGGCCTTACCGGGCAGAGTTGTCCCTGTTATCACTTCCCTGGGAAACCCAGTGTGCCCATGGAGGCCACCCTTTGGACACTGTCCCGGGAGCCACATAAGCCACGGGGGAGCTCCTGCATCTTCTCTCGGTATCACTTGCAGCCCTGTAAAAGGAGAGCTCAGATCTGCAATCGGGTTCTGGTGGGTTCACAATGTGCTTTTATCAAGTTACAGCATCTGGAGTGAAGAAGAAATAACAGACTTTGGCCTGTGGGCTGCTGTTGGACAAAAGCCACATTTGGCGCTGGGCTTTTGGCCAAAGTAATAATCATTTTTTTAAATTGACCCCAATGGAGGGGTGCAGCCGTGGGCCACCAAGGCAGGAGTGGGCGTGCTGAGGAATTCCTCCCTGGCCAATCCATCAGCCCAAAGCTTGATGGAGATTCTGTTCAGATGTGGACACCCGGGGGCCATGTAGAGTCGACGCCCAGCCCTGTTTTCTTAATAAGCAGAGAGGCCGAGATAATGGGTCCCGGGTAAACATTAGGGTCAGATGTCTTCAGGGTCTCTACTGTCAAAATATGAAAAGAAAACTGTCTGGGAGGCACAATCAGCGTACAGACCTCTTGATTAGCCCCGTAGAAGCTGCACTTCATTTAATCATGCCTTCGATGGCGTTCAAGAGAAGGGAACTTTGAGGATTAAATGAGTTTCCAAAGCAAAGATTCTTCCCCTTGCTCCTATCTGCAATATTCGTGTTGGGGGTCAGCTGTGTCCTGGTCATTATGGGGCATGTGCAGGGGACAGCAGGGCTTGTCCAGGGCCAGAGGGTCGAGTAGGACATTCAGAGATTTGGGGAGGCCCACCTCCCCCTCCAGCTCATGGTCAAGAGGCAGAAATGTAAAAATGAAATGAAAATCCAGGAGCCAGGAAGTGGGGAACAAAGTGCAGGGAAGCAAGAAGGTGTCCTCTAGAGTTAAGGCAGCTGGGGTGAAGGACAGGCTGTCAGGGAGCTGGGGCTGCAGATCACCCCTACCCCTGCAGATGGACTTCCAGCAGCAGGGAGGTGTGGGTGGGAGCTGCGTGGGGCAGGGGCAGGCCGCTCAACCCACTGTAAAACCTGCAGAGAAGTAGTGAGGGACGGCCTCCCTCGTGGTCTCTCACCAAGCAAGGGGCAAGGCCTCCATCTCCCACCACCCCGTGGAAGCATCAGGCTGTGATTCTTTCTCGTGTCTTTTTTCAAGCTGCCCCTCAACTCACAATGCCCTCCCCCCACTCTCTTTGGTAGACAAAGCTGAGGCATCTCACCCTCTGGAAGCTTCCCTACAAGTTCCCTGGCCCCCTCCCTGTGCACCCTGAGCCACGAGCTTCCCCTTGGTTGTGTCCTTAGCACCTTTATCCTTACACTTTTTAGTATGTTGTGGTTGTCTGTCTACTCCCATTCCACTGGGAGTGCCTTATGGGCACATATCAACTCCTATTAATTTATATATGCCTAGAGTCAGTAAGCCCTGAGCTGTGCTTGTAGAATGAATGCATGGATGAATGAGTGAATGAGAAAGGAGCAGTGGCTGGAGGGCAGGCCCCAGCAGCTCAGAGGGAAAGAGACCGTGGGCTTGGTCTTAGGTAACATGTGCTCTTCTGAGCACCCCTGCTCCATCTCCAAAGTCTGGTTGTTAACCTCCAAGTCAAAAGAAAACAAAGACTTCCAGGCCCCGGTGTAAACTCTGTCCTTAACGTATTTAATAAATGCCTCAAATGTGAAAACAGGCTGGGTGTCTCCCACAGAAAGCATCAAGAAATCCAGTGGGGAAATGCCACAGTAAGCAGGAGTGTACCCTTGGATTTCATTTACAAACTAGCCGTGTCTGAGCAGGGCCTCTCCTCGTCCCCTCCGTCAGAGTGTGTTGTTGCTGAAATATGCTATTCTGTATTAGCTCTTACTGCCGCTCTTGGGTATTGAGGATACCTGGTGGCTGGAGGATTGTTCACTAGGAAGAAAAAGTTCCCATTTATTTAAACTTGATAATGACTTAGATTTTAAAACACAAACAAGAATGGCTTAACTGGAGAATGTGAAATTTCAGTGACTGGAGACGCGCAGATGGGATTTGCTGTGGTGTGAACGAGGCAGATGGACTTGACTGAAGCATTGGCCTGAGCCCAGAGTCTCCCACCTCTATGAGCTCTCCCCCCAACACACACACACACACACACACACACACACACACACACACACACAGTCTTATCAGAATCAGAGAAGGCAGGAAGGCCCAAAAAGGCTAGACTCTGAAAGCTAAGTGACATTTACTTCTCACAAACCACAGGAGCATTCAATCATTGTTTCTCAACTGTATAAATCTCTTTGCATGTATTTGTCATGTGTCCCAGCAAGGAGCAATGGCAGGGGGCAGAATCATTCTCAAAAGAGCTAGAAGATGGCCAATGGGAGAAGGACAGGCACGCATTTCTGCTACTCCATGCAGGGAATTCTCAACAAATAGGATGAAGGGATCTGGGCTTGGCTGATCTGCGTCTGGAGGGGAAGGGCCCATTTAAACTTGAGTGCCTCGACCTAGATGGCAACTCTCAAAGAGGATATTCCAGGGAGCTGTCAAGATTACTGTCAAAGATGGGCAATTATGGGACTCCATATTTTCAGGGGGAAAACCTATGTACTTTAGCCCCAGGGAGAATGTTCAGGAAGAGACTCAGACAAAGGAAATGCAAAGAGAGGAAGCCAGGCCTGAAGCACAGAGTTTGCTTTGTCCAGAGAGACAGAGTCAGGCTCTGCTCTGGAAAATTGTCCTAAAGCGTGGGCTCTGAGGACAGTCTACCACCCCACCCTCTGGACACCCCGGGCTGGCCTGTGTGTTGGGAAGTGGCTGGTGGGGCCCTGACAGCTCAGACTCAGGTCCTACTCGTCAAGTCCAAAAACGCCTGACACTTTTTTCTAACTAAACCCAGATTGGCCAAGGCAGAAGTCTTCCTTTTCCTGACTCTCCTTCATGATCAGCTGTCCCAAAGACTGTCCCCTCCTTCTTTCCAGAATCAATGGACAGCTTCTTGTCAATAATCACACATCTATTTTTCCTTACCTTTCCTATCAAACCAGATCTAACAACATAGACAAGATGTGTATACATAAAGCATAATAATAATTTCTCAAAGGGTAGCTTTACTATAGACAGCAGTGGTCCTACTAGGGCAACCAGTCAGATAAATTACTTCATGGAGAGTTAATGTGGAGTTCACAGGCCTCCCACTTTGGGATGACTGATCACTGATGCTCACAAAACACATCTGTGTCTCCTGAAAGAGGTGCTCTAAGGGTGGGCATCGTTACCATGTGGCAGGACGAGGATGGAGATGTCCTTTTCAGTTCCTTGATGGCTCCCACTCTTCCTGACACTGGAGCTAATGGCAATCTCATTGGCTGAGCAAAAACAACTCAACAATCCACACACTGGCTAAGAGAGCCAAGGAAATCTAACTCCGACAGTGGCCTTGAGCTCCCCACACTGCTTCCAGTTTTCTGACTACACAACTATGGGCTCAAATTCACTTTTATATATAAAAACAACAATCATGTTTTGCTTAGTGTTTTCCAACTAGTAACTTAAATGCAGTAAACCTGCAGAGGGGATTGGATCCTGGTAGGTGGCTAGGTGACCTGCTATATGATTCTAAGAAGGCGCTGATGTTTTTGTAAATGAAAGTAAGTGGCAGGCAGATTTGTGTAGCTGTAGAGCACCCAGGACCAGAATGGTAGAAAGAGAAATGCGACATCAAAAACACGGAGCTTCAAAGACTCCTGTGGCCTCCCAGCTTGTGTCCCCACTGTGTACAGAGGCGCAGGTTGAACACTTAATTGTGCACTTAGGTAATTAGATCCCTGACAGAGCCTCTTCTCCCCAGCTTCGCAGAAGGCCCGGCACTACTGCCATCTGGTTTTGTAATATGGTAGCGCTTTGCACTCTCAAGTGCCTCCCTTGGAGTCCATGATCAATAATTTTTTCCTTTAAAGCTGAGCTGGCAGGGTGTTTGTCAGTGCGCGCTCCCACAAGCCTGGTCAGCAGCCCTGAGCAGTGCCGAGCTAGAGAGCCATGGTTTTTCTAGGTGGGTGTCAGAGCAGGTCAGGCCTGGGTGCAAGCCCTGGTTCTTCCATTTACTCAGTAGCTTTGTGATTTCAGGCAACTTGCTTAGCACCTCTGAGCTTCAATTTACTCATCTATAAAATGGGGATAATAATAGTGCTTATACTCAAGGTTACCTGAGAATTCAGACGATGCACGTAAGCCCCTTAGCACAGTATCCACCCTATGGTAGCTCTCGTTAAATGCTGGTTAGATGTATTTTTGTTGTTGTTCAAAGTGCCTCATGGTACACATGTTGACAGAGAATAATTGAGTTAATAAGTCTGAGAGGACCTTCTGGAGAAAATGGGTTTCCAGAAGATTTTCAGTGAACAAAGGACAATGGGAACTGATCACACTGAAGCGAAGTATTGTGTGTCCTGGACCCACTCTCCAGATACAGGGAGACTTTGCGGAACACAGCAATGAATGCAATTTTTATTAAATCCCCCTGTGATAACTATTTTATATAATATTGCGAGATGGAATATGATTGTCACCACCACCCTTCCAGCTCTTTCTTCTGAAAGTGTAGGTGTGCTGTCTAGGCAGGGAAGACACCATCCTCCACACACCCCCACCAACCCACACCCTTCATAGATGTTCACTGAGCCAACTTAACCCTGTAATATGACCACAGTATTTAACTAGCAGTGCTTTTTCCTTCATTCCTCCTTATTTTATTTCCTTCTTCCCCCCTTTCTTCTTTCCTCTGCTGCTCAAACACGGATCCAGAACTTACCATGTGAACAAATCCAAGCACGGTCCTGTGCACTGCGGAGCCCAGCCCTGAAGAGGCCTCCCTCTAGGGAAGATGAGCTATGCACATAACTCCACCACATGGCAGGATGTAAAGGTGCCAGGAGAGGGGAACCTACCAAGTCCTCAGGGATTCATGGAGAAAGGACCCAACCTCCAGCTGGGAAACCAGAGCTGACCCAAGATTAAAAGTGCCATTGAGGCTGAGACTAAAGGATACTTAATGGATGGGTAATATCTTGAGAGATGTGGAAGCAGAAGAAGCTAAATGCCCATTACCTTGCCCTAGAAGTGCAGATATGATGAAACGTGGGATTTGAGGGCTAGAAGGGAATTTATGGACCACTTTGTCTGTGCATGCCCCCAACCATCAGAATGATCTTCTTTAAAAGTAAATAATGCCAAGTAACCACCAAGTTCCAATCCCTCCACTGGCTCCCCATGCACTTAGCGTAACATCCATGTTCCTGCCCTTGGCCCCTGTGGCTCTGCATGATCTGCATTCTGGCTACCTCTCCAACCTCGTCTCAATTCATCTCCTCTCACCCACTGCAGCAAGGCTGCCCTTCTTTCTTTTTCTCAGACACACCAATCATGTTCCCACCATAGGGCCTTTGCATGAGATATTCCCACTCTCTGCAACACATTTCTGCCACACCATTTTGCGACTGTCTCCACATCATGATTCAGATCTCAGCTTAAATCTCACTTCTCACCAAGGTTTCCATGGCCACTCCTAGATGAAGGGGCTCTTCCCCAAAACATAGCCACCCAGGTAATCTCTAGATATAGGGCAGCACCCTCTTTAATATTTTTCAAAATACTTATCCCTCCCTGGAATTGCCTTTTTGTGTGTGTGCGTGTGTGTGTGGATTGTCTCCACAATCTTCTCACTAGAATGTGAAGTCCACAGAACAGGAATCGAGTTAGATTTAATCATAGTGCTAGCCCCAGACAGTGCCATACAGCTGGCCCTCAGTAAATACCTGTTGTTGAATGCCTCGCTCTCACTTCATCTCCCTTCTGAGTCTCAATAGCCCATCTCTAAAATGAAGAGTGTTATGGATTAAATTATGCCTTCTGAAAATTCATACATTGAACTTCTAATCCCCAGTACTTCAGTATGTTGCCTTATTTGGAAATTGGGTCTTTGCAGATGGAATTTGTTAAGTCAACATGAGGTCATACTGAAGTAGGATAGGCCCTAATCCAATATGACTGTTGTCCTTAAAAAAGGGGGAAATTTGGACACAGAGACAGGCATAGAGGGAATACAGTGTGAAGACATAGGGAGAAGATGGCCATCTTCAAGCCAAAGAGAGAGCCTTGGAATAGATCCTTCCTTCACAGCCCTCAGAAGGAACAAACCCTGCCAACACCTCAATTTCACACTTCTAGCCTCCAGAAATGTGAGACAATCAATTTCTGTTGTTTTAACCACCAAGTCTGTGGTACTTTGTTACAGCAGCTTTACCAAACTAATACAAAGGCTGCAAAAGATGATTTCCAAATTTCTCTCCTATGACTCCCCAGTTTCTTCTCTCCCCTGGTCCTATGGGAAGGACACTTTCCATCATTCACTTGGGGAGAATATGTGGCCAAAAGTTCAGGCTGAGTTTGCTTACTTAACATTCTTTAGCAACTGGACTTATTCACTTCCCCCTCACGTGAAATTAAATTCCTTGGCTGGACAGAGTCCTAATCTCTCCACACTGTTCCTTAAATAATATTTGTTCTACCATTTCCAACAAACAACTTGGTGGAGGGAGTTTATGACATGGCTTACAAGAGGAAGCTTTTACTTCCTCTCTCAAACCACTATTACAAAAACTTCTCCAGGGAACTGGGAGCCCATCCAGTGCCAGGGCACTGAGAAGGTCCTCCAGGGCTTACCTTGACAATCCTAATGGTCCAGCTTCGTTTCTGCCTTGGTGCCATTCCATCCATAACAATTCTTCTAGCCGGCACCCCTCATGTCAGAATACATAAACCCTGGTTAAAGCACAACTTAATCTTCATTCCCATTTTCCAAAGCTTCTTCCAAAATGGGAAAACTATAGTGCTCTGGAGACTGGCTGAACGACTTGCGGTTTCTGGCAAATACAAACATGCGCAGATGTGTTTTTCAAATCAAGAGCAGGGCCTCACCAGCCAGTTCACATGGGCCCTCTCTCCAAGAAAAAGAGGCAAGCAGTAGTTCTGGCTCACATATCTGAGAAAGTGTTGCTCTCTGTGGGCTTAGATCTGAGGAAGGGGCTTCTAGGTTCAGCTCAAGAGATGCAGAGAGCCGAGAAAAGCATCAGCCTTACAACAAGAAAGACACTAGACAAATTGCAAATCAATGATATTTCTTGAACCCATCAGAGAACTGAGGTCACAGGTCAACCAACAACCCAAAATCTGGGGAAAGACAGACGCATTCAGGGAGAAACAGGATTTGAGTGTTTGCTTACCTGGGGCAGATACCACTGGGTGTCATATAAACTGGTAAGGAGATTCAACTAAAACATTTTGATAAGTTGATAAATGCCACCTGTGGGCTAGCATGAGCAAATCAAACTCCTGAGGAGGAGGTGGTGAATGGAGGTATAGGGACATTATCAGCCTCTGGCAGGCTTTTCCTCCATGAAGCCACAACCAGGCACTTACAGGGGAGATTTGGAAAATTCTGAAATACTCTAACTCACTGTGATGGATGGGGAAAGGTAAAAACAGACTTAAACTTCAGAATAAGAGCAACAAATATTGCCACCTTAGGGCACTGGTAGAAACACAGTGCATCTGGGAGAACAGCTAAAGTAAATCTCTATGCCTGGAGAAGCCCAGAAAAATGTGCTAGGCCCAATGTTATATCTGAAGGAGGTAAAGGAGGACTCATGAAAGTCATGCCCCCTGACACCCAGCTTCACTGTGCCTGCCTGAGTTTGAGGCTTAACCAGAACAGCAGAGATTGTTTTTTTCCCCTTTCCCCAACACCATGATAACAAACATCAAGTAAACATAACAGTGGACATAGCTGGGAGAGTGACAACAAACAGACTCTCTCTAGGGAGCAATACAAAGTGGGGACTGAACATGAACCAGCTAGACCTCAAGCCTAGCAGGGTGCAGACAGTGGGAAAAACCCTTTGGAAAATAAGGTTACACCCTGAACACAAGGTATTACCAGAGGAATCTGAGCTCTCTGGTCTCTGGTGTGCTGTGGGTAACCAAAGCAACAACAAACTTCAAACATAACTCAACTCCTAACTATGTTAACACAAACTCCCAAACAAAAAGCCTAGCAGAAGTAAAGGCATGCTCATATCCAAGCATAAAATTATATCCCTACCTCAATATCTACCATCCTACATAAGATGTCCAACTTTCAACAACAACAACAAAAATAGGAGGCATATGAAAAGGCAAAATAATATACTGCATGAGACAAAGCAAGCATCAGAATCAGAAGCTGGAACTGTCAGACAAGGAATTTAAAATAACTATGACTAATACGTTAAAGGTTCTAATGGAAAAAGTACAGCATGCAAAAACAGGAGGGTAATTTCAGAAGGGAGATAGAAATTCTAAGAAAGAGTTCAGTAGAAATGCTAGAGATGAAAAACATAGTAACATAGATGAAAAACACCTTCAACATGGGTATGACACCAATGGGTATGACATAGCTGAGTAATTAATCAATGAATTTGAAGATAAGTTGATAGAAGTCAGCTAAACTTAAATACAAAGAGAAAAAAAAGAGTAAAAAAAAAGTACATTAGAAAGCTATGGGACAATATCAAGTATTTTAAGACACACATAGTTGTGATACCAGGAGAAGAGAAAGACAATGGAGTAGAAGAAATATTTGAGGAAATAGCAACAAGAACAAGAATTTTCCCAAATTAATGACAGACACCAAACCACAGATCCAAAAAGCTCAAAGAACACTGAACAGGATAAACATCAAAACAACACAAGATTGCAATAGACTTCTCATTAGAAATTATTACAATGAAGTGATTTTTAAAAATGCTTAAGGGAAAAAAAAACTGTTAGCACAGAATTCCATAGCCAGTAAAAATATCTTTCAAAAATGAAGGAAAAATAAGGACTTTCTCAGACAAACAAAAACTGAGATAATTCACTCCAGCAGACCTCCTCCACAAGAAATGTTAAAGGAATTTCTTCAGGAAGAAGGAATATGACATAGGTTAGAAAACAGAATCTACGCAAAGAAATGAAGAACACTGGAAATAGAATAAATGAAGGTTAGATAAAATTTATTATTTTTATTTGCTCTAAAAGATAATGGAATTTCTTTAAAGCAATACTAGTAAAAATGTATAGTATATTTATATCTTATGTAAAAGTAAAATATATGACAGCTATAGCACTAAAGATGGGAGGAAAATTGGGAATAAAGATCCTTATATGACATTTGAGGTGGTATAATAATATTTGAAGGTGAACTCAGATTATTATTATTATTATTTATTTTTTTGTGTGTGTGGTACGTGGGCCTCTCATTGTTGTGGCCTCTCCCGTTGCGGAGCACAGGCTCCGGACGCGCAGGCTCAGCGGCCATGGCTCACGGGTCTAGTCGCTCCATGGCATGTGGGATCTTCCCGGCCCAGGGCACGAACCTGTGTCCCCTGCATCGGCAGGCGGACTCTCAACCACTGCACCACCAGGGAAGCCCAAGATTATTTTAAAATGTATATTGTAAACCCTAACACAACAACTACAAGATTTTTTTTAAGTGTATAGATATAGACATACTTAAATTGAAAACATAAAATAGAAATAGACTAGGTAAGGATTTCTTTCAATGGAGTCTAAACAGGTGCGGAGGGAATCAGAGCTGGAAGGAGGCAGGGTTGGGGGAGGGTGGGTGGGGTGGGGGTTGTGATCACTTGGTTAAAATCAAGAGTACTGCTTGGGACCAGTGTCCACAACTGCCTTTTGTTCCTTAGCTTATGCAAAAATCAGTACTTCCTTTTGTTACTAGACAACTTGTCCACTCATAAAATGATTTTACTGAATAATTTCCTTTACCTTTCAGTTCTGTATCTAGTCCTTCAAGTTAACAGTGGCCAAGGGATTACAACAAAAATACCAGACATACTTGAAAAAACTTTTTTGACCAAAACAAGGCCTACATAATGCGGCGTATTTATCAATAACGAGCTACGCTGTTCTTAATATTGTATGTTAGCCTGTTGACTATTATCTTTTTATCCATCTTTTGCTTCTAAACAATGAAAAATTACCAAATTGGGAAATAGGCATGTACACAATTATCTTCTTAGTGACGCAACATTAAATCCTTTAAATTTACCAATCCATTGATCATTCATGACTACAAAAAGAGAGAAGAGAAGATGAGAGGTGAGGAGAAGAGAGGAGAGGAGAGGAGAAAAAATTTTAAAAAAGTGATTTCTATACCAGCATTTGTCAGGGTTATTGACATAGAATCTAGAAGTAGTCTTTCAAATTTAGAACAGCAATTTATTTTAGAAAAAATAGACATCCATTTTCAGATTAAATTCTATCAAAAAGGGACCATCTACATATAGCCGAGGCACTGACTCTCTTATAATGAGAATTTGGAACTGTGGTCACCACACAAGCCATATCGAAATTTAAATAACTTCACCAAAAGCAAATTTCTCATGAGAAACCAAACTAAAAGCACTAAAATACAACCAAGCAACTGTAAATTTTCACATGGAAACCACTTCTCCAGATGGTTGAGGCTCTTGAGGACAGCATCATTGCTCCAGAGGCTAATTTACTGCCTATATGAACTTGAAAATGGTTCTTCTTCAGTGAAAGTTAAACTTTCCATTCAGAACTTTGGCCATTAATAATTTTTCCCAAGGAATTTCTGGATTTTTTCATAATAAAAATCAAGATCATGAGAAAATGCACTCCAATTTTTTTTTAATGCTTGTTTTAAAGAGTAAATCTTTCCTTTTAGAAAATAAAGCTTTCTTTTTTCTGGTGAGGTATTTGTAAATTTTTAGTTATTCTAAAATAAAAATTGTATACATTTAATGTTTACAACATGATATTTTGATATACCTATACATAGTGAAATGCTATAGTCAAGCTAATTAACATAGTTGGCTTCCTCATATAGTTGCCATTTTTTGTGTGGTAAGAATATCTGAGATCTATGGTCTTAGTAAACTTCAAGTATCCATTACCATATTATTAACTATAGTCACCATGGTGTGCATTACATCTCTAGAATTTATTCATCTAGAGATGAACTTTGTACTTTGTACTATTTGACTAACATCTCCCCATTCCCCCCACCTCCCCATCTCCCGGCAACCACCATTCTGCCCTCTACTTCTATGAATTCGACTTTTTAAAAAGATTCCACATATAAGTGAGATCATGCTGTATTTGTCTTTCTGTGTCTGACTAATTTCACTTAACATAATGTGCTCCAGGTTCTCATCTCAAAACAGTACTATTAGCTACACTAAAGATGGAAGACAAAGGGTCACATTGTCCAAATTGGGTATTTATAACACAGAAAGGGCATATGGCCTAGCTGGTAGCAACTGTGACGGGAATCCGAACCTGAACATCAGTTGTCTGTGCTGGAGACTAGAGGCTTCCAGCCTGCACACCATCAAGGTACGGGCTCCACAAACATGCCCTGAGCCCTGCTTGTCTGCTGGCATCTAGACGGGGCACTAGAGGCCCAAACATGAAAAGGACACTCCTCCTCCTCAAAGAGTCACATCCTGGAGAAGACAGACAGACTTAGAATTAATTAAAAATGCCATTTCAAGTAAATGTAGCCAAGCCTCCTGCTCAGTAATTTCTCAAATGAACCAAAATAACTTAATCTAGGAAAAATGAAAAATATTCTTCTACACAAAACCAGGGAAGTCCCGCCTCATTCCAGAATCTCTGTAGACTAGCCTCAGACACACCACAGTTGGGAATGAGCTCAGGGACAGAGGTCGTCACATCACAAAACTAGCCACCCCAGGACAACGCTATCTGGCTGAGGGCGTGTCCCCACTGCCCTCCAGCAAGGAGAGTGAGGGCCAGCGGCTGGCACTCCCCTGAGACTCGAGGGTAAACCCCAATTCACTTCTCCCACCCAGTGCTGGTCCGTATGGGCAGAAGGACTAGAGAAACGTGTTACCAAATAAGGTTTCTATTTTCTGTGACCAGGTTTCACAGACGGGAGGGGTGAGGTGAGGAGACATCTGACTTTATAACAATAGATCATAAATGACTCGATAGAGGAAAAAATACACTGACGTCGAATCATGAAAAGTTCTTGAGCCACAAGGCATTTTTCTAATCTGACTTTGTACTGACATATCAAGTCTTATAACATGGTAGTATATCTATTTATTTTAAATTTTAAGTTATACAATAAAACTAAAAATCAACTATATCCCTTCCGAGTTCCTGAAGATGGTTTTTGAGATGGAAGAAAACAGACCATAGTTCAAAAGATAGAAAAAAATTTAAAACAACAAAGAAGCGTTAAAATAGAACACAAAAGCTATGTCTTACAGCATCTATTTTATGCAGTAAATATAAATGTATAAACCCAACTCACAGAAGAAAGGCTTATCTCAGTCAGGACTAAAACAAAACAAATCTCAGGCATTCTACAGAAATATGCAATTAAAATAAAGGAACTTAGGAAGGTTGAAAGTAAAGAGAATAACAAAAATACCCCAGTTCATTGTACCTAAATAGAAATCTGGGTGTTAATATCATACACAGTTACATTCAGGGCCAAAAAAGAGGATTGTGTCATAATAATATTGAACTGTATTCAATATAAAAATATTGTGCTCAACATAAATATTCAATATAAAAATATAAAATACTGTATGATTTTTTGTTCAATGATTTACAGTCAGTTTTATTTATTAAATAGCATAGCACTAATAAACAAAGCAATAGCCAAAGTAAGTAAAAGTATAAATTTGGCAAATCACAAAATCATTAGAAGATTTTAATGTAGCTCTCTCATTCAAATGAATAAGTCAAGAAATTAAGGATGATTAAAATGCAGAGAATCTAAATAATACAATTAATTAGACTGATCATATATATAAAACACATACATATATTTATATAAACACATTTATTTATATGAGTAGGTCTCCATGCATTGCAAACATAAAGTTTACATTCTCTTCTACTGTCCGTTTTCTTATATTACTTCATGAAGATCTCAAATTAAAAAAGAAAATAAGATGAAAAATAGCAGAAACTACTTTCTATAAAATCAATAGAGTCAAACTAGAAATACATAGTAAAGGTTAGTCACTGCCAATAATAACAAGGAACAATTTTGGAATTTTAAAAACTCTTCCCCAAACAATACTTTGGTCAAGAAAAGCTGAAGATAGCTCATGGAACTTTCTTAAAACTCCTTATCAAAAAATGTGGGATTCTGTTTATAACTGTAATCATAGGAAAATGTGCAGCCATTAATATTTTTAGTAATAAATATGAAAAAACAAAAACAAGTGAATTGAGAATTCCATTCAATACATTTAAAAAATTAAATTTGCTAAAAAGGACATTAAACAGAATATAAGCAAATTAAGAAGTTAACACAGAAAAGCAGCATACAATTCATCATGATACAAAAGGTATTTCTTTGGGGGTAGGAAGGAGAATAGAATACAATACAATAGAATATTTATTTGCCTAGTCAAGAAAAACAAAAATAAACTAATAAAAGAAAAAGAAAGGAAGAAAGGAAGATGGGAAAAAATAGAGTAAGAGAAAGCACAAATATACAAACTTAGGTATTAAAAAAGAAGAAACAGAATTATACATACATGTTAGTGACTCTGAAAACCTGAATAAGATGCCCTCTTTTCTAGGAAAATACAAATTATCAAAATGGACTCCAGAAGAGATAGGAAAGCCTAAAGAGCAAATCCAAACAGTTGTCAAAGAACTACGCCCTTTAAAACACCTGATCCAAACTTTTTTCTAGCTGAGCTTTTTGCAAACACTGAATTTAAACTGATCCAGATTGTAAAGTTAGGGGGGGAAAAAAGCCTCTCAATTATTTTTTGGAAAGCTAGTAGTACATCTCTGACATGAAACTAAAAGAGATAGCACAGAAAAAGTATAGAAAACTCTCACAGATATTGATGCATAAATCCTAAATTAAACATTAGCTTAAGGATGCATAAATGAGAAATGGGGCAACGTGCCAACGGCAGCCAATTTGTGAGTATCTTTCATGGTCATTGAGTCCAACTACGTTTCTGAGACTGAAAGCAGGGTCCTGGCTGGAGGAAATGGAATGCGATTGAGTGCTTGGACCAAGGGCCTCTGGGGCTTGACCAAGTGCGGCTGGGCTAGGGGTGTTTGTAGAGGACGGGTCTGGAGCAAAATGCAGGTACCAGGCAAAGACTCTAGGCGGGTCTGAGTCTGAGAGGTTGAAACGCCTCTGTAAATTGTTCTGGGACCCTGCTGGAAAGTAGCGGTGAGCACTGACGCCTGGCCTCAGAGGTGCGGTGGGCAATGAGGGCTGGGCTCCCCCTCCAGGACAGAGGTGCAGGGGCGTGGGGTGACCACAGTGGCCTCTGGGAGAGAGAACTCTCCTCTAAGCAGGAACAGAGTGGTCTGCAAGACAGGGGCCTAAAGCCCAGATCCAGGGGCTTCACAGTTCCTGATCACAGAGGAGATTTATCTTAGATGGCGGGGAGGAACTTTGAGAAAAATAAAAGTGTAAAGAGTGAAAACATCAAAGTAGCAACAAAAGACAAAGAGAAATGTGCCATGCTTTACAACTTACCAAGCTTCTTTACAGCTTTTAGCCTGTTTCTTGTCAAGGTTTGGACAATGACCACGCCCAGGGAGGCTGGGAAGTTAGGGAGCACACGCCTCTCCTGCTGTGCTCCCCCTCCAACTATGATGAGTCACAAAATAAGTCACATGCCAGGCCCAGCCACCCATCCAGGCCACGTTCTCCCCACTGTTGGGGCTTTCCAGCTTGAAGTCCAACCCAGCTTGGAACGCCCCAGCGTCTTCTGAACCCATGAAGCTGTCCCTCTGCCCTTTGCCACATTTAACTCCATTGATTCCACACCCTCCGCAAGGCCCTGGAGAAAGTGATTTGTGTAAATGATGAGGTAAAGCGAGAAGGTTATATGACAGAGCATGATTGATTCCCTGGGGCTTTACTGTAATAACTTTAATCTTCTGGAGCTCATCTGGTATGAATTTAGGAACAGTGCGGCATTTTGCTGAAATTCCCCCTTAATGCAGCCCTCGCTCTGCTGGCCTCGGTGGTTACGGAGTTTGCCATGTTTATGATTTGGCCCCAGGCTCCTTATTAATAGGCCTTGAAAAGAGGGTGTGGAATGTGTTGGCGCCTTTAGTTGTGCTTTTCTTGGGGGAAGAAACAAACAGAAATCTCTACCTTGAACCGTCTGCGCTCTGCCTTCCTCGAAAGAGAAGTAAATCAATTTGTGCTTCCCAGGCCCAGCTGGGGTTGGCAAGAGTCTGGCACCTGTACGGTCTCTGAGCTCTTGATGTTTGCAGATCAGTGGGGAGAAGTGGGCTTCCTGAGGTCTTTGTAACAAGGAACTCAGGTCCTTCCACCGCTGGGCCCACCAGGGTTAATTTTTAAAAAGACACGTGATTTGGGGTGCAGCTCCCTCTAGTTTAACAGCTCTCCAGGTCAAATCTGCCCACACTGGACATCAGGAGACTTGGGGTCAGATCCCCAGGCTTACCGACTTCGGACAGGTCACCTAACCTCCCTCCACATCAATCCCTCAGAGCACTTCCTGGAGTGGCCTCCAGGAAGGAGGGGTCCTCTGTGCTTTGCATCCACTGGGCATCAGGGTACCAAGGTCAGGGAAGCAGAGGCTGATCATTCCAGTGACAGTGAGTCTAGTGCACCTTCCAAGCTTCGCATTCAGAGCCTCCTCTGCAAAACCACCTGCCAGCAGATGACAATAGGCCAGGTGCTGCGTTAATGGAATGAGACGTCAGTGTTCCCATTACCCTCCGAGGCTTTTGTAAATCAACAGAACGCAAGCACACAGAGGTGCCCTCGTAACCTTGATGGAGCCGTGTTGTGACCAGCTGAGATGGTAAGAATTGTGGCACCTTAAGGTGCAATGTGCCCTTCACAGTTTCCAAAGCACTTTCACATACTTATTCTTTGTAACCAAAGGCTTTGGTCAGCCTTGTCTGCAAGCATGGAGGCTCAGCACTGTTAAATGACTTTCCCTGGAACACAGCAGGAGTGCTGCCTGATAGAGACAGGCAGTGTGGTCTTCCCAGGATTCAATCAGAAAGCCCACATTTTAGTCCTGGACATTCATCAGCTCTACGGTTGGGCAAGTTATTTATGTCTCCTATGCCTGTTTCAAGTTAACAAATGGTAATAAGATTGCCTGCTTTGTAGAGTTCCTGTGTCAACTAAAAATCTAACGTATGTCTATTTCCCAGGAGCATGTCAACACAGTATATGCTCAGTAGAGCTAAGTTCACCTCCTCGCTTCTTTCACTGTGTTTCCTGCACTGTAGATATTGCACAGATATTAACAGACAGTAGTAACCAGAAGAGAATGTTCAATTTGTGCACTTGCTGGCACATCTGTTTGAAGGCTGGTGATGCCCAGACCTGGCTCTCGGGTCACCTGGCAGCTGGTATCCTCCACGCCCTCCTTGTCTGGCACTGTCTACTGTGAGCTCAGGATTAAGGGGCCCATGAGGACCAAATCCCTCAAAGCATCCATGTGAGCCCCCCACAATGCCACTCTTCACCCTCAAGGGGCCTCGCCAGGCCATATGACCCAGAGGGAGGGTATTATTGTCTCTGACCAGACATCCTGAGTATCCTACTACGTTCTGAAAAAAATCCAGCACTAAGAAATAAGGCAGAAAAAAACCAGCTGTGAGAGCTTACATTGGATTCTGAACCCTGCCAGCCCCCCGCTTCTGCTCTTGCCAGCTCCCCACTCTGGGGAATATCCAGTAGCTCATCTATATCCCAGTAGCTGGGGAAGAAAGGGAGTGGAAGGGCATTAGAATGCAAGGACCCTCCACCAGGATCGGGACTGCAGCCACAAGACCCACATCTATGCACCCCTGGCTGAACCGCTGGGGCCAGGCCGCCCCACTCGCCAGCGAGCACTCCCAGGCATCCTTCGCTCTGCTCCTCCACTGTCCCTGGTCAGGGGCCCCACTGAGGCCCCCCCCCCCCGCCCCGACCTGCCTTAGGACCAAGCCCAGGCGTGAAATACAGGAGGGGTCCACATCCTCTTCTCTGGAGCAACCGCTCCTTCTATACTTTAAATATGCAACGGGGGAGGGAACCAGAGATCTAATCTTCCCTGAGGCAAGTCCGCCAGCCCTTCCCTTCCTCCATCTATTTAGGAGAAACAGTCAATCCCAACGCCGTGCCCCCCAACCTTGGCCTGAGTTTGTTCCGTTGGGTTTTAGTCACCTGTGACTGTAAAAAACCCTTGCAAAAGGTTTGTAGATGTTCTATTCTAACAAGCTGGTGGAATTTTTATATCCCTGCTGTTTCCATTATAAAAGCTTCTTAGAATTACATTTCATCTTAAACCAAGCCAAACCGCTACTCTGAAAGGTGTGCCATGAAACTCCACTGGGCACCCTGAGATTTCAGAGGCCTTGTCCAGCCGGCTTGTCCAAACAGACCACCCACACCCGGGAGCCTCCTGCGTGCGTGTGTGTGGGTCCTTATCACAGTCCAAGGCCAGAGCCTTAACAGGCCAGGTCCCCTTCTAACAGAAAACACTTCCTGAGAGACAGGGCTTGGCAGGCAAGGGGCGGTCTGTAGTAGACGCTGCGATGGGTCACCAGGTCCCCTTTCCGGCCCGAAGGACTTGTTTCTTCCAAGTGCTGGGAGTGTCACTGGCTGAAGGCCACCCTGCAGCTGCCCCATCTGAAGCTGCCGTCTGCGGGAGAGAGCAGCCTCACCCACGGTCGTACTCTTCCCAGGGCGGCATCACCACCAACCCAGCAGGGTGGGAGCATGAGGGCCCCTTTCCCTCAGAGTCTGGGCTCTTAACTGGCACCTTTTTAAGGCATCCCCCTCCGCTCGGTCCTGCTTCCTTCCCTCCCCTTCCACAGGTATCAGCCTCGGGGGTACTCCAGAATAAATTTGCTGCATATTAACAACGTACACAGGTAAATAAAGACATCACCTGCAATCCCAGTAGTCCTGGGCTCAAACATTTTCAGGGGGCCCCCTTTATCCCCCAGAACTCTGCTGCACTCCCCACCATGGTCCAATGAGGCCAACCATGGGGGTTCAGGTCATCCTGGGCATGTCCTGCCAGGGATGGACTGGCTGGACTCAGATGGCCAAGACAGTGTCTAGAGAGAAAAGCAGAGACATGAAGCTGTAGGTGGCGGGACAGGAGGGCTGCGGGGGGCATTCTGGCCCCTGGCCAAACCCCCTGAGTGCGTCTGAGACGGCCAAAGGTGGACAGCTGCCAAGATGGAAGCTCTGAGGCCTGGAGCATGGTGCAGGGAACAAACAGGGGCTGCTCCAGCCAGCACTGAGAGGAGCACGGCCTCTGCCTTGGCAGCTGGAGAAGCGTGGTCCCACTCGGCCCATGGCACGCACCGTGGCTTTAGGGTGAGTCCCAGTAGGAGGGCCGGCGTCAGCGTGTCCTCAAATAGCTGTGCGGGCCGGACACGAAATAGCCGGCCGCAGCCAGATGGCCTTGGAGCAGGGTCTTTGTGAAGGGGGGGCTCCAGTGAAAGGGGGCAGAGTGACCATCTCCTCCAGATGAAGCCCATTTGTGCCCATGGGCTGGGAAAGGTGGGGACAGTGAGTAATACCACCCTACTCCTTGGTCAGACACTCGAGGTCTCTGTGACCTGGTCACAACCTGCCCTCACTGTTTAGCATCTGATACTCCACCAAATCATGCTCCTAGGTGTCCCCAACATGCCCCGAGGACAGCGTCCTCGTCCTCTCTTTTGCTCCCCTAACCCTCTCCCTCCACCTGCCTCATCTTTACTTTTTAGATCTTTTCAGTCTTAAGCATTTAGGAAACCGCCTCCTTCATCCAACCTTTCAAATCTCCCCCACGATGTGCCTCTCCTCTGCCCTCCCCCCCTCCTTTTTGTAGCTCAAGACCTCAGGCCCATCCTGATGAGACACCCCCTTCCTCCTGCCCTGAGAGGGTGTGTGCCGCATAAAGGAGGGGAGAAGCTGGGATTTGTGGTTGAGTGTGAGTTCAGATCCCATCTTTTCCATTTATTGGTGACAAACTCCCCGAGCCTCAGTTTCCTCTTCTGCAACAGAGGGATGGGTAACAACGTGTAGGCACCAGGTGAGCTCCGAGGACTCTTCATCCAGGGAGCAGAAGAGCTTCTGGGGAGTTCGGGTTGTCCACTCTTGCTTCTGCCTGAAAGCCGTACTCTTGGGGGTCAGCCTCTGCCAGGACCTCCAGTTACCCCCTGAAAGGGAGGGAGGAAGAGCCCAGGGGACCACAAGGGAGGAATGTGCCCTTGCCACTGCAGGGCAGACTGGAAGCAAGGAGCATCCGAGGGCGGCGCTGGGTGCCCAGGAGGGCCAGTCCTGGTGCTCAGGTGTGACTGCTGGGGCTGGACATGTGGCATCGCTGAGATGACTCGGTTTGTTGGTCCCTCGGGGAAAGCAAAAACACAGGGTGTGGGGCGAGGGGCCAGGGAGGCCGCTGAGTGCCCAAGGACAGGAGTAGAGGTGCCTTTCCAGATTCTTGCCCCAAATAGATCCCAGAAGGTGGGGGGCTTACTGGGCAGGAACACAGAGCCTTCATGGCTGCTGGCTGGCCTGTCTCACCATTAACTCACCCTCCCTGAGCTGACCTGCCAGAGGCAGAATGTGTGGGGCTCACACTCATGCTGGGCTCCAAAGCATCCCAAATCTGCAGCTATGTAAGCCAAATGGGTTCTGTCCAAGGTGCCTGGCTGTTGGGCGGAGACTCCCGCTGGCTGCAGTACTGAATGCCCCTCTTCCCTGCACGGCTGTGATCTGAGCTGAACTTAGCACTGGCTGAGCAGTGCCCAGGGTCCTAGCGTGGACACTGCAGGAGGGGCTGGGAAGGTGGAAGGGGCCAGGCTAGGGACCTTAAGGCTCTTTTTAGGGGCACGCTGGGTGCTACCACCTACTGGTGCCCCTCCTCACTGGGCACAGACCCTAAGGGGAGCCTGAAGTGGGCAGCGGGCCATTGTGAGGTCTGACAGGTAGCTCTCCATCCAGTGCAGTTTCTTCCTTTATCTTATCTGCAAACTAAACACATCTACCATCTGGCAACCTGGGGAGATGGAGGTCAAATTTTGCACACATGAAGAATTTCTGCCTGAATAAACGAGTTTTTTGTTCGTTGGTTTTTATTTTTTTTTTCCCCTCTTGGTTCCTGGTTGTTCTCAGAATCGATCCAGCTGCTCACAGCCTGGGCCACCTCCTGGCCCCAGAAGTACTCTGGGGTAAGGACACCCCTGGGCTGGCTAAGTGAGAGGAGGGGAAAGGCAGGTCTCACTTCTGTGGCCGGGGCAGGAGAGGCCTGCCCTTGTTTGGGGTGGAGGGCAGACAGGTGGCAGCCCACCCCAGCCTGGCCCTGCCCTCACTGCTTTCCCTGGGGTCCTGGAACTGGAGGCTTGCTCCAGGAAGGGTGACTGACTTTTACAGACAAGCACCCTCTTCCTCCTGCCAAGATGCAGCTCCTAGGAAATGCCCTCCCTCCCCGGACCTCAGTACAGCTCTCCTATCCTGCCCTCCTGTCTCCTTCCACCTCCCCTTTCCCCTTCCCCAGTGCTGATGGGGAGCTGCCCTGGGTAAAGAGATCAATTTATCTTCACTCCCATCTCCTATCAGTTCCTAGGCCTGCAGACAGGCTGGTTCTCACTGAAACCATGATTGCCCAAATTCCAGGGGCTGGTGTTTACAGAAAATAAGTTCCCATTTAAGAGCCTGTTAAGGTGCCAGGCTGAAAGCAACAAGGGGGTGGGGTGAGCAGTGGGTGCTCAAAACCTGTTTTTCTTGCTGTCAGGTCTGACGCAGGGACCAGTTGCATGCAGACACCTGCCTGAGAAGCCTCTGTGTTAAGACTGAGGTGGCCGACCGTGACTCCAGGCAATGAATTGTTTTCCTGGCGTCTTGCTAAGGTCAAACCTGCTGAAGCAGCTGCACCTTCATCCCTGCACGAGCTGCTTCTTCCTGACGGCACTCCCAACCCTCTCAATGTGTACACCAGCCTTTAGAGGTCCTGCAGCTGAGGACATGAAACCCCCCAGGACCCTGCCTCTCCACCCGCCACCTGAGCGACCTCCCTCAAGTCTTTGAGTCCTGGATTCATTCCTTGTCATCAAAATGGGGATGAGAGCCCCTGGTTCAGTGGGAGAGAGAAATGCATGCAAGAACTGCTTCATAAACCAAGAAGAGTTGTAAATTGGGAAGACGTAAATAATAATAAGTGCTGGCATTCCCTGCACTTACACAGAATGGAAGTGTGCCGTCCTCCAAGCTTCTGGCTCCACCAAAAGGGAAGAGCAGATCCCACCACCTCTTCTAGCTCCTGTAAACAATGTTCCATTCTAAGAAGCTGGTGCTTGGGCATGATCTTAGCTGTGAGGAGTCCAGATCTGCTAGGGCAGGGATGAGGGGAGCCCACGTCAGGAGCCCAGAGAGCCATGCCTGGAATCCTCCAGGAAGGCGCCAATGGGTATGAGACAGGAGGCCCATGGCCCACGCTGGGGCTCCCAGCCGGCCTGGGCCTCCAAGGCTCTGCAGACCCCACAGCAGGCCTCAGACACAGACCGAAGGACTGGGGGCCTCATTCTGGTCTTTGCGGTCAGCTCCCTGTAGGGTTATTAAACTGCCTCCTCTCAGCTCTAGGGTAGAACCTAACTGTGAAGTTTCAGATCCCTACTACATACCAGCCAGTACTCTGCGAAATGGGCCTTGGGTCAGGGGGGAGTCTTCCCTTCCACGTCCAAAGCAACCAAAAGACAGGCACCTCCACACCCAAACTGGAGCGAGCCGGGAACACATGGGCCATAGCATGAGTTCTGGGCAGAGTCTGGTCTGCACTGCCAGCTCAGCAGGTGATGGGAAGTCCATTCACTGTCTGGGCCCGCGTGTCAGCATCTGAAGAGTGGGTCGAGCACGCTCACCCTACAGCGCTGCTGGGAAGCTCAGCTGAGCTGACAGTGTGACCCAGCTCTGGAATCGTCAGGATCTGACATTCGGCCGTGGTTATCTTCACACACAGGACCTCAGGCTAAATGCAGCCTCGAAAGGCTTCGCGCTTGGTCCCTAAGGAAGGACGCCTGTCCGCATAAGTTTAAGCTTTGCTTTTCCTTCAGACTTCAAGATCTGTGTGAGGTCTAATGGGCTCTTTCTACTGAGGCATGAGATTCTTATACAGCTAAGACTGCTATCTCTGCATGGTGGAATATCAGAAAAGCGTGGGCCTCCTGAGGGCACTGGGACAAAATACAGCCTACAACTTCACAAACCAGTGGTGCTATTGGACCAGGTACAAACTGAAGTCACCCATCTCTGTTGATAATGGCCTGGTGTGCAGCGACTCTCACCCCGCCCAGCCAGGACAGGACAACGTGCTTTTCTTGGCCCACTTTGGGCAGGGGTTCCTGACCCCTCCTGAGTTATGAGTGCTCAGGGTTGGAGCTTCCTGCTCAAAACCTCAGCTCCAGTCAACTGGTAGACAGAATTATACCCACCCTGACCTGCGGAAGAAGCCGCAGAAGTAAATATTGCCTCGGGTCAGAGCCCCTCCTGGAATCTCAGAACTTTGTTGAAAGCTGCCAAGGCAGGGGTAATACATCACCACCACCCGTCTCTGTTTACAACCGGGTAATGCCTTTTATGACTGCCTCTCTCTATCCTGAATATTTGTTTTATTGCCCCTGTAGGGAGATTTTTCCATTTGGCAAAAATCATCAGATGGCTTTAGTCATGTTAACAACTGCTCATTAAATGCAAAGGAGTAAACAGTGAAATAAAGGTTTGTTTCTTTGCTGTTTTTTTCTTTTCTTTCTTTCTTTTCTTTTTTTTTTTTTTTTGTTATTTATGGAAGAAAATCATGGGATGGGCAATAAGAGGTAAAGGGTACTCAGATGTCGTCCCTCCTTAGCGCCTTGCCTGGGTGGGAAGCCAGGAAACCTTCCCTGCCTTTCGGGGAGCCCATTCCTTCAGCAAGGAGAGAGCAAAGGTTTTGATCTGTTTCGAGGTGAAGGCTTGCTGGGTGATCTCTGGGTTTTGGGCCCTTTATGCTTGATTCTTCTTCCCCTGTGGCCCAGAAATCAGGAGGTACATCTTTCTGTTCCTGGTGGAAAAGGTATCTCAGGGCTAGAGCAGTACCTGGAGAGAATTGGTGTGGAGTGGTTGAAAGGGAGAGCCAGGTAGATGGGTGGCTGGATGGATGGATGTATGGATGGGTGAGTAAACAGATGGAGGGGTGGATGGATGGATGGATGGATAAGTGGACAAATGGATGGATGTATTGTTGGGTGGATAATGAACAGATGGGGGATGGTTGGATGAATGGATGAGTGGGGGTATAGAAGAATGGATAGATGTATGGATGGGTGGTGGAAGGGTGAATGGATGTGTGGACGAATGGATGGAAAGTTGGATTGCAGACTTATGAAAGAAGTATAGCATCTCTTGGTGGCAGGCCTAGGGCTGTGAGGCAAAACTTGGGTACTTTACAGAGACAAAGGGAGCATCAGTGATCCATCAGTCTGATTACAAACGTAAAAACTTCATTCTGGGAACCTAAGAAGAGAAAGGTCGCTGGAAGCTGGAAGCCAGTGAGATTTCATGGGTGAGACTCAAACTCCCAGTCAGCATCCTGGATTTGCATTGCTTAAAAACAACAACAACACCGCTAATTTACAAAGTTTTATCGATAACTTATTCCCAAACAAAAATATCTTTTAATGATCAACTTGTTTAACCTCTTCAGTCTGCTTCTGAGCAGTGGGGTGGGAGGATGTGTACCTTAGAGGTGCTGGCAATCCTCACCCGAGTCCATCTCCCACTTATATCCCCTGGGCCAGGCTGCCAGGGGGACCCGCCTTTGCACTTGGCTTTGAAAGCCTCTCTGGGCAGCCTCCGTGTGCGGTCTTGTCCAGCACATCTGTGAAGAAAGACTTCAGACTCTGGCCACAGGGATGTAAGGTGGAGGAAATGTACAAGTCACTCCTCTGAGCAGGGAGGACCAGTGGGGCTGGGATCCTGACTTCTCTGACTAGGGGCCCAGCTGTGCAGGCAGTAGGCCCAGCCCATCCTCCATGACCCACAGCAGTGCTTGACCTCTTTATACATCTGAGAATCCCTCCAGATAGGATACTGCTCATGTGATGTTCATTCCTGGCATGACGGCTTCTCCTCCTCCCCCGTACACAGCCCAGGCCTCCTAAACATACAGAAAGGGTGTCAGTAGCTGGACTTCACATTCACCTGCCCAGACCAGAGGAAGAGGAGGGCTGGTGATGCTGGAGAGAAGAAGCCTGGATCTCCTTGCCTCAGGCATGACCAGGACTATTTCTGGAAGGTCAGGATTGGGGCTATTGTGTCATTAAACTGTTCATAGCAAAAAGGAGAATAAAAAACGATCACTCCCATACTGCTTTAATGTGCCACTTGCCAGCATAATAAGACTCTGTTGTAGTAAAATTCAAGAAATTCTCTCACTGAGAAAGTGGGTGATTTCAGAACTTACCTTCCCAATGCCCTTCCCACCCTCTGCCCACAGGTCCTGAAGTTGCAGGCAGGGAGCCCACAGAGAGGGGCTCCATTGTGTCGTGAAGAGTGTAAGACCCTGGGGTCGGGTTACCAGACTCAACAAATAAAAATCCTGCACACCTAGTTAAACTTGAATTTCAGATGACCAACGTATAATTCCTTCCAGTGTAACTATGTCCCATGCAATATTTGGAACATATTTATGCTAAAAAAAAAAAGACACATTTATCTGAAATTCAAATCTAACTGGGTGTCCTCTAGTTTATGTGGCAAATCTACTCTTCTATCCTTCACCAGGAACAGCTCTACCGCAGAGGCAGGCTAAGCGGGTTTAAATCCCCGCTCTGCCAAAGAGTAGCCGTGTGATCTTAGTTCCCAAATCTGGGCAATGGGGTTAACACTGAACCCGCCTCGCAGGTAGATGTAGGGATAAAGGAGGCAAAAGGTATACAACACGGAGTAACTCCTGTGTAAATGTTACTTATCCCCCAGGGCACACACTTCCTATCACCCAGGGGTTTATGGTAGGGGCTGGTGTATACTCCAGCTCCAGAAACTTTGATGGAGCTCCAGATGCTGAGGCCAGTCTGCCCAGAGGCAAGGGTACTAAGAGAGAGGGGTAGGGTTAGGATTGACAGAGCAAATTTGGACCTGCCTCCACTGATTTTGGCGATGGGGTGCACACAGAGTTGCGCTGGTCTGTGGGAGCTGGTGTGCAGGCTGAGGGCACGAGGATATCCCAGAAAATACCACCCCTGCTTTACAAGTGTCCATCAAGGGAGAATCTTTGGGTACAGCCACCTTACACAGAAGATCTGGCTTGTTGGACGTGCACCTTCACCTAGGGTGAACCCTGCCTGCAGGTATGTCCCAAAGCCAGCCAGGACCCAGCACAGAGCAAGCCCCATGTAGGAGCCCTGCCTCAGCTTCCCTGGGTTCTTCCCTCCAGGATGAACTGGGGCTCTTGGAACTGGCTCCTGAGGTCAATTTTGGATCCAGTCAATGAAAACATAGTCAGCCTGACAGATGCTAAGCCCAGGCCCTGGGAACAGGACTCCAAGAGGTTCCCTAGACACCTGCCACAGAAGTGACCTCCATCCCCGCACACACTGATGTTCCAGAATCCAGAGACGCTGGTCTAGAGAGTTGCGCCTTTGTCCTTGGCCAGCTCTGCCATGTTGGCCAAGGCCTTGAACTGCTCTGAACGTCAGGCTCCTGTCTTCAAAGCTGAGATATTAGGGCTTATCCTGCTGGTGTGATCTTTGTCAGAACCAAATGTGACGAATTCAGAGAAAGCAAACTGAAGTAAATATCCTCCTGAAGACCTTCTCTGTGCCAAGTGCTTTCACACTTAGTAAATCCAAAGGCCAACCCTGAGAGATAATGTACACATTCCACAGATGGTAGCATCGAGGCTTTGAGGTTTTGTCTTTCTCACGGGCCTCCTGGTTCCCAGGGTAGGACATATACCAGTGAACCCCGATGCGAGATGTCAAAGGTGGGAGAGCAGGGGTGGGTGGGATGTAGCCCCTCCAGGCCCGCACTCAAGGCTATATGAAAGAAGACTCATGATTGGGGTGGGAGGGTCATGGGTATCCAGGGCAGGGGGTTGGGATCTCATGTATCCCCACACCCTTCCTAGGACCTGAACACTCCTGGGTGAGCATTCTCTGGCCTTATCTGGATGGCAAGAGCGAAGATGCCATATCTCCCTTGTATTATTTTGTTTTACCACTTTGAGACCAAATGGTTTGTTTCTAAAAGGGGGAGTGTCAAGCAATTTTAAAATGTTCTTTATTTATTCTCAAACTTCAGATCTTTTTGTACCCCTGTCTGATTTTTTGCTATCTCCCCAACCACCTATACTATTGCATGCTTTGTTAGTTTAAATCTACTTATTTTTTAAAACTTAAATCATGAAATCAGTCTTGAGCAATACCTGAAATGTCTGCTTTAATGTGCTAGTTATTTTTTTATTACTTTAAAAAATAAGTTTCTAAATCTATGTTGTTTAAAGTAATGTTTTCAGAGTACCACCTGAAGTCATCTTGTTGGTTTCACACTGGGAAACAATGATTGGGTGCAAACTTTCAACCCTGTATTAAGGTCCTTCTCCAAAATCCAGTCACTGAACTCTGAAGGTGTGAACAGCCTATGCTGGGCAGAGGGCTGTGGGCAGGCACCTGGACTGTCACTAGGGGTCTAGAGACCATAGTACAAAATCGAGCCTTGGAGATGCACCTGTCTGTTAACCCAACAGCCAGACCCCTGCCTCCCTCTCACCTTGAACTCCTCATGACTGAGGTGTCTCTGAGGAGCCGCAGCTCTGAGTGCTGAGTGTGGGAGAAATCTGCAAGATCTCATAGGGAAGGTGGCATTGCTTTGGGTCTTGACAGGGAACTGAGTTTCCTGGCAGAGAAAGAAAGGTGGAGCCTTTTAAGCAGAGATAGTGCCATAAGCAAGAGACAGAGGAGAAAGCGTAGTGGGCCCTGCTACCCTGAATTTGGGAGGCACCCCTGTGACAGAGCACAGAGCCCAGGTTAAAAAGGCACAGTCTGGTCCCCAGAGTGTTGACTTGTGCAGAGTTTTAAATTTAAGTAGCTTGCCAACTGGTCCATCTTCTCGAAGCACTTAATGACCTTCCATAGTTTATGTGCTTAATTACTTATGTATAGTGCCATTTTCTTTTCCCCCATCCCCCAGAATGTACACTCCAGGAGGAAGGGGGTTTGGGTTGTTTCGTCTGTTTGTTTGTGCTTCCTTTACTGAAGTATTTCAAACACTTATCCCATGTCTGGAACATAACAGGTGCTCAATAAGAATTTTAATGAATGAATGGAGGAAGTGATGGCACTGATGGGTCCCACACTAATGTCTGTCCTGGGGTTGCGGGGCGCGGCCAGACAGAAGGCCCTGGTTTCCCTTCAGCCCACGCGGGTCCCTCCCAGTGGCTCCCTCAGGCTGTGGGAGCAACAACCGATTTGTGACCAAAAGCAAACAAGCGAGATGCTTTGACATTGGCTTTGGCAGGACTTGCAGGTAAGGCTCCACAAGCGCGGCTGTCGCCGGGCTCTGGCCTCTGTGGTGTGCCCCTAAGTCCCGGCCACCCGATATATGACTGAACCTTGCAGCTTCACCCGTCTGTGCAGTGATCTGGGGCAGGCCTGAGTCTTGGTCCACTCGGACCGCAGGAGCGCGGGAGAGGGGGAGGAAAGGGGGGAAATGAGAGACTTCGCCACCAGAGGGCGTCCGAGCTCAGCTGCCGCGCGCCAGCTTGTCAGCAGCGGGCTAGGGCTCCAACTGGGACATTACCCGCCCCAGGTCTCCCTAGAGGAGGTGGAGACCGGGGAATGCCGGAGGACCGTCTTATCCATTGGATTGTTAGTTCTTTAAGGGCAGGGACCAAGTCAGTGGGATTCCCGGCTCTACACCCAGCACCCAGAAGCGGGCTCGGCCCGGAGTGAATGAATGAATGAATGAATACAGGTTCACAGAGCACCTAATTGGGCGCGAAAGTAGTTTGGGAAAAAAAACGAAAAATGCAAAAGACACCCGTCCCCACGGCCGGAATCCCGGGGCTCTCGCAGCTTCCTGCTGATTGCCCCTTCCCTTGGCCCCCAGTTGGAGCAGCTGAGCCCAGGCCGGACGGGCCCCGCCCACTCCCCCAAAGCCAGAGATCCGGGACTCCAGAGACTTGTTCCCACCAAACAACCCCTTGAATGGACGCGGGGACAGAATCCACTCCATTGTCAGGTTATGAGGGAAAGAGCAGAGGGAGGTGGCTGGAGAGGCTTGTGACCACTAGCGAGGCTCAGAAGGGCACTCTTCTCACTCCTGCGCCTCCCAGACCGCCGCCTGCTTGCAACCGTGTGCTCTGCTGGGGCCATCTCGGGTGTCCAGGTTAGGGTGCGGCAACCTACCAGGAGGGCTGGACACCGCCGAGAAACGACCCCGTGGGTGTAGTTCTCTGCACCAGAAAGACGTGGAGCAGCCTCCTGGTTGTGGGGGGAGAGGGGAGTTCTTTCATCACTTTGGGTGGTGCTGGGCATCCTTTGGGGAGAGGGAGAAAATAACTGAAGTGTAAACAATTATTTCTAGCTTCCATTTCTTGAGTACAGACTATGTGCCAGACGCAGTGCTGAGCACTTCGTGGTGGTCGGGAGGGGAGTCTCAAGTCAAATCCCACAGTTCCCCTCCGCGGGGTGGGAACTGGGTTTATTCCATTTCACAGTGGAAAGAGCAGGGGTGCAAAGGGCTAAGTAAATTCACGTTTACTAAGAGCCTCCGGGGCGAACTGCCATTATTTCCTTTTGGTGGCAGAGCACTCTATTTTAGAGCTTCAATTTCACAGTTGAGGAAACTGAGGCTTGGCTAATAAGTTATAGCTCTGGCTTGGAATCGAATCGGAGTCGCTCTGACTGCAAAGACTAGTCTGTTTCCCTTAGTCCCAGCTTTCCCGGCCGCGGAGCAGCGAGCTGAAGCCGGTGGTCACCTCCAGGTCCTACACTCCCCCAAAAGGACCCTCATAGCTACCCGGGACGCAGCTGGCCTAGCTGGCCCTCACCTCTAGGACCGATCTGTTTGTTTTTCTTTGGTTCTCATTCTGTTCCCGCCTCTGGGACTCAATCTTTCCATCTGCATAATGGGAACAGTAACCAGTCCCATCCCCGACCCTCACTGAGCGGCTGACTTCCTCGGTGCAGGTTAGGCCTACAAAGCAAGGGCCCAGCGTAACCAAGAGGTCAAAGGCTGGGGCGCACCGCAGGCCCAGGAGCATCCCGGGCGCGGAGCAGGGGTGGGAGGGAGGGGACAGGGGGAGCGGCCGCGTGGGAGCGGACTCTGGTCAGAGCCCCGGGCCGCAGGCAGAATTCGGCTCCAGGCCCGCCCCTTGCCGCGCGCCCGCCCCGCCCCACCCCGCCCCGCTTTCGCCTCTAAAGTGCTGGGCGCGCGCCTCCTGCTGCCGCACTTTCACTCTCCGGAGTCGCATCTCCTCCGCGTCCTGCCTCCGTCCACCCGCCGCCCGCTCTTGCCATGGATGCCAAGATCGTCGCTGTGCTGGCCCTTGTGCTGGCTGCGCTGTGCCTCAGCGACGGTGAGTGCGCCCGGCGACCGAGGCGTGGGCAGGCGCCAGGCTCTTGACTCCGTGCGGGGCCACGGCTCCTCTGCCCCGGCCCGCGCCGTCCCGAGCGAACCTAATCCGCGCCGCTTTGCACCCGGGAGGTCGAGGCAGCCCACCTCGCGGGGCGCGCTCCCTCGGCGTGCGGCGTTTGAGGTCCCCAGCGTAGCGCCCCCCGCGCTGAGTCTCGCACTCCGCTGCTGAGCTCGGGTTCCGGGACGCGGGAGCGGCCGCCAGACCTCGGGCGGGCTGCAGAGCGAGGTCGGGCAGGATAACTGGATGCGAGGGCGCCCAGGGCGCTTTCGGAGCCGGAGCGGGAGGGCGCGGAGGTGTGGAGCCGAGTCGGGAGCCGCGGGTCCCTGGCCCTTGACCATCCACCTCCCAGCTAGTGCCTTCCCACGGCCCAGCTCGGTTTCCAGAGTAGAATGGGCTCCTGGCTCCGTGCGGGGCCACGGCTCCTCTGCCCCGGCCCGCGCCAAGGCCCCGCTGGGCACCGCGCTGGAGATGCGTTCTGCGGTTCCTGTTGGAGAGAGCGCTTTGCAAAGCCTGTCTGGCATCGCGACTTGCTTGTGGTGGCAATGCGATCGGGTGCAGCTGCGAGGCGTCCCTCGCAGTCTTATCGTTCCGAGCAGCTGTCGGGTTTGCAGCGAACGCCTGGCTGCGCTTCTGTACCGCAACGCGGTCCGCAGCGACGCGGCGAAGCTGGAAGCGCATCCAGACAGTGCCTTCCCTGCCTCTGTCTGGGGTCACCCAGGAGAGGCCCAGGGGCGATCTGGGTCATGCATGCGCCTGCCCAGCCCCCAAAACACACCTGCAGGCTGGCGCCTTTGTCACCAGACAGGCGAGCACTGCTCTATCTCGGAGTGAGCGCTGCAGCAAAGTTCAGTCGCCAAGGCTTTAGGCCATGGGGAAAGGTGGTGTACCGTTTCACTGTGAGAGGGAGAGACCTTTTTTCCTTTTGAGGCTTAAGCGAAATCTCACTGTCCTGTTACAGGACACCACTGCTGCAAACCAAAATAAACTGTTGCCTCTGAACACACAAAACAAAACCATGTCAGCACGGTCAGGCCATGCCAAGCTTTCTTGGCTGCGAAGTTTCCAACGAATCCTGCAAAGGGTTGAAGGACACTGTCCTTGGTGCAGCTGAGGTCTGTGCAGGGCCCCAGGCCCTGGAGCAGTCTGCTAGGTGCCAGCTGAAGACCTCTGCTGTATTCTCACTGGCTGGTGGCTGACCACCTGGGAAGTGTTCTTTAAAAGTGTAGCAAGTTGCTGGTCAGAGCTGCAGAGAGACTGGCACCAAAGGGAATTCAGAATTTTTCTGTAAGCTGAAAAAGTAACCTAGCCTGTGTCTTTACACTGACACTGACACCCCCAACCCAGGTCAAGGGGCACACTCTGGTTTGGGTATTAACAATTGAATGGTTTGGTGAGAGTAGACGTGTCATCATCCAGCTGTGGGAGGAAATGGTGCTTCTTCTAGCTGCCCCCTCCCCTGGGGAACTGCAGAAGTGACTAGAATGCAAGGACCCAGGTCCTTGAGTCCTGGGCACAGCTGACCTGGGGGGAGCACAGAAGGAGTGGGGGCCTCATCCACAGACTCCTCCTGACTCTGGGAAGGGTTGGTTGCTTGCCCATCTGAGTTGCCCTCTTGGCAGCCAAGTGGCCAAGTCAGGGTCCTGGGCTCCCGCTTAGTCGGGCTCTCCTTGCACGCATAGGCCAGAATGAACTTTTTGACCACCTGGAGCCTGTGTACCCATGCTGGGTCCCCTTGTTCAGGCTCTGACTCGGGCTCCTGCCCTCCCTCCATTGGCTAACCTCAGCCAAGCAGCTGGGTCCCCAGATGCCCTGGGCTTCTAGGGGTTAAAGTCAGGGTGGGCCCCATTCCTAGGCCTGGCTGGAGGGGCTGGCTTGGGGGCTTTTGTCTCTGCATTCGAGTGGAAGGACTGCTCCGGAGCGGAGCCAAGTTCACCAGAAGCCAAGTTCCCCCGAGCCCTGGGTAACATCTGGACCAGTCAGGCCTCTTGCCTGTACACGGACCACATGCAAAACAGTTGGAAAAGTTAGTAATATTGACAAAAAGCTGGCAGGAAGGTCACCAGCTGGACACAGCACCTAGCTCTCTTGGTAAGAACACTTGGGGCTCTGTCACTTTAAAAAACCTGTTGAAATTCTCCACTTGAAAGGCAGGCAACTGGGTCCTGGGAGCAGGAATAAAAATTGCCTTTGAAGGAAATGGATAATCCCAGGAGGTGGAGAGGAGAGAAGAGAAAAAGAGAAAGCTTGTGTTCTGAGCTCAGAATGGGCTCTGATTTCTGGCCTGATCGCCACTGCTTCGCTAATGGACTCAGAACAGCATCTCAGGGACACGGGGGAGGAGCTGCCCCCAGCAGCTGTCATACTGTGCACCTTGCAGTTTGCTGCTCTGGGGTTGGGACCAGTCCTGCCTCACCAGTGGGCCCCACATGCCGGTTCTGCTCAGCTCTGAAGGACCCCTGAGAATTTCAGGGGAACCTGGAGGCAGGACACTCGGAGGGGAGACTTTGGCTCTTCCTTTACCCTGGCCACCCAGCCCCCAGCTGCAGGCCACTTTCCCAGGTGACCTGGTTACAGGGCTATACAGACTTCTGCAGGGACCCGGTACACTTGCTAAAAGCCAGGCCCCAGCAGCGACTTTCTGGACTTAGCCCAGGTGTAAACCTGAAGCCTGCTCCAGGCTCTCCAGTGCCACGAGTCACTGAGAGCCTTGAAGCCAGGCTTTCTTCTTCCTGGTTTTCAGGGAGTCAAGTTTGGTCTTGGGGGGCCAGGTGGTCTGCTTTCCCCCTGACTTGTTGGCCATGCCATCTCTTGACGGAGTTCAGCCTTGAGGAAAAAAAATTAAGTCCCTCACTCACAGGCCTCCCCAGCTCTCTTGCCCCAAATATGGAACTTCAGAACCACCAGGAGCCCTCTGGGAGCTCTGTAAACAGGCAAACTTTTTTTTTTTTTTAATCTCTGGACTAAATATTCTCAGACCTACATTTAATCCCTGATGAAAGGATCCACAAATTCAAATAATTTGGGGTATTAAGTAGGGCTTGGATAAAATCTGCAGAAAACATGCACACATACACGCGCGCACACATATACGTGTGCGGGCGCGCGCACACACACACACACACAAAAGTCAGTACCCACCCCCCCACCCCCTGGGGCTTGCAATTCTAGACTTCCAGGGTGAGCTGTGGGTTCTGCAGGAGCCCTTTGCTAATTTACACTAATGAGTGTCAATTATGGCATTTTGCAAATTGGTGAATTGGCAAACAAAGATGTAATACAACCCAGGAGGCTGGAGCATCCCTGCACAGGCAATGAAAGCCACGTTTGCCTTCAGCCCTGGAAGTGCAGGGAAAAGATGGGCCCTTGCCTGCCCTCTGGGGACGCCCAGGTAGGAAGCCAGTGGGATTCTTTTGTGATTGCCTGGGCTTAAGGTAAATGTGAGGACAGAGAAGACTGCAGGTGGGGGAGGGAGCATTCCCAGGGGAGCTGCAGTGGCTCCTGGGAGAGAGCGAGCCTGGAGCCTCCTTCTTCCCCCTCCCTGTTCCCTGAATCGGGAAGTCTTTCTCAGTTGGCCATGGAGCAGTTTATTTTGCAAAGAATAACTAGGAACCTCAGTACCTTGGACTGAAACAGTTCTCTCCTGTGATTAATGTCCTTTATCTTGAGACACCCAAGCAGGGGCCTTCCGATTTTAGCTTCCCTCCCTCCTAGGGTCCAGCTCTCCTCAGGTCCTTCTGGCCTCTTGCCCTGTAGAGGCTGAGCCTCAGCCCACTCAGAGCTCCCTGTGCTGCCCAAGGAAAATGTCTCTGCCAGGATGCACCCATGACTCCTCCCATCGTTCCCCATCCTACCCTCATTCCACCATCTGATCACTCGGCTGCAGACTCAGACACACTTGTATCCCCAAGGCCTGGCAGGATAATAACAAGCTGCTTTGTTCTCGTTACCTCTCTAGGGAAACCGGTCAGCCTGAGCTACAGATGCCCTTGCCGATTCTTTGAGAGCCACGTCGCCAGAGCCAATGTCAAGCATCTCAAAATCCTCAACACTCCGAATTGTGCCCTTCAGATCGTGTAAGTCTGAACATCCTCCTGCAGGGATGTTACATTTGATGGGCATAGTAACACCTAATTAAAGCTAGAGAAATGACACAAGCCGAGTGTCCAGGCTCGAGCCTGGCGTAATTAGGGGCAGCTGACTGTACCACCAGGCAGGAGTTTTAAAAGCTCCTCTTACCCTTGGTGCCCTAACCTTGGTGCCGTGCTCACTCAGAGAGGGTCCTTGCCTCTTCTTGCCAAGTTTCCTCCCTTTAGTGCAAGAGATGGGAGCACATTCAGATGCACCCTTAGGCTGGAGAAACATGGGATTCACCAAAGTTTCTTTCTGCTGAAGAACAGTAAATTAGCCAGCCCCTTGCTAGTAATAGTTCTGCCAATTTCAGGGCTTTGGTGCCCTAATTTAATCCTTTATCACATAGCACAAACTCACAAGACTCAAATTCAGTTGAAGTCATCGTTAAACTGTTTGGTGAAACTCAAAATTACCAGCTCACTTAACTGCATTTTCTGAAAGCCAACACACAAGGTTTTAGTTTTGCTGGTGTTGATGGCAGCTGCTAACATTTGATTTTATTCATGTGGGAAACAAGACATACCAAAATCACACATACATGAGACACTAAGATCTCTCCTGGAGAGCAGGAGGCTGAACCAAGTCCAGAAAGAAAGCCACACGTGGCCGTCCATTGCTCGGCCCTCCGGTGCCCATGTGTCCCCGTGCTCGCTCACAGCGAGCTTGGCCATGTGTCTAGATGTCGGGGAGTGGAGGCTCGGGGTCTCCTGGGCAGAGCTCACCTCCTGAAAAGTCCCAGCACTAAAAGCAGGATGGGAACAGGGCAGTTGGAGCAAAAGCTACACCCATCTGACGACTCTCCACCCAACACCAACTGGTTTTAGGTTTGACTTTTCTTTTTCTCTAGCCTTTGCTGCCTTGAATGTGTTTGTCATTTACAATATGCTTTAGGGCACTAGAAGACGAATTTTTTTTGTTTTCATTTTCTTTGCTTGTAATAAAATACTCTCTTTTGAGAAGTATTTAATCAGATAATGAATTCAGCAAGGATGGGCCCACTTTGCAGTGCAGACTCTGTGGATTCCCTCGCCTCGAGGTTGAAGAAGCCAGATAGAATCCTCATGTCTTTCCCGGCAAACACGTTAATAAACAGCAATCCCCAGAATTGGACCTGGATCCGCCTTGCTCTGAGCCAGGCCCTCTGCACAGCTCATTGACTCAACAGGCAGGCTGTGTGAAGACTCCTGGTGTCCACGAGCCTCTGTGCTGGCCCCATGGGTCCTCCTAGACCCCAAGTGGCTGGGCGGTGGTGTCCTCGGGCTGCTTGAGATTACCTGGTACCCAGGGGCTTTATGGAGAGGGGTCCAGAGACAAGTCCAGGTCCTCTTCCAGGAGTCTTCAGAGAGGGAGGCTCTGAGTAAAGGTGAGAATTGGGAGGAAGGTGCAGTACGAACTTTCAAAGAACAAATGAGACCGTGAACATTCAGTGAACTTGTAAAATCTCTCTGGAAACCATTTTCTGGCAAACTACCTACACTACCTCTCCCCTCCCCCTCCCCGTCCCCCCCACTGCCCCTCCCCGCACTGTACTCTCACCTCTCCCCATCCCCCAGACTATGCGGTACCTCTTTGTAGGTCTCCTGCCTCTAGGCTTACTCTTAAGTCTGTCTTCCATGTACTATCAAGATGGTCCATCAAAAGAAAAATCTGCTTCTGCCACCCCACAAGTTCCCGTCATAAACAAAATTGCAGATGAAGCCCCACTGCTTTGCCCCTTACATCTGGCCGCGGGCTTCTTGAATGTCCTGTCTCCCAAATTCCTCACGTCTCTCTGCACTGTTACCCCTTTGGGCTATTTGCTCTTGCTTTTCCTCCCCCCTTTACTTCACTTGCCCAGCTCCTACTTATCCTTCAAAAGCCAACTCAAATGTTCCCTGTGTGAATTCTCCCTGGACTCCTTAAAGACTTTTCTTCACTCCCCAGTGTCTCTGGGGTAAAACTTGAAGCACGGCTAGCACTGTCTCCCCAGCACACCTGGGGTTCCTCCCGAGCCTGAGCCTGCCAAGCGGGGCACCCCGCTCCAGTTGGGTCCTAACCTGGGTGTCGGATGAGCAGATGTCCAGCTCACAGCCAGGTTCCCCTCCGATCAGCTGCACACTGTCGCCTCTTCTGTTTTGCCAGGGCAAGGCTGAAGAACAACAATAGACAGGTGTGCATCGACCCGAAGTTGAAGTGGATTCAGGAATACCTGGAGAAAGCTTTAAACAAGTAAGCACAACCACCAAAAAGGACTTTCCACTAGATCCACTTGAGGAAAGCTAAACCCATGTGAGATGAAAGGGCAAAGGTGTGTGGGGGAGGAAGGCCTGAACGGTGAGGACCAGGTGTGCCTGGGGGGCAGCGCATTGACCTGGGCATGGGCGAGAGGTTTGCCCAGCATGTAGACAACTGCATTTATAGCCTACGGTACAATATCGCAGCGTGTGTTCATCTGTGCCCCGTACCTTTCACATTGGCTGTTTTATAACTGGGGTTTTTCTAAGAAATTGTATCATCCCAATAGCATTTCCCACCTGTCCGTTCCCTCATAATCATCACAGTCATGATCATTCTCATTACCTTTTTTAAATCGATGCTTTGTATTTGGTTTGTTTTGGAGATTCTCCTTTTCTCCCCGGGGGAGTCTGAGCACAGTCAGGTGATGGCCGAGCAGGGAGCTCAGATAAGCATCCTTCCTCCAGACGCTGAGGCTCGGAGGAAGACTATGGGCGACTCCAGCAGGGGGTGCCTCTCCTGAAATGACAACCCACATGCTGACCAGTGCTAGGCAGCGGCCACTACCTTCGCCCCCTCTTTCAAGCTCAGTGATTGGATGGGTGGGCTCCACGTAGAACCGCCATCACTGGGGACTGTGCTCAGAGACCCTCTCCGGGTCACTCCCGGCCTCTTCCTGCCTCCCAGAATATGCTTTCATCTGCTTCTGCTTCTCATTTCTCTACGCACCCAGCTGGAGGAGGGTGACCGCAGGGGCTCCCACCCTGTGGCCCCCTCCTCCCTTTGCCCGCCCCTCCTCTGCAGGCCCTCTGTGAGATCCTTCTCTGGCCTCCTCCAAAACGGGGCTGGCCCTCTGCTGGGGGTGTGAGATCATGTCTCCTCCTTCCCATGAAAGACGGTCTTTGCAGAATCAAATGCAGTTTTCAATCTGAGAGCTTGCTTTGAGGAATTTGGTTTCTGTAATTGCCTCTGAAACCTATGTATGCCATGGAGGCTCTACAAACTCTGAGGTTTCTGAAATCAGAAGTGAAAAAATAGAAGAATCAACGAGCCTCTTGCCACTAACCCCTCCTCCTGAAGCCACAAGATGGTTTCAGGTTCCAATCAGAAACGTTGGCGAGATGAAATCCCCTGCATAAATGTGATCCACAGATGGGCCTGGTGGTATTCGTAACTTTTTGCAAGGCATTTTTTTATATATATTTTCGTGCACAATTTTTTAAACGTTACTTTAGTAAACAAATGTATTTCAGAATATATTTATAGTCGAACAATTCCTATATTTGAAGTGGAGCCATATGAATGTCAGTAGGTTACATTTCTCTATTACCGTAAACTACTGGCGATTTGTAAAGAATTATATATGATATATAAGTGTGACTGCAGCTTTTTAATGTTACCCACAGTGTATTTTTCCACTTGTACTAAAATTGTATCAAATGTGACATTATATGCACTAGCAATAAAATGCGCATTGTTTCATGGTATAAACCTCCTACTGTATGTGGGAATTTATTTACCTGAGGTGAAGTCCGTTAGTTGTCAGACATGGGGCTCACACACATTTCTGGAATTTATTCGGATAAGCTGGCCTGCTGGTCAGGTGCCTTGCATCCCTCCTACCGAGTTCACATGCAAGTGACAGCACATGGACCTTGCTCAGGAGCAGATTAGATCTGCAGCTCAAGTTTTTATGTCTTTTTTTTTTTAAACCCAGTAGAAGCAGTGGGGCTAGTTTTCTGAAGAATCATATTTGACTCACTAATTCCTCCTCCCCTTCTTACTGCTCCTTGGTCCTCCTAACATCCCCACGTAATCTCCAGAGACTCAATCCTCATCATATCCAGCTTTCACACTTTCCCATGTAAAAATCCCATAATTCCAGCCCATGGCTAATATCAAGCTTTCTCAGGAACAGGTGGCCTTACCCCATAAATCATTAAATACCATTCAGCTTGAATCATTTTAATGTGACAGTCAAGAGCCAATTGCTCTAATAAAGTTGCTCTAATAAAATTCTGCTAACCAGCTCTCTCCCTTGCTCTCCAGAACAATCCCAGTCATTCCCAGGGGGTGTGTGCACAGGCGTCCAGAAAGGAGAAGGTGGGATCAGGCTGCTTTCTTTCTCTCCTCCTGGAAGGCCATCTGAACCTTGGGCCTCCAACCTCCAAAGCTTATTCGATTTGAAATGCAGAGATTTTAAAGATAAAGCAGAGAGTTCAGCTCTGCATTGAGATGTAAAGAAGCCCTAGGAGAGCAGGTTGGGGTGAGACGGAAGACCAGTCCAGCCTGTCCCTGGGCGTGCCTTCCCACCCTTTCGGATCAGTTCACGGGTATCTGTGTTCTGGAAGCCCGACTAACATTTTTTTGAATTGGGGAAAATGTCTAACTTATTTTAATGAAGTACTGACAGACAGTGCTTTGCCCGGGGGCCTCCAGACCTGAGACTAAAGACAGGGTTAAACAAATACACGGGCCACTTTTAAATATTGTGCAGACTGAGAAAGATTCCTGTTTATTTCAACGTTATTAATGGTTCTACTAATTTTATCTAAGGGGGCGCAGAGAAGAAAAAGTGGGGAAAAGAGAAAAGATAGGAAAAAAGAAGCGACAGAAGAAGAGAAAGGCTGCTCAGAAAAGGAAAAACTAGTTATCTGCCACCTCGAGAAGGACCACAGTGCACTCTGCTCTTGTGTCTCCCGGCGCTTTGTAAATCTGCCCTAACCCTCCTCCAGGGCAGAGCCCCTGCTTCCCGGGCGGGCGCTCAGACTTCCATGGGGGAGCAGCATTTTGCCGCCACTGTGGCCACCCCGGGTCCTGTATTTATGTGCTTTTTAGGGCCTTTCCTGGTCTGCTAAGTTAAGAAGAAAGTAGTTGTACAAAGACCGGGGTTGGAGTCTATGACACAGAGCCTGTGTGCTCAGGACTCTATCTAGAACAGCCTGGGACTCCGGGATGGCCCAGCGCTCCATCTAGAATGGCCCAGGGTCTCTCTCCAGCATCACCCTGGGCTGGTGAGCCTCCACCCTGCCCTCCGCTCCCTCTCTCGCAAGGCCCATGATCATGAGCGCTCAGAGCTCACACAGCTCCACACTTTTACAATCTGCGTTCCCGTCTGAGGCCAGCGTGTGGCCACCTGGCCTGTGCACAGAGCGGCCTGCTGGCCCAGCAGCTGGCATCTCACCCAGCAAGGGCCATGTGCCTGATACCCTCTCACCTGCCACTGCCGGTGGCATCACTGCCTTTGCGGGGCAGAGCTGGCTGTGGCCATGCCATTTGCAGGCGATAACTGACTTCTTTCCCCAAATGCCTGCTGCCTGGCTCTCCACCACTCTGCCACCTGGGGTAGGACTTTTCTGGCCTCTCCCTCCCTGGGCCTGGGGCTGTATGAGCGGTTTTACCTCCAAGCTTGGGTGGGTTTCTTCAGACCGTGTGGGGAGAATGGCTGACAGCTCTGCATTTCCAGAGAGCAGTTGTGGAAATGCTTCTCAGGGAGCCTCTTTGCAGGGCAATTCACTTTGTAGATTCTTTAAACGGGTCCCTGATGCAGAGGAGTTGTGTGAAGGGCCTGTAGCTCTGGGGACCCCTAGCCTATCCCCTTCCCCCTTCTGCGTGACCCCAAGTGATTAGGTTCTGGGACGCAGCTGCCTCAGTCCTCACTCACTACCCCGACCTCAACACACATACACATGCAGATTCATGGCTGAGCTTTCTTGCCAAGTCTCTCTAATTTGGACTGGAAGGAGGGGGATCACAGGGGAGAGCAAGGCCCTGATTTCAGTAGTGCTTTGAAAAGGGAAACCTTGAATATCTACTCTTCTCCCCATCCCCCTGTCACACATGGACACACACTCACCCTGTCCCCCAGACCCCTGGTCATAATTTCAGTACATGGATCCAGAAAGACGACATAGTTGAAGGATGGGGCACATGGATTTCAGGAGAAGGAACCCAAGGTCCTTGCCTGTCACCTGGGTCACAGAGCGCTGTGTCCCCCTCACGCTTTAGTGCGCTCCTTTTAATTGCAGCATAAGGAATTACAGCCATTACTTTTCCTCACTGGAGAAGTGTCCCCCTAGGGCACTGTAGCCAAAGACTTTTACTTCCCACTGCCATCCCTTGTACCTGGCTAACTCCCCCAGCCTGTGGCCCTCTTGCCAGCAACAGGGATAGCAGGCCTGCTCCCGGGCGTGTGGGTTGCCCACTTACCTCATCCTGCCTGTGGTGCCTCCGAAGGCCTCTGGATGGCTGCTGGGCTACCCAGGGCTGCAGTCCTTTCCGTGGAAGCCAGCAGCAGTTCTTGTCTGCAGGACCTTGGCCAGGGTAGCGCTACTCTTACAAAAGCACCTGCAGAGGGTCAGACCTGTGACTCCACGCTCCCTTTTTCACACCGCAGGAGCAGTACATTTCTGTGCCAGAGAGGGTGACAGGTCTGTTCTGGGAGAGCTGTTTGCCCTGTAGCAGCTGTGGGTCAAGCTATTGCTTCCCTGAGGTAAGCAATAGCTTACAAACCGCTTTCTGCAGTGCCCAGGGAGACAGCATGTGCCACCTCTCCGGGGGAAGCCGAGGCTGCGGGGACTCAGAGGGTTGGACCCACATTAGAAAACATAGGCAAGCCCCTGTCTGTCCTTATATGACTCCATTGGCCCTGGGGCCTCACTGTATCTGACCAGCGGGCCTCAGCCCCGCTGAAGGCAGGGTCGCCGTGGAAGAGCCGAAGAGCTGGACCTCCATTCCGTTGTGGGTTGAAACTGACTAGGCAGCGCTCGCGCGTCTGCCACCAGGTGCGCATGCGCGGTCCCAGTGCCGGCTGCCTGGGGGCCTAGCTCCGGGGCCGCTCCGCCGCGCCAGCCCAGAGGTCCTGGGGCTTAATGTCTATGCTGGGCTAAGGCATCGCACTTCGTCCTGCCTTGTGACCACTGTGCCATGCCATCTCCGTGCCCTTGTTCGTCCATCCGCCCTGTGCTTGCTGTGCCCACCTGCCCTCTCTGCTTCCCGCCTTCCATCCGTCCTTCGCTTCTGCCATGCTGTCTCTCTCATTTCAGTCCCCCTGCTCAGGGTCTCGGAAGGCAGAAGCACCACAGAGATTTGGAAATCAGGGGTGTGTCCCCGGCTGGAGCGGGGCTCAGCGTCTCAGGTGTGCGGCCCGGCCACTGCAGGAACCCGCCTTAATGGTGTCTCCCTCTGTTCTTGTTAACAGGAGGTTCAAGATGTGAGAGGCGCAGGTTGGGTCAGACGCCTGAGGAAACCTTACAGTAGGAGCCCAGGTCTGAAATCAGAGTTAGGAAGGGTCTGTAGCTAGCCACTCCCCTGCACCCAGGCAGGCCTGAATGCATTTCCAAGGGCCTTGTCTTGCACAGTTTGCCTTACTTCACCATTTGATTATGTAGCAAAATATATGGCGTTTATTTCTCATTTAGTCTGATTATCCAGTGTCACTGGCGACAGATAGGAACTTAGATTAAGGCCATTCTTTTACCTGCTTTGTTATAATATCCTTCCCGGAACCCCTTATCTAGCCAGAGGTTTCTGAGCTGTGCAGGCTGGAACCCCAGACGGAGGGAACCTTGCCCACATCACCATGTCCAGGGTGGAGAGCCACCAGGAGGTGTCAGCACCAGTCAGCGTGGGCAGACCTTAGTGAAGGCTGCCCTGTGCAGGGGCGGAGGGGTCGGGGAGAGGTTCTGGGGAGCCAGGCAGGAGCCTCACCCTTCCTCAGGGTGAGAGCAGGGTTCTGCCTCTTTGGCGAGTACCGCAGGGCTTCCCTGAGCTGAGGCAGGCAGGAGTGTGAGGCCAGGGTAGGGTGAGATTCACCCCTCATCCCAAGCTCTCCTCTACATCCCATCACGTCCTTCTCATCATTCTCTCTCTCATCCATCATCATGTGTATCCAAGACTGTCTCCATGACCCAGGAAAAGGACTCTCTCAAGAGCAAAGCTTTACTTTAAACTGGGCACCAAGAAGTAAATCAAAATGTCTCGTGTTACCCGGTCCTGAAAGCACTGTGCACGTCTGTGGCTTGTTTGGAATATCGTCCATTGTCCAACCCTGTGTTTTTGTTCAAAGCCAATGTCCTCGCTGCATGCGCTGTCAGTTCCTCCAATGCAAAGCCTGAGAGTGAGGAGATGCCCCTTGGGGCCTTTGACCAGGTTTTTGATTAGGGCTGTGATCCTTTTGGATGGAACCTTGTTTTCCCCATGATCACAAACCCATGTTGGATCAACAGAGCCCAAGGGAATTCGGTTTGCTGCAGTATGACCTTCGAGGATGCAGACCCTCAAGGCGTCTATAATTGTTGGTACCTCAGAACTACAGAGAGTTGTGTCTTCGTGGTGTCAGCACTGTTTGGGGAATAACAAGAAAAGAATTTTCAACTTTTTCTTGGTTTTGAAAGCCCAATCCCTAAAATAATCAATCCTGGACTTGAAGATTCCTTCCCGATTAAAATCTAACCTCACTTTTTCACCATTTGATGATCCCATCATCTCTTAACTTTGCACAGTGGCCCCTGGACCTTCTCTGCTGCCGCTGTCATCTTGTGCTTACAGGATGTCCAGCAGGGCATTCCTCTTAGAAAAGAATGGGCTGATTGGGAAAGTAGCTTAAAATTCCTGACATTTAGGTTGTTTCCCTTTATTGAGAGCGGTTTGTAGAGCTGCGTTAAACAGTTTAAAACTCTCACTTTCCGAAAAGGAGGCACTTGAGGGCTTTTGGCTTGTTTTGTTTTTCATTTGGTCTCACTAATACTTTTCCCCTCTGGTTAAGTTTTCTTTTAATTAAGAAAGTAGAAAAAAAGAAGGGCAAAACAAGGAAATGTATCAATTGACAGGATGATGTAAACAACATGCAGAAAGGATATTCTTGTAAAATAATCTTGAATTGTAGGTGTTCTCAGATTTAATAATCTTTGGGTTATCAGTAACATGTGTTAGGCATTTCCATAAATATGCCTTTAAATTAGATCTTCATGCAAATAGACGCAAATCCATCAACCAAACAAAAATTCACATCCTCAAACCAGCTTTGTTATATTGAAAACAATGGAGTATGGAGGGGCCTTTATTAGTTATAAGGGATACAGAGCTGGTTTCAAAACCCTCTTCTGAAGTTAACCTGTCACTACAGGCCTTCTGAATTATACATGAAATGATCTAACTTTCAGTGGGAGGGTCATTTTCCAAGTAATTCAAGACATTTTAAAATCATATGGAAAATTTGGAATTATCATCCCCTGGAGCCCATGAACCAGAACCATTAAATCTCTTTCTCCAAGAAAATTAACATGGCCCTAAATAAATCTTGACTACAGTTAAGAATAATTTTTGTTTCTCCCCATAGGGGGAAAAATAGATAAGAGGAGAAACTGCAGGAAAAATGATTTGTGTGGCAATCCCTCTACTTGCAATCTGCTCCTAAGTGGAGACTGCCCAGCTAAAGCAAATATGCATTTAAATAGTCCATTTGCAAAGGAAAAGGCTCTCCTGATCCCCTTTTGCTTTCAAAATACAAGTTCCGTGGATCACTTTGATTAGGGGTCACCTAGCTGTTCTTCCTGGTCCAGTGCTGCCTCTACCTGACCTTCCCTTGGGCTCCGTGTAACCTCCAGGGTGGTCCTCCACTGCCAGCCTTTGCATCAGGACCCAGGCAGAGAAGACTTGGGGGGACTGAACCCACAGACGTGCTGTGTGTTGGAATCCGAATCTGTGCCTTGTGTTGTTTTGCACCGTTCTTTGTCCCACTCCGGCCAGGTGCTGAGACCCCAGCGAGGCACCTCTGCTTATCTGCCTGTTCTCCAGAGAAAGGAGGGCCAGCTTTGAGCAGAGGGCCTGAGTAGCAAAAGGTTGCAGTCCCCACTGTGTGAAGTCCAGAGAACTTCTAAGCCTTTTCACTTGATCCGATTTGACCTTCCTTTTCTGACTGCCCCCTGGTGTTATCACTATGGGATCTCTCACTGGGATGGGAGTTCATCACCTTTCCCAGGTGGTGCATCCTTTTGTAGCTGGATGAGAATTGTGGGGTCCTGATCTCTCTACACATATTCCCTGGGAAATTTCCCATCCCTGGGAAATGTTCCCTGGAAACCTTCAAGTCCCCTAAGGAGACCACTGACATTGTCAAGTTGAAAAAGCCCATAGACTGTTACTCTGCAACCTCGCTGGACTCTCAGTCTCTGAGCGGTGATGGGTTCAGTGTTAAATGCGATAAATACTGTATTTTGTATTGTTTAAACTGCATCTCCCACATAATGTGAAAATGGTCCAGGAGAAGGCAGCTTTCTATATGCAGTGTGCTTTTTTTTTTTAACAAGTAACAACTCCTTTTGAGAAACAACAATTTCTACTTTGAAGTCATATCAATAAAAAGATGTATATGCACTTATAATTTTCCTAATAAAGACATGTACTCAAATGTAGCAGCCAACGGTTTGAAATTAGTGTTACCATTTGGAACTCTCCAGACTTGGTTTTTCTTCCTCAAACCCAACACAGAGGGGTTATGTAATTCTAGCTGCAATAGTCAGTGAAAAACAGGCCATTGTAATCGTACTCATCACAGGCAAGAATTCTGGGGGCAGACTTGCGTCTCCTAGTCTGTGTACTTAGCAGGGGGAAAGGCTCTCCCTTTGCTCTCCAAAAGCGAGCCAGCCCGCTACTCCAGAAGGGATAGTTTTGTGCAAGGGCCTGGGTGTTTGCCTGTCAGCCGTGGGGAAAGAAACTTCCACTCTGTACTTCTCAGGCTTAGTAGAAGGCAACAGAGGCCCCGTCCCTGAAGGCATGGCCAAATACCCAGCATCTTTTGTATTTTCTGTCCTGCACCGGGGCCTCTGCTGGAAGCCAGTTGCTGATTCAGCCAGCAGTGTCCTGAATACTGGGGACAGGGGCTGAGCCCAACAGACAGGGTTCTGCCCTCACAGAGGTCGGTCAGCCTTTCCCACTTTCCACCACATCCTCTCTGATCCAGTCAACCATGCTGGAAAGGAGAAGCCAGCACAAAGCCCCCAAACCCAGATTGTTCTGTCCTCCAGACCCTCTTGCCCACATGCCCAGATGTGACCACGTCACCCCTGTGCTCAGTACATCCCGGGTATTTCTAGGGTGACTGCAATGTGGTTACCAAGTTGCAGATGAACTGGAGGAAGAAGGAAGGATTAGAGGGACCACGTCCAGAGGCAGCGTGGCGTCCTGGGACAGGCGTGGGGGTGAGGATTAGCAGGTCAGTGCTTGAATCCTGGTCTTCTTTCTGCTCACTGTGTGACTTGAGACCCTGGCCTGACTCTCGGTCTCCCCATAGAACGCTGGAGCTTAGAATCACCAAGAGTTGTGAGGATTAGACTGGGATCCTTCTCTCTCACCCCACTGCTCCCCGGGGTCTACAGTGTTGGGATAAGATCCTGCCTGCCTCTGCTTAGACCCTCAGCAAAGCTCTGGTACCAGCTGGAGCTCAAAGTGATCTTAGAAGTTGAGCTTCACCCGCTTAGCCAACAGATGGGGGAAGTCTGTTGGTTGGGTCTTGTAGGTGTCCCGGTGCCTGTGCGGTGCTGGTCCCAGCATGTCCCACCACTATCCTGGCAGCAGGAACTCACAACCTAACCTCTGGATTAATTCCATGGAATGATGTTGACTCTTCAGAATGATGTTGCATTAAAAAATAATAATAATAAATAACTGGATCCATGTCCTATCATGCTTTACACAGCGGATGGCCCTCATTTAGCCAGCCAACAATACCTGCCACGCCAGGCCCGGTACTAGGTGGGTAGTATGGATACTGTGGTGAGCAAGCTGGCGTGCCCCCTGATTTCAGGGAGCCTGTAGTCTGGGGGACTGTCTTGCAATTAAGTGAGCATTTTCGTAAAGCTTGGTAATGTAGGTCAGGGTGCATCCAGGGGTCAGGGAAGCTTAGAGCACCATCGAGGGCTCCTTTAAAAGAAGTGCTGCTGAAGCTGAGACCTGAGAGAAGTAGATTATTTCCAGGGAGGGGAGTATCCACTGACCCATGAGGACTGCCCTTGTGAGCCCACACGGTGTCCTGCTGTGAGTTAGAAATGGGAGCTTATTCTGCCAGGGGCGCAGCTCCCATGGGAAGCCCAGCGTGACGGCAGAGAGAGCTGGATTTCAGCCCCTCACTCCCCTGCTGCACCCTTGCGTAAGGCACAGACTGTACACGGCGGCTGAGAAGGCCTGGGCCCCCCACGCGGATGGGGTCCTGACAGCTGGGAAACATGATAAAGGGGTGCCCTCGGTACAGCTGACTGCATGGTTTAGACACCTGACCCTGGCTGCCCGGTCCAGTTTTCTGCCCCAGGAGTGCAGAGTTGTGATTCACACTTCATCGGGTTCTCCGGGTTTCTCTGGGCCTACAACTGAGAGCCTTGTTCTCGGGAGTGTGGGTAGCTGGAGAGAGAGAGACGTAGAGGGAGCTACAACTGGATGAAACAGATTCAGGGAGAGAAGGGGGGTGAGAGGGCAGGAGGCCCTAGATGCAGGTGAGAAGTAGACAGGGAGGTCCAGCCACACTCACTGTCCTCGGCTTCTGTGTGTTCCAGATAAATCCCTCTCAAGAGCTAGGATGAGGATTTCTGCTAATTACACCCAAATAACCATCATTGGAGGCAATTAGACAGGCATAGGGGGCAAGGCAGGTGGGGAGCAATGAGGCTCTGGACATGGGCTCGCACTTGCACAAGGAATCATTTTGGAGACCTCCCTACCTCCTCCCCAGCCTCCCCAGGGGTCTTTTCTGGGGTTTGTCCCTGGCTTCAGCTTGAACTCCAAGGAAAGACCCCTCAGGCCTGTGCTTGCTACCTTGTTAAGACTGATAAATGACCCAGAAGCATCCCTAAGCCCCTCCCCCCATAAAAAAGTACACAGATTCTGTTTAGGACCAAGATGCTCTTCCTTCCCTGAAAAGCACCAACCCAACCTGCCCAGCATAAACTGTGGTGAGATGGCTGAGCCATCAGCCTGTGGAGAGCGCTAGCCCAACCCCAGATGTGTGGAGGGGAGGCTGCAGTCCACCCACAGCCTATGTGTCCAATGAGAACAAACTGGGACAATGGATTCTCAAGTGCATCCATCCCCAGGGCAGGCTGCAGGCTCTGTAACGTCCTGTTGGGGATGGGGGAGCTCTGCGGTGAAGAGCGCTTGTCATAGTGGGTGTTTATAAAACATTTGATATGTGAGCCGATGTCCTCGAGTTGTGAGACATCAACAGACCCTAGCAGCAGCTTCCCGGGCAAGCCACAGCCCAGCCCTGGTGTTCCTACCTGGCACTGGAGCTAATCTCAAATTCCAAGGAGGTTGTTCTGCTAAGTTTCCAGAAGTTAACACTCATTTTAGAGCAAATGAATTGCAGCTACCTCTCGGCCCGTGAAACCAAACAGAAACATAGCAGAGTGAAGCCCTAGATGGAGGGGGGGGGGGAGTAGAGTGGCAAGGGGTGCTTATGGGTGGGAGGAGCCTTGGATTTGTAGTGAAAGCGAGTAGCTGCGGATTGCTGTATGACCCATCCCCAGTTCAATCTAACTCAGTGCACAGGCCGCCTGCCTGCACCTCTGTAGCTGACTGGAGCTCAGAGAAAAAAGTACATCCCCGCCATCCGGTCTGTTTAAATTCCTGACACTCACCACAAGTGGGTCCTTAGTGCCGCCCGGATGCTACCACACTTCCCTGTTCCATTTCTCCTACTTCTCCTGGGTGCTGATTCCACACTTTCCTCTCTCTTTAAGTCTTCATCCCCCTCTCCCTCCACACTCCCAGCTGATGGTCTGGCTTCTATGTCAGAATGAAAGGAAGAGGTAAGAAGGGCATTTCCGTGAGTTTCCCCTCTCGTCCACTGTCTGTCCATCCTGTACCCACTGTCACTGCTGTCACCTGGGAGTGGTGCCAAGTGCTTCTCACCTGCCAAAGAACATTTCTCCTAACTTCCCCCGTCTCCTACACCATCAATCTTTCACTGTCTCCGTCATGCCAACATGCTATGATAGCTCCCTTGGAAAGCAAAACAAAACAAAGCAAAAATAAAAACAGCCTCTATACTGTACCTTCTACCCCTAGGTCCCCCTACAACTTCTACAGTATTTCTGTTTCTTACCACACAAAAGTCCTCAGAAAAGTTGCCTGTATTTCCTATGTCCACTCCTCTCCCCCTCTCTCTCTTAGCCTTCCTGAACCCACCCTACCACTCACTCCACTAGAGCTGCTCTTTGTCGAGGGCGTCATTGAGCCCCGTTGGGAAATCGAACGGTCGGTTATCAGTCCTCAGCTTCTTCAGTCTCCTGGCCTCATTGGACAGCGTGGAACACCCTCCTGGAAACACGTTTTCTGGTTGGCTCTCAGGAGACGACTCCTGACTGTTTCTTTGGCTTCACGCCTTCTCGTGTCTTTGCTGCTTCCTTCTCATCCTCCAGACGTCATCCAGACAGGAACACCCCGGCACTCAGTCCTCAGATGCTCTTCTTAAGCACCAGGTGAACTCACTCACTCTCTTGGCCTTGAACTCCATGTGAAGGTTAAGGAAACCAGTGATCTCTGTCCTGGACTCTCACCTTGTAAACTCAGCACCTCCTCTGAAATTTACCATATGCAAAATGAAACTGCTAATTCCCAATTTTCCCCCAACCTGCTCATCCCGATTTCTGCAAATAACAGCTCTATTTCTTCCAGTTGCTCAGGCCAAAACCTTTTAGTTATCTTTGATTTACTGTATTATCTTACAGCCCTCAGCTAAACCATTACCAAACCCAATTAGTTGCCTTCAAAATATATCCAGAACCCAATCACCATGCTACCATCTGATCCAAGCCACAGTCATCTCCTCTTTGAATCCTTACACTAGCCCCTAAGCTGGCCCACCGTCATGTCCTGCAATGTCCTCTCAACAGCGGCAAGGGTGGCCGGGCATGCTGATGTCACTCCTACTCAGACCCTCCAGTGGCCAACAGAGGCTTACGCCTGTGGGCCCCTGTCATCTCTCTGATGTCCCCTCTCTCTACTCTGGCCACGCTGGCCTCCTCTCCCTTGAACAGGCCAGGACTGCCCCTGGCAGAGGACCTTTGCACTTGGTGGTCTCCACCTAGAAACCACATGGTTTACCCCCTCCCTTCCTTCCATCTCTGATCGCCATCACCTTGTCAGAAAAGCCTTTGCAGACCCCCGATCCTGTACAGCAGCTCCTCACCTGCATGTACCCTGGCACCTTATCCTGCTTTTTCCTGTCCACAGCACCACCTGCCCTGTTTACTTGCTTGCGGACTGCTTCCCCACAGGAGAGGTTTAATACCACGCAGGAAGAGAGGGGCTTGGCCTGTTTCACTCACTAATTATTCTTCTTTGCGGCTGGTACATAGAAGGTACTAAAGAAATATTTTTTGAATGACTGCCTGATAAATCAACAGGATGCTAACATATTGGATGTTTTCTTTGCTTATCTCTAAAATAAAGATAGCAATGCTCGCAAGGTTGTGCGTTCATTCATGCACCCAAGGTCACACTGGTAGGTCATTACTTGCATCCAATTCATCTTACTCTACTGTCCGTACGTCCGTGGTCACACACATGACCCTTCTCTAGAATCCCCTGTGCCTGACCCTTCCCCCTGAAGTCCCCATCACATGAAGAACTATAGTGGTTCATTTCCTGTGAGTCCAGATTAAAGAATCATCCCTTTCCCCAGAGGCCCCTCCTTCTGAGCGTTCCTCCCCGCTGTGAGGATCTGCACACACTCCCTGTGCAGACCACAGGGGCGGTGAGTGCTGGGCTGGGGTCCAGTTGGCCTGGGCTCTGCAGCCGGGGGCTCAGGGGGAGGACGGCCACAGCCAGTACAGGTCCCCAGGGACAAGATCTCTGCTGCTGGCGCTTCAGCACAGGCAGTGGATGGCTGGCCAGACCTTAGGACCCAGCAAGAACCCTAGAGGAGCACGATTCCCGAAATACTGAGCAGAAAAGAACAATCTACAGGGGTCAGCTACAGGAAACTGAGGCTGTGTGACCACAAATGGACACGAGTGGGAAGTGACAGGCTGGAGGGGTTCCAACCTCCATAACCATCAGGATTCCCTGCCTCATTTCTAGGGATGCCCATGTCTTTCCCACTGCCCTTCCCAAGTGCAGGGCTCCAGGTACCTGGATGCTGCTGGCTTGGCCTGAAGGCGGATGCTGGCAGCCAGACCCAGGAGGAGGTAAGGCCAGGGGCTGAGAGCTCAGGAAGGTGGGTGGCAGCAGGGACTGTGCTCAGCTTTCCTCGGCAGCAACCAAGCACTGCACTGCAGCTGGAGAAGTTGCTCAGGGGAAGCGGTGACCTGTCAGCCTAGAAGGCCCCAGATGCAGCCACAGGCTCTCACCTTGTCCTGGCCTCTTCCCGGGCATTTTCCTGAACACGGGAACATCAGCCCAGGTCACACAGGCTTGTAGGCCGTGAGGAAACAACCATTCTGAGCATTCCTGAGCTGTGGGGGAGGGGACTGTCCTTCCGGCCACTGTGGGAACCCCCAGCACCAAGCCAAGTCCTTGGCACCTAGGCACGAGGCCTGTGAGGGACCAGCTCTTTCCAGTTCTTCCCCTGATAGATCACCTGCCCAGCCAAGGCCTGCCCCCTGCTCAGGAGGCCAAGGGGAACCAGAGGCTAATGCATTCACCATGCGTGTCCTTATGTGGGCAGGACAGAGTTCCCAGTGGGGAAAAACAAACCCCTTGGTCAGGTGCTTTCCATCCTGCTGACATTTCTGGTGCAGCCTGTACCTGCCAGGCCCATAGCAGTACTTTCTAGGCATGGTCTTCTTGTCCTCCCAACAATCCCACGAGAGACCAGCCCTCTCCCGTGTGATGGACACAGGCACCAAGGTCTGGGGTGGCCATGGAGCCTTCATGCCTCAGAGCTGGGACGTGGAGATGGCAGATCTGATCCTGGGCATTTTGGCTCCAGTGCACCAGACAATCCGTCCTTGCTGTTTGCAAAGCGGGGCCCCAGGCAGAGGTGGTGCGCAAGGGCTGCCGGATTTCAGATCCCTTCTGCCCTATGTGGCCCAAGCGTATTTCCAGACCGCAAATGAGAATCCATTTAGAAGAAATGCTAGGCAAACTCTGGCTGTGATGTCAGTATAGCCTGTCAGAAGCAGCAGTTTTTAAAAATGAAATAGCACTGAATAGAAAAGAAGAGAATAAATTGGAAAATATGGGAATATGTCACACTTACTAAAGGGAAGAACAATTCACACTCATGTGGGTATGTGTGTGTGTATGTTTCATAACGTCAAATGCAATTTTTATTGTAGACAGTGGTCAAAAGTGTACTGGTCTTGTGTACATACAACCCAGTGATGAATGTGTCTCACCCTCCCTGAGTAGAAGGAAAGAAGTTAGAGGATAGCACTAGATTTCCTTGATTTAATGAGTTAAAAAAATTCTTACGTTTCTAAAATGAGGATGCAGTAATAATAACAGTATGTATCAAATGGCTACTTACTTTTTTTTTCTTTCCTAAAGAGCTGTAGGCTTCTCTAGAATAGCAAAATCAGATCTAATCCACAGTGTACTTTTCTGGCCCATGTTCTCAAGTGGCAGGGGGGCAGGAGCCAGGTCGCCATCATTATGCCTTTCCAGGGAGTCCAGTTCCAAAGGAGATCCCAACTGACCTCCCCAAGCCTGGTCTGTACTCAGGAAGCCCAAGGAGCAAGGGCCTGGAGCCTAGGTTCCAGAGAGGGTAGGGCCTGAACCTCAAGGTTCCCAAAGAGCGAAGCCAGAGGGAGTAGTCCCCCGGGCAATAAAGAGTATCGGTGATGCTGTTAAAATGCCCTTTCAGGGTCCTTAAAAATGGAGTGATCCTGGCCCCCGATGTGCCCAAACAGTCCCAGTGTCTGCCTATTGTCCCAGCAAAATCACTAATAGTGCCCTTTCTCTCTCAGAATGTCCTAGTTTGAATGATAAATTATATGGCCGCCTTATCAAAGGATGAATGAGTGTGTGGACTCCGCTAAGCTCATGCCTGCTTCTCCCAGCCCTCGTTCCCCTCTTTCTCCTCCCTCCCCTTCAGGAAAGCCTGAACAAGCCTCAGGTCCCTGTCCCACTTCCTCCCCTGGCCCTCATCTCCTCTGCTCACCCAAACCGGAGCTGCTTTCTGGGCTATCTGAATCCCTGGCCCAGCCTTGGGCCCCTCATTCTCCCCAGAGGCCAGGTACAAGATAGGGCGGCTGGCCCAGGAAGAGGAGACATCACAATCCACAGAGCTTTTGAAGAGTCACTGGACCCACGGTCAATGCCCACCTGTCCCAGACCACACTGGGGACCCAGGGAAGCCTCTGTACCTCCCTGAGCCCTGGTCTCCTTGTCTGTGGTTCCTCATCTGGAGCTCACAGAGAGGGGAGAAGGGACAACCCTGGATTGCCCTGGAGGTGGGCAGGGCAGGCGCCTGAGTGCAGGGAAGGTACCAACGTTGCATTCATTGCATCTTCCTTGTGCCCGGCACACAACACACACTAATGGGTGCTCACTGCAAGGGAGATGGTGTTCCTATTTTGCATATCAGAAAAGTCGAGTTAAGCACTTTCCAAAGCCATGTGTATAAAAGTAACAGAACCTTGAGTCTCCACATGTTTTATTGTACCATCTGTATCACCAGTTAGTCCTCCTTCCTGTGTGTCTCAGAAGTAACCATCAGCCGTGGAGGGATGAAAGGGAGGTGCTGGGGTGGGGAGGGGTTATGATGACAGGAGGGAGTCACTTTGAGCCTAAAAGTCAGTGGACACTCTTTCACCATCCACTTAGCTGGGGGCTGCCCAGGGATAGAGGGGTGACGTGATTGCGACTCTCATGGGGTCTGCACATGCAACGTATACAGAAGTGTCTCCTGGACGTGACCCTGTTGACTGACATACCCCCAGCCACGCGCAGCCATGGGCTCAGGAGTGTGGGTGGAAGAAATGCATTCTTGGGTTGGAAAAGGGGGGGCAGGGTTAGACCTTGCCCTGAGCAGGAGGCATGGAGGGAGCCAAGGTAGAGGCTGATAAAGAATAACAGGAATAACAAGGACAAAAATGATGCCCGCTAACGTTCCCCACATGCTGATTATGTGCCACACAGGGCTGGCTGCTCTAGGTCTGCGACCTCATTCAAGCTGGGAGAAAGGGAGTGAGTTGCTCAGGGACACGCAGGATCAGTGGCAGACGCGGACCAGATCCACCCCATCTCTGCATGGTGTGGGTTTGAAGGCTAGCAATGGGGGCTTTGCAGCTTGATATGTTGGGTTCCAGGGAGTGCGGTGCTGGGCTGGGGTTCCCCTCCGTATCTTTGCCCCTCAAAGCTGCCAGCATGAGACTCTTTCATTTTTCAGGGCTGCCTCCCACGTCCTCCATTTGTAATCAAACCCATATCTTTATGAAGTGCCAGGGGCTCTTGGTAACGTTCATCCCCTCAGCTGTCTGTGTTGAGGGTGTTCCTTTGCTGGAGACCAGGCTGGGATAAAGGGTTAAAGCCCACCCCAACCCCCCCCTTCAGCTTTTTCCCTAGGGCTGTCTCCCAGTGGGCTCCTCCTGGGGTGGCCTGGGCTGTTTGAAGTACCCAGGGCAGGATGTTCTCATGATTTTTTCAGATTCATGTGGTTAGGCTCTGTCCTTGGCCTTAGGGTACACAGGCCCACAGTCCACCCACCCTGGGCTCAGCCTGTTGCTTCCTTTCCCTTCCTCATCCCCACGCTGCTCTCTGTCTGTAGTCTCACCCCATCCACAGGGACCCCAGCTCCTAGCTCAGCCCTTCTCCAAGATTTCCCACTCATCCAGGGCTTTGGGCCCTGTTCCCCTGGGCCCATCATCAAGAGTCACCAGCTCTGCCCAATTTCATGGAAATTTCCAGCTCCTAAGTCTCCATCTTGGGTCCACCACTCACTCATCGCAAGAAATTTTAATTACTTGCTGAAGAAAATATTTAAACAAACAACTGAGGTTATGTAATTGCCACTGGCTGCAGCTCCCTGACCCGCAGCTCTGGGAGCGTTGGGACAACTGTGCTCTGGGCTGGACCCAGAAAGAGTTGCCCATCCCTGTGACATTTCAGCACGCATGGCACATCTGATTATGTCTGCTAGCGAGGATGCGGTCTGAAAGTCATTTCTGCTGCTCCGTCTTGAACTGGAAGTCTTTTACCTGGATTCTACCATTGCTTAATTTTCCTGAGGGTTCACAAACCACAGATCTTTACAGTGTTGAACGTACGTATTCTTGGGAGTTCAAATTCCCAACTTTCATCCTTCACTCCCAACTGTTCCAGCTTCAGCCATTTCATTTCACCAGCTGTCCTGCCAGGGGACCCCAGCACCACCTCATGCCAGCGTTACAGATCCTTTCTCAGAGCAGCCAGATGGCCTCCTACGCAAAAAAAATTTTTTTAATTAAAAATGGTTTCCAAGTAAAATAAGACAGGCAGACAGAGTCTTCCACCTCGTCCCCTCAACCTAAGCCACTCACCGCTCAAACTGCTCTCCACCCAGAGGTTGCTTAGAAACACGTACAGAATGTCCAAGGCAGCTTGGAAATGACTTGCATCTCTTCTCCCAACACACACCGTGGGCTGTTTTACAGGAATCAGATCAAAGTGGAACAAACTTGTGAAGTTTCCAGCAACTAAATGCAACTTCCCCATTGTTTTCGCTCACATGCTCGCACGATTCACTATCAAAGTGAAACGAAAGACAGAAGAAGGCATCTTTGGCGGGTTAGGGCTTGGAATTGTGGCTGGAATTAAAGACACATGAGAAATCCCGTCTCAGGGACCCAGCCAAACCCAAACTGAATGAGTCAGGGAGCTGCTGCCAACCTTTGGGAGTAACTCTAGCCTGATATGTGACTCTTTGGGTATGCCCCCAATGCTTAGGACAAGGGAAGACATGTTTTCGGAACTTTGCACTTCCCAGCATCCAGAAAGAGAAACAAAAGAGGTTACCTGATTCCCTGGACGTGGCCGGTGGGCGTCATCCATGGTGAGAAAAGAGATGCAGTGATTTAAGAAGAGCCTGGAGGGAAAAACCAAGCAAAAATGGAAATGGATGGAAGGAAAACATAATTTACAAAATAATATTAAACACTTAATTTTAAACAATGTGAGGAGAGTCTTTGGAATGGTCTTGAGCCTTTTAGGGTTTTGGATTCAGTGTCTTTCCTCACAGAAGAATGAAAAGTATCTCAAAGGTAGCAACGTGTTAGATTCTGGAGAAGAAAGATCAGCCTCACCTTGCTTTGGGGTTCCCTGTGTGTTCAAGAAAGTGTGACTTCATTGTAGGCACTAAATAAAAATGCTCTGCGTGGACCTTAAGATCCTTTATTTGAAACCCTCCAAGAAATTCCCACAGCTCCCCTCTGCAGCCCCACTTCCCTTCCCCCTCCTCAATCACACCATCTCACCAGGGTCCTCAAATGCATCTTTCCTTTGCCCAAGCCTCTTCCCAGACCTTCCACCCCATGGCTCTATTGATCCTTCATCTGGACCCTCCCCTCCACCAAGATGCCTCCGTGATAAGCATTTCTGCTCCACCCTGTTTCCCTCACAACACACAGATCTCCACATCACCTTCACTCCCTTGTTCACGTGTCTGTGTCTGTGGTCTGTCCTCCCCCTGGTTGCCAGCCCCACCAGGCACTCTCTTCCACACCGCACCCCAGCTGTCCCTGGTAGGACAGCCTCTGCGGGCAGCTGGCATTCTTCGGTCTTGTCTCTCTGGAAGTTTTCTCCTGTCACACGGCCAAGTCCAAGTTTGTTTACCTTCTCTTTAGCCAAAGCCTGATCTACTATCCCAAGAAGGAAGGCAGCAAAACTGTCTCCTGTTAACTATTTACAAAGCAGTACCTTTTTTGTTGCTGTTGCTTACATGCCCTGAGGGTTTTGCATTGGTCAAATTGACATAATTTGAATAATGTGGTAAGTTAATATTTCTCTAAAAACTTTCATGTGGTTACATTTGTAATGTATGTTAATACATTAATATAAACTGTAGTACTCATTTTATTTAAAAAAATCATTTGGCAAGTTTCATATGGAACACTGTTAAGTCCCCAAGACTACAGGCTGAAGCGTTAGGAAAAATCGAATATATTATTTTTAACATACTGTGCAAAACTCCCAGAGGATTTGCTCACAAGGATCTATCTTGTTTAGGCACTTTTTTTTGGCAGTGCATGTTTGGAAAGACGATTATCACCCTAACTTGTTTTCAGTGAGTAGATGAAAAAACGAGAAGGCAAATCCAGGAAGAGGATTTAGTAAAAAGAAATATGGGAAAGCAAAGAGATAGGAAGAGAAAGTCTAGAGGCAACAGAGTCCTCCTGGGGGAAGGCCCAGTCCAGGGGCTCAGCCCGAGCTGCACGTTAGGACCACGATTCCCAGACTGTGACCAACAAAATCAGAGTCTGGGGTTGGGAACCAGGTGGCAGTACTTTCTTTGCTCTTAGGGAAACTCATCGCGGGAAATCACTGCTGTAGACCACAGGTGCTCAAGTTTGAGAGGTGATCAGAGGGCTTCTTAGGACACATTTCTTGGCAGCACCCCAGAGCTTCTGACTCAGCAGGCCTGGGTGGCCCCTAAACAGGTGCATTTCTAACGGGTCCCAGGGGATGTGACGCTGCAGGTCCAGGACCACAGGATGACAGCGAGCCTGTGCTCTGGACCTGGGATGCTTTGCCTTGGGGAAAAGACAAAGCCCCAGGGATTGTTTGAGAACTAAATCAAACACTCTAATAGCTTCACACAGCCTCTGGGCCCCCATGCCTCATTATACCTGCTTTTGCCTATACCTCTGTGGGCTGCACAGGAAGCTTTCAGGGCTTGCGGGGGGAGAGTGGCACGTGGAAGTGGGAGGGGTGTCCGGAGGCAGAGGCAGGGCCAGCCCTGCAGCCGTGTTGGGGCAGGTGTCCTGCCCATCTGCTGCCTTCAGCCATGGGCACCCTCCTCTTCCTCTTCTCAGCCTGTCACTGAGGACCCAGCCTCGGTGTTGCTGCTCCCTCTTCCTCTGCATTAATTTCTTTCCCTCTCGTTTGATTAGTGGGATTCTCTGAGTGTATATGGCAGACCTCATGCTACTCACTCAGTGCCCTGCAGAACTTGAGGGCAGTGGGCTGCGGGGGCTTTGGTTGGGAGGAACGGTCCAGGTTTAGTGAGTGTGTCGAGCACTCAGTTCCTAAGATGGTATTTAGAGACATAGCTGCCAATAGAGGTTACTTTATAGGATGGGATTCTGGGGCACTCTGTGGAATATCTTCTGTCACCTTCCAGACCCAGTCCCACACTCTTGGGCCTGACCTCTGCCCTGGGAACCAACCTGGCCAACACCACTGCCGGCATCACCAGCAGGAGCTGAGGACGACGGGGTGTTTATTCCCTGGAACCTTGAGCCAAGTCATCCCACCTCCCCCACCCCCCACCCCCACCCGCTTCTGCTGATGGAAGGTGGGAACTCTGTCCCTCTGTCCAGGCCTGCTCCCTGACTTTGTATCTGGTGACTTCTCCCTCCCCTCCCCCCTCTCCAGGGGAGGTGACTCTGTGTCCTGCCTGCACTTTTGTAAGGAATTCCTTTATTAAACTCTTCTGAAATGATGTTAACTGGAGTGTGCCGTCTCATCTCTGCTGGGACCCTGATTGCTACATTTACTTTCACATTTTCAGATTATATTTTTCCATGACGTTTGCATTTCTTATAACAAGCCCATGTTACTTTTACAGTAGAAGAAGTAAACAGCAAAGAGGAGAAGCGAGGAAAGGCAGCAGTCAGTATGCTGCATGGGGCAGAGAGCTGCTCCCTGACCTGGCCCACTCTGGGCCTAGGTTTCAACCCCCAAGGGGACACAGAACTGACCCAGGTCCCTGCATCTGTGCATAAAATACCCAGGGGAAGATTTTAACTCAGCGAATTATGATGATGCAAAAGGATTTGCCAAGAACGACTCAATTCACCCTCTGGAGTGAGAAGGTTATAACTTTACTCTGCCTTCATTTCAAGGTCTACATCAAGCTCAGAGGCTACAAGGCCAGGCTTTGGAGTTAGGCAGACCTGGGCTCCAGCCTGTGTGACCTCAGAGAAGTCACCTAACTTCTCTGAACCCCAACCTTGTCATTGGCAGAATATCAGCTGTGGAGAGAATTAAATGAGATAATATATTTTCAATCTTTAGCAAAATGAGCACCCAGCAAGTCCTCAAAACACGGAGATAATTCTCATATAATTATTATAAATGCTATTCCATACCTTGAGCAATCGTGAGTACAGTAAGATGGATGATGATATACACACTTCTAGTTTTTCACATGGCATGTGTGGCAAGAGGCATTTTTGGTCCCAGTCTGGCCTGGGCTGCTCCAAGGTCTTCAGCCCCTATTCTGTCCATCCTCAGCTGAGGGTCCCTAAATACCTGAAGCCCAATTTGCTCTGCCTTGGGGTGGCAAGCCCTCCTCTCAAGGGCTTTGCCACAGTTGGCAGAAGATCCGCAGTCTGAGGATCTATAGTCATTCAAAGGTCACTTCACGCACAGATGTGTTACCACCTGATGTCTGAGGAAGGAAGCTTCCCTCCAGTAAGTTTCCCAGGACTCCAGCCGCCAGCCTGGTGGTCAGTTGGGACAAGCATCTTGCTGTCAGTCACGCGAAGGCTCTGTGTCTGGCTCAGTGTGGTTTTAGGGCTGCCATCTTAAATGTTTGCTGTTTGGGAGCAGTCTTTTCCAGAATGAGATTCAAGCTCAGTGCTCCCACAGGACATGGGACAATTCCCCTGTAAAGGCACCCTGTCCTCTCTGTACATACAACCACTCCTCCATGGTCAGAGGGCCTCAGTGGAAAAAGCACTATGTGTTTGACCCTGTCCATCAGGGGTTCATCAGAGATGAAGGTAGGAATGGTCACCTTGAAGCTCTACGTCTCCAGGCCTGAAAGACCGAAGCGACTTCCTTGTCCCACCCCTATGGGCTGGGAGCAAAGGCTCGCACAGGAGCCTCTCGGGATGGCACTCGAAGGACAGCTGGTCTCCATGGACTATGTCACACTCTTGTTTCTGTCCTTCCCTGGCCACTCTCCCTCTATGGCCCAGGTCTGTGGGAGGATCACGGAGATCATGGGTGTAGGGTCCGCGTGGCTCGGGGCTCAGCTCTTGGTGTTCACTATGCAACCCCAGACCCAGCTGCAGGACACGTGTCCACCAGTGGGGTTCTCTATGGCACCAGACCCTCTACTGGGCATCCAACAGCTCCCAGCTGCCAGACTGATCTTTAAAATATAAATTTGTTCATACCCTTCTCCCTGAGTAAAATTCTTCAATGCTTTTTTTCTGTGCCTTTATAATAAAATTCAAGCATCTCTCTAGAGCCCACCCACAGGCTCAGGAAGCTCTGCCTCTGGTTACCTTCCAGTGCTCATCAGAAAACACCCCATCACCTGTTTCCTGAGATCCAATCTCCCCACCATTTCTTTGTCCCTTGACCAAGCCCCACTTGCTCCCTCCTCAGGACCAGGACGTTTGTACTTAGGGTTCCCTTGCCTAGAGCACTGTCCCCTACATCTTCCCACACTGCCCCCTCTTCACCCCCAACTTAAAGAAGCCCCCCCAGGGAGCCCTCTTCTGGTCCTCAGGCAGACACCCTCTCCTCTTCAGTCCTGCCTGCACCCTAACTTCCCCCAACCCATTTATCATTTGACATTTTCTCCCTCATTGTCTGTCTGTGAACGTAAGCGTGTAAAAGCAGAGAGCCTGTTCATTTCCACCTGTGTCAGCAGGCCCCTAGGACAGTGAAGAGAACATAGTAGGGGTATCATAAATAGGTGAGGATGGGTGATGATTCCCCAAGTGCCTTACAGTTTAGAGACAGGGGGGTCCTGGCTCCAGGCCAGAGAGCCCAGAGAAGCCCAGGCAGCCATGCCCCCTGTGGACCAGTTACACAACAGGGAAATAGAGGTAGGAAGTGTCCCAGCCTGGCTTCTGAAGAGTGCAGGCCCCCAGTGCACCTAATGGAGAGAGACTGGGGATGCAGGAGAAGTGGGTATTCAGAAACCGAGGACACTCAGGTGTGGGGAGCACACTCAGGTGTGGCGGAGGACAGGTGTGGATGCAGTGGGTTTCCAGCAAGCCTGAGCCCGACACCAACCAGTGGGATGCTGGGCTTTGGAGATAGGCGGCTTGCCCAGGCCACAGCTGGCCAGGCTCAGCAGAGCCTCCCCAGAGGGGGAGAGCTGTGTAAACAGGAAGTCCACTGCCCGGACGCTGATGTGCCTTTGATAAGGGTGGAATCCTCGGAGGTCTCTTTCTCCCAAAGAGTTTCTCTGTTGGTTTGAAGCCACAGCTCCAGTGCAGGAAAACAAACTGGAAAGTGTGGACAGTTTCCTCCTTCCTGACTCAATCTCCATGGGGGAGGGAAGGGAGGGGAGAAGAGGAGAGGGGAGGGAGGGAGGGACTAGGGATACATGAGAAAAAGGGTGAAAAGCGGAAGAAAATAAGACGAGGAAAATGAAGGAGAGGGTGAGACAGCGAGGAAGAAGCAAAGGAAGAGCTGAGTGATTACGTAATTTCTCTGAAGTAAAACCAGCTAAACAAAATGGAACTTTGAAAAGCTAGAGGTACTTTGAAGGGATCAACATATGAAGTTTCATAGGTTAGAACTTCTGTGGAGCCCCTGCTTGCAAACACCCGAGTCAGAAGCACTCTCTTTCCAGGAACGGGTCTCTCCAGAAATTCCGTTTTCTAGTGTGTGCTCTTTGTGGAGAAGAGAGATAAGGCAGCTTAGCGCCATCCCTGCCGGGTCTGTCCAGCCCTCTTCTCCCTGCTTCCTACGCAGTCTCCCACCCAGAGCTTATCTAGCCCAATTGTTCCATTTAAATCGTTCCCAAATCTCCACTCTGTCCTCATGTCGCTTCCAAAATTCAGTCTCACATTTTCTACTACCACCTCCAGCCTGATGTCCCATCGACCCCTCAAACTTACTAAAATCTGGCCTCTGAGCATCAAGTAATATACAGAAATAGAAGGAATGCATCAAAAATGAGAAGTAGAAGGACTGCTTGGAAAGCAATTGTATTTCTGCAGTATTCCTCCACCTCCCCACGCATTACTAGGTCCTTTGCGTGAAGCAGGTGATCAATGGCTGTTCACTGAGTGAATAAATTGATAACAGACACCACCATCCACCCTTGTGAAGCCCATTGAGCCCCACCCCTGCCACCCTCCCTGTCCCCTCTCTGCCTCCCCAACTCGTCTTCTTCTTCAAACAGTACTATGCGGTAGCATCTTCATTTGTCCCCCTCTTCAGTTTTCCTCCATTCCAATGCATTTGGCGAGCTAAATCTTTCTCAAGCCAAGGTTTAATATTTGACACGTACACATATGTCCTACTGTGTGCCTGGCCCTGTGCTAAGCATCTCGCATACATGGTATCAACCTGCTCATCAAAGTCACCACGTTACGCAGGTACCCCTATTTCTCCCCCCATCCCTGTACGAGAGGAAAACTGAAACCCTCGTGCAATATTAGTGGCATTGTCAATTGGTACAGACACTATGGAAAACAGTATGGAGGGTTCTCAAAAACCTGAAAATAGAACTGCCATATGATCCAACAATTTCACTTCTGTGTATTTACCCAAAGAAAACAAAAACACTAATCTGAAAAGAGAAATGAACTCCGGTGTTCATTGTAGCTTTACAATTGCCAAGATGTGGAAGCAACCTAATTGTCCATCAATAGACAAATGGATAGAGAAGATGTGGTGTGTATATACACATACATACATACATACATATATATATGTATGTGTATATACACCTTGGAATATTATTCATCCATAGAAATAAAATATTGCAATTTGTGGCAATATGGATGGACCTAGAGGATATTATGCTAATGAAATAAATCAGACAGAGAAAGACAAATACCATGGAATTTCACTTATATTCTAAAAAACAAAACAAACAAATCAAAACAAAAACAGACTCATAGATACAGAGAACAAAGGGGTGCTTGCCAGAGGGGAGGGGAATGGGGGAGCGGATAAAATAGGTGAAGGGGATTAAGAGGTACAAACATCCAGTTATATAATAAATAAGTCACAGGGATGTAATATACAGCATAAGAAATATGGTTAATAATATTGTAACTTTGTATGGGGATAGATGGTAACTAGCCTTATGTTGGTGATCATTTCATAATGTATGCAAATGTCAAATCATCATGTAGTACACCTGAAACTAACATATTCTTGTAGGTCAACTATATTTCAATTAAAAAATAAATAAATACATAAATAAATAAATAAGAGGAAAACTGAGCTTAGAGGTGACACAGCTCACCAGGTTAAAGCAGGGAGCCTGCGGTGACTCCACAGCTGATCACTACATTGCTCTCTTGGGTTCTCACTTAGCGCTCCCCAACGCTGGAGAACATAATAGTAAGTCCTTCCCTCTGACGTTCCAGGCCTTCCCAGTCTGCGCCCCGCCCCCTTTCCAGGAGGATGCCACCTGGAGGTCTTGCAGTTTGGCTCCTCTGAGCTCCTTCCCCACATGCTCACCTTTGTTCTTTCCCCTGCCTAAAGGGTCGTTTCTCAACATATTCAAACCCCACGCATTGTGGAGGGCCAAGATCGTATAACATGTGACATCTCCTTTTGGAGGTACTTCCACGTGACTTTCCTGTGTAGCCAGTACCTGGCCCTCTTGTGCTGATGTAGCCTCTTGGGGAAGTATGTCCTGGCAGCACCATGGTGTCTCTCCCTCCCGGGCCTTGGGGCAGAAAGGAATATCCACCCTCTAGTGGTCAAACTGCAGGAGACCTCCCAGCTGTTCCTGCTGCCTTCTCCTAACAACCAGACTAAAAGGGGAGCTATTACTCAGAGCTCACTATGAACGCCCCTTAAAGAGACATCGTCACCAGGGAACTCCATCTGACCAGCCTGCACCCAGGGAAGTCAGTACGTCCAAACCCTTTCCAAAGAATTCCAGAGCAGAAATAAATAATTGCTCTTCCAATACGCACTCTGACTTTATTGCCAGTTAAGTAATTTTGGTGTTTTTAAACTTTGGACTCATTACTCGAGGTCATTAAAAATAATCGTGAGCTTCAACATGCGGTACACTAATTAAGAGTTTGTGGCAGATTCCTGTCATTTCCTTCAAGTCCCTGAAATCCAAGTTCTCTCTTTCCCCAGTTTATTGAAATTCGAAAGCACGTCCTGTGTTCTGTCAAGTTCCAGGTGACCCTGTATTAAGAAGCCACTTTTTGGGCGGGATGAGTGGTTGGTATGAATCTGAATGTAAGAACAGATTGATTAATTTTTAAAAGTATAGGACATGTAATTTTTTATCCTTTCAGAGTCCCCCCACCCCCTAAAAAAAGCCATGGGATTCTTCCCCCAAAGAGCCCCAGGGACAACTTAGCAATGTACAGGAAATTCAGAGGAATCTATGTTAGTTTGATGCTTCCAAGCCCCACCTTGGAAGAAAGTACAGAAAGTTAAATGCAAGAAAAGTTATGCCCTGAAGCTACGCTAGTTTAACTAAGAAATGAGATGTGGCAGGTCAGGTTGGGAAGCTAGATCTGGGCAGCTGCCACGTCCAGGTTCACATGTAGCTGGCACCCTGTGGAGGCACTCTTAACTGCCCATGCACCCATGGCTGCCCTGTCCTCTGCCCTGGGGCTCTGCCTTTTCAGACCGACAGTCTCCAAAATGTGGGGTGAAAGGGCTGGTCCCTGAGCAGTGCAGAGGAGAAGTGTGCGTGCATTCGGAAGGCTGCAGCTGATCTACACGCCCCAAGATCTCAGTAACCTTCGAGGTAGCCCTAAGATGCACGATTGCTGCATGTCCAAGGCTTTCAAGTTCTCATCTGTCTTTTTCTCTGCAGTAGGGCTTGCTAAATTGTGTACATATTTCTGGGTTGGTAGGTTAACTTTGGATCTTGGTTCTTTCATCCAAGGCAGTTGAAATTCCTCCCATCTACACGCGGTCAAAGTCTTGATCAGAACTTATATAGTGGACCAACGTCTCAAATGCCCTTTTGGCACCTCAACCCTTCTTCCCCTAGTCTGCAGGTGATGAGAGAGACCTGGGCGACAGGTCTTGTTGAGGACTAACTTGCATTATGTCCCCTTCTTTCCTTTGGGACGTGTCTTTTAATTCCTTCACTATTGTCATGGATCTCTTCCGTACTGTTCAAGTTTTTTAGGTGCCTTTTAAGAAATGGCACCAAGAGCTGAGTTTGGACTAAAAAGCAGGACTCTGAGACTCCCCGCTCCCTCAGGGGAAAAGGTGGAATCAAGGATTCCCCTTCGTCTAATCCATTTGACAGTCATCCTTGCCTCTCTCAGCTGGATTGTGACTCATTTACACCCCATGTGGAAAGGATGCCCCATGCTGCCCACTGCAATCCCATTTTCATATCTTAGAGATACACCAAGGCTCTAATGACATTTTTCCAAACATTCTTGCTCAGAAAAGTTTAAAGAGAAAGGATGAGCCTAGAGTCCTTCTGCAGGTGGGATGTGGAGAGCCAGATTTTCCATCCCCTTGTTCCCTCCCCTCAACAAAAGTGGGCATGGCTCTTTACACCGGTCTGGGCTGGGCGGTGGAGTCTGGGAAACAAATAGTCTGTTCCTTTCTCTTCCCTCCCTAAAGAAATGCATTTCCCTCCAAAGCAATCTTATTATTTGTGTATGTTCTCAGTGTCCTTCATTACAAGTGGCTCACAGCCAGCTCAAGGGAAACTGTGAAATTCACAAGAGAGCCCCTGTAGATGGAAAGAATCACTCACTAACTCCAGTAATTATGATGGTTTTTTTTCTTTTTATTAATAGAGTAACCCCCAATGTAGCCTCAGCTAAGTAATTTATCAAATATAAATTCCAGAGCCTATATATAACTGGATTCCTTTTAAAGCTTTTAACGGATCCATCCTATAGACTTCTTTTGTTGAGGGTTCTGTGGAACACGAGAAGATGAAATGAGGGGAACTCGGGAGTTAACCCTTTAAAATTGAGATTTCTTGAGCTGGTTCAGAGAAGGCTATGTTTCTGGGGAAGAAAAACAAAGAAAGATGAGACAGGAAGAGGTGAGAAGTCTTAGTATTTGGTGTAATGAGTACTGTTTGGGGAGCTATAGGCCTTCAGCCATGCCAACAAAATCCTCCCTCAGCAATATTTCAGGACTATGTAGGAATATTTCTCCTAAAGATGTGAGTAGTTCAGTTATGTATTACTGTCTACCAAACCATCCCAAACACAGTGACATAAAGACACTTCACCACCACTTCACTGTGCTCATGGAGTCTGTGGCTCTGAGTTTGAACAGGGAAGAAGGGGGTGACTGGTCTCCCCTCCATGCACTTGGGGGCCTCAGCTGGAAATAACTGAATGGCCAGGAGTGATGCTCACAGCTGAGGGCTGAACTGAAGTCATCTGGAGGTGCCTTCTCTCAATGTCTGGCACCTGGGCTAGACAGCCGGCAGGTTAGGCTCCACTGTGATTTGCCAACCACAGCACGAAGGCCTTGCCTTTCCTTGTAGCCTTTCTTGGATTCCAAGTGAAAGGGCCTGTGATGGTTAATTTTATGTGTCAACTTGACACGGCCATAGTACCTAAATATTTGGTTAAACACTGTCTGTATGTCACTGTGAAGCGGTTTTTTTTTGTTTTGTTTTATTGTGGTTTTGGTTTTGTTTTTTCTTAGGTGAGATTAACATTTAAATCAGGACTTTGAATAAAGCAGATCATCCTCCGTAATGTGGGTGGGCCTCATCCAATCAGGTGAAGGCCTTAAGAGAAAAAGACTAACCTCTCCCAAAGAGGGAATTCTGCCTCCAGACTTCCCTGGAACTCAAGACTGTAACATCAACTCTTCCCTGGGTCTTCAGCCTGCCTATCCACCTACCTGCCGATTTTGGATTTGCCAGACTCCACAATCAGGTGAGATAATTCCTTAAAACATGTTATTAGTTCTGTTTATTTGTTCTGTTTCTATTAGTTCTGTTTCTCTAGAGAACCCTACCACCTAGGGGCTCAAGACAGACAATCCCGAGAGACCTAATCGGAAGGCTGAAGCATCTGGGCCTTTCCTGGCTGAGCCCCAGCAGTCACAGAGCGTCACTGCTCCATGCTCTGTTGGTTAAGCCCAGATTCTGGGGGAGGGCATGTAGACCACCTCTCAACAGGAAGCATGTCAAGGAATGTGGGTCCATGTCTTACAGCCTGCCCACTATAAAATCCACAATGGCCCTTTGAGAACTAGGATAAGACACAGGGTAAAGTTTCCCAATAATTATCTAAGGAGCCAGACGAAGTACAGATTGAAGATCGTGTCTGTGCCAAGAGCCCTGGCATCATCACACAGCCTCTGAATGCATTTCCTTACTGGAGACAAGAGGGGACGGTCAAGGTCACATTTGTCCTGGGTCTTGGGTAGGACCAACCGTCGAGAGAACTGCTGCCTTGCTCTGAGCTTTGGGAGAAGCCTGTGGCTTGTGTACCACGGGTCTAATCTGTGTGACAGAGTAGGCAACTTGGAAGAGGGCATATAGGCAGAACCTAAAATTTTAATGTGGGTCAGGTTGAGGCGATGGCCGAGTGCATGCACCACAAGACGCCTCCTCTCAGTGTGCTTACTGTATAAGTTTGTACTCAAACTCTTTCATTGTCTCATTTAACTTTTCAAATAAGCATGTAGACTAGTTATCCGTTGCTGCTGAACCAATCACCCCCAGATCTAGTGGCGTGCGGCAGGAACAGTCATTTCGTTATCCATCCTTGTGGTTCTGGGTGGACTCAGCTCAGCTGGCAGTGCTCCATGGACGTGTCTCAGGTGGCAGTGAGGGCCGAAGTCACCGGAGGCTCACTCGCTCACAGGTCTGGCTGCTGAGGCTGTCACGGAACCACCACTGGGACCGTCAGCTGGAATGTCTGCATTGGTCCTTCATGGAGAGTGACTGGGTGCTGAGAGGGAATAGCCCAAGAGAACCAGGCAGAAGCTGGCCAGCTTCTTGTGACCTCACTTTGGAATCACGTAGCATCACTTCCACTGCATTCTATCAGCTGCAAGCATCACTGAGGTCAGGTCATATTTAAGGGAAGGAGTATCAAAGCACTTTCAGACATGCTAAAAACCATCGCAGGTTATTGTTCCTCTCCTTTTACAGATGAGGAAACTAAGATCTGGAGAGGCTGAGGTGAGTGGTGGTTCACATAGCTAGTAAGCAGCAGAGAGGAGACCTGAACGAGCTCAGCTACACCCTGCCTCTACGTGAGCCCACATTCTAGCAGGGCACGTAAAACACAGATGTATAGGACCAGAAATTGAGGTTGAAATTGATAAGTACTAGAAGAAAGGAGCTGATAAATTATTCTAAGAGCAAAGAAGGAATGAACCTGTCCTGCTCAGAGAAGTAAGGAAAGGCTTCCTGAAGCAGGTGGCTTGGAGCAGAGGGGGGAAGGATCTGTGTAAGATACAGATGTGCAGAGAAGCTGGGGGAATGGTGGGGAAGGTGGAGAGGCACAGGCATTTCTGTCAGGATGAGTGGATATGCAGAGGCAGGAACACACACGGCAGCCCTAACTGTTAACAGCTGAATGTGCCTAAGATATTCCATGGAAGTAGATGCAGGACACGAGGACTGCTACCTGATGATGAAAAAGGGCTGGGATGCCAGGTTGAGGCCTTTGGCTTTTATTTAAAGCTGTGCTTCTCAAAATGTGATCCCTGGACCAGCAGCATGGGCAGCATGAGCACCACCTGGGAACTTACAAGAAATACAAATTCTCAGTCCCACCCCAGACCTACTCAATGAGAAACTCTGGGGAGGGGGCCCAGCGAGCTCTGAGGCAGGCTCTTGTTTGAGACCCTCTGCTCCCAGGTACTGGGGGATCCCGCAGCAGTTTTGAGCAAGAGAGTACTGTGATCTAAGATCCTCTTAAAGCAGATTGCCCTGGTTGTGGTGTGTTGGGCAGGCTGAAATGAGAAAGCAGGTACTTGTCTCCAGGAAAGAGGTCCTGCACAATCGTACAAGTGCAGGAGGAGTGGAGGATGGGGCAGAAGTGATGGGCGAGGCACCGGGACAGGCAAAGCCCTGGGACTTGGAAACTGGTGAGGATTGTGGTCCCTTCCCCACAGCATCCCCTCTAAGGACAAATAGTTAACAGGCACAGTTGGGCTATTTAGAATTTCTCTAAATATTTGAACCACGTGGCCCAGGAACCTGAGTATAAACTGAGGACCCGGGGGTTGGATTACAGACGCGGTTTCCTGTTACACAATCAAGCTACTCTCTGCAGTTTTCCCGGGGGAAAGCATTGCTTGGTCCAGCGTTTTCTTCTTGCTTCATTACAAGGTCTGTTGGTTCCATCATGCTGTTGCAGAATGGGTTTAATAATATGAACTATCACATATGGTTGAAAATTAAATAATTCCTGCAAACTCAATATATATTAGCTATTTTAATTATTATCATCCTCGTTGTCATCATCAGTATTCATTTATTAAAGATACATTTTCTGTGCACCTACCGTGTGCAAAGCACTGAGAACATAGTGGTCCGTCCTCTGGATCTATCCTTTACTGAGAGCTCACCTGTGAAACAGACAAGAACATGGATCTTAGACTCTAAAAAATTGGGTTTGAGCTTTAAGTTCTGTAAAGTCTTAACTAATCTTGGTAAACCACATCTCTAGGCTTGTTTAATCTTCTGCAAATGGAATTAAAAGACTTGTGTGAGGATCAAATGAGAAAAAAAAGGGAAGACAGTTCTTCACGTTTTGTTTTTTTTTTTGCGATACGCGGGCCTCTCACTGTTGCGGCCTCTCCCGTGGCGGAGCACAGGCGCCGGACGCGCAGGCTCCGGACGCGCAGGCCCCGGACGCGCAGGCCCAGCGGCCACGACTCACGGGCCCAGCCGCTCTGCGGCACGTGGGATCTTCCCAGACCAGGGCACGAACCCGTGCCCCCTGCATCGGCAGGCGGACTCTCAACCACTGCGCCACCAGGGAAGCCCCGTTCTTCACTTTTTAATCATAGTCAAGGCTATGCAGACTCAGAGGGGTGCTGCAGAATCAGTGTTTCTTGCCCCTTCCTCCCCCATCCGCACATGCCCCTCAGCTCCGAGGCCACATCCATTCCTGGTGCCTCCCTCTCCCTCCCTGCTCAAGGCCCAGTTCCCCACTGGAGTGTTGCAGATTTCATTGTCTCTTTTTCTGGGCTGTCCCCAGCTGCGCTGCCAATTCAATGAAAGCCAATTAAGTCACAAATCAATTGGCAAAATGACTAATTCAGTGACCATATAAATAAACAGATTTATCAACAGCTTGTTTCTTTTGATTCTTTATTGAGACTTTGGCAATCTTACTGGATGTGATGATTTTATCAGCTTATTGATGTTTTAAGGGATGTTTCACTTGTGCTGCTGTAGGGATCCTGGAGGGCACCGGGTCATAAAGGAATTCTCTGATGGAGGACAGGCAAAGGCAATCAGCACATGGATCCCCCTGGACTGCCTGACTCAGAGAGGGAGGGGCTGGCAGTATCAGCAGAATATGGAGGCCCCACAGCCCAGACTCCTACAGCTCTCTTAGGCCCTGCCAATCCATCAAATGTAAATCGCTAGAGACTTTAATAAATATTTTGGTAAATCTGCCAAGTTTGCAGATTTGAAATACTGAAACATTAAAACATTAAAAGCTTTACATTTAAAACATTAAATTAGCCCTCCAGTGCCCAGTGGTCCAGTCACCCATCCGTGTGTGGTCGACTGGTTTTTAGGGACTTGTTGAGGCCCAGACAGACATTTCCGAGTGGACTTTCAGCGCATGTGGCCGAGCCTGGTCTTCAGTGCACTGCGATTAGCCTCGTCTCTGGCAGTCGCCTGGCTCTGACTTGAGCCCGCAGACCTGCTCACTGACCAATGTTTCAGCAGAAGCCACAGAAGCAAAAGGGGGGGGACCTGCTCTCCAGGACTCCACACCCGAGTGAGATTTGGTACCACCTGGAAGAGTTCTGGCCTGAAAATGATTGTGTTAGCTCTCCTGGGGGCCTGCGTTTTGGGTATTGTTTACTTCTGGGGAAACTGAGGGCTGTAGGCCAGGAGGAATGTGCTGAAGACACGTGTCAGTAAGAGACGAAGGTGAAAGTGAACAGCGGGATTCTGAGCCGCTCCATCAGCTGTGCTGGGTGTCTCCGCTGGGTCTCTCCGAGCCCACTTGCTTCCTACTCTACCCAGCAGAGAAACTGGCTAAAACTCCAACCTGATCAGATGTCTCAGGCCCCACTTCACCTCCCAGCATCCCCTCGTCCTTGAGGACAATTCCCAAACTCCTCAGTTTGGCACATGTGGCTTTAACTGTTGGAGTCCTGGCTGTGTCTCTGGCCTGACCACCTATTTTGGTGTTTTACTAAACCACAATGTCACTGCCACTTGTGTGTCTTCTCACATGCTGGACCCCTTGAATGAATGACCCCCATCTTGTTTCAAGCCTACCTCTTACCCAGTGTATTTGTCTGCCAGGGCAGCCATAATAAAATACCACGGTCTGGGTGGCTGCTACAACAGGTATTTATTCTCTCACAGTTCTGGAGGCTGGAAAGACGGAGGTCAAGGTGTGGGCAGGGTTGATTCCTTCTGAGGGCCATGAGGGAAAGGTTTGTTCCAGGTCCCTCTCCCTGGCTTGCAGATGACCACCTTCTCCCTGGGTCTTCACAAGGTCTTTCCTCTGTACGTACATGTCTCTGTCCCAACCTCTGTTCCTTATAAGGACACTGGTCATGTTGAATTAGGGCCCACCCTAGTAACCTTCCTTTAACTTACCTCTTTAAAGGCCTTATTTCTAAATTCAGCCACATTCTGAGGTATACGGGGTTAGGACTTCAACACATGAATTTTGGGGGACACAGTTCAGTTCAGCCCAAATCACCAAGCCCCAAGTAGGGAAGTAATTGCTCTGGCTTGAAGGGGATTGAGGGGTTTTCTACAACGTGAGACTGTGGATGCTAAAACTGGGACAGTCCTGAGCAGGCCAGAGCCGTTGGTTCCCCAGCCCTAAATCTCCACGGGTGGGGGTCCCCGCACGTCTATCGCATCCTTCATCCCATTGTTCTCCCAAGTGTCTCCGCCCGCCTAGTAGGAACTCCTTGCTTACTCATCTTTGCATATACCTAGCATAATTCAGTGTTCATATATACAGAGGAACTAATAAATATTCCCTGATTATGTTCCAGACTCTTCCTTCCCTCGTTCCTGGAGTGCCTCTCACCCTCCCCCTTTTAACTTGCAGTTTTAATATCAGATCCATGATAAAGGCTCAGCTTGAATGCAGAAAACCATTCCAGATTTGTCCACCAGAGCTGACTGGGAAGGTTCCTCCATCATTTGTGCCTGGCCCTCTGCATCCGCTGTCCTCTGCTTTGGGCTTGGTTATGTGGCAGGAGGCTTGACTGTGAATGTGTCTCATCCTCTCCAAAGGCTTGAGTGCAGGAAGCAAGCCCAGCCCCCACCCCCCTAAGGTGACAGTGCTTGGTCGGTTAGACCAACAGTGCTCAGAAAGCTGGTCCTCATCTCAGGTTGTTTCGTTCTCTCAGAGCCTGAGAAGTGGGGTCCAGAGAAAGTCAACAGCCTGGGCAGGTCACACAGGGGCAGGGGTGGAGCTGGGAGGTTGCACTTCCAGTTGCAAATCTGTGGCGGGTGGCTGGAGTCCCCTGAACACCGAGCCAGGTGACCTCTGGGCCTACCTGCTCTGCCCGCCTTATGTCTTGCTTCCCCACAGGCGTTGTTTGAAGCCCCTGCTGGCCTGGGGCTTGATGAGTGTGCGGGTCTCTGACTCCTCCCTGCATCTATAGTGGCTGGGCACAGTGCCCACGAGATGCCTCTAGCACTTCCTGGTTGATTTTTGATCACCTGCTCTGTGCCCACCTGTGATGTGCAGGCAGAGGCACTCATTTTAGGAACGTGAGAGTTGAAGGCTCTCAGACTGTAGCTGTAGATCGTGGACTGATCTAAATTTAAATTATAGGCAACCCTGTAATAATAGCTAACATTTATTCTGTGCCAGACCCCTCGGTGAGGGGGCTCCCATGTATTAATGTGTGTGAGCAGACTAGAACCCAGTGAGACTGCTTCTCTTGTTACACTGCAAATGAGGAAACTGAGGCACTGGGAGATTACATGATCTTTTCAAGGACACAGACCAGGCGTGACCCACTGAAATTCACACCCACCAGCCCTCTCACAACCACAGTTACACTCTTGAAGTTTGTGTTCCACTCTCAACTGGAATTTAAATGGGAAACCTTCAAACTAAGAGTTTACAAACACACACTCCTACAGGATGGGGCCCCCTGAGCTTGTCCAGTGCTGGCAGGCTCTGTGTGTCCCAGGCTGGGAGCTCGGGCTGGTGCACCTGCACGCAGCCACCTGCATCCCTCCCCTCAGTGTTCCCTCCACGTCCATCCTCCTCTCCTCCCAGCTCCGTCCCTCTACTCCGTGGTCACGCTGGCCTCACTGCAGCCCGATTTCACCACAGCTGTGGTCCGGGCCACAGGATTTTGCAGGGAATCAGTCTCTAATTGTATCCTATGCGTCACGAACATCTCCCAGCTAATAATAACTATGGCTACCCCTGCACAAGACCTCGAAAATCTCAGAGCTCTTTTACCTGGGAAAGTGCAATTTATCCTTCTCATGGCCTCATTAGGGAAGCAGGTGGCAGTGCTGATTTTCGTCTTCTAGGTAATCCAAGGGCCGGGCAAAGGGACAGAGGAGAGTGGCTCCTTTGCCCCGTGCCTGAAACGTGATGCTGGGCTTCAGTGAGGGGTGGAGCCTGTGGAATGTGGACGCTGTGGCTGATTCTATGTGCACTTTCAGAGACCACACAGATGGGACAGACGCTTTGCTCCCAATATGCATCATTGCAAAAGGCACAGAATGTAGTCTCTACAAAAGAATCTGTAAAGAGACAGAGAGGAAGAAGACAAAACAAAGCCAGAAAGGAGAAGGCCCTGCTCAGCAGGCACGTGGAAGTGATTGGAGCCTTAGTGGATCGCCTTACACCCCTGGGAAATCAAGCAGGTGGTGATGCTGGGGATCTAAGGGGGTTTGAAAGTAATTATCCCCAGTTTATTATTCAGAACAGCATCGTTTATAGCTGAGCAAGAAGAAAGAAAATCCACCTTTCCTGAACTTTGGCCTTCTTGCCTCCATGACGTCTAGACCTAGACTGTAACCTGGGCTGTGAGGACATCTGTATTGGATAGCTGGATCTGGGAGAAAGGCATGCATGCGTCAAGGAAGGATGCAAGCCTGTGTTATCTAGGAGAATCTCACAGCTGCAAGACAGAGTGTCTTGGGGTCTTCATTTGTGGCAACTTGAAGGGACAGAGGGGACTTGGAGGATTAGGGAAAGGCTCCCTGACACCCAGATGCAGGGGCAGGGCTGGGCCTGGAATCAGAGGTCTGCCTCCCAGCTGGGTGCCTGCCAGGACCCTGCAGACCAGAACGGCCCCTCCCTTTATTGATTCATTGATTCATTGATTTATTTTTGGCTGCGTTGGGTCTTCGTTGCTGCGTGCGGGCTTTCTCTAGTTGCAGCGAGCGGGGCCTATACTTTGTTGCGGTGCGTGGGCTTCTCATTGCGGTGGTTTCTCTTGTTGCAGAGCATAGGCTCTAGGCCCGTGGGCTTCTGTAGTTGTGGCATGTGGGCTCAGTAGTTGTGGCTTGCAGTCTCTAGAGTGCAGGCTCAGTGGTTGTGGCGAACAGGCTTAGTTTCTCCCCAGCATGTGGGATCTTCCCGGACCAGGGCTCGAACCCGTGTCCCCTGCATTGGCAGGCGGATTTTTAACCACTGCGCCACCAGGGAAGTCCCAGCCCCTCACTTTGAAATGCTCCCGGGGTGTGGGCCGACCTGGTCTCAAGCACCTGAGCTCAGCTTCTGCAGCAGGAAGCATGTCTTTCTCTCCAGCCCAGCCTGTGATCCACCCACACAGTGCAGGACGTGAGGGGGTGTTTTTTTCCTTTCGGAAGAAAGTTGGGCTTTGTTTTCCTTTTTTCCCCCTTTCTCCTTCTCTATTTCTTCACTTAGAACAGACCAGTACCAGGCATATAATGAGTATTCAAGAAACAGCTGTTAAGTATAGTACTTTATTCTTCTTTTTAAGTAACACCTTTTGTGTTTAGTTATGGAATTAATATGAGTTCAACTGTAGGAACTCTTGAAAATACAGATAAGTATAAAGAGGAAAATAAAAACTCTCTAAATTTCCACACTTGGACAAATACATGTTAACATCTAAACATATCTTCTGGTCTTTTATAGATGCATACATTTACATACATAGTTAACAAAGCTGGGGGGCATCATTTATATAAAGTTTTAGATAGATCGATAGATAGATAAACATAAAATATATTTGATTTTCACTTATTATTTATTTATAGTTTTATATATATATATAAATATGCAGAGATTTGATTTTCACTTATTATTTTAACAGAAATATTTTCCCCACATTTTGTTTTTTTGGCTGCACCATGGCATGTGGGATCTTAGTTCCCCCACCAGGGATCGGACCCGTGCGCCCTGCACTGGAAGTGAGGAGTCCTAACCAATGGACCACCAGGGAATTCCCCATTTTCCCCACATTATTCAAGTTTCTTAGAAAAAAATGCATCTGAGAGCATGCTCACCATTTCATCATACAATGGGCCGTAATTTATCTAACCCTTCTCTTCCTATAAACACTGCTGCTATGAACAGCACCATGCACAAATCATCGTGTGTCCTTGGTGGGGAGCGGGTTCTTTAGGGTCATTCCTAGAAGGGAAGTGAGTGGCTTTAGGGCCCCGTGCACACTGCACTCCAGACTGCTCCAAGGGCTGTGTGGGTGGGTCTCTGTGACTTGCTCACTTCTCTGGAGCTTGAGAACACTTCAGGAGTGTCAGGCTCCACGGGTACTTAGCAATCTGTGCCTGTGAGTCATTAAAAATATAAAATAAATAACGGAAGGTGGAGCAAAGACATGGGATGTGAGAGAGGAAAGAGGCAAAGTGCACACACCAGGAGTCTGGCTCAAGGACAGTGAACTCTTTGTCAGCAACTAGGTCTTCCCAAGGTGTAAACAAGCCGATGCACCTATAGAGGTGTGCGTGGTCACTTTCCTATGATCGAGTGACTCTGTAAGGCAGTAAAAGGGTGCCTATTTCCTGTAGCCTGGGTAGCTCAATAAGTATTGATATTAAAATAAATCCCAGTGATTCCTCTACTTTGCTCTGAAAATGATTATGGTTTTTGTTCTCAATAGATAGAAGTACCAATTTCTCAGACCTCCAAAAAAGGACCCTGGCTTATCTTTCAGACCTTATTTTCTACTTTTTCACTTGCATAAATTTCAGACTCCAGCTAAGAGAGAAATCTCTCTGTGATCCAATCATGTCTGCCCCCCCACACCATGCCATCACATTTCTACTTCCTGACTGTTGCTGGGCCAACTCTCTGCCCCTAGAAGACCCCCTCCTCTCATAGTTCCTCTCACTTCTTGTAGAGGTCCTGATTTCTCAAAACCTGGGATTTACCCAAGAGTCTGGTTTTAAGAGTCTCGTTTGAGGTCCCTGCTGTGTCAAGAATCAATGGATCACAGCAATCCCACTCCTGGGCATATACTCAGATAAAACTATAATTTGAAAAGATACATGCACCCCTATGTTCATAGCAGCACTATTTACAATAGCCAAGACATGGAAACAACCTAAATGTCCATCGACAGATGAATGGATAAAGGAGATGTGGTATATATATATATATATATATATATACACAATGGAATACTACTCAGCCATAAAAAAGAATGAAATAATGCCATTTGCAGCAACATGGATGAACCTAGAGATTATTATACTAAGCAAAGTAAGTCAGAAAGAGAAAGACGAATACCATATGATATCACTTATATATGGAATCTAAAATATGACACAAAGGAACACATCTACAAAACAGAAACAGACTCACAGACAAAGAGTTTGGGGTTAATAGATGCAAACTATTATATATAGAATGGATAAACAACAAGGTCCTACTGTATAGCACAGGGAACTATATTCAGTATCCTGTGATAAACCATAACAGAAAAAATATGAAAAAGAATGTATATATAGATATATCTATAACCGATATATGTGTAACTGAGTCACTTTGCTGTATAGCAGAAATTAACACAACGTTGTAAATCAATCATACTTCAATAAAATTTAAACTTAAAAAAAGAATTGATGGATCAGATGAGTAGCAAAACGTCATACATCCAACACATCATCTAGTAAGAGGAGAGGCAGAACTACTGTGAATGCTGTGCCTCTGCTCAGTCGAGAAGGAAACACAGCAGAGGATGAGATGTAACCATGCCTAGTACCGGGGGACAGAGGGAGATATGTTAACTTGCCCTAACCATGGCTCTGGGCCCCAGGCTGAAGCAAGGTCCTCTCACCTCTGATGAAGATGCTCCTCAATGCAGCTGAGAAATGAAACTTGATATGGAGTGAAATTCAACATTTGGGTCTGGGTATCCCCAAATTGAATTTTTTGCTCAATCTGGACCACTTCCCAATGGAAACAGCAGCACTGGCTTGTAACTGGGCTCTCACCCCTAGGACTTCCCATGAACAAAGCTTAGAGTTAGAATTCTGGGGAGACTGTGGGTTGAAACTGTGTTTCTTATGCAGGAGGAGCTCTGGAAACCTGGGTCTGAGAGGCCACAGATGCTCAGGCCAGGCTGAGCAGGTTTAAACATTTGAACCATCTGCCCATCACAGAGATGGTAAAGAAGGGAAGGGTCCAGCTATGATGCAGAAGAACAGATTCCTGGAACTAAAAATGAGAACAGATGTTTTAAATGGGGCTGGAGATGATGGTCCGTGTAGAGGGGAGGATAACCAGGCAATTCCCAGAGGCGTCAAGGAAACTGAAGCCTCTTCCTTTTTTTTTTTTTTTTGCGGTACGCGGGCCTCTCACTGTTGCGGCCTCTCCCGTTGTGGAGCACAGGCTCCGGACGCGCAGGCTCAGTGGCCATGGCTCACGGGCCCAGCCGCTCCGCGGCATGTGGAATCCTCCCGGACCGGGGCACGAACCCGTGTCCCCTGCATCGGCAGGCGGACTCTTAACCACTGAGCCACCAGGGAAGCCCTAGTTTCACTCTTTTACCAGGAAAGGAGACAGGTAGTGAGAGAGGAGTTGATAGTTGGAAGCAAAATCCGGAGGAATTCCATGAAGTTCCAGAGAAGCAGTATTCAGCTCAGCCAAGGATGAGCTGTTAAGCATTTTGAGCTCTTCAGATCTCTCTCCCCACCTCCACTTCTCTTTCAATCAAGCTCTTGCTTCAGGTAAAATAGGTCTCTCAGGTCCAGTGGGAAGACCCTACCATTTCTGGAGTAATCTGAATATGGGAGGGAGTTCTGATTTCCTTTCACCCCAGCCATATTCCTCCCAGTAAACCAGGTAGCAGAGCTCACTGTAGCCTTCCCATGGGTCTTGTGATTCTTTCCCTTTACTGCTACTACTAAAGCTACTATTTAAAAACATTCAATTATTACCTAATTTAATCCTCTCAGTAACCCTGTGAGTTATACATACCCATTCTACAGATGAGGAAACTGAGATTTTCCTGAAGTGACTTTCCTAAAACCTCATTAGTTGGTAGTAGAGCTGAAAATTAATCCCATGCTAGTCTGGTCCAGATCTCATTCATGTTGACCACTGGGTTGACACCCTCCCCTAGCTAAGTAAGAGTGTTGGAGCACCGGGTCCATTGTCCTGGGTGTCCAGGTCTGAAGTAAGATTACTTGCCCAAGGGTTTAGATTCATGGGGCAAGATAGTGACTCCAAGGACTTTCCAACTAAGATTTTTCTTAAGTCAAGAGGTACAGGATCAGAAAAGGGAGCATCAAGACACAAATTTGGGAAACTAGTAGATAGTCGTGTTGGTAGCAAGGGAGTAGATGCGAAGCCAAGCTAGGTTTTCCCTGATTTCTTTCCTACTATGGTGGGTTGATTAGTGTCCCCCACCCCCACCCCATCCCAAATACATGTCCACCTTGAACCTCAGACTATGACCTTATTTAGAGATGAGACCTTTGCAGATGTAACGGTTAAGATGAGGCTATCCTGGATTAGGGTGAGCCCTAAATATGACTTGTGTCCTTATAGGAAAAGGAGTAGACATGCAGAAATACATGTATTATAGATAAGAAGGTCATGTGAAGATAGAGGCTGAAATGCTGCTGCCACAAGCCAAGGGACACCAAGGATTGACTGCAACAATCAGAACCTGAAAGGGGCAAGAAAGGATTTTCCCCTAGAGGCTTTGGAGGCAGTGTGGCTCTGCTGACACCTTGATTTCTGACTCTGTCCTCATGAACTGTGAGACAAGAAATTTCTGACGTGTTAAGCTGCCCAATTCGTGGTAATTTGTTATGATAGCCCTAGGACACTAACACACCTACTCAGGAGTGAGAAGGGATATCCCTGTTGAAACAGTTGAAGTGACATTTCCAGATACCTCTAATTTCTTATTCTTTGGATGACCTGACTTGCGAAATTATCTCAGCTTCTTAGCATGTGAGATGCAAATGAAATAAAATCCTAGATCTGAAGCTGCTTCTCAGTACGTTTGGTTCTGGCTGGGATGGGCTTCTCAAAATGAGCAATGTGTGGCAGGCAGTAGACCCTGCATATTCATATTTGTTGAATGGATGAATTAATTTATGTGTGATGGGTATGGGAAGTAGAAGAGATCATTATACTTCTTTATGGAAATCAGGCCTCTTCATATTTTTCTTTGATTCACTTGTCTGTTTTGCTGAAGTGGTCTGGTTTGCTGAAGTGGTAGAGAATGTGCTTGATAATCAGATAAACTTCAAGTTCCTTGCTGTGTGACTTTGAGCCAATAACTTAGCCTCACTGAGCCTTTGTTTCCTTACCTGTGAATAGAGGACAATGCCTGCCTCAAAGGGTTAGTTATCTGAGTACCTGGGCTATCATATAAGTATACATAGTCACACCTGCTATAATGTTGATCCCCTTGCTCCTCAAGTGGGTGGTGCCTAATGGTAATACTTGCAATGGCCTTTTGAAATTGGAAGATGCGTGCACACATTTTGCGGTGTGTGTCTGTGTGATGTATGTATTCTTAGGTGTGAGGTGTGTACAAAGTAGTGTGTGTGCATCGAATGGCTGTTCTTAAATAAACCTGAAAAACTGTGACCACACTCAGCTGTTGCTGAATTCAGCTCTAGAAAAATCCAAGTTTTCCAAGTAGCCCTCTTCTGAGACTGGAGCATCAAAGAACTGAGTCACTTAGTCACACATTTTAAATCTCTGTAACATTTTCCTCATTCATCCCAGGACTGTCAACACAGCTGTTATGCAACGTAGGTGTAGACAGCTTTCTAAATGGAATGGTAAGTCCATTGGTTTTGGTTTAATAGACACAGTATTAGATGTTTTCCACTTTTGACTACTGTACTCAATAAATCATCTCCTCTGGAGGAAATATAAAGGAATAAAAAAGAAGAGGGAGAAGAGAAAAGGCATCAGTCTTGACTGATAATGATCCCAGGAGCGTCTCTCCCAAGGAGGAGTTTAGGAGGAGCGTGTGAAGGCAAGTACCAGAGGTGGACACAATTGACCTGTCTGGAGATCTATATGTCAACATCCCTAACACTGAGCTGTGCCCCAGGGAACACACCCCCAAGTGGAGAGGAAGGTGAGGGAGAGTGGAAAATCTGACGCTGAAGAAAGTGGCTCCAGGTACCGTGGAAGCAGATGCTGGCAAACAAATACTATGCACGACCTGGTCCCCAGCCAGTTTCTTAAGCTTCACCAGATCCTATAACCAGAGCAATGTGGCTTAAGCCTCATTTGGCTGATTTTAAATCCAGACATACACACAAACTATTAGATGACATTGCCCTGGTATTTTTATGGCTTTGTAAATCCATTCTTTGTCTAATGCCTTAGACACCTTGGACAACTGTTTGGGTGGCTGGGAGGAGGGGGAAGCAAGGAATCCCCTACACAAGGCAGTGCTGGTATGAAAACTAGATCTGATTCCACTGCCTGTGCTCTTTCTACCCAGCGCACTGCTTGGGGAATGGCAGAGACTTAAGGCCTTCCATCATCCGACCCTTGCTTCTCTCCTTGGTCTAATTTGCCATAAATCTATACTTGCCTTCCCGGTCTCCAGCCACACGGAATTCCTCGTCTTTCATGGACACACATCAGCGCTCAAGTCAGTGTCTTTGCACTTGCTGTTCCTTCTGTCTGGAACACTTCTCTGTTTAGAATAGCTTTGGCCCTTTTGGCTGCCTGCCACAATTCTGAATAAAGGCCAGCCACTTCTGAAAAATTCTCTTCAGCTCTCTTTTCTATCTCCAGGCTTTTCATAGCTCCCTTTTCGATCGTATATCTCTGAGTCTCTGTTTACCTGGCTGCCTACCTCACCTTTCAGTTTTATATCTCCATAGTCAGGAGTATTCTTGAGCTCTGGTGGCATTTGACAAAGACTGTTTAATGCATGAAGGAAGTAATGAATGGATAAATCCAAGGAAAGCTCTCAGCAAAAGTCCCCAAAGCTTTGGGAGGAGGTGAACTATAATCATTATACATCACACACAACATTACATATCGTGCTGAATAAACCATGACTGAGTCAGGTCTCCCTGAATCAGACTACATGCTCCTTTCTGAGAAGGCAGAATTCTCAGTTTGGGTTATAAATTAAGCACCAGAAATAATCAGCATTGCAGATATCAGCTGGTGTAGTTGATTATCTCACATATCCAAGGAGGGAGTTTAACTCCTAATTCAACTCCTGGCTTAGCATGTGACTTCGAGCAAGTATCTGTTGTTCTTTAATCTTCCCACTCATACGAGAGGGATAAAGACTTTGATCTTTAACTTAAGGACTAATGAGGTTGAGAGTGTGAGTGCTCTGAGCATCTTGGGGGAAAATGCTTGCCACAGGACTCTGAACATGCACTTTCATCTCCTGTGGGGCGTGTAGGGTGGCTGAAGTTGTCTCCATTCTTCTCTACCATCTAAGGCAGATAATCTGGATTCCAAATGTCACTACATGGAAGGTTGCAGTTAGATGCTATTTCTGGCTAAGGAAAAGATAGAATTGGCATTTCTAGAATAGTTTTCACTAGATTGGGGTACAAACTAAGGCCAACACAGCTTTATAGGATTAAATTTGGAGCACTCATCCTGCAAGCTGTGGGAAAGTCTATCTTCCCCATCTGGCATCTCCCTCCCATGATAAATGTGAGAAATCCTTTCTCAGCCCTGGTGATTATTGTCATCCAGAGGCTCCACTGCTGCAGACACTAAGTTCTGTCAAAGGTTCCTCATGCTGAAGGGTGGAAAAAGCCCTGAACTCAGTTATGGGTGATCCACCCCAAGACACCTGGGCCATGGGTGCTGTGGCTTTTGCCTTAGTCACATGCAGTGCCTGGAATGAGCCTTTCCCACAGAAAAGCTCATGACATCTAGATGGCAGCTCCTCTCAAATAAAGAAAGTCACTACAAGTAAATCAAGATGGGATCCTAAGATATTGTTCAAGTAACCCAAAGGAAGGCAAGAAGAGAGAAACAAAGGAATGAGAAATAGAGGAAAACAACAACATGATAACTTAGGTCCTGCCACAACAATAATTGCCTTAAGTGTGAATGATCTAAATGCCAATCAAAAGAGAGAAATTGACAGAGTGGATTTAACAATAGGGTCAAAAATACACTATGTACAAGACACATACAAATACAAACATCAAATACAATGACCTAGGTAGGTTGAAGTAAAAAAATGGATAAAGATATGCCATGAAAACATTAATTAAAACAGAAGTCAGGAGTGGCTACGTTAATATCACATAAAGTAGACTTCAGAGGAAAGAAGAGAGACAAAAAGGGACATCACATAACAATTAAAAAAGTATACCACGATGAAGACATAATGATCTTAAATGTGCTTGCACCAAACAACAGAGCCTCAAATACATGAAGCAAAAACTGATAGAGCTGAAAGGTGAATAGGCAAGTCCACAATTACAGTTGGAGACTGCAACACCTGACTCTCAGCAATTGATAGAACGACAAGAGAGAAAATCAGCAGGCATGTAAGAACTGCACAACTACTGTCAACAAACAGGATTTGACTGACATAAGTATTCTACTTAATAACAGCCAAATACACATAATTTTCAAGCACCCATGGAACATTCACCAAGATAGAACCATATGCTGAGTCATAAACAAACCTCAATAAATTTAAAAGAATTGGAATCATACCAAGTATGTTTTCTGACCATAATGGAAATCAAACTAGAAATCAATAACAGAAAGACAACAGGAAAATCTCCAACTTAGAAGTTAACACAGGACTTCCCTGGCGGCTCAGACGTTAATGCAGGGGACACAGGTTTGATCCCTGGTCCGGGAAGATCCCGCAAGCTGCAACGAAACTAAGCCTATGTGCCACAACTACTGAGCCTGCATTCTAGAGTCCACAAGCCACAACTACTGAGCCTGTGTGCCACAACTACTGAAGCTCACATGCCCTAGGGCCTGTGCTCCACAACAAGAGAAGCCACCGCAATGAGAAGTCCATGCACCACAACGAAGAGTAATCCCTGCTCGCCACAACTAGAGAAAGCCCATGTGCAGCAACAGACTCAACACAGCCAAAAATAAAATTAATTAATTAATTAATTAAATTAAAAAAAAAAAAAGAAGTTAACACAGTTGTAAATAACCCATGGGGCAAAGAGAAATCTCAAAAGAAGTAAAAAGTATATAGAGCTGAATCAAAATGAAAATATAACACATCAGACTATGTGGGCTGCAGTTAATGCAGTGCTTAGAGAGAAACTTGTCCTAAATTCTTAATTTAGAAAAGAGAAAAGTTCTCAAATCAATAATTTAAGCTTCTACTTCAAGTAACTGAAAAAAAAAAAAAGAGCAAAATAAGCCCAAAAACAAGCAGAAGAAAGAAAATAAAGAAGAGTAGAAATTTACAAAGTTCAAAATAGGAAAATAAATTAAAGAAAATCAATAAACAAACAACTGGTTCTTCAAAAAAATAATAAAATTGATAAAACTCTTGCAAGGCTAACAAGAAAAAAGAGAGAAAACACATCTCATCAATATCAGTTATGAAACAGAGCATGTCACTACACATTCTGAAGCCATTAAAAGGATAAGAGGGAAGTACTTTGAGCAATTTTACTCTCATAAATTCAATAACTTAGAAGAAATGGGTCCAGGTTAAGAAATGGGTCCAGTCCTCAAAAACCACAAGCTAGCAAAACTTAATGAGGATAAAATATTCAACCCGAATAACCCTATAACTTGTGGAATAAATTGAATTCATAAATTAAAAGCTCCTAAAAAACCAAAGACAGTACAAAAAAATTAGGAAACTACAAACTAATATCTCATGAATTTTGATGCAAAAATCCTCAACAAAGTAGGAGGGAGGTGCAAGAGGGAGGGGATATGGGGTATATGTATACATATAGCTGATTCACTTTGTTATACAGCAGAAACTAACACACCATTGTAAAGCAATTATACTCCAATAAAGATGTTTAAAAAATAAAATAAAATGCTCATAACTGAAAAATAAATATTAGTAAAGCAAATCCAGTAATGCATAAAATGAGTTATAAACCACCACTAAGTGGGATTTATTTCAGGTGTGCAAGGCTGGTTTAACATTTAAAAGTCATCAGTGTAATATGCCATATCAGCGGCCGAAGAAGAAAATCCATATGAGCATATCAATTGGTGAAAAAAATAACTGGCCAGAAAAAAAAAAGGAAAGAAAACTTCTGTTTCACCGAAAAACCAGTATGGGTTGTGCTGGCCTTGTCCAACTGTGGCAAAGGTCAAGATGAACAGTCTTTGGTTCCCTGTCCTTGGAGAAACAGGAAGTCTGGAATGGAGCGGAGATATGCAGAAGGGCGGAGATAGAGCATTTGCATTATGGGCTCAGGAAGGCTAAATCATTTGCTAAATGCCATCTAGCCAGTAATGGAGAATAAGAGTTTTTGATATAGCAAATCCAGAGATCTCCGCACTGGGGTACCCTGGAACTGTACTCCAGATCAAATTATTTCATAAAATTACATACACACACACACACACACACACACGTGTGTATGTGTATGTCAGAGATGAAAAATACGTCTCAAGACAAGAAGATAGTGAACACAGCAACTAGAAATCCTTGAAATAATATGAAGTGGTGACTCTTATTCTTACAGTATTTGGCATCACAGAACTCTTTCATATGCCTAGTTTTACAATGATGGAATCGAAGCTCTGAAGATTGTCTTGCCAGAAGTCACACAGCTACTTACAGGCACAGAGAAAACTAGATCTAGTGACTGGAAGGAAAATTGTTTTTTACTCTGCAGCTCACTAAAATGTTAATTATGAATGCACTATATGTATTAATTGTATAAGAGAACCCCATGTACTTTTAAAAATGTAAATGCCATGTCAAAATCCAGCCTCACTGTATCATTCGTTGGAATTGTAAAAGGGGCTTGTACTGTAAACTGTCTCAAATTCTTTAAAATTATGTAAGAACTGCTTTATAAACACATAGGATTACATCTCACGTATATGATCTCTGATATGAGCATTTCAGCAAATATGGTAAATATTAATAAATATTTAATAATAAAATCTGGGGGGCTTCCCTGGTGGCACAGTGGTTGAGAGTCCGCCTGCCGATGCAGGGGACACGGGTTCGTGCCCTGGTCCGGGAGGATCCCACATGCCGCGGAGCGGCTGGGCCCGTGAGCCATGGCCGCTGAGCCTGCGCGTCCGGAGCCTGTGCTCCGCAACGGGAGAGGCCACAACAGTGAGAGGCCCGCGTACCAGAAAAAAAAAAAAAAAAAAAATCTGGGTATTTTCAGAGGGTATGAAAGGGATTGGTTTGGTGGGATTGCCCATATTATTTTAAAAAGTTGTTCATAAAAATGGGGACAACGTCTTAGTTTTCCTTCAATACATTTCCTCAAAACGAAAAGCTGTTCAGAATCCTTCCATGAACTATTCTTTTCACAAGGATTTTGAGCATCTGGAGAGGAAAGCAGTTTTTAAATCTTATCTCATCAACATTAATGATGATTTTTCTCAGGGCACAGCTCTGGGCCCTTTCTATATTTTTCTTTCTTTTTTCTTTTAATCTTCACAACACTCTTCCAAGGTAAGTATTACTAATAGTAATATTATTGCAATTTTACAGGCAGGTGAACTCACTGGCTCACCCAGCACCACAGGGGGCTGGTGGGAAAGCTGCGACTGGATCCAGAAACCCATGCCCTTTCTTATTCCTATGGTTCCACCCCTCTACCCTCCCCATCCACCCCTAGCATCGGAGGTCCGTGTGACATTACCTTCCAGGATACTACAGGGGGAAAATTTGAAGGGACTGTTCAGAAGGAGGGGGAGACCAGGGCGGTATGTAGAGTTCATGTTCTTGGGCTGATGTAAATGCCCGGTATTTTGTAGAAGGAGCCAGGATGGTGATGACTAACCATTACCTGGGTGCACAGCTGAAATTGTGCCCACTGCCATGCAGATCCACCACACACAGCCAGCCAGATACCCCCAAACTTCCACCCTAAAAGGAATGGCTGCTTTGACAGGAGGGATTATCCCAGTTGCACCTGGTTTTGGATCAGTCCACAATTGACATTCATTCTTTTGCTTCATATTTTCCCAAACTTAGGGAGGAACTAGAACTAGACCTAAGAGGAACAATAAATGATTAAAGGGAAAATTAAAATTCACCCTTTTAAAGTATACAATTGAATGGTTTTTAGTATATTCACAAGGTTGTGCAACCATCACCACTATCTAATTCCAGGACATTGCATCACCTCAAAAGAAAATCTATACCCATTAACAGTCACTCCCCACCCCCACCCTCAAACACCTCCACCCTTGGCAAGGGTAATCTATTTTCTGGCTCTATGGATTTGCCTATTCTGGACACTTCATGTAAAAGGAATCATATATATGTGGTCTTCTATGTCTGGCTTCTTTCACTTAGCATGTTTTCAAGGTTATCCATATTGTAGCATGTTTCAGTATTTCATTTTTATTGCCAAGTAATATTCCATTTTTGTATATACCACATTTTTTTATCCATTCATCAGCTGATGGGCACTTGGGTTGTTTCCACTTTCTGGCTGTTATGAATAACGTCAGTATGAACATTCAAGGACAAGTCTTTGTGTGCACATATGTTTTAAATTTTCTTGGGCATATACTCAGGAGTGGAATTACTGGGTCAAATGGTAATTCTCTTTTTAACTTTTTCAGAAATTGCTAAACTGTTTTCCAAAGTGCACCATTTTACATTCCTACCAACAATGTATAAAAGTTCCAATTTCTCTACATCCTTGTCAACTCTTGTTATTACCTGTTTTTTTTTATTACAATTGTCCTAGTGGGTATAAAGCGGTTTTGATTTGCATTTCCCTAAAGCTGTTGAGCATCCTTTCAAGTACTCATTGGCAATTTGCTTATCTTCTTTGGAGAAATGTCTATTTAAATTCTTTGCCCATTTTTTAAATTGGGTTATATGTCTGGATACTAGACCCTTATCTGATATAAGATTTACAGATATTTTAGATACTTTCTCCCGCATTGGCTGTCTTCTCACTTTCTTAATAGTGTCCCTTGATGTACAAGTTTTTAATTTCATTGAAGGCTGATTTAACAACTTTTTTATTTTCTTGCATGTGCTTTTGGTATCGTATCCAAAAATTCATTGACAAATCCAAAGTTATTCAGATTTACCCTATGTTTCCTTCTAAGAATTTTATAGTTTTAGCTCTTACATTTGTATCTTTGATCTATTTTGAGTCAATTTTTCTATGGAGTATGAGGGTAGGGGTCCAACTTCATTCTTTTGCGTGAGGATATCCAGTGGTCCCAGCACCATTTGTTGAGGAGGTTATGCTTTCCCCCACTGAATGGTCTTGACACCCATCTATTGATCATAAATGTAAGGATTTACTTATGGAACCCTTTCATGAGGAAACTTGCCTCTGCTTTTACTTTCCAACCAAGTATGTGACTATCCAGTGATAAGAATGGATGTGAAAATGTGTGGTAACCTTATAGTGCTGTGCACATCAGAGGGTGATGACGTTGATGATGAAGACTGGTCAGGTAGAAAATAGGGAGGTCTGGTTTGCCCCCTGCCTCATGGCCGAACAAGTTGGATCTGTGCTCTCAATTTATGATTTTCACATTCTGGGTGCAAAATGCGTGTGACCAATGTCTGCATGAACTGAAATAGGACATCAGGGAAGAAGGATGCCTAGAACAGGCAATGTTCTTTGGGGCAGGGGGAGCATAGGACAACGATAAAATAATAAGAAAGGCTGGAGATTTGCTTCCCTGCACACCTGCAGGAAGGAACGGAACATTCACTGCAGCCCCTAAGGGCCTGTGACCCCTTCACCGCAGCTTCCTCTGCAGTGTGCAGTGAGGCCACGTGTCAGAAGGAAAGGGATGTGGAAGCACTTCTTTGTCACAGGACGACGCAGGGCACCCGACTCAGTACAGGGGAAGGGAAGTGGGGGCAGGCAGTGCCTCGTCCCTCCCAGCCAGGTTGTCTTAGGGGACTGAACGCTGCTTAGCCCCCCCTAAGGGGTTGGTTGACTTCGCGAGCCTTCGCTTCTCCAAAAGCTTTCTTGACCTCGGTATTTCCTGGAATAAAGCCCTTTCTTTGGGGTGATTACCCATGATGGGACCCAAATGTAGCATTTTCTACTAAGTGATTTGGTGCTGAAATTATAAACTTAAATTATAATTGAAAAATATTTTCAAGAGGAAATCTGGAAGTTGTCAGGGGCGTGTCACTGCAATCACAACACTCACAGCTGGCTCATTTGAAAAATGGAGCCAGAAGACTTCTTAAAACAATGACCAAAAATAAAATGTCCGGGGTTCTTGGCGCAGTAATAGCCAACAGCTTCAGAGAATAGAGAGGCTTACTTTCTCTTGCTGGCCATTCTTGGTGCACCGGGACTGGGCTAGTAATGTCCCTTGTGTCAGCACTGGGGACGAAGGCACCAATAGGATGCACAGTGGGACGCATACTGGATGGTATTCTCACCCTGGACCTTACCAGATATGGTCCAAAGTAAAGCACTGCTTTGTGTCTGTGAGTGTGCAGTGCAGCAAAAACAAAACAAACCCCAAATTCATTTTTTTTTGGCCTCTGAACCTGAATTAGTGGAGCAATTTCACTACAGAGTAGATGGTCTTTGTTTAGCAAAATACTTTGGTACGGTACACCGTTGTAACATGAAAGAGGAGGCTCCCAAGATGTTATTTGGAAAGGGACAATGGAAGATATAGTTAAAAGACATTGTCTAGAAAATCAAAGGGAATGCAGGGGTGGGGAAGGCCACAGAGGAGAGGGCACATCTTAGAGGAGGGGAGAAGAAAAGCGGGGTGGGAGGGAGGGACAGCCACATGGCCCACTTAGAAGAGAGATGTGCAGTGACAAATTCCCAGAGGCACAGGGTGGCTGACTACTTTGAAACACAGGGCTAGCATACATTAGTTTTATTTTTTTTTATTACATGCTACTGACATTTCACCTCCTCCTACCCTCTCAAACCTTTAAGGATCAGCTAAACTCCTACATCCTTTTGAGGTGGTGGTCTGGAAACACGATATTAGCAGCAAAGGAAAAGAGGTTCCCACCTCCTTTTCGGGGCCATGATCCCAGAAAGTAGTATCTAAAGAAAAGGTCAGAGGTCCTGAAGAGGCCTGCAGTCACCAGAAGCAAAGAGAGCTGAGGGAATGCCTAGAGGAGCCAGGGCTGGTGGGAGGGGCTGGGCTGGTGGGAGGGGCAACTGCCAAGTTACTGCAGGAAGGGACGGAACATTCAGGAGCACTTTCAGAACCAATCCTATTTGTCTCATCACAGAAGGAAGTGGGTGGTGCAGGGGAGAGCTACATAGGTATCCTCTCCTTAATGTCATTAAAGCAATGAAAATAGAGAATTGATTCAAAGTAAGAGCAGAAAGCTGGGAAAATTGGTGCTAGTTTTATGGTTGAGAGGCTACAAGTAGTGTTGGATGTTGCTTGGACTTCAGAGGCAGCACAAATCGAATGGGAACCCTACTTCTGTCACCTGTGAGCTGGGTAATCTTGAACGGAACAGAGCCTCACGGGACCCCAAACTAAGAAATGGGAGTAAGAATAATGATCTTGCTGGGAATCATGCCCCCTTTATCCCTCTTCTCCTCACCACTCCCAGAGGAAGAAGCCAATTTCCCCCTTCACCATGGCCACCCAAGGCATTAAGAGAGCCAGGGGATCTGAATTAAGGAGACCCTATCTAAAGGAGCTCCAGCTCCCTCTGTAGTCCTTTCTTCCTAAACCTGTGCTATCCCAAGGGCCCCCAGCTTCTCTCTCTGCTTGTGGCTGCTAGGGAGCCCCTTTTCATGCTACGTGGACCAACTCCCCTCTCACTCTCCAGCATCATGCAAGCCGGCAGCTCTAGGGCAGTATCTCAGAAGTGGGTTTGCAGTGGATTCCAACACAAACTGAGCAGCCCTTTATTTTTTTTAGCAACATGTTTGGAAACGTAGGAAGTGGATGGGTGGGGAGAGGTACAAAGAACCCACCCTGTATGAATCAGATACAGCAGGAGACAATGATTATGCCCCGAAATGGGTAAAAGGAAGTTCTCTCAGCATTCCCTGATTTCTTTATGATGCCAGGATTGGACAAACATTCCCCAGTGGAAGAGGCTTTCTAAGTCAGAGAGCAGAAGCACCACACGCCTGGGCTGGGGAAGCCCTCGTGGCAAAGATACAGTTTCTCTGACCAATACACTTTGCAGAACCCAAAGGTTACCTTGACAGCTTACCACTGAAAGTCTTCCTTGGTGCTCATTTCACAGCTCAGTGATGACCATCTTTGTTAGCTTGTGTCCTGACTTTCTCAGTCCAAACTTGCCTGTCCCCTACCCTCTTCTGCCACGCCAGGCATCTAAAGCCCTCTCAAGCTTCTTAAAAGGGTCACAGGCTGGGCTTCCCTGGTGGCGCAGTGGTTGGCAGTCCGCCTGCCGATGCAGGGGACACGGGTTCGTGCCCCGGTCCGGGAAGATCCCACATGCCGCGGAACGGCTGGGCCCGTGAGCCATGGCTGCTGAGCCCGCACGTCCGGAGCCTGTGCTCCGCAACGGGAGAGGCCACAACAGTGAGAGGCCCACGTACCGCAAAACAAACAAACAAACAAAAAAGGGTCACAGGCTGTAATGCAGCTACCTGGGGTGCCCTACCTGCCTGGAAGACTCAGTCCTGTCCTTCATTTGCTCTGCTTTATTTTCTTCTGTCCTTCCTCCAGATTTTGAGCTCCTCAAGGACAGTCACTTGCTGGAGGTACCTGGGCATAAAAACATTTTGTTGAATGAGTGATCCTTTGCTGTTGGTTGTTGTACATGTACGCACACACACGCATTAGTCAGTGTTTACTGATTTCACCATGTGCCAGGCATTTTGCTGAGCATTTTATATGCATTTTCTCATTTCATCCTAAAAACACATTGTCCCAATTTAAAACCAAGAAACAAAGTAATTGACCTAAAGTCAGACGACCTGTAAGTAGCAGAGTCACGACTCTGACCAGATTCATCCACCTGCCCTCCAGAGTTGTTTGAAGGTAGAAAACTTCAGAAATCATTCTAAGCAAATTGGAGAGATGAAATCCAGTGAGCTGTGCAGTTCAAGGAATGTGCATGAGCTTATTCACTGTGTGACTTTGAACCTGAGCCTCAGTGTCTTCTATCTATAAAATGGGGATAAGCGTTTTGAACAACAGGCTTTTGTACGAATTAAATAGGCTAATGTTAATGGGTCTTACCAAACCTCCTGATCAGGTGTAGCACTAGGGTGAAGCCAGCCGGCCACCCACCAAGGGCCCAACTTTGAAAGAAGGTGGTCTCTCTCAGGAGCCGACCTCCACCCAGCATGACCTTGACCTTGAGCACCTGTGTATGCCTCACCCTAGTCCTGCTCCTGGCCCTCAGGAGGTGAGGAAGCATTATCAGTGCCTCTCTTTCTTATTTCTCCCTAACGAAGCTGAGTTTTCTCAGGCACCAGGGTGGAATTGTTCTATCTGTAGGAGGAGCTACTTCCTCCAATCATCTCTCTTTCCTCGTAGTCATACATACTTCGGTACTATTACTGTATTTATTAAGAAACCCCCCTGACCCCAGAACTGCCTTCATATCTTCAATGCAGTTTCCACACACGGGGGGAGTGGTTTACAGTGGGTCTAGTTTTCTATGGTAGCTCAAAGGGTGCCCTTGTGCAGATGTGGTCCCAGGCACAGTCTCTCCAAGAATCACGCTTTTCTTTCCATTTCTATAACCTTCCCAGCTTACGCCAGACATAGGGGTCTTACCAAGGCTTCAGCAGAAACTCTGCCCTGGGCTGTGGATGCCGTGCTTGTGCCCTCAGCCCTGTGCTGGGCCTGAGGCTTTTGACTCCTCTTTAACTGTTGGACATGCAGGTACCTCTGGGGCCACGTCGGAACGTCAGCCAGGCCCTGGTTGCTATGAAGTTGCTGAATGACGTCTGGGTTCTCTGGGAATCATTGCCCTGCAGAGCTGTAAGGGAAAGGCCGCTGGCTGCCGGGTGGAGGAGATAGGGCAGGCGGTGCGCCACATGCCCCCAGGACTGGGAGCTGCTGCAGGAATGGGGGCTCAGTGCCGGGTGGAGGAGGGACTCCTGTCCCCTCGTTGAGAGCTCTGTGCGTTCATAAAGTAAGTGTGAAGATAGGCCTCGGGGAGCTTAAAAAAATATTCAATCTTTTTATTTTGTTAGCATTCACTCAATATTTTCATCCTCCCCTTTTTTCTCTCCCTCTTGTTCTTAATAAAATGGCATATTTTTTTCCTAGAAGTTTCTGAAATGTAGCTTGAGAAATAACCCTGCCCAAGGACAGAAGAAATTAAGTTATATGGCTAATGCCCCTTTCTGTTTTTGGAAATATTTCTTTGGGCATTTATTCCTGTTTGCCCTTCCTGTCTTGAAAAGCCAAATAAGAAAATGGAGCTTCGATTCTCGATGCAAGCTCTCCATCACTCTGTCCACCAGAAATGTGTGAACCACACATGGAAGCCACACCTGTTATTTTCAGTTTTCTTATAGCCACATCCAGAAGAGTGAAAAAAGCAACAGTGAAATGAATGTTCATAATATATTTGCTTTAACTCAATATATCCAAAAGAATATTTCAACATACGATCAATATAAAAAATTATTGATATATTTTACATTTACACAAAACCCAGTGTGCATTTCACACTTACAGCACATCTGCATTTCAGCTGGCCACACTTCCAGTGCTCTGTAGCCACATGTGGCTAGTGACTTCCACACTGGACTGCACAGTTCTAGATTTTCTCTGTATCCACTGAGTTAGAACCACCATGCCTGGCAAGGCAGCGTGATGGATTCAGGCAGACCCGGCCCACCAGTTGCCACATGATGGTGTGTCACTTTGAGCAAGTGACCTGAGCATGCTGCACCTCAGTCTTTCTCATCTATAAATGAGAACAGCATCTCTATCTCCTAAGTCTGTTATAAGGATTTAAAACATTGCTGAATTCAAAGTCACAGATGCATAGTCAATGAGTGTCGATCACTGTTACCAGTACTAGTAGTAACAGCATCCAGGTACGGATCTCACAGACAATGGGTCTATATTGCGAGTGATCATCTCAGGACGTGGTGGGAGACTTGGAAGGGATGATTGACATCATCCATTCCCAGCCATCCATCACATAAGCAAGAAGACTGAGGCCCAGAGAGAGGAAGTGATGCCGCAACACCACGCGGCAGGTTAGAGTGGACCCCTGACATCTAGTCACATGTTCTCACATATTCCTCCACCTCCCAAAGGCACATATTAGGCTCTGACATCAATTCCACATTTTTTATTTTATTTATTTATGTTTTTATTGAAGTATAGTTGATGTACAATATTATATAAATTACAGGTATACAATAGTGATTCACAGTTTTTAAAGGTTATACTCCATTTATATTATGATAATTTAAGGAGAGATAAAAGTTCTCACGTTTAATGTATTATACAATTAATATGTAATATAATATATAATAAGTATAGTCTAGTAGGTAGTATGAAATATAGTATAGTCTAGTATACAGTGTGTACTATATATTATAAAATAAATCTAAAACAGTAGCTATCTTCTATAAGATCCTTGTCATACATACCATACACATAGCACACATATTCGGGCATACCCTGAAGAGATGAATGTTATTTGTATTAAAAACAAAAGGTGTAAGAAGACATAATAGTATGAAATCAGTGCAGGACAATTTATGAGTAATATCAGGAAGCCTTTGTTAAGTGTGCCATCTATTATTAGACTAAAATAGCCTCCCCAGGGACACAGAGGAGGCCCCATGACTTGAGACATTTCAGCCAGGACAAGGCACTGCTAAGCACAGAGGGAAACAAAGTGCCCCCCTCCCAGGGGATGCTCCCAGGGACAAAGCTTGAGTCTTAGCCTCCTTTCTGAGTCTAGGATGTAGAGCAGAAGTTTGAGCCCGAACAGAGCATGCCTCTGTGTGCAGCAGCCTCATCTTAGTGTCCGACCGTGTGAGCTGAGCTATAGGCTTAGAAACTACTAAGGGCAACTTAAAAGATGTTATGTCAGAAACCCACAGCAGGGCAGGGGAGCACGAAGGCAATTACTAGCTGCATGTAGAGATACGTGATTGGGCTCAGTGTCTCTGGATTTCTGTGAGGTGTGTGACAAGGTGACACGTGGAAGCTTTTTGATCTAAAGATGACAGAACAAGAGCCTCATGGGCCCCTCATAAAAGCTTTGGTAGTTGATTGAACAATCTCTCACAAAGGGGAGTGATGAATGTGGACCCAAGGGAGCTCTCTAGGAGCTGCAGAGTCTCCTTAAATAAATATTAAGATGGATTGTGGTAATCAGAGGCACTAGGATAGAAAGGCTGCCTGCCAAACTCACTAAATTGTTTTGGAAAGCACTACAGATATACTGGGTATCAAAAAAATAAATCATATCCCAAATGATGATACAAAAATTGTGAAGAAACACCAAGATTGAGCAACAGTAATAGCAACTGGCTGGCGTGCACTATTCAATAGGGATGAAATGTTTGCTGGCTCAGTTAATGGATGGGATTAATTAATAGCATGTATAAAAATAAAAAGTTGAACATAAACTCAAAGTGTGTCACAAGTGCAAAGGTTGTGCCACATCAACTGCTGTGACCTCCACTGTGTGCCCAAGTCCAGCCGTCAGCCCTGGGAGGTGACATCTCATCTCGTGCACTGGTCAGACCCTGCCTACAGGGTCAGGTGGGCTTCTGGGCACCACTGTGTGAGAGAGGGTTGGAGAAATGAATTGTGTCTGGAATCGAGGGATCACATCACAGCCCGACGGCTGAAGGACTTAGGAAGGTTTAGAAAGAGGGGAGGAACTCGGGTTAGGTGATGGTTGGGTTCAAATTCCGGAAGGATTGTTGTGAGAAACAGAACTATTTTTGCTCAAGGTGACTTAAAAGGACAGAGTCAGGGGAAGTGGAACAAATGCTAAAGGGCAGATACTGGCTTAACATAGGGAGCTATTTCCAATGGTGGGAGTTGACAACAGTGGAATGGACTGCTGATGAACTCCCCGTCACTGCAAGTGTTCAGTCAGAGGCTGGACAGTTACTTCCCGTGTTTGGCACGAGCAGATTCGATTCACGCCTGGGGTGGACGATCAGACTGGTTTGTATGCCCCTTAGGGTTGAGTCTAGAGGAAGGCTGCCACCTTGCTGGCCCAGGCAGAAGAAGCCATTGCCAGCAGAGGGCGTGCTTACTGATGACCGGTGCGCGGGCTGCCTGGACCACGGGCTGGTGTTGTAAGGAGATGTGATGGGATTCGAAGTGAAAACAGCTGGCAGGGGCCTGGTCACTGGGTCCAGAGAGAAGTTGATGAAGCAGGCAGGGCCCAGGGTGAAGAAACTTGTTCACCTGAGCTAGGGGGCCACGGGTTTCTAGTGCTGGCATGAATGCAAAGGCCTGCAGGCCATAGGCAGCTGCGGTCAATAGGTGAAGTGGGCCAGGAGGGGCCATGGGAGAGCTTGGGGCCCCTCTGGAGGGGACAGTGGCCACTCAACTCCAGACCACCCACTCTTGCCCCTTCCTCTGTGCAGCATGTCAGGAACTCTTACTAAGCCACAGTCCTTGCATTTCTCACGTTTACACTTTGTTTGGGTTTTTTTTCCATACACCATTCTCTTCAGGCCTGCCTTCCTTCTCCCCCTGCCCCCAGTTGGGTCCCCTCCATATCCACACACTCCTGGTCTCACGATGGGCACCTACAGGCAGTGGGGGAAAGGGGGTTTCCCCGCCTGGACCTCTGGGAATCAGCTGCTCAGATATGAACCCTCTGACTCTGTGTACATCTCGTGCTAAGAGGTGAAGAGAAGCCAATCAGCCCTAGAGGCAAAAAAACCATCTTTTCGGTGCCACCCTCTCTGGTTTCCTTAGGCTTTTCACTTTTACACACCTTAACGTGAAAATTCCTCTGCAGGTTTCCCTGGGGGTAAGCCCAGTCGAGTCACACCTGGACTGCACTATTAGACACCAGCATCCTGCTTCCCACCGGTTTAGCAAACCCCACCATCTCAAGTGCCTTCCCCACAGGGAAAAAGGGATGAAGGGAAGTGAGACTCATACTGAGTCTCCCAGGGCCAAGTCTCTGGTCTGTGTCAGTCACATCAGGCAGCCAAGTTTTTACAGAGACGTCTGGCCCTTGCTGGGGCACATTTCATCTTTATGAAACGTGTCCTTTTCCCTCTGTCCCCTAGCCCACCCTCCCTCACCGTGTGTCCATTGGGCAGCAAAGGTGGTACTTCTGCTGATGCCCCAACCTGTGGGAGAGTTCAGCTTGTGAAAGCGGGCAGCCTGACTTCAGGCTTTCATTTGTGGACTGAATAAGCAGGCGGGGTTTCTCCGCATCACCCAGAATCCTCAGCACCAAGCTTGGAATAGTCTGCACCAGGAAGAGAGTCAGGGTGGCTTTATCTGGGGTCAGGAGGCTGAATGGGGAGGTGAAGAGCTGAAATTCCTCCATGCACACCAGGACCAGTTCACTTGGTCGGGGTGCCTCTCTCTCACACACACACACACACACACACACACACACACACAAAACCACATGGATTATTCCTCTAAAAAGTTCTCTGATTTTTTGAACCACATGATGTTTTCAGTGGACAAACTGTTTATGATTCAAAAGGGCCACAGTTCATTAGACTTTGCTTGTTACAAACTGACTGTTTTCACTTTCTCTAGGCAGCCAGCAGCTCCCAAATGAGTAGCACCACAGTGCCCGTTTGTACCCGACAGCGCTGCATGATTGCGTATGTTCTGCCCTTAAACTTCCCGATGGCAGAGCCCTGGAAACTAGACAGTGGACCAGAGGAAGAGTAACGACAGCCAATGAAAGGGGAGCCAAGGCAGGCCTCCAAAGCGAGTCGCTTACAGACTGAGGGGGACATTTATCAAAATCCAAATCGTCCATACGGTTTCCATCATAACCAGCCAACCCCAACTGTAACACTTGAGTTTTTTGGGAAAAAAAAGTAAACACAGCACCCAGCTACAACACTATACTTTTAAACAAATTATTATGTAAACAATTTGGAAGATTTCTGCCAACGATTCACTGGGAAAAATGAAGAGGGCTGGTAAGTTCAAGATTTTTTTTTTTTTTAATTAGCAGAGGACTCTTCTATTTGTTTGTGTTATGAAGATTTAATCAGCTAGGTAGGCCCAAAGCAAAGGCGGTCGCTCTGCTTCCCTTTCCCGTGTTGAAGTCTTTACTCTCTATTTCTTATTTCTAGGCATTACTGAATTACCTTAGAGCCTCATGATGGATTGAGTTAATTATTCACACGAGAGGGCACAGGTAAAACATCAGATAGGACACTGAAGCTAACGGGGACGATTGCTTAGAGGTCCAAAAATATATCCCGTTTGTACAGGGCTTGGGGCGGGGCTGGGAGTGAGACTTAGCTCGTGTTAATCAGAAGCACAAGAAGTTGGTAGATGACCAAAGTATCAATTGTTAATACGATATGGGAGTGTAATGTCTCACACTCCCGTGGACTTGGCTGGCACACTCTTTTTTCTGAGCTGACCAAATTCAAGCCAGAAGGTTATATTCTGTGCACTGCCCCCTGGATGAGCCCTGGGTGCTGTTCTGGCTCAGAGGCAGATGAGAGGATGATGGGAAAGGCTGAGTAAATAGCTAAAATATCAACAAAAGATTTTATCATCGCCCATCAACAATGGTTAATAGGCTCATGGCTTTTATGAGCCATCACCCAGTGTGAGAATATCTAGCAATCAATACTTTTTTTGTAATATTATTTTACTGATGCAGGCAAAGGACACTGGATATTTTTTGAGAGAAGAAACTATTTCAGAGGATATGTTAACCATGTCTCTTACTTTCTTTATTCTGGTGCTTTGACGTCTTAGGACCTTGCTGACCTTGGAGGGACTCCCCCTCCCAAGGTCAGAAAATTCCTGGAGATAGCCAACAACTTGCCTTTCAGCATGCCTGTCAAATGCTGTAAATTGGCCCTATGTCATTTTTTAAATTATAATAATATACATTCATAGTAATAAATCAAATAGTAAAAAAGGCTTATAATACAAAGTGGCAGTTTCTTACCAGATGCCTCCATAGCCCAGAACCAGCCTACAGAGACTGTTCACTCTTTCTGTTGGCAATTGTTCTGAAGTATCTCCCCATAACTCTAAATAACATGCATTATCCACTTATCGCTCCCCATTCTGCTGGAGATGTAGAGGGGTTTGGTCCCCTTACAACCAACCCCTTCCCTCCTCTCTCTTTGAAATGTTAGAGAATTGTATTATTATTTGTATTATTGTTGTTATTTCTAGCATCTCTATTGTTAAATTGTAACTTTAACACACTCCCCCTTTACCTCTAGTTCCAGTTACTTTTGACACACTTTCTCTTTTGTAAAATGAGGGTATTCGTTTCTGGGCAATTTCTTCTACTTTTCTTCTCCCTCTCCCCACTCTTCAAGTCATCTCAGCCCCCCCATCTTCTGTCGGTTGTGCATTTACTCGTCCCAATTAATGTGATGTAGCTGACACTCTCCTGCTCGAACTGCAAGTCCAGCATCAGCGTACTACAGCGGCCAGACCAGGAGCTCCTGAGAAGGGAACCGAGGCTGATTTCCACTAGTGATTTTCTCTGCTCCCCCAAGGAAGCCAGCCAATTCCTTGTAGCAATTCACTACTCTTTGCAAACGATCGCTCCGGTGGAGAGCCCATTAATTTTCTTCTACCACCTCATCAGAGACCCTCTAAGCCTCACAGCATGAGAGGTTTTAGCTTTTATGAGAGTGGGGAGATGGTAGGGGTTAGGGAAGAGAATATCTGGTTATTTAATATATCTCTATTTCTTAATTTTTCAATTTACATGGTGACAGTAATAAATAGAGAGAGCTGGAAAAATGCCAAGCATGTGTCAGACAACACGGGTATTTTTGTCCTGGTGCAAGTTTTGATTCCTCTTAATATCCTATATTAATAGAATATTTAAGAGACTACATTGTAGACGTACTGAGTGCTTTGATCTAGAAGGACCTGCAGCGCCCTCAGATGGAAGCACTGAGCATCTCCACAGCTGCTGCTCCCCACCTCCTGCAAAGATGCCCTGATATCCTGTCTTAAACTTTGATGCTGTCTTGGCCTCCTTTGGCATAGACCTTAATATTTCCTTATTGGGGCTGCTAAAAATCTTGGGATTGGCTCTTCTCTCAAGGATCACCACCCACTTGCCACTTGCCCAAAGGTCTAGGACCATTGCAGGCTCTCAACTTGACTCCTCTTCATTATTCAAGTCTTGACTTCCTGTGCTGGCTCTTGGCTTTCCACTCTGCCTGGTTCACTGAGCTGGCCCCAGTCTCCCCTGCAGATGGCTCAGGGCCAACAGATTGCTGATACCAGGAGATTAATTAGGTCCAGGGAAGCTGGAAGCAGGTGGCTTGAGTGACTTGGCCACTCGTTTGCTGCTCTTTCTCTAGGATAGAATGCAAACACACATACACATTCCTAGTGTCATCATGACCATCATAACCCAAAAGACCCTGGCCACTGGGATTTTAACTCCAATAATAATGGGCAGTCAGTTTAGCTGCATCTCAAGCAAAGAAGTACAAGTCAGTAAACCAGCTCTGGAGAATCAGAACCATCGACCACACGTAATTCCGGGGAGCAGGTCATAGGCTCAAGTCCGAAGGCATGTCTGTCAATAAGTCTGGCCTAGTGCTGAATCATTTAGTTTCTGGTAATTAGGCATCTTCTGTTCAAGCAAAAAGTAACCAGATAAATATCTGCTGAGGTGAGCCAGTAATAACAACAGGAACAGTAATAATCAATTTGCATTGTAATCTCTACATCTAAAAGCACCTCTCTTTATTTGTTTATGTATTTATATACTCATTCATTCAATGGACAAGTTTAGGCTCAAAAGATGAATGAAGCTCTGTGCAGGGGGCTGTGCTGCACAGAAAGCCTTTGCCACCCAGGAACTCAGTGTGTCTGGGGACACGCTATCAACACAAGGATCCACAGCCTGCAGTTAAAATGCCGAGACAGAAGTTACACCACATGCCATGGGAACAGCGTGGGGACTCAAGAACTCTGCTTCTCGATGAGTTCCTTCACGTCCAAACTTATCTCTACATTACTTACTCTCTTTACCTCTGGCAAGGTTGAATGGCCTTATTTTACCCAACACCAGGAATCTTCCAGGAACTCCAGACAGACTCAGGCAGGTGAGGTCAGGCAGGCATGTGTTCATGGAAGGAAGTGGGCAAGCAGCTGGGGGCAGACAGGCCTGCTGATAGCCTCTCACTCAGGAAGAACTCTGCCTGCCACCCATCCCGGAGCTGGGGAGTAGACATCCAAGGGTGGACCATGGAGAGAAATGACTTTAGCAAAGCCCCACCATATGAGCAGAGCCTGTGTCCACGACATTTCAGTAAGGAATTTTAATTCTCCGTTGTGTAATGTGGCACAGAAAGTCATCTTTGGGGATGGATTAAAGACACCTCGGTAGTCATCAGCTGAAAGCTTTTACCCTGAGCGCTCACATCTCTACGGGAGCCGGGCCTTTCAGAGTCGGATTGTTAACAGGAATTCTCTCCTAGGTACCAGCGCTTCTCTGGGAAAAGATCCAAAGTTTGGGTCAGTCCTCCCGGCATATGCATTCCTGGCTTGGGCCATCAGATCTGTGCCAGCCTGTGCAGGCTCAGTGCACCTGCCCTCTTTGCTCCGGACTCCCGACCCGGAGTTGGACGGTGGGGGATGGCCGCCTGTACTGGTGCCAAGAAAGACCCACTCTGACTCTCTGCTCTCTCCCTTCTCCCTTTGTTCTAACATCTTCCTTGGATTATGGCACGTGCCCACCTTGGAAAACTGAGAAAATACAAATTTCAAAGGAGGAAACAACACTTTTTCTAAACCATACCACGCAGCAAAAAATTCAGTTAATATTTTAGTAATTTTTCTTGCAATTTTAAAATCCACGTTGTATATATAGAGAGAATTTTGAGGCTGTGGGGGGCTAGAGACGATATTCTATAACCAATTTGTCTTCTCATTTCATATTACACGAGTGTTTCCTAAAATCAATAGGAGTGTCCGATCACTTAAACACTGGAGATATTTGGGGTCATGCTTTTCTAGACAGACCCACACACATCTTATTTTCGTTCTATTATACATACTATTCTTTTTTTTTTGCGGTACGCGGGCCTCTCACTGTTGTGGCCTCTCCCGTTGCAGAGCACAGGCTCCGGACGCGCAGGCTCAGCGGCCATGGCTCACGGGCCCAGCCGCTCCGCGGCATGTGGGATCTTCCCGGACCGGGGCATGAACCCGTGTCCTCTGCATCGGCAGGCGGACTCTTAACCACTGCGCCACCAGGGAAGCCCCATACTATTCTTTAATCATATTTTTTACTTAATAGCCATTACGGGTAGGTCTTTATGTTAGTAAATATAGATCATATGTCAATTTCTTTATAATATTTTGTAGAACAGAGGTTACACAATTTCCTTAATACTATATCGATAGACATTTAAAATTTGTTCTTTGCTTTTTTAGTCAAATTAAAAAAAGCATCATGATGGGTCCCTGAATTATTTCTTTAGAACAGGCTCCTGAAGCTGGAGTCCCTAGCGTCAGCAGGAGTGTGCTTTGAATTCCTGCCCTTGCCCTGCAGGTAGGTTGTAACACTATTTCTAGCAGCAGTTTATGAGCACGAACAGCTATGGTCCTTGTTAACATTTAAGATCTTTTTAAATCTATGCTGATTTGGGGCTATAAATATCTCACTAAGGCTTTTTCACATTTATTGATCACTTGCATTTCATTATATTCTATCTGAATTGCCTTTTTGTATTCTCTCTGCTTTTAAAAACAGTTGTTTACCTTTTTCTTAATGTTTTATAAGACCTTTTTATATAATAGCTACATTAATCCTTTTATATGCATTTGACAAGTCCTTTCCTGCCCACACCCTCTTACAAATTTTCCTTATCTCTTAACTTTATATCTGGCAGATGGTTGTTTTATTTCAAAGCATATTTTAAATTTTTATGTATTAACATGTATTAATCTTTTCCTTAGAATATGTCAGATTTTGGTTACGTGCTTAGAAAGAACTTTCGCAATCTAAATTTTCATACAACTTTTCACTCTATATTTTCTTCTATTGCCTTTATGGTTTCTCCTTTTTTTTTTTTAACTTTAAAATATTTAGCCCATCTGGAATTCATTTCAGTCTGAGGTATGAATTTAACACTATTTTCCCCTGAAATGATTAGTAGCCTGTCACAACACGTTCCCTGGCTAATCCTTCCTTTTTCCATAGATTTAAAGAGACATCTTTACACATGTACCTCGTCCCATGTGCTTCTGTGGCACTTCTTGTGGGCATCACATCATGATGAGAGATGGTGACACCTGTTAGGGGAACCTCTCTGATTCAGCACTTTTGTTGCTTCCAGGTAAAAACTCTGGAATATACATACACACTGTTGGGATGTTGACTGGCATTTTGTTATATTTGCAGATTACAGAGAACTATGATAGTCTCATTAAATATAATAAACATTTTGTTTCTTCCTTTCCAATATTTATGTAATTTATTTATGTCTCCTTCCTTCTGGGAGTAGCTAAAATGTGGCTCCACAGCAATGCTGAGACATAATACCGAGTGGGGACATCCTTATTTTACTTTACCCACAGATCCCTCTGTTTCACAACTAAGTATAACACAGGCAGGGTATTTGTGGCAAATATTCTCCATAATGTGGGGAGAACACAGGAGCAGTTATTGAATTATTATCAATAGCAGTTATTATCTGTCACTTAAGCAATAAATGAGATTGGGGGGTGGATTTTCTCCTTTAGCAAATATAATTTTTAAAATATAAATTATATTAACATACTTCATGCTGATAAACTATTCCCATATTCCTTGGAATAAATCTGGCTAGTTCATGTTACTTTGTTATTTGAATGTGTTCCCAGGTTTAATGTGAAAATATCTCATTAATAAATGTTATATCTATATTCATAAGTGCATTTTTTCTATAGATGCTTTTTATTTTTATTAAGTTCAGGCTTCAGTGTGATGCTAGCCTTATATAACCAGTTAAGACAATTTTAAAAAACATTCTATGTTTTGGAATCTTTAAAATAGCATTACATTTAAGTATCTCATCAAGGTCTGATAAAATCATCTGTGACTTGTATTATTTATATGGAATCTGAAGGAGGGTGGACAGTAATTTGCATTTTTAAAAGCCCTCCCTTCTTGGGGTTGGGGTTCTTTGATAGAAAGAGTAGTTTTACAATTTCCATGTGATTAAATACTGATATTTTTTTGGCCATTACTTTCTAATTTTATTACACTGTGGTCAAAGAATAAGGCTTGAAAATTTCTACTTTATTTAAAGTAGAACTTACAAAAGCTTTTGGGCTTAGTTCATGATCATTATTTATAAATATTTCATTAACATGTTAATATTTTTAAAGAATGTGCTTTATCTCTTTGTGGCTTATAAAAATTTCCTCTGTAGCTAGTATGGCAAGTTTGTTAATTATACTATCAGTCCCTCTATGTCTTTATTTTTTATCTCCTTGATCTGCAAAATTCCTTTTTTTAATAGTTATTTATGTGTGTTTTTGTTTGTTTGCTTATGGCTGCATTGGGTCCTCGTTGCTACGCGCAGGCTTTCTCTAGTTGCGGCAAGTGTGGCTACTCTTCGTTGCGGTGCATGGGCTTCTCATTGCAGTGGCTTCTCTTGTTGCAGAGCATGGGCTCTAGGTGCGCGGACTTCAGTAGTTGTGGCATGTGGGCTCAGTAGTTGTGGCTCGCAGGCTCTAGAGTGCAGACTCAGTAGTTGTGGCGCATGGGCTTAGTTGCTCCGCAGCATGTGTGATCTTCCCAGACCAGGGCTCGAATCGTGTCCCCTGCATTGGCAGGTGGATTCTTAACCACTGCGCCACCAGGGAAGTCCCGTGATCTGCAAAATTCTGTGCAATGTGTTAAAACTTTTTGATACCAAACATTCATTTCCTTACATGTTTTACATTTTGCATAGTTTCTTCTGAAACCAGTATTTCAAATGCAAATTTCATGACCACAATGTCTTAATTTTTGATTGTATATTTTATCAATAAACATAATTTTCCCCATTTACTATTTTTATACCTTTTTTCTATATAAAATATGTCTGCTAGATCCTTACCCATCTCCTAAGTGTCAAAGTAACAATCTTTCTGTTCATTTCTCTTTAGGAACATCTAGGTTTTGCCTTTTGAAACACTCTGAGCTACTTGGGCTTTGAGTAGGGAAGTTTAGCTTACTTATTTTTTTGAATGTATTCTGATAACTGATCAGTTGGGTCATATTCTTATTTCATCTTCTAAATTTATCTTGTCTCTAGTATTTCTGTTTTATCTTCTTTACTTTCAGTGTGTTGACCCAATAATATTTTTTTCCTTTTGCTTGTTCAGAATTTGGCAAGTTATAGATCCAATTTATATTTTCCAGTGGTTGCAATTCAGTTTGTAACTGTACAATTCAGTTTTGTAAAACAAAACATTACACGAAAACAACCTTGATCTTATATTTCACTGTAATTGTAAAAAATGAAATCGTTTCCATGAAACAGGCTTTAGAAGAGAAAGACATCTTGTATTTCTCTCCCTCGCTTCTTCCCATATCAGATCTGGATGTCCCACAGTTGGCAAGGCAGCTGGCGAGAAGTTTGAATTTGCCCTTGTTTGAGGGAAAATTAGTTCAGTGTGGCTTTGCCTTTGTCACAGAGAACCTATTTGGGAATGAAAAACGATGAGCTAAACACATGATAACATAAAAGGGGGTGAACACATTCCAATACTGTGTTTCTTTTAGAACTGTTTTGTTCTTTTAATTGATGTGCATGTAGACTGAGCTATTTATGAAAGCTACTTGTTTTTAAAAGTGTGTGTGCTATGTGCATGTGAATGTGTTTGTGGTGTCTGTGGTATGTGTTGGGTGCTTGGTGTGTGTACTTTCTGGTGTGCATATGGTTTGTGTACGTGTGTGATATGTGTATGCAGTGCATGTGTGTAGATGTGTGGTGTGTTTGTGGTGTCTGTGTGTGTGCTGTGCAAATGCCTGTAATGGGTATGGCATGTGTGGTATTTCTGTGTGGCAAGGTATTTCTGTATTTGTTTGAGTTGTGTGTAGTTTATGTGATCTGTGACATGTGATGCTTATCAATAGAGCAAGTTGTGTGTGTGCACCTGTGATGTGTGTTCCACATGCCTAGAGTACTGCGTTTGATGTGTTTGGCATATGTGTACGTGGTGTGTGTATGTGTGTGAGTGCGTATGTGGTGTAACACATGTGTGATGTCGTATGTGTATGTTGTGGGTATTTGTGTGTAAAGTACTTTGTGTCTGGTGTGTGTGTATAGTGTGATAGGTATATGTAGCACGCCTGCGGTGGTGTGTGTGATAGGTGTGTGGCATGTGTCTTGTGTGTGTGTGTTAGTGTATAATGTACGTGTCTGGTTTACTGGACATGTGTAGCATCTGTGGTGCGTATAGTGTGTGGCTTGTGCAAGTGAGTCTGTGTAGGAAGTAGTGTGTGTGTGCACTTGGGTGTGGTATGTGGGCCCTGTGCATCTAATCTTGCACTGGAAGAAGCAATTTCTCTTCACCCTGTGCAGGTCCTGGTGGGGACCAGGCCAAGAGGACTGGAACCCACTCAGCCCGTCTATCCTCCCTGGCCCAGCAGGAGGCATCCTCTCAGATGTGGTGAACAGAAGCCCACAGTCTGGGGGAGATGCATGGAAGTGAGCAGTGGTGTTCCAAAGAATTGTCCCAGGGACCCCAGGCCCTACATCAAGGTCCCATGGGTTAGGGGTGGACTCCTTTATGTCCTGAGGGTTGTGAGATTTCCTCCTGTCAATTATTACAAAGGTGGCACATGCAGGGTCACAAAGGGTGGCCTTGGGGACAGTCCTGGAAACGATTTGGGTGGGCCGGAGACTCAGTGCAGGAGGGAGGTGTGGAAAGACTCACTTTCTCCCTGGGCGATAGGGGGCCAGGTGAAAGGCAAGGTGTGCCCATGAGGCGTTCAGGAAAAGGATTTCCCTTCTACTCTTAGTCTTCAGCATTACTTTTGGCAGGTGTGCTTTCCTATGCTGTGTTTCTGGTTCATGAACCTCAAGCCGTCAGGAATCTGGCCTTTGCTGAACCGAGGGGCACTTGAGACAGGCTGGTGTGTCTGATTCACGGTCCAGTAAAACAGAGGGCAGTCTTTGGGTGCCCCCATATCCTCTCTGAAGCCAGCTGCAGGGGGACAGCACTCCAAGGGAGTGCAGATGCCGGTCGATGCACGGAAGCCTGCATCTCTGCTCCTGGTGGAGCAGGGGAGCTGCAGAGCAAGACGCTGGTCATGGCCCAGGTAGGGCCAGGAGACTTGAGTGCCGCCCCTCCTCTCTGAGGACCCTCACAGGCACCGGCTCAGCCCTGCTCCTGTGAGCAAATAGATCAGGGCTCTTGGATCTATCCTGCTGTCTCTGATTTCTCTCTCATAATTTCTACCTTCTTTTTTTAGTGATTATATGAATACATGAATGGACTGTTTTTAACTTTCCATTCTGAAATATTGCAAACCACACGCAAAGTCAAAGCCCCCTCTGACACCACTGTCCTGGATTTTACTTCTAATCCTGGCCCTCCTCCTCAAGGGTTATCAGTTTAATGTTTATCGTTTTATACATATTTTCACAGACAAAAATATGTAGTTTTCTTAACATATATAGTATTATACCACACACTTTCTTCAAATTCTCTTTTCACTTATGCCTTAGAGGTATTTCCAGATCAGAACATGCAGAAGTACCTAATCTTAAACTGCTGCATTGCAGTGCGTAGTGAAAATACACCCCAATTCCATGTGGCACTTCTTTTGGCGGACATTTGAAGTGCTTCCTTTTTATCCTACCTTAAACAATACGGCAAGGAACATCTTGATGGATATGTAGTGTTTCTCTAAAATGGCTACCTAGATTTAGAAATGTCAAGATAAACGTACATTTAAAATTTAACATATAATGCCAAAAAGTTCCTCAAGAGGATTTGCCGATTGATACTTTCACCAATAATACCCACATTCCTTTTCAATTTTTATAAATATGATGAGCAAACCAACAGTTTCCTTGCTGTTTTAACTTGCATGTCCTTGGTCACGGAGGAGGCTACATGGCTTTTTATGTTTGTTGTCAATCTGGCTTCCCTTTCCTGTGAACTGTCTGCTTTCATCTTTTGCCTAGTTTTTGACTATTTGCTTTCTCATTGATGACAGAAAAGTACTTTATATATTCTGGAGATTGATACATTTTATAAACTGCTAACATTTTCTTCTAGTCTATGGTTTGTCTTTTAACTATGATTACAGCGTCTCATCATATAAGAACTTTCAATTTTGATGTCATCAAATTTATCACAAATTTTTTTTAAGTTACTTTTACTTTATAGCTTGGCACTCAGTGGACTCTTCTAAGTGTTCATCTTTTTCCCTTAAGCTTTGGAAAATTTTGTATTTATTTTTAATATTCCCTCTCCTATACTTCTCACATTCGTACCTTCTAGAACTTTGCTAATAAATTTTAGAGCTTTGACATCTATTCACATTTCTTAACTTTTAAATTATTATACCCAACTCTTCCTTTGTTTTATGCTCAGGAAAAATATCTTAGCTTGATTTTTCTTTAGTTATGTATGTTTTACCATGCAGTATATTGAGTATATAGTAAGTTTTTTTACAATAATAGCTTTGTGTATGTATATGTGTATATACATACATACATACATTTTTTAAAGAATCGTGATCATTTCTTTATAATAGCAGCCTGTGCTTGTTTCATGGGGATCAACAGTGTCTTGGCTCTCTCTGAGAACTTGAATTATCCCAACACAGAATCTCGCACATCTTGTTTGCAGATGTTGGCTCCTCTCTTGCTGGTCCTGGGCTTCCTCAGCTGCTTGGTAACTCTTGGTATCGCTCATCTTTGAATCTGGCATTCCTCTATGCTGGGACTAGTTGCTGTGACCCAGCAGCAGAGGCTAGGGATGAACCAATAGGCCAAGGGTTCCACTCATTACTCCTCATTATTCTCCTGGGTGAGGAGCTTCCCAGCGCCTCTTGGGTGTTTCCAGACATTCAGGTCACTACCCTGACTCTTGGGCTCAGGTACTCAACTCACACCCTCTCCTAATTGACAGAAGCAGCAGGGTGGGGAGAGGGGAGGGTCTGCACCCCCGGCTGCTCCTTTTGTGCCCAGCAAATCACCCTGTCGGTCTCCCCAGATTCCCTTCTGGCTCCTGATTCACCACCTTTGGGGCTTCAAACACCTGGTGGGCTGCATCCACCTTTTGCAAAAGTCCTTTTCTGTGTGAATTTGGCTTATAGTTCCCTTCTTCAAAATGATCCCATTCACTTTCTGTCTTTTAAGGATTCCTCATAGTTTCTGATCCATTATAGAAATGTATTTTTTGTTTGTTCGTTTTCTGGCTCTAATATTGATTTTATAAAATACCTTTTCTGTAACTTTTCAGGATTTGGAATTGGAGATGAGAATGAGAGTAGGTGTAGTTCACCATCCTCATCTAATTTTCCCTCACATTTGTCTCTTGAAACTGGGTTCCAAATTAATTTCTGCATCAGCCTCCTGAATTTATTTTTTCAGTATCCATTTTGCTATTATTTGTTTTATCAATTAATCAAGTTGCCTTCACTGAAGAATTCAACAATGAAGATTTATCTTTAATCACTCTTTTTCCCCCTTCTCAGATTGCTTGCTCTGTATGACAGCCAAGTTATAGACTGGTTCTAAAATATTTATAAATTAAAATAGACTAAGGGGATGTGGATCTTATCTACACTGGCAAAGGCAGAAAGAGCAGAAAGCCAACAGCTCTGAGGAAAGTCTGTGTGTGGTTGGCAGGGCACAAAGGAAAGAACATGTTTTTGACCTATTTGGGTGGATTCCAGAAACCCATACCCAGGATGAGAGGCTCAGCCTTTAATTTCAACCTGCTCATGGATACAGACACTTAATGGCTCATTAAGCACCAGGACTAATCATGATTTGACTTCCCACAGAATGTGTCTTTGAGAAAGTGGGCTGTACAGTGGTTAAAGGCTTGATTTCCTGAACAGCAATTCTCAAACTTCGGCATACGTCAACCTCACCTGGAGGGCTTGTTGGAATAGACTGCTGGCTCCAGAGTTCTGATTCCAAAGGGCTGGGGTGAGGCTTGAATATTTGCTTTTCTAACACATTTTCAAGTGATGCTGATGCTTCTGGCCAGGGACGCACTTTGAAAACGAATCCACAGTCTGACAAATTTAGGATTAACATCTTTATCACTTCTTAACTGCTTGAGCTGGAACAAGCGACTGATCCTCTGCACCCTCAGTGTACTTCACCAAGGATCCTAATAGGCTAGAATAATAGAATTTCCCTCACTGGGTTGGCGTAAAGATCAAATAAGATAAAGTTTACACTAAGCACTGAATATGCACCCAGATTACCTCAAATACTCAAATTCTAGATATAATCATGATTTGCTTTGACAAAGTTAAGGACAATAACTTAGAATTTAAAAAATACAATTTATTCTTATCAACACTTTTAAACTGTATGTCAGAAACTTGCCACAGGGTGTTCAGGACTGGATAACTATTGCTTACCTTCCCATTGTTAGAACATAGCCCCAGGCCAACTTATGGAAAAGCCCATTAATCATGGGTCTAGTTAATACCATATTCAGTTTCAGGCTACTTATAAAGGTGAAGAAAAGACATATATTAACAGAACTCATTATGCCACTCTCTTGATAGTTTACATTTTAACATGTAAAATCTACAGGAAACTGCCCCAAATCAATTAAGGATACCAGGCCTGAACTTCGGATCCATATGAAAAAGTCTACTTTTCCATAAATGTATATTATTGCCCTGGAGCTGGTTCTCAAAGTATGTTCCTGACAAACACCATCAGCCTGACCTGGGAACTTGTTAAATGTAAGGTTCTCAAGCCCTACTTGGATGAACAGAATCAAAGCTCTGGGGATGGGCCCAGGTGACCAACACTTGCCCACTAACTTTGACAACCACTGCCCCGAAAGACAAATGATCACAGGAGAAATGTGCTTCAGCCCAGCTCCCTGATTTTACAGGTGGGAACACTTACATCTGGAAAAAAAACGAGCATCAAGTGACAGGGTAGCTTGGTAGCAGAGCTGAGGTTAAGAGGCAGGCATCTCCCTCCTAGCCCTGCCTGCTCCCCCAGGCTGGGTGGGGGCCGTCACAGACCTGAGTCACCCAGGCCCACCGATGAAACAAAGGCTCCCCCGGAAGCTTGGAAACTTCCCTTCGGAATGCGACTGCTTCAAGAGACAAGCATGCTTCCTTTGTTTTTAGTGATGTTGTGTTATCACCGTCAGAGCAGCTGAACAGAGAGCCTTACCAGAATCAAAGGCGCCAGGAAGGCAGACCTCCTCTGGAGGCTGTGCGGGCCAGCAGCACACAAGGCCAGGCTGCCAGGAGCACGGTGGGAGACGTGGCTCTGGGAACGGAAGCAGCCCATGGACGGCCTTCTCGGACTTCCTGGCTGCCTGTGGTACAGAGCAGAGACACAGCTGACTTTTTTAATGTGCTGTGAAGGAGTCAGCTCCTCCAAGACACAAGTCAGCCCTGGGCTTGCTTGAGAAAAATCTTGATTGTATCAACACATCTCAATGACTCTCCTTCTACTCTTCCTTTGTCTGAGAGACCAGTGAAAGCTGAGGCTATGTCACTGCATTTGAGTGTCAGTGAGGGCAACAGGTGCTTTTCCTGGTGGTCGCCTTTGGGTGTCAGGTAGCCCCCAACATCACGGGAGAAGGACCACACTGAATGGGAAGCAGGGCTTTTCTTTCTGCTCTTTCCCCCACCCTCCTCCCGGATCTCAACACACATACACACACCTGCAAGGACTCACTACAACTACAGCAGAAAGGAGGTGGGGGAAGATTAAAAACGTGTGGTTGCTGATATATACATTTATGTACACTTTGGAACGTGTATATCTTTACATTTTACATATAGCATATATACATGTATCTCATATGTGTATATACATATACATGCATGCATATATTGTATATCACACATGCATGTATATACATATACATATATAGAGACATACCTTGGAGATACTGTAGGTAAGGTTCCAGACACCACAAAAAATGAATATTGCAATAAAGTGAGTCACATTTTTTGGTTTCCCAGGGCATTTAAAAATTATGTTTACACTCTACTATAGTCTATTAAATGTGCAATAACATTATGTCTAAAAAAACAATGTACGTAGTTTAATTAAAAGATACTATATTGCTAAAAAATGGTAACCATCACCTGAGCCTTTAGCAAGTCATAGTAGTAACATCAAAGATCACAGATCACAGATCACCATAACAAATATAATAATACTAATGAAAAAGTCTGAAGTATTGCTAGAATTACCAAAATATAACACAGAGACACAAAATGAGCAAATGCTGTTGGAAAAATGATGTCAATAGATTTGGTCCACGGAGGGTTACCACAAACCTTCAATTTGTAAAAAACGCAATAAAGCAAAATGCAGGTAATGAGGTGTGCCTGTGTATGTCATAACACATATACTCAGTTGTGGAGTCCAGGTGGAGACTCTTTTCTGTTTGACTCCAAAAACTGTCCCATCTTCATGTTCTTTAATAGAGTGAAGTCCTTAACAATACAGAATACAGATCTGGCCCCTTATCTGCTGCAAGATTTCTGCACATCTGGCTCCTGCTTCAACCATTCCCAGAGGCCACTCTTGGGCAAATCTGAGTAACCTCTTGATTACTAAACTCAGTTGTCCTCTCTTCCCGTTTCTCCAGGTGGCAGCTCAGGGCACTGTTAACCATGCCCTCTTTCACCTCACCACCCCTTCTCCTCCTACCCCTCCCACCCTTCCATCCAGCTTTGCCTAGAGAAGAGGCGCCACAGCTTAGATCACTTGGACACAAGACCCAGAGAACTTTCTATGGGACCTCATAGCCCAGCCAGGCAGGAGCTGCACGTGCTGGCTGAGTAGGAGAATCCTGGGCTTACATGGCTTTCCTGGCCCAGACTCCTCAGTTGTACTGAGCACGTTCTATTGATCACTGACAGATGTTCGTGGAAGAAAATAGGGAAACAAGCTGGTCAATCCAGGTAGTATGTACAAAGCACAAACTGCAAGACTTTCTGTTACTGGTTCTTGATGGGGTGGCAGGTACATAGAAAAGAATTCTCAAGCCTCAGTGGAGGGTGAGAATAAACATCTTTTGCTGTTGCTTCACCAACACTCCATCGTCCACAAAGATGGATCCCAGTGTTGCTCACAAGGACCCTCTCTGAGGACGCACTTTGCCAGCCCTTGGAAGCCCTGCCATTTCTCTCACCCACATGCTCTTGGATATGGTTTTATGAGGCAGGCGGTGTTGTTTCCAAAAGCCACAGCTCAGCATGTTTTCCATAAATCACTTTAATAGAAGACACATGAAAAAGTCAAAAACTTCTTTAGCACGTGTGAAATGAAATTAAGAAACAGTTACAAAAATACCAAAGAATCTGTTGGGTGAATCCAACATCAAGGAGAAAAAGGGGATCTATTCCCGATTCCTAGGTGAGGTATCAGTTTCCTGCCAGGGCCAGAATGAAGGCTGCCTTCCAGAAAGATTAGTTGTAAGAGGGAAGCAAAGGATGCCAAGAAAAATAATACAGCTTGGTTTAATTAACTTAGCTGAATGCATATTTTCCTTCTGTCACGGCAGCTAACTAAAGGTTTCTGGCCCGATTCACTCAATCCCTCCACCCTTTACTCTTCTCCATTCAGTCCTGAACTCCTATAGTGCCCTTAGGAAAAGCCCCCATTAAATGAGTTGTCCTAATATCTTGATGGCCTTGTGTGCTCTGGGCAACTTTCTGTCTTGATATTGGGTTTCTGAAATTCTGAAGAGGCCAGTCTGAGACTTTCTTATATACTATCAGTGGGGCTATAAACTGGTGCAAATTTTATGGAGGGAAATTTCATCAAATCTGTTCAAATAAAATATAGTCTAGGCTTTGACCAAAAATTTCAGTTTTACGAATTTATTATACAGAAACATGCACACGGGTATGTTGCAAAAACCCAACTTTCCATTGAGAGGTGACTCAATCAATAAATTATGCTACAACAGAGAACTGGATTAATAATAACTGATATTCATTGGAAAGACCAAGATGGTTCTATACGGATTGACATGGAAAGATTCAACAGGATCTTAAGTGAAAAACTAAATTGCAATAAAATATGTATAGTAAACTTATCTGCATAAAACAGGTTATGCATCGTATCACGATCTGAAAGACTATACCCCAATGCTAATGGTTCTGGGAGCGGGGAAAGGGCATGGTAGCTTTCCACCCTCCCCATATGTGATAATGGAGTACTTTTAACTCTTCCTGCTACCCAGACGGTTCACCAAGATGCTTCCATTCAGTTCCACTCAGCTGCTTCCACTGGACCTCGTAACCAAGTCCAGAAAATCCCTGCTGTCTTTTTCCCCTGCCTTATCACATCCCTTTTCTGATGAACTACACATGCTTGAATGGGGAGAAAGTAAAACTAAGGGAGAAGGTAAGCAATTTGGGTGAATAATTCACATTTTTATCTATAATGTTTTGATTATTTCTAGAAGACATCACCATAAAGATTAAACAATACAAAAAATGGAAAAAAGATGAGAATAGGTATCTGCTTTACTCACCATATGAGCAGATTCGCAGGGTACAGCCATCCCCAGTCCTGGTTCTTGGAGGCCTTTGGAGGAGGAAAGCAGCCTAAGATTCCACAAAGCTGCTCCGTTGTCATGTGGACCCAGATGCGTTGAGAAGGTGCTTTCAAGGCGCCACAGACATTAAGGAGAGTCATGTCCAGCCCTGTGGAGCAACGATGCAAGGGCAGAAGATCTAAAAACAAGATTTTCCCCAGGGAGGGTCAGGAGGGGCCCACAGTAGCTGGGGCTCTCAGAAGCCAAGCAGCACACCTGAGCTCCTCACAGGCCACCACTGAGCCCACTCGCATCAGGTTCAGGGGCAGGGCCACTGCCGGGGAGGCTCTCAGTGGTCAGGGTGCTAGGAGAGCACGGCTGGTGGAGGAAGTGTGTTTCAGGGGCTCCTCCAGGAAGCTCCCCGCTCCAGGACCTTCACGAAGTCACCGCCACCTTCCTGCAATGACAGGCAGGCTCCGGCTCTCTCGGCCCTGCCTCTGCCATTGCAAGTGTTCTCTATAGGCATCACCCACCTGGTCTCAGGACGCCTGAGCTCACGTACAATCCTGGTGCTAAAACCTCAGGGCTCCCATTCCCCCCCTGGGCTGTGTGTGTGGGCACAGACACACCTCAGGGGTGAGGATTATTTCAAATTCTCTCCCTAATCCCTTCTTTTCCCTGTGAATTTCTGAACACTCCTTTCCTGAAAGCCTTTTTCAGGCCTATCACCTGATATCCTCCTTGGTACCTGCTTTTCCTATGTGGCCTGAGGTTTTGGTTCCTTAATCACCTTGGTTTTCAGTTCATTGCCATATTGATTACATCAGCATTTCTCTTCAGTTTTCTACTTTCTTTTTAGTTTCCTACTTTCTTTTCAGTTTCCTTGGACAGAAGGCTTTCATTCTGATATTTTAGGCCAATTTTTGTATTTCTACACTAGCTTTAAATCCTAATCCTAACCTTTTTTTTTTTTTTTTTTGCCGTACGCGGGCCTCTCACTGTTGTGGCCTCTCCCGTTGCGGAGCACAGGCTCCGGACGCGCAGGCTCAGCATCCATGGCTCACGGGCCCAGCCGCTCCGCGGCATGTGGGATCTTCCCGGACCGGGGCACGAACCCGTGTCCCCTGCATCGGCAGGCGGACTCTCAACCACTGCACCACCTGGGAAGCCCTAATCCTAACCTTTAACACTAACTTTCACCCAAACCTTGCCTCTCTGCCTTTCTTCTGGGTTCCTGCAATGAGATACCACTTAGCCCTGCAAAGATGGCTTTTCCGGTGTTAGAATGAAAGAAGTCCCAGATATAGTGTTAATTTAAAAACAGAGTTGGAGGACAGTATGTTAAGAAGGATCCCATTCTCTCAGTCTCCCTGTAAGCCTCACGCCTGGGTGCACAGTGCTGGGTAGCACCCCCATGACACCTTCGTGTGTCTGGATAGGTGACTTGATGTCACACGGGGCCAGGGGTGACCTCAGAGCTGGCCTAAGCAATGGTTCATTGTGCAGGTGCAGTCAAGCAGTGGCGAGCCAGGACCCTCCCCTCTCCGGGGCAGCTTAAGTACGGGTGGAGCAGTCCTTGGGGAAGGGGTCTTTACCCACATTTCCTGTGGTCACTGTAACAAATTACCACAAACTCAGTAGCTTCAAACAACCAAAATTCATTCTCTCATAGTTCTGGATGCCAGGAGTCTGAAATCAAGATGTCAGCAGGGCCATCCATATTCCCTGCAAAGCCCCCCTGGGAGAATTCTTCCTTGCTCCTTCCAGCTTCTGGCGGCTGCCTTAGCATTCCTGAGCTGTGGCCACATCCCTCCAATCTGCTACCGTCTTCATGGGACCTTCTCCTCTGTGTAGGTCTGTGTCAAATTCCCTCTCTTATAAAGGGTCCATTCAGATAACCCAGGATATGCTCCTCCGCACAAGATCACTAACTTAATTACATCTTTTTCCATATAGGGTGATATTCACAGGTCCTGGGGTTTAGGGTGTGGACATATCTTTCGGGGCCACCATTCACCCCACTACACACACCCACGCTATTCATGGAGCTGGAACAGATGCCAGATGTTAGATATCGAAAGGGTGTCAAAAGCACAGCCCACACAAATAACTCCCCCCAAATAAACAAGTCAGCAGTAAGTCATACCCAGGCAAAGTGTGTTTCTCTTTGCCAAGTGCTGAGTTGTGTAGACTCAAGTCTCTCACACCACCCTGATCCTTGTGTGTGTCTGCTAGGCCAATTCAAAACTCTGTGTGCTAGGTCTGGCCCCGGGGATTCCTTGGGCCAAAGGGCAGCAGCCATATTTGGGGGAGTGCGTGGGTGTGAGGGCATGGCGGTGTGATGCAGAAACACTGGGCTCAAGTCCTGGTTCCTCCACTTACTAGCTCTCTGTCCTGGGACAAGACACGTAGCTTTTTTAAAGAAGGACAAAAATAATTTCTATGTTTTATGATTTTGCAAGAATTAAATGGTAAAATGTACGTATATTAAAGCTAAACTCTTAACACGTTCAGGGAATTGAGCAGCCGGGCACCAGGAGAGAAGCATGGTGGGCAGGCTGGTCATCCTGGCACCTGCTGTAAGTGGAACAATCTGAGGCAAGTCCTCACTCTCCACTCTGTTTCTCAGTGGGTTCAGGAGCCCCAGAGACTTCCCACCTTCCTCCATCCAGCCTGAGAAAGTGGCAACGATCATAGGTCAATGCATTTACGTAGGGAGAGACTCTCTTCCGACAGAAGACAGTCACCCCATGATCCAAGATGATTTCCTCCTCCTGTTTCCTGGGTCTCAAATACGTAAAGATATTTAGACGCACAATAGGCAAAACAGGGCGTTGCTGAGGACTATCGCTCCCTTTCTGCACCAAGATCTGAAGGGTGGATGCACCCAGCAGGAACGGCCCCCTCTGGGCTGGGATTCAGAAATTAAAGGTATACAGTCCCTCCAGTGCATTCCCTGTCCCCCAGCCCTCTCCTCTTGGGAGGCATGATTATCATATTTGCTACCATCACCATCACCACCACCACCTGATGATAACAGGTGGGGACGCAGCCCAGGAGGTGGTCCTGCTTCCCCCTGACTGAGCCCTCTGGGGCCTCCATCCTGACCACCCCTCCCCACCCCATGGCGGTCTGCCGATGCTCCCATGCCCACCCACCCAGTCCCACACAGGTACCTGCCACGGCTAAAATGAAGAGAATCCAAACTGGGAGCTGCTGTGAATAGGCAAAGCCCTCAGAGATTTTTACTAAATCCAGCTAGGACCTGCGGCTTATTTATAAACTCATGTGGCTTTCTGACTTCTTTCACTTCAGCCAGATTGCTGACATGTTCTTAAATTATCCAGTTTTTTTTTTTTTTCCTTCTTCTCTGTTTCTTGGGAAGATAAAGCCTCAAGCATGTAGCCCCTGTCTGTTCATAACAATGATGGTTTTCTGGGCGGCTGTCCCCCACCCAGACCACCATTCACTGCAGTTACCATTTTAACCCAGACTTCAGAAGCCTCAGAGGTATTTAGCCCTTAGGAACACAGAAAAGAAAGGATTAAGGGGGAGAAACTACAATGCAAAGGTTTTTGTTTTTCATTTCATCTATGTAGCCATATAGTAAGAAATTCTGTTATTAAAAATTAAAATTTTGTAATTCAGAAATCCTCAGGCAGCATACGTGTTTCTACTGCGTGATCTCTAATGGTCCAAGCAAATTCAGAAAACTTCCAATGGGTTCAAGGACTGACATGATGGCAGGCTTCAAGGAATGACATGATGGCAAGTGTCAAAGACTATTTCATCCGAAGCCACGAGTTATTTTAGAGCAGAGAAATGCAATATAGCTTTGGAGACAGTTGACTTTGTCCTGCTCAAAGAGTCCCAAAAGATTTTGCCTGTGGGCTGTCGTTTGAACTCTTCTCTAGTCCTAACCCTGTCCCATCTGGGAAAGGTGCTGTACTAACACTCCCCAAATTCAGCAAGGTTCAGGCTGGGGCTGATTAACATATTGTAACTTTCAAATTAAAGACAGGAACTCTCCATCCTCATCCCAATTCTGCACAATTACTCCATAGATTGCTCACCAGGGAACATCAAAACGGAAAAAAGTAAGCACCAACCACCCACATCACAGCTGGGATTGTCACTTCCTAAAAGAAAACTCTCACTTGCCTTACCTAAGTCTGTAAAGTCCCCCATGAGTTCACTCAGGATGTTAAAAGCACTGGCCAGTGTTCACCTCTGTGTTGGGTGTATCAACATGCCCCCACTTGCACTCACTGTGAGTCTACAGTGGTTTGAAATATGTCCACAAATACTTGGGCACTCCCTTCAAACAGCAAACCCCTCCCCTGAGTGTGTGGACTCAGTGACTGCCTCCTGGCAAGTAGAGAGAAGGCAGAAGTGCTGGGGTGCAATTTCAGAGAACAAGTATATTCGTTTTTTATTGCCGCATAACAACTTACCATGAACTTGTCTTAATGCACATTTATTATCTCACAGTTCTAGAGATCAGAAGTCCCGGTACAGTGTGACGGAGTCTTCTGCTCAGAGGCTCACAAGGCTGAAATCAGCGGTGGCCAGGACTGAGATCTCATCTGACGCTCGGGGTCCTCTTCCGAGCTCATGCAAGTTGTTGGCAGAATTCAGTTCCTTGTGGTTGTAGGGACTGAGGTCCCCATAATCTTGCTGACTGTTGGCTGGGGACCACTCTCAGCTCCTAGAGGCTGCTCTTGGGGTCTTGACACATGCGGCCCTCCACAATAAGGCAGTTCGCTCCTTCAAATCCCTGGTTGAACATCTCATTAGATCAGGCCTACAGAGGATAATCTCCCTTCTGATTAACTCGGTCAACTTGTTAGGGATCTTAATCACAATATTCCTGCTGCCATATAATCATCATGGGAGCGAGATCCCATCATATTTATATAAGTCCTGCTTCCTTTCAAAAGGAGGGTATTACACATGTGCGCCAGGGGGCAGAATCTAAGGGGCCACTACAGAATTCTGCCTGACACACTGAGTGACAAAAAGCCCTGTGGATTCCTGCTTGTCTTTCTTCCTCTCTCTCTGGGATCTCCCACTTTGGAGAAAGTCCACTGCCATACAGTGACTTGCCAAAAGGCCAAGCAGCTTTTTGGAAAAGTCACCAGGTAGAAATGAGGTCTTCTGTTAGCAGTCAGCAAGGAACCAAGTCCTGCATCCCATACCCATGGTTGGTGGGTGGGCGGTGGGGACGATCTTAGAAGCAGATCCGCCAGCCCCAGTCCAGCCTTCAGATGACAGCGGCCCTGACCAATGTCTTAACTCCAATCCTTCTGCAGATCCTGAGCCCAAACCACCCAACTGAGCTGCTCCCAGATTCCTGACCCTCAAAACATGCGTTATACACATACAACACTAGTTTGCTGTTTGGAGATTCTCTATTTTAAGGTAACTTATTACACAGCTATAAATAACTAATACACAGCCTTTATTCACTAAAAGAGCAATTAAAAACAGTGGGAAAATGTTGCATTGAAAAATGAGAAAAAAAAAAATATCCCAGCCAAACTGCTTTCTATCCTCAAAGACAGAGCTCTCATCCCGGCCTTTGTCACTCCAGCCAGAGGCTCGCAATTACACTGTGCTCACCACTGGATGCCTCCCCTCTTCTGCAGGGGGGTGAAAAGCCACACTGCCAAACCCCAGGTTCCATTTCCCAGGGTTCTGCTGTTTCCAAGGTTCTCCCCAGCATTCTCCTTAGTTTGGATTAATATTTTGTTTCACTCTGAGTACCAGGCTCACCAACCCACGTGCCCTTCCTCTGGACTCCTTGCTTTCCTCTCGGTGGCCTTTTCCCTGCATGTAGCTTCCAGCCTCGGCAGTGAGCTGGGGCTGTGTGAAAGGAGAGTTCCTCCAAAGAGGGTGCATCTGGAGCTACCCAGGCCCTGGCTTAAAGCCATGGCTTGATTTAAGCCATTTCACGGTGGAAAGCCAGCCTCTTAAATCTAGGTTGTCTTCCTCCCAAGCTGTGACCTTAGATGACAAATCACAGCATATCTTCTTCCTGACTGCCCGGCTGCCCTCATGAGCTGCACCACTCTGGGCCGTGATGCAGAATACAGGGGTCCATGGGAGGCACGCCCAGCCTGCATCTCATGCTCTGATGAATGAAAGGGCAGGGTGGGCTGCAGTTCCCCCCCTCTTTGTCACCCATGGGAATCCGCTGCCCGCCCAGTCTGGAGCGAGGTGGGAAAGAGGGTCCTGAGTGCCCCGTCCTCCATGGTAAACACGGAGAGAATAAGCCATCTGCCTGGGCCGCAGCAGATCAAGCTAAGTTCCAGTTCCAGGTGAAACAAAGCCAGGGCCACGACTTGTATAATTTCAGGTCAGTTCACCTTGAGCTCAAGGAACAGTCAGTCTCCAGAAGGCTCGGCTTGACACAGTGCAGACCCCTCACCCCTCACTGCTGGCAGTAATTGGCACTAAACGTGGGATGTGTCTGGATTTAATCTAACCTGAACTCAATTACTTGACTCGCCTGATGGAAAACTGCCCGGCCTCCAGTGTTTAAATGAAGAGACGGCTCTAAAATCTTCCGGTCCCTGCAGCCCATGTTCTGTTCTTCCTGCCCTCATAGGTAGGCAGAGGGATGCACACGTGCTGGGCCCTGCCGCCAGCTCCCTGGGTACTCCCCCCGACCACTACCTCATCTGATGCCCAGGACAAAGTGGGGTGTAATGATGCATCCCCGTCACTCGGGTCAGAAGATGGAGTCAAAGTCACAAGCCCAAGGGACTAGGCAGTAGTAGCTAAGAGGAGAGAGAAAGCCTGGCTGTCCCTTCTTACATCACTGCAGTGGAGCATGGCTCAGCTTCCGGCACCCAGAGAGAGGATGCCTCTAGCCAGGAGAGGCCCACTGGGAGTACCTGAGCCTTGGCTCTGAGTCTCCGCACGGCATCCCACTTTCTGCATTCGATTTTCTGAGGCCAGCCTGCATCTCTCAGCTGGAATCACAATGGCCCTTAGAACTCTCCTCCCACGGCACACAGACACCTAGGCAGGATTTGAGAGGCCCAAATCCCAACCCCACTGGCCTCTTTCCTCTCCTCCAGGTTCTGCACTGCATCAGGCCCACTTCTAGCCCAGGCCTTGGAGGTTTCTCCGCTCTGTCCAGCCCATGCCTTCGAGAAGGTGTCTCTGCTCTATCCAGCCTGCCTCTGAACTTGGCGGCTCTTGCCCTGGAAGCCTCTCCCTGGGTACATCCAGGCACTGTTGGATGTGCGGGCTTCCGAGTCGGCCATCTCTTCCTCTCGAGCGCCGCTCTGTGTCCCATAGGATGCCGAGGGTGAGCAGAGTTCTCTTCCTCAGTCTCAGAGAAGCACACGTCCCCACTGTGCTGCAGCCACGGGCCTTACCTGCATCTCAGCCTGGTCCCCGCTGGGCCTGGGGCAAATGGGAGAGTCCTGGGGAGAACTCTCAGGCAGGAGGTGAGAAACTTCCAACTAGAACCTGCTTCTGTTTGTTTCTGGGCCAAGTAGGCACACCCAGGGAGCAATCAGGCTGCTACCTTGGAATCCTGCCCTGAATTCCAACCAACATCATGCTTCTCCCGCACGGGGCTGTCCTCAGGACTCCTGCCCTGAGTTGGAGAGAATTAAAATGACATGCAATTGGACGGAAACAAAATTCTCTGTCTCGTTTACTTTTCTCTTAAAGCTTTGACTCATAGGCTAAGATGCTGTCAGTGGGAGAAAGAAAAAGTGTATATTTTAGACATAATTTTGAAAAAACTTTCAAAGCAATCGGTAATCATTAAAAGGCCATACCACAATTGGTTAATGTAATTTGGGCCAAAGTTCAATTCACTGGGTTTGAAACCTGTTTCCATCATTAATTACCTGTGTAATTTGGGGTAATTTGCTTAACTTCTCTCTGCCTCAGTTTCCTCACCTGCAAAATGTGGACTGTGTCAGCACTTGCCCGGTTGGGATGCCATGAAGACTGAGTGAACATATGGAAATAGCTTAGAACAGAGCCTGGTCCCCACTGCGTTCTCAGTGCATGTAAATAAACTAGGATCAGTGTTAGATGGGAGCTGAGGAAGGATGTGGAGTCAGAGACCAAGGGCAAGTTTCAAGGTGATGGACCAGGAGATGGTGCCCAGAGTCAGGACCCTGCTTTGGGAAAAGGAAGGAGAAAAGGCTGGCCCGGCACCTGTGCTCCAGAGATGACTGGGAGGAAGCGCTGGGCCTGCAGAGCGTGAAGGCAAAGACGTTTCATGGGTCCAGCCTGAAGGCCGGCAGCTGCTCAGACCATCCTGTCATCGTGATGATGTCAGAAGAAGAAAGAGAACACAGGCCTAAGCCCTAGCAGGAAGCTGCTAGCCCAGGATCGAGGGAGAGGACTAGCTGACAGGGAAGCCAAGGTGTTCTTGGGTCCCAGGGCCCAGTTACAAACACTGCAGGGGGCCTGATGATTTAGGCTAGGGGTGGGACGCATGGAGCGTTCTCTGCAGAAACAGCAAAACTTAGCAGTACTTTTTCTAGGGGAAATGATAGCTTCGCATTTGGAATTGAGTATCCCTGCTTAGGTGCGCAGGTGGCATCTCTGTTCTGAATTTTCTCTTCCTGGAATAGAGTTGCCTAATGTTGACTCAGGAGCTGGGCTCACTGCTACCGACCTCTTTATACCCCAAGGCTCCTTTTAAATGGGCAGATTCATGGGTCCCTCTCCAGAAATCCCAGCCAGCAGCTCTGGAGGAGTAAGTGCAGCATCTGTGACTGTAGCAAGCACCTGAGTGACCAATGCGTGGGACATGGGTCTCCATGTGCAACACAGACTAGGCCCTCAGATAGTAGTGAAAACTGGTAAGAAAGCCATTAACAGAGAAAGCAGGACTCAAAGGCCAAGCAGCACAAACCTCTTTTCTCTCAGACCTCAAATGAAAACCGTTCAAGGCAAGGGGACCATGCTTTCTCTTTATTTAGAACTTTCTAGAACAGTGCTGTTCAAAGGGACTGCAGCGATGAAATGTTCTGAATCTGCAGTGCCCAATATGGAAGTCACTAGCCGTATGTGGCTATGGAACATTTGAAATTTGTCTAGTGTGACTAAATTTTTAATTTTATGCTGTTAACTAATTCAAATTTAAATATTTGTAGCCACATGTGGCTAGTGGCTGCCATATTGGATGGTGGAATTCTGGAGGAATGTGGACTACAATCTCTATTGGATATGGGGTCAGTGTGACTCAGGTCCACATCCATATGCAGACATCTAACAAAGATAATCTCATCCAAAGAGCCCACAAGTGAAACAGCTCTGCTTGGAAATTGATCTAGTGGAAAGGAGAGAGCCATCCAGGGCATCTATGTCACTGCCTTGCACGGTGACAGCTTATCTCTCAAAAAAAAAAAGGGGAAGAAACCTGCTTCTCCTTGTAGCCTCCTGGCGTTCCTCTATGTCACTGAACTACAACGAGACAGCTGTGCTTTGCCATCATCCCACAGAGTCAGTTAACAAAGCAAGCTGCAGATCCGGTGTTGGAAGGTCACAGATATGCCTGGTGACCAGAATACAATACTAGGAGATTCCGAAAGGCCACGAGCTAGCAGAGGGTGTGACTAAAGCAAATCTGACACCAGGGAAGCCACCAGTGAACTCGTGGCAGAAGTAAGAGCTGAATGACCTAGCAGGTGGTGTCTTCTTCACCCACAGCCACTTTGGGCCCCAGGTGAGTGTGATTCTTGTTCCAAAGAGTCTGTTTGTTTCCAAAGAGTTTTAAAGGCACCACTAGGCACCTGACACTGTAAGACAATTTGAGGCAGGAATGAGCATCTCTAAATTAAGTGACTTGGACTGGATTGGATACCCCATGGGCGAGTGTTTGCAGACCTGACAAGGGCCTCACCCAAGTGAAGAATGATTCTTTTAACTCCTCCATGGGTTGGTAGGTGTGAAAAGTAACTCACATCTGAGTCTTGGACTGTGGCAGCAATGTCACTTTCTGGCATTATCCCTGAGATTCAGAGACGCAATCCTTGAATGCATTTGTGAAAACCAAATGTCTGACACCTTTGCAGGACCTGTGAAGCCAGGGACGGAGGTTTCTGGTATGTTTCCCTGTTGTAGCAGTGCCAAGCCTGGGATATGCTGGTGAAGGCATCTGGACATCACAATGGGTCTGTGAGGCACAAGGGGCCAGCTGAGTATTGGGATCTGAGCATCAAGGCGCTGGGGCTCTGGGAACAGTTCTCCCAAATCCACATTGAAGAGGTCCAGGGAGAATGTTCCATCACCCGGGCCTATTGCCCTGCACTTCCTCCTCTGAGGTCTCCGGCCTCAGTTTGGTGGGGAAGACTTGGGTCGATGGGAAATGCACACAAGTGAAGCCATCTGCCACCAGGAACAAATGACCACTGGCTGGTCCTTCTCTCCGATGAGTGGTTGATCCAAAGTAATCTGTGATTTTGGCAACATGTGCTCCATGAGTCCTCATAATATCCTGTGAGCGGGGTGGGTCTGAGGCTCAAAAGCTATCTGCCGAGACAGGGTGGCCCCCTGAGCTGCCTGGCCCACAGAGTGAGTGCCCACTGAGCCCCGAGCTCTGTGCAGGGGTGCAGCCCTTCTCCCCTCTCCAGAGGCATGGGCACAGCCTGGGAAGTTATATGACTTTCCCCCAAACAAAGGACAGAATGTAGCACAGCAAAGACTCTAACAGGGGAATCTGCTGAAAAACCTGTTTCCTCTCTCATCTGTGCCCTCTTTGCTGGTTGATGTTGAGGGGTAGGCAGGCTTCTTCCACTCTGACGCTTCCTCTTGGGGGAAGGAGAGGAAATGTCATTTGCTGACACTGTTTGTATCATTACAGTCACACTCAGTACCTCCCATGTCTCACATCTGCTCTGGCACTCACCTTGCTAAGATGGGAATGGTTATGAAAGAGTACCACAAGGGACCCTTGTGGTGAGGAAACTGCTCGGTACTTTGTGGTGGTGGTCACGATTCCACACGTGAAAAATTGCATAGAACTAAACACAAAGAGATACACACACAAATGAGTGCGTGTGAAGCTGGTGAAACCTGAGTGAGGTCGCTGGTTGGATCAATGTCCATTTTCTCGTTGTGACATTGTGCTACAGTTATGTAAGATGTCACCAGTGGGGGAAACTGGGGGATCTCTCAGTATTGTTTCCCACAACTGCATGTGAACCTAACCATTATCTTAAAGTAAAAATTAACAATATATGTTGAAAAAAATCTCATGGTGTGAAGTGTGTTTAATTTAAGCTACTTTAAGAAACAGGCAGCTGGAGTCTAGGATGGGACCCTCCTTCATTTCTTCTGTCCCTTCTAGGTCTCAGGATTCTCACTTACCTGCCTGTCCCTCTCTCCAGCACCAGGAACGAGGGAGGCCACTGAGGACAGTGACCACCTGTGGCCTCAAGGTGAGTTCTGGGATCAGTATTTCCACAAGGGGGGTGAGGGGGTGAGGGTGAGTCTGTGGGGGAGCTCTCCAGAGGCCTAGGGATGTGCACGTGGCACGCTCTCACAGCAGGGCAGGTGGCCTGGCTTCTGTGTCCTGCAGGGAAACAAGATGGACCAGGGCCACTCTTGTCTGTCCCCAGACCTTCACCGTGTGGACTGCCTCTCAGGATCTGGGAGAAGAAGATTTACAGCAAGGATAAGGGAATATTATACTTATTAAATCAACCCCCTAGAAAGTATACCATGAAAGAGTATTTTTAATTGATGTGCTTTTTTGGTTCTATTATAGAATCCAAAAATTTACAAATTTGTTCTCCTATTTTAAGGTAAGTGTGATCTTGTTAATCCTTATTAGTGTACATTATAATTTTAGGAGCATCTCATGGGTGGATACTTTTGGTAGATACTGACAGAGCTAGCCCAGCAGCACCTCTGGGAGAGGCTCTAGGTGATGTTTGGGCTCTTTGTATGTCAATTATATCTCAATAAAAATAAAACAATACAAGAATCCTCCAAGTTTTCCATGCCCCAAGGCCGCTTGCCCCTTCCCAGGTCTCAGAGCTCTCTGCATTGGCTCTTGTGTGGCAGGGCCATGATTATTGCAATAGTACTGAGCTGGGTCCATGGATGTAAGCAAATCTTAGCTCTCACAGCTCAGTCTTGGGAGGGCAAGAGAGACGATGATTGAAAAATTGGGTGGTGTCTGGTCTGAGGTTCAGAAATCCTCCTTTTTGAAGCACGGCATTCCCTTGTGGAAGCTATTGGTACTGGTGTGTGTGTGTGTGTACACATTTTGTTTTATTCGAGATTATAACATTTCCTCTGTGTACCCTTTAAGAAAAGCAGAAATTGGCAAGCTCAGATACCATTCCCTTCTTTAAGTGTTAGCCAGGCTTGATTCCTTCCTTGAAGCCGTGTCCTTTCTCCCTTGCTTAGGGGAAACGTCTCAGATCCAGTGTTCCTTGGTTGATGGAAGATATAAATGGAATGCAAACGGGAACAGGAATCTTGGTTCGAATGTATTAACTTATTTGCATAACCACTATCAATTAAAAACTTAAAATATTTCCCAGATGTTCTTATGTGATCATATTACAAGACAGCAATTTAAAATTGCCCCAAGGTCAACATCCTAAGCAAAAGCAACTAATCTAAGAAATACAGAGTAACATATACTAGAAACACATGCCACGTGAGGGCTGTGGAGGGGCCTGGAGCACACGCAGCCTGGTGGGTAATTAGGAGGAAAATTGCCTGCAGGGAACTTGAGGGCTATTAGGTTGCAGTTTATGTTCATTAAATTTAAACACCTGGTTTGATAGTCATGTGGTTTCCTAGGCCTTGATATTGGCTCCAAACAGCTATTTCTGCATAATCTGGACCGTGTTTTTCTTACGGTCACCTGATCCATCAATTCCCTGTAAGCATCACTTGTTGTGCCCACTTATCATTGCGGGGACCTAAAAGTGGGCCCTGAAACTCCAAGGTAAGGACTCTGGACAGGAGACTTGTAAAAAGATCCGTGGCTGCCAGGGGTTGGGGCTGGGGAGAATAAATAGGCAGAGCACAGAGGATTTTTGGGGCAGTGAAAACTCCTGTGTGATACAGTAATGATGGATGCATATCATTATACAGTTTTCCAAACCCATAAAATATATAGCACCAAGAGTGAATCCTATCTAAACTATGGACTTTGGGTGATTGCTACATATCAATGTAGGTTCATCAGTGGTAAGAAATGTACCATTCTGGGTAGGGATGCTGACACTGGGAGAGGCTATGCATGTGGGGGGGTGTATATAGACGGGAAACATCTGTACTTTTCTCTCAGTTTTGCTGTGAAGCTTTAACTGCTCTAAAAACACTAAAGTCTTTCGTAAAATGTCCATGAACTCCTAGTGGTTTCAGTTTTGGCGTTGGAGGACCATGAAGTTGACATCTCCTTGAGCCACCCCAAGGCCTCAGGCACCATCTACTAAAAGGCCCTAATTTGGATGTTTAACCAGCCAGTTCTTGCCTTTCTCATAAATCTCCAGACAATCTTAATCCCCATCAGTGATCTATTTATTATTCACAATCTTCTCCCCTCCTTGTTCTGGCCCATGGCAACCTTTCTATCTTGGCTTATGTTACCCCAGCAACCTAAACATTAAACTTGCCATTTTGCCTACTTGGAATGTTCTCTGTCCAGTTCTCCGAGAGCTTCTTCTGCCATTATGTCTTCAGAAGGTTCTCTCTTAACACTAACCAAAGGATCCTTTCCCCACATCCCACCTCCAGCCACTCTATACCACGTTAAACTATTTTATTGTCTTTATAGCTTTTCTCTCTCTCAGACTTATTCTATTGTTTTCTTGCTTGTTTACTCTCTTCCCCTGTTTCCTTTTTTAAACATAAATTCTTCCAGAGTAAGGGTTTATGTCTGTGTTGTTTCTGCTACATCTTGATATCTAGAATAGTCCTTGGCATGCAGCATTTGTTGGCTGATTGGATAAGTAAATGGATAGATGAATGAATGACTTCAAGGATAAGTGTATATCCTGGAGTCCAAATGCCTGCCTTGTAAAGACTTTTCATTAAAAATATAGAATTATTAATAAATACAGTATAACATCATATTGAGTTTAAAAAATGCATTCCCTCGAGTTAGGTACTTTTATAGTTTGGATTGTAGCTTTGAAGACTTTTAATGCATGCTCAGTCATTATATCTATCTATATCTATCCATCTATCTTCCTATCTACATAATACATATGCTGCTCTGTAATTTGCTCTTTGAAACAACATACTTTCAAATAAAACAGTCATACATTCCATAAGAAAGTTGAGGATTACACAGACTGATAACATAACCATGAGTCCTAAATTCAAGAATCTCTGAACCAACAAAATCTCCCGTGGACTAGGTACCATAGAAGAAATAGCATGTCGATAGGCCCAGCATGCCAGCCCCAGCAAGCATTGGCCTGGCCATTCTCCGAATAGGTGCCAGGCATGACACACTTGAAGCTTTGCACAACCTGTGTTTTCTCACAGTAGAACCTTCACACCAAGCATCTAAGTATGCCTGAAATGTAACTGACCCAAAGCAAATAAAACAAAAATAAAGAACGCTAAAACTAAATCTAATCAGTTGAGAATAGCAACGATGTCATAACATGTAGTTTTAGTTCTCAGTGATGCCATTGCAAGTGTGAATTTGACATTGTGGTAATACTTATCAAAAATAAACAGAAGAAACTTGAGGACACTGTGGTAAGTTAAATAAGCCCAGTCACAAAAATTAATAATACTGTATGATGTCAGGTACCCAGAGTAGCCAAATTCATAGAGACAGAAGGTAGAATGGTGGTTCCCTGGGGCTGAGGGAGGGAGGAATGGGGAGTTGCTGTTTCATGGGTTTGCAGTTTCAGTTTTGCAAGATTAAACAAGTTTTGGAGATTGTATGCCCCAAAATGTAAATGTATTTAACACTACTGAACTGTACACTTAACTATGGCTAAGATGGTAAATTTTATGTTATGTATGGTTTACCACAAAATGTTTCAATTAAAACAAAAAGAATAAGTGGAAGAGGAATAAATATTCTTCACATGTTATGATTCCTTGTATTTTCACTTTCCCATAATTAGAATTACCATTTACCCCAGTTTACGTAGGACAGTCCTGGCTCACTCTTGTCCTTGTGCAATTATTCACAGGTCTCCCTTTCATTCTTAAAAGTGTTGTGGGCGATAATTATTATGCTCCTCTTATCCAATATGCCTTTGGTAGCAGAGGACAGCCAGAGAACTTAAAACTAGAAAGCTAGCATCTCTATTCATTCATTTACTCCCTCATTCACTCACCTCAAAAGGACCTCTGTACCTTGTGCCTGTTATCACACTGGCCGCTACGTTTGTGTTCAGGTGACTGTCTTCCTAGATAGACTGTGGGTTCCTCAAGGACAGGACTTATATCTAATTCATCCAGCATCCCTAGATCCCAGCCCAATACCTGACATACATCAGGTTCCCAGCAGATGTTTGATGAATTGCAAGATGTCCTAGTTCCAGCTGAAAGACAGCCATGAAGGGGACTGGCCCTCGTTAGTGCTGAACGCCCCAAATAGTCTTTCTTCTGTGCCCACGGGGGTGGTCCTGCAGGGTCTCCTTGGCTGGGTAGACAAGGGGAGGGCAAGGGCGTCAGTGAAAGTTTCTCTCTCACATGTTGCCCACTTCCAAGTGCCTTGCTAGGGTCTTTATATTTCCTGATAATGCTTGTTAGCTTGCTTGCTTTCTCTCTTTCTTTCTTTTTGTAACAAGCTAAGAAGCATCTCCATTATGCTTCATAATGGAGATGCTTCAAAATAAATGCTCCATAAAGCTTGCACATGTCTCTCTAATGTAAGTTATTTATTTATAAAGCCAAGCTTTGAAATTCTGCTGCAATGGCTCAGCAAGTTGGGCTCTCAGCTCAGTGGCAGGCTTTGTAAAGCTGCTCTTGGTTTCTTCTTTCAAAGGCAGTGCTGTCCTCAAGCTGAGTTTCAGCCAGTCACCTCCTCAAATGCCACACGTTTGTCTCCAAGGGTGGGGTTGAGTCACTCTCCTCGCTTGAGTTTTGTTGGCTCTTCTCTGATCTCTAATGACCTGTGGTCCTTTAGGGACTCAGGAATGGCATCTCTATCTTCCAAGTTGCTGAGGATCTCTGATTGCAGGAGCTTCATGTGCTCCACTCCTTCTACAGTTTCCTCCTCCTCCACCTCAGCACACTGGATTTGGGGGCCTAAGACCCTAGTGCAGTGGGAGGAGAGGTCTGGACAGGAGTGCTAAGTAAATGTTAATGAATCATCAGGTTCAGACTGGAATGTTTTCATAAATTCAGCCCAACATCTGGATGGCATTTGGCTTAAGAACCACCAAGAGCTTCCCACTTATCTCTTGATCAATCTTTCCCAAAATGCATCATTTTTATTAGTCTTTTCCAAACAACTTTGATTTCATTATCCTCTCTAGCGTAATTGTTTGTTTTATTACTTTCTGTTCTTCTTTCATTATTTTCTCCCTTCTACAAATGGTCCTAACTTCTTAATATGGATCCTAGTTCATTAAATTACAACTTTCTGGGACAAATTTTTTCTTTCTTGGTGATTGTCAGATTCATTAGTGTCTTTTTTTTTTTTTTTTTCACACACATGGATGTGTCTTATGTGTAATTGGCTGATGACTTAAAGACGAGATAATTAACCCCTGGTCTCAAGAGGGTTCTATTTAAGGAAGGAGATAAGACAGTACATGTTAAGGGTTAAATTAATATCACACTAGAACCAACTATAAGATTTCAGAGTAATGCTTATCAGTAATAGTTCTGAGGAGGAAGGGGGAACAAAGTCAGACCCTGCAGGGCAGGCTGGACCTGGAGTGGCTCAGAGAAGGGCCAGCAGGGACAACTTCATAAGCCCACCATGACCTGGGGAAAGACCATTCCCAAGGCAAGGAGACTGTGAGGTAAAAGGCCAGAGAAAGGAGCCAGGACCACAGTGCAGAGGAGCCTGGATGTGTTGACACCATAGAGCATTGTCTGTGTGAAGTGACGCATCCTTGACTGTCTCAGCAGCAACACCATGAACAGAGAGAACTTAGAGATAGATGGTTTGACGGGGAGACACTAGAAGTAGGGGGACTGGAGGAGGGAGGAACGGTGGGCAGTGACAGGACGAGAGAACTTTCCACCTGAGTTTCTGGCTGTGGGTGGGGCAGGGGGCACGAGCGTGATCCATTTGTGAAGCTCCTCCAAATCAGGCACAGAGAGACCCATATAGCAAAGAACACCTTCTGGACAAAGCGATGAGTCCCACTCTAGATGGGAGATGGAGGTGAGGCCTTGCTGGAGCTGTGGGCCCAAAACAGGCCTCCTGGAGGTCTATGCTTGTCCTAGCACCTGCCACCTCCTTTCAGGGCCATCAGGCAGCAGCAGGTAATGTGATAATTGGGGCTCACGTGGGTGGCGGGGTTGGACTTCCTCCTCCCAGGTGTTTCCAAGCCTGGCATGACCCTAAGCAGGTGGGTATGTTCCCCTTGAAAGCAGATCCCAGGAGCAGTGTCCAAGGGTCACATCACTATGCTCAGCCTCCCCCCTTGTAAGGAAAACTTCTCACGTGCCAGCCCTGGGAGACACAGTGTCCTTTCTCCATGTTCCACAGCACTACAAGCCTGCGAACTCAGCACAGCCTTTTAAATGCAACATACGTAAAATTTTAAGTCCCGGAAGGGTCTTCAGATTCAGCATCTCCCCACCTGTAGCTGGGCAGGTGCACGTTACCTGTGGAAAGGACAGCGCCCTCATGCGCTGAAGGGGGGATTTACCAGGCTCCGATCCCACGAGGAGGAAGAGGACCCTTGCCCAGGATGAGCCTTTAGGTCCAGCCCAGCCAGTGGCCCCACCCTTGCACAGCCGACCCCCAGCCCTCAAGCAGGCTGGGCCAAGGGCTCCCACCTCTGAGACTGGGTCCTTCTGGAAGCTTTCTAGTCCTAAAGAAATGATGGCTCTTCCAGGATGTAAATGCTCCGGAAACTCATCCACAGAGAAGGCACTTGCCTGAACCTCCCACAAACACATCTAGTCCCTAATTTCCTCATCAACAACCCCTGAGGTTTTCACACAGGTCAATGCCTCCTTCGGTATTCACTCCAGCCCACAGAGCTCATCTCCACCAAAATCAGAATTTCTCTCAAGCCAAACGAGGCATCTTGCCAGGAATTCACTCACTCATTCATTCGTTCATTCATTCACTCACAAAGGACATATTCCATTGGCGCTGAACACCACAGAGGGAACTAATATCCGAAATCGTTAACTCGTCTCCTTCCTCACTCTTCAAGCAGACCCCATGAGCCTTCAAGGATCCAACTGTCCCTTCCTTGGTTCCTCAGCAGATCCACTCCAGCTGGGGACCACTCATGTGGACCTTTGTCATAGGGATTCTCTCCAGGGCCCCATCTCTGCTTAGGAAGCACTATGCTGTCATTGGGTCTTTTTAGCCTCCAAGACTGTCTTTCAGATAAAATTGTCATGCCTTCTCCTAGCCAATGTCTGAGCTTTAAGATGTTTTTGAAGGCCTTCCTGGTTTGGGGAGCTAGAGAGTCATTAAAGATAAGTCAATATGTTCTACTGTTTGTATTATATAGGCTCCTCCTCATTATTACTGAGTTCCGTTTGACTATTATAGTATTTACTTTGCCTTAGAAATTAAATCTGCCTGGTTGTCATGGCAAGTATTATTGGTAAGAGGACCCCAGCACGTATTGTAACTGTCAGCTCTTAGGGTCAGAACGTGGCTTTGGTGGATCTGAACAAGGCAGCCTGTGCAGCCCAGAGAAAGCTCCAAGCCAGCAGGAGCATCTGGGTTGATCCTTAGAACTTGGTCTCCTGGAGACCTTCTCTGAAAACCCAGTCTTAAATAGTCCCTTCACCCAGACCACTTTTGATCATATCACCTTATTTCCTTCAGAGAAATTATCATGAACGGAAATTATTTTATTTGCCCACTAGTTTGCTGTCTGTCTCTCTCAACTGCAAGGTGACCTACCCAAGTTCTCCTCTGAATCTCCAGTGCAACAATATAATAATGTGCCTGGGGTAGAAGGGGCTTGACACACATTTATAGAAATGAACAGACATAACTTTACCCTCAGTATCTTCATCTGTCACTTAGGAACCAGAGTGTCATTCTCAAGGGACGCCTGCACACTTTTGAGACACGGCACTGTGAAATGGAAAGATAAACCCATACTACAGTCAGCCTCATGTGGATTCTAACATGGCTTCCTAGCACTGTGGGAATATTTCTCTTTTCAAAAAAATACTGAGTGAATACAACTCCTGTTAGCTTAGGGTTCTAGGTACCAAGCCTTTCCCTTTTCGGTATAGTCTAGAAGTTAAAAATGTCTATCTGTTACCAGCTGTGCATTGGCCCAGTATCACTCTAGCATGACCCAGGCATATGCTGGCATCCTGTGGAGCCGTGGACCACTAGAACAAGTGACACCATCCAGGCCCAATTCCAGCCCCGTCACTCCTGGGTGTGTGACCCTGGGGACATTATCTAACCTCTCTAGGCCTGAGTCTCTCATCTGAAAATCTGGGGAATATTAGTGCCTGCCTCAGAAGATTGTTTAAATGACTGAATAAGATAATCCATGCAAAGTGCCTAACATGCAATGAGTGCTCAGTAAGTACCAGTTCTTCCTCTTCTACCTCTCCTTCCCCTTTATCTCTGCCTTCTTCTCCTCTTTCTTCTTTCCTCTTTTTCTCCTTCTTCCTCTCCTCCTCCCCCTCCTTTTTCTTCTTCTTCTTCTTCCTCCCCTTCTTCTTCTATCCTTCTATTCCTCCTCCTTCTTAGTGAGAGTCTAAATAATAAACGCACATCCTCCTACAATTAAGACTTTTTTATTGGCCATAGGAAAGCCACAGTGTATGAGCCAAGAAGTAGTGGGCACAGGATATGGGATCATTTTTTATATTAACCCATCCCTTTGAGCCACCTAATGCCCAAGATGTTCTTAGGCCAGGCTTCAGGTTTTACACCCTTCCTAAAGTGTGGGTACCAGAACTAAAGCATCTAGGTGTGTCTACCCAGAGCAGAAAAGACAACACCATCACCCACCTGCCCAGAACCTACACTAGGTTTCCTGTAGAGTAGCACCAAATAGCATGCGTTGGGGAGTCACAAGATCACTGGTTGACTCATACTGAGAATTTTGAAAATCTATGCAATAATATGAATTATCCCAAAATACTGAGCAGAGATCACAGCTACAGAGGTCGAGTTGTGCTAGCAAACCACCTACATGACAAGGGGAAGGTCTAAAGCAGTTCCTACGGCAAATATTTGCCTGATTTGCACTGTTACCTCAAATCTTGCTTGATTTATCTGGAGATCTCGAAGCCTTTCAAGTTCCCATTTGACGAGCGCCTGGAGGCCCAGGCAGGCGACCACACAGCTTGGCAGGTGTTAGGAATCTGGGCTGAGACACGTTAGTTAGAGGGTCCGAGTGGACTCCCCAGAGCCAGGGTCTGGAAGAGAAGCAGGCAAACCGCCTTTGAGACTCCATCCTTCTCTGCCCAGTCCTTGATGAGCAGCCCGTCATCACCCACTGTGCCACACCGTGGTTGCCTTCTCCACATGAAGGTCATGTCATTGACCACCTGTAGGACAGCAGGGCCCAGAATTATTTTGCTGGTAAGTGGGTGCAGTTTTCTGAGTCAGCATCATCACAATATTTTGCAATATTTCTGGGACAAGGATGTAGCCTTGACCGCATTTGCCATGTGTTTTAAGTCCTGGTACTTATTAACTCCAAATCTGAGTGTTACCTCTCTATGATAGGAGAGGCTTCCCACAGCCTGTGGAATAACTGTAAATCTCCTGAGAAGCACCATGGTTTTGTCTGGTGGAGGTGAGACCTCATGATAGTTTACCTCTTCAGAGTAGTCTTTCTAAGGAATATGGGGAATATGAAGAGAAGGAGGGAAGGGAAGCAAGTAGCAACTTGACCTTGACCGATGTAAAGCTCAGTTTCCTTGTTTATAATTTGGGGATAATAACACAGATGCGATACAAAGGATTCTAAAGGTTGAAATAGCTGATCTCTCTATGCAGCACCCAGCATGTGGTGGATAACCCTAGCCCTGCCCCCTAAAATTGTCCTCTATTCTGAGCTCACCAGCCCAGTAGACCCCAGGTCTAGCAGTGGGGATAAGAACAGTGAGTTACACTTAAGGGGCAAGAGTGAAGAGGGAACAGGTGTCAGGATGAACACTCACTAGCAATGGGTCTGAGGGTGGTAAGGGTCAGACCTGGAGCTGGGGTGGCAGGGCCTGGTCCTTCTTTGACAGCAGGTGTTGGACATGACAAAGCAGAGTCAAAGCCAACTGAAATCAGACCAAACATAGACCAGCACCAAACCTGGACCCTGGAAGAAGAGCTGCTCCTATCCTGGCCCTGTGACATTTGCACACATGAGGCCCCTTCTCAATGCAGGGACTCGGGGGTCTCAAGACTCTGCCCACTAACAAGGATGAGTAAGGCCTCCACAGGAATAATAACACTGGGCTAAGCCTCCTGAAGCCACAGTTACAGTTTTGAATTAATTTTCTTTTCTTTCTTTCTTCCTCCCTTCCTTCCTCCCTCCTTCCCATACTTCCTTCCTTCCTTTCTTTCTCTTTAAATCAGTTTAAATCTGTGTAGGGGTAACCATCATGGAAGTCAAATGAATCATCACTGGATAATAATTCTCATTAAATCCTTTGCACTTAGTTCTGTGTTTTTATGTCTCTTTATGACATTGTTTAGAAAAATGAGACTGAGGCCGTTAGGCTGTCAAATTCAATTTGGTTCAGTTTGTAATGTGCACAAGCCTTTTGAACTTCAGTATTTTCTAATTTCAATCAGAACTTGCCAAGAAACAAATGAAGTCTGGGCATTTGTGTCTGATGTGATGAAAATGCTGTGATTGGCATATAATCCTATTTATTGTCCTTTCTTTCCTCTTTAATCAATGCTCACTCTCAGATGAACCCCAGCCAGGTATGATAGTGAAGTATTTTAGACACTTACGATTTTAGATGTGTTGTGTTTACGCTGAAAATGTCCTAATCATTTAGACTTACTTCCCCTCCTAGCGCATGTTCTGTATTATCACTCATAAATAAATTAGAGTAGACAAGGAAATAGAACTAGGCACTGTACGAACACTTTTAGGTATTAAACCCTTTGAATTTTCACAACAATGAAGTAGGTACTTTTATTTTTCCAGTTTTACAGATGATAAAACAGACAACGAAGTTAAGTAACTTGTCCAAGTTCACAAGTTGTAAATGACTGAAACAAACCCCAAGGCCAGGGTCAAGTTCCAGATCCTGAACACTTAAACCATTACAGATTAGGGAAAATTTTAGCTGCTATTTCTTCAAATGATTTTTCTGTGCCTTTCTCTCTCTTCTCCTTCTGGGACCCCTATAATGCAAATGTTATCACGCTTGATGTTGTCCCAAAGGTTCCTCAAGCTATCTCCACTTCTAAAAATTCTTTCATTTTGCTGCTGTCTGGCTGAGTGCCATTGTTTTGTCTTCCAGCTCACTGATTACTTCTTCTACCTCATCCAGTCTGCTTTTGAACCCCTCTAGTGATTTTACAGTTCAGTTATAACTTGTCTCTTTGTTGACGTTCTCACTGTGTTTATTCATTCTTCTCCTGAGTTCAGTGAGTATCTTTATGACCATTACCTTGAACTCTTTATCAGGTAGATTCTTATCTCTGTTTTGTTTGGCTCTTTTTTTTTTTGAAGTTTTGTTATATCTATTGGAACATAATTCTGTTTCTCACTTTGCCGAATTCTCTGTATTGTTTTTGTTATGTGTTAGGTAAATCAGCTATCTCTTCCATCCTGAAGGTGTGACCATATTTAGGACATGTCCTGTGCAGCTCAAGGCAACATCCCACATGGCCACCAGAGCCAGGCGCTCAAGGGATGACCCCTATGTGGGCTCTGTGGACTCCCCTGTTGTGACAGGGCTGTGGCTGTTACTGCAGCATACGAGTGACGGGGGCTGGTCCCTGGACTGGCTTCAGGGCCCACCCACAACTGCTGTTCATGCTTGTGGGCAAGGCTATCGCTCAGCCAGTTGTGAGGCCCAACCAAGGTGCAGGGATAGGCAGGGCTCTCAGCAGTGCATACCCTCTGACACTAATAGGTTAGAAGGGAATTTCAAAAATGGCAACTGCCAACACTGGCATTAGCAAGGGAATAGCGCCAACCAGTGTCTCAGTCCCCAGGGAGCATCCCAAGTGGTTCCTGCCTCCATGACAGATGCTTCAAGATTAGTAAGTGGGTTCCCTTCACCTATGGCCCATGCCCTTTTTTTTTTCCTTTTTTTAAACATCTTTATTGGATTATAATTGCTTTACAATGGTGTGTTAGTTTCTGCTGTATAACAAAGTCAATCAGCTATACATGTACATATAGCCCCATATCTCCTTCCGCTTGCGTCTCCCTCCCACGCTGCCTATCCCACCCCTCTAGGTGGTCACAAAGTATTGAGCTGATCTCCCTGTGCTATGCAGCTGCTTCCCACTAGCTATCTATTTTACGTTTGATAGTGTATATATGTCCATGCCACTCTCTCACTTCGTCCCAGCTGACCCTTCCCCCTCCCCATGTCCTCAAGTCCATCCTCTACGTCTGCATCTTTATTCCTGTCCTGCCCCTAGGTTCTTCAGAACCTTTTTTTCTTTTTTTTTTACATTCCATATATATGTGTTAGCATACGGTATTTGTTTTTCTCTTTCTGACTTACTTCACTCTGTATGACATTCTCTAAGTCCATCCACCTCACTACAAATAATTCAATTTCATTTCTTTATATGGCTGAGAAATATTCCATTGCATATATGGGTCACATCTGCTTCATCCATTCATCCAATGATGGGCACTTAGGTTGCTTCCATGTCCTGGCTACTGAAAATAGTGCTGTAATGAACACTGTGGTAAATGACTCTTTGAATTATGGTTTTCTCAGGGTATATGCCCAGTGGTGGGATTGCTGGGTCATGTGGTAGTTCTATTTTTAGTTTTCTAAGGAACCTCCATACTGTTCTCCATAGTGGCTGGATCAATTTACATTCCCACCAACAGTGCAAGAGGGTTCCCTTTTCTCCACACCCTCTCCAGCATGTATTGTTTGTAGATTTTTTGATGATGGCCACTCTGACTGGTGTGAGGTGACACCTCTTTGTAGTTTCAATTTGCATTTCTCTAATGATTCGTGATGTTGAGCATCCTTTCATGTGTTTGTTGGCAATCTGTATACCTTCTTTGGAGAAATGTCTGTTTAGGTCTTCTGCCCATTTATGGATTCGGTTGTTTGTTTTTCAAATATTGACCTGCATGAGCTGCTTGTATATTTTGAAGATTAATCCTTTGTCATTGCTTCATTTGCAAATATTTTCTCCCATTCTGAGGGTTACCTTTTGGTCTTGTTTGTGGTTTCCTTTGCTGTGCAAAAGCTTTTAAGTTTCATTAGGTCCTATTTGTTTATTTTTGTTTATATTTCCATATCTCTAGGAGGTGAGTCAAAAAGGATCTTGCTGTGATTTATGTCACAGTGTTCTGCCCAAGTTATCCTCTAAGAGTTTTATAGTGTCTGGCCTTACATTTAGGTCTTTAATCCATTTTGAGTTTACTTTTGTGTATGGTGTTAGGGAGGTTCTAATTTCATTCTTTTACATGTAGCTGTCCAGTTTTCCCAGCAGCACTTATTGAAGAGGCTGTATTTTCTCCATTGTATATTCTTGCCTCCTTATAATGATGCTGTTCATCATTGTTTGTTTGGTCTTTAGTTTTTCTAGGCCCTTGTTAAACGTTTCTTGTATTTTCTCCGTTCTATTTCCAAGATTTTGGATCATCTTTACTGTCATTACTCTGAATTCTTTTTCAGGTAGACTGCCTATTTCCTCTTCATTTGTTTGGTCTGAGGGGTTTTTACCTTGCTGCTTCCTCTGCTGTGTGTTTCTCTGTCTTCTCATTTTGCTTCACTTACTGTGTTTGGGGTCACCTTTTCTCAGGCTGCAGGTTCGTAGCTCCCGTCGTTTTTGTTGTCTGCCCCCAGTGGCTAAAGTTGGTTCAGTGGGTTGTTTAGGCTTCCTGGTGGAGGGGACTGGTGCCTGTGTTCTGGTGGATGAGGCTGGATCTTGTCTTTCTCGTGGGCAGGACCACGTCTGGTGGAGTGTTTTGGGGTGTCTGTGAACTTATTTTGATTTTAGGCAGCCTCTCTACTAATGGGTGGGGTTGTATTCCTGTCTTGCTAGTTGTTTGGAATGGGGTGTCCAGCATTGTTGCCTGCTGATCGTTGAGTGGAGCTGGGTCTTAGTGTTGAGTTGGAGATTGCTGGGAGAGCTTTTGCTGTTTGATATTACATGGGGCCTGGTGGTCTCTGGTGGTCCAATGTCCTGAACTCAGTTCTCTCACTTAACATGGCCCAATGTCCTGAACTCAGTTCTCTCACTTAACAGGCTCAGGCCTGACACCTGGCTGGAGCACCAAGACCCTGTCAGCCACATCTCTAGAAGAAAAGGGATTAAAAAAAAAAAAGAAGGAAAGAAAACATAAATAAAATAAAGTTATTAGAATAAAAAAATTATTAGAAAAAATAAAAAAGAAAGAAAGAAGAGAGTAACCAAACCAATAAAGAAATCCACCAATGATAACAAGCGCTAAAACCTATACTAAAAAAAAACAGACAGAACACTAGGACAAATGGTAAAAGCAAAGCTATACAGACAAAATCACACAAAGAAGCATACACATACACACTCACAAAAATAGAAAAAGGAAAAATTAATATTTTAAAAAAAGGAAGAGAGCAACCAAATCAATAAACAAATCTACCAATGATAATAAGCTCTATATACTAAACTAAGATAAACATAAAACCAGAAATAAATTAGATGCAGAAAGCAAACCCCATTCTGCAGTTGCTCCCAAAGTCCACCACCTCAATTTTGGGATGATTCGTTGTCTATTTAGGTATTCCACAGATGCAGGGTACATTAAGGTGATTGTGGAGATTTAATCCACTGTTCCTGAGGCTTCTGGGAGAGATTTCCCTTTCTCTTCTTTGTTCACACAGCTCCTGGGGTTCAGCTTTGGATTTGGCCCTGCTTCTGCATGTAGGTTGCCTGAGGGCATCTGTTCTTCACTCAGACAGGATGGGGTTAAAGTAGCAGCTGACTGGGGGCTCTGGCTCACTCAGGCCGGGGGTAGAGAGGGGTATGGAATGCAGGGCGAGCCTGTGGTGGCAGAGGTCGACGTGACGTTGCAGCAGCCTGAGGCACGCCATGTGTTCTCCCAGGGAAGTTGTCCCTGGATCACAGGACCCTGGCAGTGGCGGGCTGCACAGGCTCCTGGGAGGGGAGGTGTGGATAGTGACCTGTGCTCGCACACAGGCTTCTTGGTGGCTGCAGCAGCAGCCTTAGTGTCTCATGCCCGTCTCTGGGGTCCCTGCTGATAGCCACGGCTCGCGCCCGTCTCTGGAGCTCCTTGAAGCAGCGCTCTTAATCCCCTCTCCTCGCGCACCCCGAAACAATTGTCTCTTGCCTCTTAGGCAGGTCCAGACATTTTCCCGGACTCCCTTCTGGCTAGCTGTGACCCACTAGCCCCCTTCAGACTGTGTTCACGCAGCCAACCCCAGTCCTCTCCCTGGGATCTAAGCTCCGAAGCCTGAGCCTCAGCTCCCAGCCCCCACCTGCCCTGGTGGGTGAACAGGCAAGCCTCTCAGGCTGGTGAGTGCTGGTCAGCACCGTTCCTCTGTGAGGGAATCCCTCTGCTTTGCCCTCTGCACCCATTGTTGGGCTCTCCTCTGTGGCTCCAAAGCTCCCCCCCTCCCCGCCCACCACTCGTCTCTGCCTGTGAAGGGGCTTCCTAGTGTGTGGAAACTTTTCCTCCTTCACAGCTCCCTCCCAGAGGTGCAGGTCTCGTCCCTATTCTTTTGTCTCTGTGTTTTCTTTTTTCTTTTGCCCTATCCAGGTACACGGGGTACGTGACTTCTTGCCTTTCGGGAAGTCTGAGGTCTTCTGGCAGTGTTCAGTAGGTGTTCTGTAGGAGTTGCTCCACTTGTAGATGTATTTCTGATGTATTTGGGGGGAGGAAGGTGATCTCCACATCTTACTCCTCTGCCATCTTGAAGGTCCTCCCTGGTCCATGCTCTTTTTAATCTGGTGTTTTTGCATTGGTTTTCAGGTTGAGTGAATCTGTATGTGGACCCTTTAAGAGTGGCCATGGGTGGTGATTTGTTTTTCCTCTGGTCTCTTTCAAGACTTTTTTCTTTATCTTTGATTTTCTGTAGTTTGAAAATGATATGCCTAGGTGGAGTTTTTGTTTGTTTGTTTGTTTTTAGTGTTTATCTTGCTTGGTGTTCTATGAGATTCCTAGAGCTGTAGTTTGGTGTCTGAAATTAATTTGGGGAAATCTCATTCATTATTGTTTCCAACATGTCCTCTATTTTTTTCTATCTTCTCCTCTGATATTCCCATTACACATATGTTATACTTTTTGCAGTTGTTCCACAATCCTTGGATATTCCATTCTGTTTTATTTTAGTTTTTGTTCTTTTTGCTTTTGGGTTTTGAAGGGTTCTGTTGATATACCCTCTAGCACAGAGATTCTTTCCTCAGCCATGTCCAGTCTACTAATAAACCCGTCAAAGGCATTCTTCATTTGGGTTACAGTGATTTTCATCTCTAGCATTTCATTTTGGTTCTTTCTTAGGATTTCCACCTCTCTGCTTACATTTAGTCATGCTTGCTGTCTAATGGTCCATTAGAGTGTTAGCATATTAATCATGGTTGTTTTAAATTTCCGATCTGATAATTCCAATGTCTCTGCCACGTCTGGTTCTAATGCTGGGGAAGCGGAGGCTTTCTGTAATCCTATAATTAGGTCTTTGTGTTTTACTGAGCCTGTACCTCTGTGAACTTCCCAAGGGTTTCTCAGTTTTACATCTTGGTTGGGACAGGATGGCTGGAGTGGGCTGGAGTTGGGTATTTACCTTCCCCAGGTTAGTTAGTTCTTGATAATACCCCAGCAGGTTAAGCTCTGGTTAACTAGTTTCCCCTGAGGTGAGGCTTGGTTAAGAAGAACAAACTGCTCTGGTGTATTCCAAAACTGGTTCCCTTTCCCTTTCTTCTGCCAGAAGCATGAGCAGATTTTTCTCTGATATTTACTGTGGGAACCTGGTCAAGCTCCTGGAGGTTGTGGGGGCCTTCCTATGTCTGGGTCCTCCTGGAGTTTTTAGCTCTCAGATTTGTCTGCACTGAGCCTCTAGCAATTCATCAATTACAGTTCACATTTTCCTACCCCACCACTGGTTCCCAAGGCTGTTTCCTTGTGTGAGTCTCTGCTTTGGTAAGCTGTGACTCTGTATTCGCCTGTCTGTCTCTTCAATCCTAGGAGCAGTGGTTTGCCCTGTGTCCTTCCCTCTTTTATGGATCAAGAAGAGTTGTTGATTTTTCAGTCTATTCAGCCTTTTTCCCCCTCTATTATTGATTTTGGCAACTACTTTGAGGGAAAACCACCAACTGTTGAGCTTATTTTATGTGGTTTACTTCTCTCAGGCATTCTTGCCACTTAATTCCTAGCTACGTTGGTATCTCGTCAATGCTTTCAATAGCTGTTTATTTTGCATTTTATCTGGATTTTAAAATTTTTCTTGGCAGAAGTGTTGGTCTACTTCAAGCTACTCTATTTTTGTCATACTTAGAAACCCCTTTAAATTTTTATTTTATGAGAGACAGAGTAACATACAGCCACAACTCTAGAAATAGGAAGATCTGTGATCCATTTTTGGCTCCGTCACTCACTAATGTTGAGAACATGAACCTGTTTCTTAACCTCTTAGTGAACAAATTTACAAAGTCATATGGTTGTTGGAGCAGACATTTTAATGGAGAAAACATAATAAGAATAAATAAATATATTACAAAACATGATTAATGGTATTAATAAATTATAATTATATATCCTTGCCATATAGATATTGTTTAATGATATGGGAATGGATAGCATATTTTATGGAAACAGGACAAAGAAGAGAAGATATTCTAAAACAAAGCTCTGAGTAATTACATCAACATTTTAAAATTGGGTACAGAAAGAAAGTTGAGAATAAATAGTAGGTGAAAAATTGTGGGAATGTGGCATCACAGTAGATGGGAAAGGAGAATGTTGCCAGAACAAAGAGGTAGACAGCTCTATCAAATGTTGCTATGATACGAAGTAAGAAGAGGGCAAAATATCGACCACTGAATTTGACATGTGAAAATTGTTGGAAACTTTGACAAGAGCTATTTCAGTAGATTTTTGTGGACAAAACCAGAAAGAGATGAGTTGAAAAATGAATCAGAGATTTAAACAAGGGAGACAGCCTGTTTAGACAACTTTGTCAAGAAGTTTAGCCTTGAAGAGAGGGCAGGAAGTGGAGTTATGCTTGCAAAATCTCAGTAGAGTGCTTCTCAATATCTACCCCTCTCCACCTCATAAACTGAAGAGCTCCCAACCTCAGTACTGATTTTGTCTTTCCCTCATCTTTTTCAATGAGCCCTTCCTTTTGTTGCCCATTCATATGGCTACGCTTTCTCCTTTCTTTTGCTTGGTGGTAAAACCAATATTATCTTGGGTTAGCCTTTTGTTTTTAACTGAGGGTGAGTTCTTTTTCATATTTTAAAATACTATTTCAGATTATGGTTACTTTAGATAAATTAGTTGGTAGTTAATATCTTGTATTTATTTAAACTTTTCAAAATAGCAGAATCATTTGTCCAAAAACAGTAATTGTTACATTGCAGAGTTCCTATAGCAGATTTAAAAGATAGATTGCAGGCAAAGCAGTAGGGTAGAGTACAAAATCCACAGGATTCTGAGCCAGAAAATCCTGAGTTCAAGTCCAACTTCTGTGTGTCAGCTGGGACAATTTATTAATCTTAATTTTATAGATTTCCTATATGGAGAGATTTATATAGATTTATCTACATAGAGAGACTATATATAAACTATATATATATTTATATATAAAACCTATCATTTAAGTATATCTTTAATTATGTATCTATATCCTATATGTATGTGCACACCTATGTGTATATCTATATCTATTTATATCTCTCTTTAGAGATCTATTGAGATGCCTCAATGAGATATTCAAATACTGGCCATACAACAAACAGTAGTTCCTCTTTTCTTTTTCCTCAGCTCTCCATCCCATTAGCTAACCAGCAATACAGCTTTTAAAAAAATATATCCTTCTTTCTTCCTTTTCCAAGTTTCTCTTGTTATTTATTGACAGTATCCCTTGCTATTGGCCACTCATCTTTCCCATCTCCCAGGCATCATTCATTCCAGTGCAGTCAATTCAAAAAATTTATTTTGCAACATCCTGGGTCACACACTAGACTATTTTTGACACTCATTATCTCCTTTCATTTCATAGGCTATTTACTCAGGCTGCAGTTCCGAAAACTGTTACTTTCTCTATCACTACTGCTAAAATTATGTCAAGAGCCATTTAATAGAACCAGCCTTCCCTTTCCACAGTCACCCAATTCTTACTTCTCTTCCCTAATTTCCATCCAACCTCTGCCAAATCACTCTGTATTTTCATATTATTGTCTGAATCCCTCACTGCTCGCTCTGCATGTTTTTAGATTTAAAATATTCTGCCTTCTCTCAAGTCCTGTCCTAAGGGCTGGCTACATAATTTGTAGGGCCCAGGGAAAAATGAAAATGGGAGTCCCTTGTTCAGAAAACAGGAAAAGGAGTACAGTTAAAAACGAGAAACTATAAGGTTTTCCTTTAAAAATATTTTATTACTCAGAGAATGTAATGGGGCAATAGTGACATTATTTACTCTCAAAATGACATGACATAACATAGCCTAAAAGGAACAGGGAAGCCTCCAGGCACTGTCTCCATGCTCTCCTGAAACCATGGCCGCTCTAGCCAGCTCTGCTGCTTTTGCTGCACCACTGCCACCACTGTCAGTCCAGGCTCAGGTCCCCAGAAATAACAACCCCCTTAGGGCCCTGCAGTGTCCCACACTGCTCCAGGTAGTGCTGGGCAGCCAAGCTGATGGCTGGGCGTGCAAGGTGTCCTCTGCCCACGATGCACACTGGCTTGGCAGGTGCGTGCGCACGTGGGCCCGCCCAGCGCAGGCTCCTCTACTCAGGCGCGTGCTCCAGTGTCACGTCAGATTTCATTTACAAAACGCAAGTCCAAAGATGAAATTATTAAGGATTTCAAGATGGCCACAGAAGAACATTAAACCAAGTGTGGGGCCCTTCTGAGAAGCAGGCTCAGGTGATGGTACTGCTTGCATGCCCATGAAGCTAGTCCTGCCTGGGGTGTCTGTCCCTCTGCTGTGGGCTCCCATGAGAGCAGGGGGAAGCTAGCCGTGCTGTGTCTAGGATGGACAGGGTCTCAACTAGTATACCTTACTTTCTTTCTGACCTCCAAATTACAGTTAAGAGAGGCTCAGGACCTAAGTATTCAAAGTTTACGCCAGCATTGACTCTTTTTAGCAATGTGAACTGCCAACATTGTTTATCTTATATTGTCAACAATATTAATTTGAGAGAAAAAGTTACTTTAGTAACTTATATGGTTACTGATTTTAAGAATAGATTTTTTTTTTAACACTTAAGAAGTTCCCAAGCGATATTTACTAGTAAAGTTATATATTCTTCTAAATGACCCTGGTTATGCATTTCTTTTTTTTAATTGAGATACAGTTGATGTACGTTAGTGGTCCCCAACCTTTTTGGCACCAGGGACTGGTTTAATGGAAGACAATTTTTCCACAGACAGGGGGGTGGGGGTGGGGGGGTGAGGATGGTTCAGGCTGTAATGTGAGCGATGGGGAGCGATGGGGAGCAGCAGATGAAGCTTTGCTCGTTTGCCCGCCACTCACCTCCTGCTGTGTGGCCCAGTTCCTAACAGGCCGTGGACCAGTCCTCAGCCTGGGGGTTGGGGAACCCTGATATACAATATTATATAACTTTCAGGTGTACAACATAGTGATTCACAATTTTTAAAGGCTATAGTCCATTTATAGTTATTATAATATATTGGCTATATTCCCTGTGTTGTACTATATATCCTTGTAGCTTATTTATTTTATACATAGTAGATTGCCCCTCCCCCCTTCCCTCTCTGTACTGGTAACCACTAGTTTGTTCTCCATATCTGTGAGTCTGTTTCCTTTTTGTTATATTCACTAGTATGTTTTATTTTTTAGATTCCACATATATGTGACATCACACATTATTTGTCTTTCTCTGTCTGACATATTTCACTTAACATAATACCTTCCAAATCCATCCATGTTGTTGCAAATGGCAAAATTTCAATTGCTGAATAGTATTCCATTGTGTGTGTGTGCTTGAGTATGTATATGTGTGTATGTGTGTGTGTGTATCTATATATCTATATATATCTATATATCACCTCCTTTATCCATTCATCCATCAGTGGACACTTAGGTTGGTTCCATATTTGGCAATTGTAACCAATGCTGCTGTGAATATAGGGGTGCATTATCTTTTCAAGTTAGTATTTTCATTTCTTTTCTTTCTTTGGATAAATACCCAGGAGTGTAATTGCTGGGTCTTATGGTAGTTCTATTTTTAGTTTTTTGAGAAACCTCCATACTGTTCTCCATAGTGGCTGTACCAGTTTACATTCCCGCCAACAGTGTATGAGGGTTCCCTTTTCTGCACATCCTCAACATTTGTTATTTGAACTTCAGAGTACCTTCTGCACACACACAATTTTTCCAATATCAGCATCGGATTGTTTCTAGCCTTGGATACTTCATGCCCTCAGACGTTTCTCCCTTTTGCCTCTCAAAGTAACCAGCACTTCGGAGCTTAAACTCAGGGACAGAGGTGAAAACTGAAAAGGAGGCTCATCAATTGGCCAAGGCCCATTGGAGTGTTTCTCTGAAGTATCAGCCTCCAGCAAGACAAAGGCTACTAATGATGGCTGTGCTCTTTCTGGTCCCCCTGGCCTGTATCCTATAGGCAGTCCACCCAGCTAGGGGTTCCTAAAGAGAAGTGGTGGAATCTCCCAAGGTTCTGTGTTTGGGCTTTGGGGGCCACCTTGTCACTGTAAATATCCAGGACTCGGTGTGCTCTCTGCAGTCCCTGTCTGACTGACCGTATGCCAAATCCTCTCCCCTGTGAGTAATCAGCTGAGAGATCTGGTTCTGCTTGAAATGAAGATTCCTTGGGCTAATAATCATGTACAGCAGCCTCTAGATCCCAGTAGGAATGGCAGTTCCTTCTCACCCTGCCAGGTGGAAAGCAGGAGAATTCATTTTGCAAAAGCCTTCATTGAAGAGTGTGAAGAAAAGAGGATGTGCTTTGCAGTCACACTAACTCAGGAGCCACCACTTATTCATTATGACTTTGGCCAAAACTTTCAACTTCTTTAAGCCATGTGGTTTTTTTTTTTTTATCATTTGTAAGATGTGAATAATAATATTTTCCTTTTGGCATCCTATAAAGGTTAAGTTTAATGCATGTAGGAATTCCTAGCAGAGAGGCTGGCACATGGATGAAAATTGATAAATAGTAGCTACTATTTTTTATGCAAAGAAATAAACAAGTGATCATAAAGAATGTTAAGAATCACAGTAACCCTCAGAATGGGAGAAACTATTTGCAAATGAAGCAACTGACAAAGGATTAATTTCCAAAATTTACAAGCAGCTCATGCAGCTCAATTAAAAAAAAACAAACAACCCAATCCAAAAATGGGCAGAAGACCTAAATAGACATTTCTCCAAAGAAGATATACACACTGCCAACAAACACATGAAAGAATGCTCAACATCATTAATCATTAGAGAAATGCAAATCAAAACTACAATGAGATATCATCTCAAACCAGTCAGAATGGCCATCACCAAAAAATCTACAAACAATAAATGCTGGAGAGGATGTGGAGAAAAGGGAACCCTCTTGCACTGCTGGTGGGAATGTGAACTGGTACAGCCACTATGGAGAACAGTATGGAGGTTCCTTAAAAAACTACACATAGAACTACCATATGACCCAGCAGTCCCACTACTGGGCATATACCCTGAGAAAACCATAATTCAAAAAGAGTCATGTACCAAAATGTTCATTGCAGCTCTATTTACAATAGTCCAGAGATAGAAACAACCTAAGTGCCCATCATTGGATGAATGGATAAAGAAGATGTGGCACATATATACAATGGAATATACCCAGCCATAAAAAGAAACGAAATTGAGCTATTTGTAATGAGGTGGATAGACCTAGAGTCTGTCATACAGAGGGAAGTAAGTCAGAAAGAGAAAAACCGTATACCGTATGTAACACATATATATGGAATTTAAGAAAAAAAATGTCATGAAGAACCTAGGGGTAAGACAGGAATAAAGACACAGACCTGCTAGAGAACGGACTTGAGGATATGGGGAGGGGGAAGGGTGACCTGTGACAAAACGAGAGAGAGGCATGGACATATATACACTACCAAACGTAAGGTAGATAGCTAGTGGGAAGCAGCCGCATAGCACAGGGAGATCAGCTCGGTGCTTTGTGACTGCCTGGAGGGGTGGGATAGGGAGGGTGGGAGGGAGGGAGACGCAAGAGGGAAGAGATATGGGAACATATGTATATGTATAACTGATTCACTTTGTTATAAAGCAGAAACTAACACACCATTGTAAAGCAATTATACCCCAATAAAGATGTTAAAAAAAAAAAAAAGAATCACACTGTCTAATCTTCACACTTCATTTTTTTCCCTCACGCAAGGACACTGAGTCCTATAATCTCTATACATTCTAATTACTAAAGAAGTTTTGTTTGTTTTCTTCTTATTGTAGGAATTGAATGCTTTTTCCCTTAGAGAGCTCCAACCTGGTAGCCTAAATCACGTTTGTTCCTCATTTCAGGCATAACGGGGTAGACCTGCTGAGGCCATTTCGTATATTTCCATTTCAAGAGGATGGAGAGTAGGAATGTAGTAACTTGGAGCAAGTATGATGGTCCAGTGTGGCCCGGAGAGGTGGTTCTGAGTACAGTATGGTGGACTTTCTCTAGATTGGCCTGTACTACATGAACTAAAGAGACAGGAGTTCAAAAAATAAGGAGACCTATTTCACTAAAAACCATGTGAGAACTGGAGATTGAGGAGGAACCCTCCTTGGAGTCCAGTACAATAGTGTTGCATGAGTAGTGGTCAGAAGTACTTTTGCCAAATCAGTTGTTGGGGCATGCTGAAATGTCAGAGAAAAGTGTGAAAGAGTTTGAAATGGAAACTAGAAAGGATTATTCATTGCCCTGTCCACTGAACCCTCTGGTTTACCTCTACCTTTCACTGCCTTTTAGCTGTTTTACAATTGTGAAAAACTGATAATAATGCAAACGATTCTTGTCTGTTGAAATACAAATTAACTGTGTTCAGTGGAATGCAATTATTGCCCTATGGATATTCCTGTTTTGCATCCAAGTTAATTTTAACATCTCTTGTCTTCCTATGAATGAGTGGTACTTTAAATTCACCTTTGAACCAGTTGAAAGAAACATCTTACACATACTCATTGCATTATTATTATTCCAACATTATTATATTATTAATACATAAAAATATAATACTTGACAAGTGTTCTTTTAATAAATATATGTATGAGAGACTTGGTTATAGCCTCTTTAAAATAATCTTTTAATAGTTTGGGACATCCTTCACTGAGATGCCCAGTGGACTCACCTGACAGAGGCAAGTACAATGCCTTTGGGTTGCCCCTGGTTTGAATCCTGTTCCCATTCAGTGGCCACAGAGTGTCCTCAATGCTACTTGGAGGCATGTAAGGATTTCTTGCCCAAGCGTGAAAACAGAAGGTCTCCCTTCCACTCCCAGCTCTGCTAAGACTTTCCTCTGCCCTTCCTGTCCTCTGGCATCCTACTTGTCGGGGGAGCAAGAGAAGAGAAAAAATAATGCTGTACATCCCTCAGTTCACCTGGGTCTCTGATGCCCACCAGGAACTAACCAAGGTCGCTGCACACACATTCACGAGGAGTTCTGTGTCACTCACTGAAGCCCGCTTGCACGTTCACTGGGGTGAGATAGATGGAAGACGGGTCAATGAGACTGAAGAACACTTTCTTTGGAGAAGGGGTAAACAAGGCCCCCACAGCCTAACACACATCCCACTGACTGCTCTCAAGGATGTGCAAGGGGGCAGACTGCTCTCCATCACCATTAATACTGAGCTCAGAAGGAAGAACAGGGCCATGTCCTCAGCCTTCCTCAGCAAGAGAATGGGGTCATGGGGGCCAGTGGCTGCTGTTCCCCCACTAAGAGATCCAGGGCCAGGAACAGCTCCCCTGCTTCTGATCTCAGGGCCTAGCTACCTCCCAACCTTCACATTCTACCATTTTTGCCATACAAAGCTACTTGTCTCTTCCCTTTCCTGCAGAAAAACTGGGAAATTTCTTACCACGTTAGGTCTGTTTAACACCTCCCCCCCAAGCCCCAGACTCCCACACACAGCTGTATAAAGTTGAAAACAGTGAGGGAACAGGGTGGCAGACTGACTGAACCAGGTCCCTAGGGTTGAGACTTTATTTCTCACTTAGACAAGTTGTTGAATATTTTCATAGTGGTTTTCCTATCATTTTTCCCCAGTGAAAGTGTTTGAAAAATCTTAGGTATTTCAAAAAGAAGTTAGTTTAGAAGGTGGAGATGAAGGAGCCTTGAATGATGGGGGGCTTGTGAAACCCCTTTCATCCTCCCTCTAGCAACCAGGGAACCCTCTGGAAGCCTAAGCAAGCACTCTGTCCAGCCTGAGGCTGACCCCTTCCTTCTTGGAGCCTGAGTTCCTGGCACACCCTGAGCCTGGACCTCACCATGGCACGGACAGAGGACGCCTCTCTCTGGCACTCCCTATTAGAAGAAACAAATGCATTTGGAAAGAATGAATCTCCTTGGTAACGAGAAGTAGAGACCATTTTCGGAAGAGGATGTTTAATATGAGGACTAATGGAGCTTCTGAGACTGGATAGAAACATTTCTTTGAGTGAAATTTCCTTCATGGGGGGGATGGAGGGGGACTTTATGTTGAGACACATGCCCAAAGAGAGAGCCAGGGGCAGCAGGGAAGTCCCCTGCCTCCCCAGCACCCGTGCTGCCCCCTGGCAGATCCTGGAGGGGTCCCAAGCCCCCAGGATGTGGGAGGAGGATTCCTCAGCCACAGCTGTTGATTCTGGGATCTCACAGTTTTCCTGGCCTGTCTTCCTCTGTCTTTTATCTGCCTCTTTCTGCTCTCCAAAAATACAAGCACTGGAGCCTGCGTGAATGTGGCACTTACCTTTTCTTGGCTCAGGGGCGAGCCAGCTACAGGATTTTTCATGTGGGAGACCCAGAAGTCACATGGTTAACACCAGGCCTCAGGAAGAAAACCACAGGAAGGGAGAGAGGAGGCAGCAGCCGTGCTTATTCCACTCAAGCGCCAAGCCCCAGACACCGCGCTCGCTCCACCCCTCCTTTTCATCACAGCTCATCCTGTGGCCATTCATTACCACAGCTTACCCAGAACCACGAGGCGGGCAAGGGAACACCTCCTACGTCAGACAGTCACAAGTTCTTGGTTTTCCTCGCTTTGGGAAGAGTCCAGTTAGTCTGCACCATAAGCCAAGGGAATAGTGACGATGCACTTGAACGGAAGGTTAACATCCTATCATGGAGGCTGTGATTGCCCAGGACAGCTCAGCCCGTCACTGGGGTCTCCTCAACTGCTCTTCTGGGCAAGCTGCAGCTGCACTTTCTGTCACTCACACTTAATTTCACATTGTTAAGGTTAACATTCATTTTCTCAGTTTATTTATTTATACTTGACATTGTATCCTGATGTCTGTGTGCCTAGTGCTATTCAAAGCAGTTTGGAAATATTAACTCAACGAATTCCCCTCTACCCGCTTGACACAGGTGCTATCCATGTACTGCTGGACTGAGTACCAGTCACACAACTGGCTCCCACGGCCTGTGCTCTCATGAGCCCTGCTGGGCCCCCCTCCTCTCTGCCTCCAGCCCAGCTCTGCGAGCCCTCGCTCATCCCCCTTGGGATGGACTCTTCTCTCACTGCCCAGAGTTCCACTAATTCCTTTGATTCATTGTGTGAATGACGGTCCAGTGCCATCATGGACTCTTCTCTCACTGCCCAGAGCTCCACTAATTCCTTTGATTCATTGTGTGAATGACGGTCCAGTGCCAGGCCCTGTGTTCAAGCTGGAGACCCCACCTTGAGCTGTTCTGACATGGTTGATGCCTGATGAGCTCACAGTCCAGAGAAAAAAACAGAGGAGTATTCAGCTGTCACCATCCCCTGAGGTACACTCAGCCCCATAGGTAGCCCATGGACGCCTTCATTAGAATTAGAACAAGATGCCCCTTGCCCATTGTTGCAAACTGTTTTTGTTTTTGTTTTTTGCTATTGAGTTGTATAAGTTCTTAATATATTTTGGATATTAACCCCTTATCAGATATATGATTTGCAAATATTTTCTCTCTTTCTGTAAGTTGCCTTTTCATTTTGTTCATCATCTCCTTTGCTGTGCAGAAGCCTTTTAGTTTGATGTAGTCCCGCTTGTTTATTTTTTTATTTTGTTGTTTGTGCTTTAGGTGTCATATCCAAAAACTCATTAAGACCCATGTCAAGGAGCTTTTCCCTTATGTTTTCTTCTAGGAGTTTTACGGTTTCAGGTCTTACATTTTAGTCTTTAATCCATTTCAAGTTAATTTTTATGAAAAGATATTTTTCCAGAGAAGATATTCAAATGGCCAACAGGTACATAAAAAGGTGCTCAATATTACTGATCATCAGGAAAAAACAAATCTAAACCACTAAACCACAATAAGATATCACCTCACACCTGTTAGAATGGCTATTATCAAAAAGACAAGAGATAAATACTGGTGAGAATGTGGAGAAAAGGATGTAGAGAATCCTTGTGCACTGTTGCTGGGAATGTAAACTGGTGCAGCCACAATGGAAAACAGTATGGAGGCTCCTCAAAAGATTAAAAAATAGAACTACCATATGATCCAACAATTCCACTTCTGGATATATATCTGATGGAAATGAAATCACTATGTTGAAGAGATATCTGCAACCCTATGTTCATTGCAGCATTATTTACAATAGCCAAGGCATGGAAACAATGTAAATATCTATTGACAGATGAATGGATAAAGCCATAAAAAAAGAAGGAAATCCTGCCATTTGCAACAACACAGACAGACCTAGAGGACATTATGCTAAGTGAAGTAAGCCAGACAGAGACAAACACTGTATGATCTCACTTACATGTGGAATCTAAAAAAAGGCTAAACTCATAGAAAGAGAGGTTAGGTTTGTGGTTACCAGAGGCGGGGGATAGGAGGTGGGGGAATCAGATGAAGACGAGACGGTGGAAAGGCACAAACTTTCAGTTATAAGATAAGTAAATACTGGGGATATAACTTAAAACATGATGACTACAGTTAACACCGCTGTATGGTGTATTTAAAAATTGCTAAGAGAACAGATCCTAAAAGTTCTCATTACAAGAGAAAAAGATTTTTTTGTAACCCTGTGGGTAATGGATGTTAACTAAATTATTGCATTTTGTAATATATGTAAGTCAAGTCATTACGCTGCCCACCTTCAACTTATATAGTGCTGTGTGTCAATCAAATCTCAATAAAACTGCGGCGGGGGGGAACCACCACCACCAAGATGCCCCTTGCTCCAGACATGTAACTACCATCCATGGAAAATGGGTCGTATTACAATATGTATCTATAATGACTCTGAATGTGAATTGTGCTCTGTGCACAGTCTCCATAGCTAGATGTGGAGACCCCAGGAAGGGACATGGGGTCAGAGGGGCTCATCCAAGCCTGCAGAAGGGTCAGCAAGGCTTCTCACTGGAGGTTGAGATTTGAAGGTGGAATGAGCAAGGGAGAAGGAGAGTTATGGGGAGAGTCTCCCCTGCAGAGGGAACAGTATGTGAGGAGAGGGGACAGGGCTCTGCGTGGTGCAACCTACCCATTCCTTCATCTTAACCATGACTGAGTGTTCTATGCTCTGTCCACACGTGAGCTTGAAGAGACAAAAATCAATAAGGAGCATTTATGTGAATATGATCACGTAGATACTGTACATGACGGAATACATAGGGTTCGGGGCAAAGGTTTCAATCCCTGGGCCACTATGAGGAGAATGTTTCTGGAGTTGGACCTGAAATTGGAGGGAGAGGCCTATCTGCCTCCAAAATCACCAAGTTATTCTGCCTTCCGGTCCTCCGGGATGTGCTGGTTTCAAAAGTAAATACATAAGAATCTTTAAAAAAATAATTTTTTTTTAGCAATGTTAGATATTTCTTGTCCCAAATGCTTACCACCACCATCCTTCACCACATGCCTGACATTCCTAGACATCTGGCTAGGATGACTCAGAGAACCCCAAAAAGAGCTGCCCACAGCCAGGAGCCTGCAGCCCTGGGTACCCCGGGAGCATCCCCCAGCAGTCAGAGGAAAACATCTCCCTCATGTTGACAGGGGCATATGCTGGGGGCATGTGCAAGATTGGAGGGAAGAACGGAGAGGACCCAGCCCCTCCTGGGTGGCCACTTTCTTCTCTGGCCACTGTGGATCTCAAATAACTTTTCTTGGTCCTTTTAGGACGTGGATACACAAACTAGTACTGCTCCCCTCTTCCCTCCACTCACTTTCCCTCTCTCTAAGCCCATTTCATGCTGGCTCCCATGCCTTGCAGGACACTTAAAAATCTGGGCATTTTTCACCTCCCACCCTCTCTGACTCCCTCTTCTATCTCTCCCACGTGATAGGGAAAAGTAGGCAGCAAACTCATTCCCTTCTTTACTCTGATCCCCTTTCATGAAGCATGCATGCAAGAAAAGTGGAGGGAGGATTCCAACACCTACACAGATAATTCAGGTCTGAAACTGTTGGTTAGTTTTCTAATGGAAAGACACAAGAATCTAATTGCTCAAGCTCTTATTTCGTGTTGCCTGATTTTCAACTCCGAAAGTCTAGAGCTGTAAAAGATACACAAGATTACCTATTATACTCTCCCCAACCCCCATGTTACAGATGAAGAGTTTAAATTGAGAACAGCGAGAGAAAGGACACCTTTAATTGCCCCATTCTGGGCTGAATTGTGTTTCTCCCTCCAAAATTCATGTTGAAGTCCTAAACCCCCAGTACCTCAGAATGTAACCTTACTTGGAGATAGGGTTTTGACAGAGATGAGTAAGTTAAAATGAGGTCATTAGGGTGGGCCTTAGTCCAGTATGACTGGTGTTCTCATAAAAAGGTGAAACTTGGACACTGACAGCACAGAGGGAAGACCATGTGAAGATACAGGGAGAAGACCTCCACCTACAAGCCAAGGAGAGAGGCCTCAGAAGAAACTAAACCTGCCAACTCCTTGATCTCAGATTTCCAACTTCCAAGAATGTGAGAAAATAAAGTTCTGCTGTTTAAGTCTCCCAGTCTGTGCCTTTTGTTAGAGCAGCCCTAGCTAACTAAGGCACCCGATATTACACAGCAGGAGGTGGCCGGTGGGGAAGCTCTGGCCTGTCTCAGTTCTCTGCTCTGCCCACTGTCTGAGGCTTCTGCCCACTCAGTCTCATTCTCACCTTGAAGCATTTCTCTCCTCTTCCAGGAGAGCACCTGGCTTTGGATGTTTGGATCCTGAAACATTAGTGTGTAGTTACTCAGGTAGAGAAAGGGAGTAAGAAAATATGTAAAGGAAAGAAAAAGACACCAGCCACACTGTGGGGGAACTGCCAGCCTGGTGGTGCGGTCATTAGGAGCAGCTGAAAGAGGCCTAAGGAAAACTCAGGGAGGGTCTAGAGATCAGGGTTGGGCCCTAGAGCATCTGGTCTCTCAGGTAAGGATCTCCCACTTTATCCTATGAACAGAGGATGCCCTGAAAGATTTTAGACAGGGAGTGACGAGGCCAGATTTAGTCTTAGACAGTTTGTTCTGGCAACAGAGGAGACCTGGACTGTTGGCTGGAGACCAAAAGCAGAAAAACCACAAGAGGACTGACTGCACCGATGGTCCCCGTGAAGGATGCTGGTGTTCTGCAGGCCTGGGCATACCATGTGAAGGAGAGCGAGCTGAGATGACTGCCTGTGGCCCTTCCCACTTCTCTGCTGCCCCCAGAGGTCCATGGGGAGGAGTCCAAGGGAGGGCAGGTGTGTTCTGTAGCCACTAGGGGCAGGAGGGGGAGCCCAGCCTCGGAACTATTTTCTAACTCTCAAACCTAAAAGAGCAAAGCAGTTCGCAAAGTTTAAAGAGCATATGACCCAGCAACCCCACTTCTGGTTATACACGGAAAGAAAATGAAAACAGGATATTGAAAGGATATCTGCACTCCTATGTTTATTGCAGCAATATTTACAATAGTCAAGATATAGAAGCAACCTAAGTAGTCACTGATGGATGAATGGATAAAGAAGATGTGAGACTATATATACACACATACATATATATATATATATATAAAATCTTTTGAAGGCATTTTGCTAAGTGAGATAATCGTACAGAGAAAGACAAATAATGTATAATATCACTTATATGTGGAATCTAAAAAAGCTAAACTCATAGAAACAGAGAGCAGAAATGTGCTTACCAGGGGCTGGGGGGTGAATATTGGAGAGATGTTGTTTAAGGATACAAATTTGCAACTAGAAGATAATCACCTCCTGGAGATGTACTGCATAGCATAGTGATTATAGACAACAAAATACTGTATTATACATTTTAAGTTGCAAAGAGACTAGATCTTAATTGTTCTCACCACAAAAAAGAAATGATAAATATGTGACATGACAGAGCTGTTAGCTAACACTACGGTGTTAATCATATTACAATATATAAATGTATCAAATCAACACACTGTATAACTTAAACCTACAATGTAATATGTCAATTATATCTCAATAAAAAGACAAAAGTTTTGGATTGTTTGTTTTTTTTGATATTGAGCTCCATGAGCTGTTTGTATATTTTGGAGATTAATCCTTTGTCTGTTGTTTCATTTGCAAATATTTTCTCCCATTCTGAGGGTTGTCTTTTCATCTTGTTTATGGTTTCTTTGCTGTGCAAAAGCTTTAAGTTTAATTAAGTCCCATTTGTTTATTTTTGGTTTTATTTCCGGTACTCTAGGAGGTGGGTCAAAAAAGATCTTGCTGTGGTTTATGTCAAAGAGTGTTTTTCCTATGTTTTCCTCTAAGAGCTTTATAGTGTCTGGTCTTAATTTAAGTCTTTAATCCATTTGGAGTTTATCTTTGTGTATGGTGTTAAGTAGCGTTCTAATTTCATTCTTTTACATGTAGCTGTCCAGTTTTCCCAGCACCACTTATTGAAGAGGCTGTCTTTTCTCCACTGTATGTTCTTTCCTCCTTTGTCATAAATTAGGTGCCCATATGTGCATGGTTTATCTCTGGGCATTCTATCCTGTATCACTGATCTATATTTCTGTTTTTGTGCCAGTACCATACTGTCTTGATTACTGTAGCTTTGTGGTATAGTTTGAAGTCAGGGAGCCTGATTCCTCCAGTTCTGTTTTTCTTTCTCAAGATTGTTTTGGCTATTCGGGGTCTTTTGTGTTTCCATATGAATTGTAAAATTTTTGTTCTAATTCTGTGAAGAATTGGTAGTTTGACAGGGATTGCACTGAATCTGTAGATTGCTTTGGTCATGTACCACAGTGTTCACTGCAGTTCTATTTACAATAGCCAGGACATGGAATCAACCTAAGTGTCCATCAACAGATGAATGGATAAAGAAGATGTGGCACATATAGACAATGGAATATTACTGAACCATAAAAAGAAACGAAATTGAATTATTTGTAGTGAGATGGATGGACCTAGAGTCTGTCATACAGAGTGAAGTAAGTCAGAAAGAGAAAACAAATACTGTATTCTAACACAGGTATATGGAATCAAAAAAAAAATGGTACTGATGAACCAAGTTGCAGGGCAGGAATAAGATGTAGACTAGAGAACGAACTTGAGGACACGGGGTGAGAGGGTGAAGCTGGGGTGAAGTGAGAGTAGCATGGACATATATACACTACCGAATGTAAAATAGTTAGCTAGTGGGAAGCAGCAGCATAGCACAGGGAGATCAGCTCGGTGCTCTGTGATGGCCTAGAGGGGTGGGATAGCGAGGATGGGAGGGAGGCTCAAGAGGGAGGGGATATGGAGATATATGTATGCGTATGGCTGATTCACTTTGGTGTACAACAGAAACTAACACAGTATTGTGAAGCAATTATACTCCAATAAAGATCTATTAAAAAAAAAAAGACAAGAATTTGAAGAGCAGTTGAGCTCTCATGCATTTGAAAGCAGTCCTGTATGAAAGACAGAGAGCTCTTATAGAAACTGTAGGGAAGCAGCAGTTTCCCTGTTGATAAGAGTCCAACAAATCAATTCCACATGCTATTTACATTTGTTTGGCCCAGTGAACTGTTAGCTCCCTATTGACATCGAGATAGAGAAATAATCTGGTAGTGATGTGATTTCATTTGGAGCATGTTCCATGTTCTCAAGCTAAGAGGTGACTTTGGGAAAGGTCTAGAAGGAGGTATTAAGGTCTGGAAGGATGAAGATGGGAGAGGCAGCAGATAGAAGCTCATTCACAGCAAGATTACAAAACGGGAGGGCTTTCCTACTTCTCAATAATGTGATAACATAACTATAAATGTAATGCATTGCCAGACTCCCAGCAAAGCTGGGAAGCTGAGCTGTGGGTTTTCGAGAAGAACCCACAAGCTCCAGCCGGGAATTGTGTTGAGTTTGTGTTTCATGGTTGAGGTCACTGTTCTCAGATTTCAAAACTGTAATGTAGTGGGCAGCAACCCAGTTACTAACCCTGTGAATCAGGAAGGAATCTACAGAATTTCCACAACCCCAAATCCAAAACTGTGCAGAAGCAGGTAATGTTCTATGAGTTTCGTGTTTGTTGAAGTGACATTGTCACGGGAGAGTGGCTGGACCTGGTGTGCAGGGCTATAGGGAGCAGGAGATGGCAGGCCCTGCAGTTGGTGTTTGCTTTCATTCACAGACATAAATGGAACTGGGGAGTCGTTTTGCAAATGAGATGAAGTGGAAAGAGCAAACCTCATCTTTTTATTTTATTAAGGCAACACTGTGATTCCAAATTAGTATTGGATGGGAAACTGGAGTTTGTGGCCAATGTAAAGGATCGAATCTAGTCTGGGGGAGGGAGGAGGAAGGTCTCCTGAGTTAGTAACATTAACTTTAGACCTACAGATCTAGACAGACTTGGGAGTGTGGGGGAGCTTATTCCAGGCATAAGAACTGCATGTGCAAAGGTCCTGAGGCAGAAAAGGAGCTTGGCTGGTTTCAAAAGAGAGAAGCCTGTCATGGCTAAAGCTTAGTGAGTGAGAGCATTGAGGCAGAAGCTGAAAATTGGGCTAGAGCCTCACAATTCAGGGCTTTGTAAACCATGCTAAGAACTAAAAGAAGGTTCTTTGCCATGATGTGGGCATGTCACAGAGAGTAGTATGGATGGAATGTCTCTTTAGAGGTCATGAAATGTTGGAAAAGCCCTGGCAGGCTAAGGGATGGGGCCATTGGAAATGAAAGATCTCTCCTCTTTAGGGCTCAACCTACTTCCCATCAGTGATATATGTGGTGCTGAAATGAACACAGTGGACTTCATTGTACGGACTGGGTGGGAGATTCCCAGTCACCTACTCAGCACTATCCAGCCCAGATCCACTCTAAGCCCAGAGAAAATACTTTCTTCGCATTTTTTCCCTTCCTCCTTTTTTTCTCCCTTTGTTTTTCTCTTCCTTTTGTCTCTCTGTCCCACTTTCTCCTTCTTTTCTTCCTTCCTTCTTCTATTTTTAATACATTTATTGAGGTATGATTCACATACAATAAACTGCACATATTGATCTATACATACACTTATGAACACATCACTACAGTGAGGATGGTGAACATATCCATCACCCCCAGAAGGTTCCTCCAGCCCGTTTGTAACCCAACCCCCTACTCTGACGCATGCCCCAGCAATTCACCTGATGTTCTTCTCACTAATGATTAGTTTGGCTTTCCTAGATTTTATAAGAATGGAACACTACACTGTGTATCATTTTTGGTCTGCCTTCTGTCACTCAGTGTAATTATTTTGAGATTCATCCATGTTGCATGTAATGATACTTTTTTCCTTTTTATTGCTGAGTAGTCTTACTGTACGGATACACCACCATTTGTTTAATCCATCGACGTGTTGATGGACACGAGGATTGTTTTCAGGTTTTCCCTATTACAAATAAGGCTGTATGAACATTCATGTACCAAGTTTTTGTGTGGAAATAGGCTTTCATTTCTTCTGGGCAAATACCTAGGAATGAAATGGCTGGATCATTTGGTAGGTGTACGGTTAACTTTTTAAAGAAACTGACAAACTGTTTTCCAAAGTGATTGAACCATTTCATGTCCCCTTTCCTGCAACATCTGAAAGTTCCAGTATGGGCACTCTTTTCATATGAGCCATTCTAATAGATGTGAAGTGGTATCTCATCATAATTGTAATTTGCACTTTTCAAATAACAAATGATATTGAGCATCTTTTCATGTGTTATCTGCTCTTTGGCTAAGTGTCTGTTCAAATATTTTACTTTTTCTTTTACTGAGTTGTTTGTTTTTTCATTATTAACTTTTGAGAGTCCATTATATACCACATACAAGTCCATCAGATATCTGCTCTGCAATTATTTTCACCCAGTAATGGTTTGTCTTTTTATCCTTGTCACATGTCTTTCAAAGAAGTGTTTGTAGGGCTTCCCTGGTGGCGCAGTGATTGGGAGTCCGCCTGCCGATGCAGGGGACACGGGTTCGTGCCCCGGTCTGGGAAGATCCCACATACCGCGGAGCGGCTGGGACCGTGAGCCATGGCCGCTGAGCCTGCGCGTCCGGAGCCTGTGCTCCACAACGGGAGAGGCCACAACAGTGAGAGGCCCGCGTACCCCCCCCAAAAAAAAAAAAAAGAAGTGTTTGTAATATTTATGAAATCCAATTCATTTTTTTTTAAATAAAATAGACTGCCCTTTTGGTGTCATAGCTAAGAAATATTTGCCTAACACAAGATCACAAGGATTTTCTCCTATGTTTTCATATAGAAGTTTTATTATTTTAGACTTTACACTTAGATCTATGATCCATTTTGAATTAGTTTTTGCATATGGGTCAAAATTCATTATCTTTGCATACAGAAGTCCAATTATTCCAGTGCCAGTTGTTTAAAAGGCTCTCTTTCTCCACTGAATTGCCTCTGAACTTTTGTCAAAAATTAGTTGTCCCGCATGTACATCAGTCTATATCTGTACTCTATTCTGTTATGCTCACGTACTTTTCTATCATTATGCCAATACCACACTGTTTTGATTACCATAACTTTATGTCTTAAAATTAGTTTTGTTAGCCCTCTAACTTTGCTCTTCTTTTTCAATGGTATTTTGGCAATTCTAGCTTCTCTGTATTTCCATATGAATTATTATAATCAGCTTGTAAATTTCAATTAAGACAGCCTGCTGGGATTTTGACCAGGATTACATTGAACGTATAGATAAATTTTGGAAGAATTGACACCATAACAATACTGAATCTTCTGATCCACAAACAAGGTATAACGACCCACTTATTTAGGTCTATTTAAATTTCACTCAGCAATATATTTTTAAAAATTTTCAGTGTGCAGGTTTTTCATATCTTTTGTCAGATTGATCACTGAGTAGTTAATATTTTTGATGTTATAAATCCTGCTGGTTTTTAAATTTTTAACATTTTATTGTTCATTACTAGTATATAGAAGTACAATTGATTTTGATTTTTTATATTATCTTATCCTATAAATGTGTTTAACTGACTTATTAATACTAGTCGCTTCTTCTGTTGATTCCATCAAATTTTCTACAAAGGTAGTCATGTCATCTGCAAAGGAAAATCATTTTGCTTCTTCCTTTCCAATCTGGATGCACTGTCTAGAGCTTTCAATACAATGTTAAATAGAAGTTATGAGACTGGACATCCTTGTCTTTTTCCTGATCTCAGCAGGAAAGCATTCAGTTTTTCATTAATTGGTATGATATAAGCTGTAGGGTTTTTGTAGATGTTCTGTATTAGGTTGAAGAAGTTCCTTTCTATTCCTAGTTTGCTGAATGTTTATCAGCAGTGGATGTTAGATTTTTCAAAATGATATTAGGTTTTTCTTCTTTCTAGTTTATTGGTATGCTAATTTACACTGATAGATTTTCAAATGCTAAACCAATCCTAAATTCCTGGGGTAAACCTCATCATCCTTTGGTATACGGTTGATTTTGATTTTTTCTAAAATTTTGTTTAGAATCCTTCATCTTGTTTCACGAGGGGTATTGGAGTGTAGTTTGTTGTTGTTTTTTTTTTCTTGTCATGTCTCTGTCTGAATTGGTATCAGGGTAACGCTGGCCTCTAAGAATGAGTTAGGAAGTGTTCCCTCCTCTTTAATTCTCTGGAAGTGTTTGTATCATTCCTTCCTGGGTAAATTTCACTAAGGAAGCTATCTGAAACGGAGGGTTTTATGGGAAGGTTTTTCATGGCGGATTCAACTTCTTTAATAGATAGAGGGGTCTTCAGATTATCCATTTCTTCTTGAGCGAGGTTTGGCAGTTGGCGCACTATGACGCTCTATGAAAATTTGGATGTAGGGAAGAATGGATGAATGAAAAATGAAGGAACAAGCAGTTCACTGGTTGGAGAGACTGACTGCTGAATCATTCTAAGATAGAAAAATGAAATTTCCCGGCTGCCAATGTTCCTTGAACTAGAGAAGCTGGTGCCTACTATGGAGAAATCAGGGGGTCAGAGTTGGAAGTGTTAGAGGGGTCCCTCACCACAGGACCCAATCCCATTCCTTAGGAACCCTGCACTCAGCAACAGACAGGGCCTCAGGATGCCCCTTAGCTATTGGGAATACTCAACTGGTGCTCAGGTCACAACAACCAAAGCTCTCATGGGAATGGCAATCCCATTGGTTGTCATTGGTCTCTTTGAGAGTGTCAGGCCTCTCCACCCTTACACAAACCCTCTCTCCCTGGGGAGTAAATCAGCTTCCCCAACCTTGCCATCTCCCTGCTAAATTTTCCTTTCAAGATAAAGCCTCTGGTGATGGGTAATACAGGTAGAGCTGCCCCCAATAAAACAACCAATCCTTTATTTGCCTCTGGTCCTAAAGGTACCCTGCTTTCCAGACATCAAGATAGAGTGGACGGTATGAGTGAGGGGTGCGTGTGTGTCTGTGTGTCTGGGTGTGTTGGTGTGTGCACCTGTGGGTAGGTGTGTTGGGATTGTGGGGGGCGGGTTTCTCTTCCAATTCAAGGAGCTGGCAAATAACCAACAGCTTCAGCCTGTCTCTGGATGTGAAGTTCCTTGGTCCAAGGTTCTTGTAAAGGAGGGAGGTTTCCTGGCCAAGACTGCCTGAATGCTGGCTCAAGTCTGTAATGCTGAGATGCACAATTGCCAAAATTATCATTGTTTAAAGAAACTACTTTGTAATGTGTTTCTGAAATGGTTACAACCAGCTTTTTATTATTAAAGAAACCAAAGCCAACGGGTTTCCTTTATAACATGTATGGAGAAGGGAACATTTAAAAAACAGCTCCCCGCTGAGATATCACCTCAAAATAAGCTCTATTCTGTGCCCCTACACACCTGGGGAAGAGCTGGAGGAATGGACACCAATGAGGCGGTGTCCATTTCTGTGCAGCTCTGCCCTGCCCACTGCGTGGAGCAAATGGACTTCTGGGCTCTGACATTCTCTTTAAAAGAAGAAGCCACAGACCTGGAGCCAGGGTTTGAAATGGGAAACTCACGTAATCCTCGGAAGAGACTGGGATCTCCAGTTGGGCTTGCAGACACTTTCCTGTCTTGCAACATACAACCCTAGTTTGGCCAGAATTATTCTTTGAAAATGTTTCTTCCCGTGGACAGAAAAAGAAGACAGTGTGTACGCTAAGGATTCTCTCCATTTGTGTCACCAACAGTGGACATTGAATTCCAAATGTCCCGTCAGAGTTTGACATGTAATTAGTTTAACATAAGAATCAGGCCAACACCAAAAAATATACGTAAGTGAAGGCTTCAAAGCTGCAGAGTCTCTTATGTAAATATTTCAAATGTTCTCTCTCCTTGTGCCTCCTCCCCATCCATAAATAAATAACATCACAAATGAAGGGATGAATTCAGTGGGGACTGACAATGGATGGGCTCTGAGGGGCCTCCTTCTCCCACAACTCAAATGCCCTCCTTCCCTCATTTCTACGTAAGTCAAGGCTCTTACTCATCAATACAGTTCCTGCCATGTCCAGCATAGAGCCTGACACACAGTAGGGGCTGAGCACAGGTCAAACATATTATTTATCTTTTCTATTTTACCTTTTGAGACCAACAAAACACAGAAAATAATCTCAGATGAGCTGGATTCACTGCATTCACGATAGGTACTAAATATGCTAAAGGAACCCTCTTATCCCCCCACCACAAGCATTTGTTTGGGTAACAGAATTTATCTCTCTAGCACCAATTTCAACACTTTTATTCTGGTCTTCTTTCTATGCAATAGCTTCTTCTTCTGTCAGATGGAAACCTCCCCTTTCCCCTGTGAAACGTGGAGAGAAGTACTGAAAATGTGCTGACATGTGGCCATGTTAGATTTATTCAGGATGAGCGTTACAGAGATAAGGGTCTGCAGGAGCATCTTCTGGTCCCTTCCATTCCATCTCAAATGTCCTCCTGGAGTTGAACTCTACCTCCTCCTGGCTCCCACCTTTTAATCCTTCTCTCTTCTTCTTTCCTTCATTTCTTCTATCCTTTCTTCCTTCCTCCCTTCCTTTCCTAGTCCACTTGCTACCCAGCAGGTTTACCATCCTAACACCTAGCTCTGTAATGCCAGTCTCTTGCATGAACCCCTTAACAGAGTCTCCCTCTCCCCTCACCCAATTACATGACATTGAAACTTTTCAGTTGGGCATTGGAGTCCTTCCACTATGTGGTTTCAACTCGTCGCCATTTAGAAGAGGGTGGTGTTGGGAGGTTGAGGTTTTTTCCATGTCAGAGCATGTAAGGAAGCCATATAGAAACTGGGGGGTTTTAAGGCCTGTTGAAGAAAGGATTCAGAAGAGAGTTAGGTGGCAAACCACACCATTTCAGGGCCTCCCTGTTCTCCTACTCCTTCCCTACCCTTCCTGGGCTCCTGCAATCCTAGCTCTCCTCATTCCTGACTGTCTCCAGCCCTTCAAGTCTTGGCCTGTCTGCATCACTGCCCATGAGACTTTCTCCCCATTTCCTAGAATAAACCTTCCTTCATTCACCCCGGATGGACATCCCACCAGCATTCAAGGTGCACGTTGCCTCCTTCACGCAGCCTTTCCTGACCCTCTCCAAAAGGTTCAGATTTCTCCCCCTGAACCACAGTAGCATTCTCCAGTCTTTTCTGTTCCAATTCAAGCAAACACAGTGGCGACCCATGCTGTGGGATGCAGGAGCGGGCTCTCATGCAGGAGAGGGATAAGATGTGGGGCACAGACCCAGAGGGCCAGGTGGTGCGGGATCAGAGGAAGGTGATATTCACAGCTCTAACCACTGCATCATTTGCCCTCCCACCTACTGTAATTTTGGAAGGGGTTGATTGGGACTGATCAGTGAATTCACATGGACATGGAATGAATGCAGTATATTTCATAGTAGCCAAAACTATTCTATTTTATTTTTAAGAATTATATGGATTGCTTTTGCAGAACTCCTGACTAGTGCCAAGGGCATCGGATCTGACCGTAGAGACCATGGAGAAACAGAATCTCAGGGCAGCTCTGAGCCAGGCTGTCTGGGCTGGGGTTCAAGCTCTCCCAGGATTAGCTGATGATCTGGGCAAGCGCTTACCCTTCCTGTGCCTCAGTAAGATCACTATAACAGGTATCCCAGAGATTTGTTGTAAGGATTAAGTAGGTGATTATGTAGACGCTCACGGTAATAGCTGCCGCAGACAAGACACTTTCCAAATATTGAAAAGAGACCTAATACACTCTCTGTATTAGACCAGATCCAAAGCCACTGGCATCCAGCACAGCCATGCTGACCCCTTCAAAGCCTAATCGAGCACTTTCCTCACATTCTGTGAAACTCGATCAAACACAGGCGAAGCCACGTTGAGCAATAGGGCTGCTGCAAAATAGACTGTGGTGCCGACCAAGTTCACAAAAGCAATTTTCTGTTTTCTTAACTTCTAAATAATGGCTCTGCATTGCCTGGCGGAATGTTATTTACATTCACAAATTTACGGTTTGTGAAAGAATTTCCCTAATAGAATTTGAAAATTCAGCAGTTTTTAGCTTTGTGCCCAGTTTTTTTAAGTTTTAAAACTTCCTTCAACTCCATAGAAAGCTAACTCTCGTATCCAAATATTGCAAATAACTCGGTGCAGTAAATAAATTTCTGATCGTTAGATCTTTAAAATCTAGCTCTGCATTTGGGAGAATTACATGCAATCTCTGTATCTTGATGTTGTCAACTCAAGTGGGGAAAACGGAACTCATCTCATGATTTTTATGAATCCTAAAACACACTGAGAAAGTACACGCTATACTTGTTTTAAGATAAAAGGCTGAAAAAAATAATAGTAGACACTGTTTTGGGGGTGGGTGGATATTTACTACGTGCTATACACCTTATATATGCCCATGAGATTTGGGACTTTCAAGAGCAGAAACCTTGAAGAAACAGAAATTTAGGCAGAAAGCCAGGTAGAAAACATGAAGGGTGTTAAAAATGGGCTGAAGGAAAAGATGCAATCCAAGGATAAAGATGAAAAGTATCAAGTAGGGAACATTGAGATAAAAATCGAGAAAGTCTCTTAGATTTGTTACGCACGACTTTGGCAACATTATACTGGCCTAAGGTAAACTGGCCTAAAGTAAATTGGCCTACATTCTGGTTGGAAAACAAGACTATTTGGTCATTTTGGACACAGGCTGGTGAGAAGTTTTGTGACTCTTGATTTTCAGAAACTTTTTCTAATGTCTTTACATGTGATTCGATTTAAGCTTTTTAGTTCTGCCCTGTAGAACTTAAAGTAGTGAAAAGATAGAGCAAATAATGTCCAACAGTAGATTATCTGGGATAATTTCTCAGACAAGTAATAGTAAGTTACATGATCCAGTTTTCATAGAAAAGGTATGTAAAGACATACTCCAAGGTGGGGCTGAGTGGTTGTCCCAGGGTGGGTGGGACTGCGGGGGTGAGGAGGTTGTTGTTGGTGGTGTTCTTTTGCTCTTCTCTGCATTTTCTAACTTTTTTAGTGACCTTGATTTCCTTTTGTAATAGAAAAAAGACTCAACATAAGAGAAAAATATCTGGAACATTCAGAGAGATTTAAAGAACATTTTCTTTAAAGAATATTTTCAATTCATTTGAAGTCAATGTTATATGGCTTTGAGGAGGAAATTCCAGAATTCAGGGCCAGGGAATTGAGATGGAAGGACTAGCAAAGGAGCAACAGACGGTGGATGGAATTTGAAAAAGAGATCAGGGCCTCTGATATGCTCCTTTCTCCCTCCTCTCCTTCCTCCTCTGTCATTTGGTGAAAATCATTGTCATTGCTGAATATCCAAAGATTTGGCTTCACGTTATAGGATTTATGCACACGCCTTTCCACCATTCAAACCTGAGTGCTCCCAGAGGGACTGTCTTCCTCCTCTCTGGGTGCCTGTACAGCGAAAAGATGAAGGAAGGAAACTTCACAACTTCTGTATTACTTTGTGATTATCATCAGGTTTTTCCAGAAACAGCAGGCAGCTAGTAGTTCCATAAGAACCGTTCACAGGGAAGTACACTAACAAGATCTGAGGCTACACAAATCTCACCAAACAAAGAGAGACGTATAAGAATCAATTGCTGTGTATATATTTGGTACATAACATATGGCCCAGAGTCTTCATGGCGAAGCTGCTATGCATGATGTATAAACAAAGACATCACACTCTCCATGTGTTTCTTGCTGCATCATATTTTTTCCACTCAGCTGAAATGTGGTAATTAGTCACTGATTTTGATTTGGATTACTGCAGCTTCTCTTCAAGACTGAGACTTAAGCTCATTCCTTCTGTTGAATGTGTTCAAGAGTAGCAGCTTCTCGGTTAAATTCATTCAGTGTTTAACTCTACAAGACTCTGAACTCTTCAGTGGGGCCATGCCATACTTACTGAATTACCAAAGTGCAAACCATAGTTGAATGAAACGTGTATGAACTTGTAGCTCAGATGGATTTGGAAATGCTGGTATTTTCCTTTCTCAACTTGCCTAGCCTTTCGGCTAAAGCACTTGTGCCCTCCATCTGTTCCTCATTAGAACACTGTCTCTCATTTAGGGAGGAGTTCTTAGTGCCTTAGACAGAACTAAGAAATACTCTTTTTTCTCTCACACCATCAGTGTACCTTGCCAGAGCTGTTCAGGAAAGGCAAAGAGGGTCAGGCTCTCTGAAAAACTGATAAAATCCACTTTATGGGGTCAGGGGGAAGATAGAGCATGTGGGGTTTGACAAGACACTCACTCAAATGACTACGTCAGATGGGCTCTTGGAAAGAGAACCGACTGCACTCCAAGCATCAACTGCTTGCCATAGCACGTGCGTCGTCAGAGACAAATGGCTCTGAGAAAGAATTCTGAAGCACAGAGGCTAGTGTGAACTTGGAAAGGAAAAACCTGCTTCTCCCATCTTACTGGAATCACGGTTGTGGTCTCAGTCAAGCAGCAGTGACGCCATTTGACAGGTTTGTAACAGCAATTCTGAAACTGGACTGCATCAGATCCATCAGGCAGACTTGCATTTACTGAGATTCATAAAAGTCCCCCTAGTCTGTGCCACTGGATATCTGTGCACCAGAATGGGTCATAAAGATTTGATCTTACCACTTGGAGCTATGCAAGTGAGGTCAAGGTCACTGGACCTCAACTGGAACACAAAAACATAGTGAGAAAAAGGATATATTAGTGTGTCAGGCTGCCATAATAAAATATCACAGTCTTAGTGGCTTAAACAACAGAAGTTTAGTTCTCACATTTCTAGAAGCTCAAGGTCCGAGATCAAGGTGCCAGCAGGGTTGGTTTCTTCTGAGGCCTCTCTCCTTGGCTTGCAAGGGCTATCTTCTCGCTGTGTATTTACGTGGTTGTCTCTCTGTGTGTGCACATGTCTGGTCTCTCTCTGTATCCTCATCTCCTCTTGTTATAGGGACACCAGTCATATTGTATTAGAGCCCACCTTAACGATTATTTTAACTTAATTATCTCTTTAAACACTTTATTTCCAAAAGATAGTCATATTTTGGGGTACTGGGGCTTATGACTTCAACTTATGAATTTGGGGGAGACGCAGTCCATCCCATAACAAAGAGTAAAGAGGAATTTGGCACCACTTGCTTTTCCTTGATGGGGAAAGGGCTAGGATTCCCAACTTCATGTCCCAGTGCTAGGTATCGTATTTGAATATAATACTAGAAAGCCATTGAGATTAATAAGGCAACCAATTCAAACATCTCTAATCTTCACTTACTTAGTAATTGCTATATTCTTTGTTTCTGTCTTCATATCTCAGTGTAGTGGCTGGGACTTCCAGAAAAATGGTAAATAATAATGGACACCCTCTCCTTGCATCTGATTTTTTAAAAGTAATGCCTCAAGAATTTCACCATTATGATTAATGACCTCTATTGAATCTCATTAGATATTTTTTGTCATTCTCATTGCTGATTTTACCTACAGTTTTCATAAGAATATATGTTGAAATTTATCCAATGATAAATTTTTCTTTTCTTTTCTTTTCTTTTCTTCTTTTTTTTTTTTTTTTTTTTGTGGTACACGGGCTTCTCACTGTTGTGGCCTCTCCAGTTGCGGAGCACAGGCTCCAGACGCGCAGGCTCGGCGGTCATGGGTCATGGGCCTAGCCACTCCACGGCATGTGGGATCTTCCCGACTGGGGCACGAAACCCGTGTCCCCTGCACCGGCAGGCGGACTCTCAACCACTGCGCCACCAGGGAAGCCCAAATTTTTCATTTTTTAAAATGAACTTGTATCATTTCCCCTTTGGCCAATTTAAGTAGCCTCCTAATAGATGTATTTTTAACCTATCAGAAATACATTCCTGAGGAAAACTTAGACATGGTCTTTCAATATGCTGCTGAATTCTATTTGCTAGTCTTTGATTTAGAATTTTTATCTTGCTATCCATAATGAAGCCCAGCCTAGAGTTTTCTTCTTTGGTTTGGTATCTTCAGATTTAGATACCACTGTTATGCTAACAGGAAAAATGATTTGGGAAAATTTTCACATTTCTATATTCTATGGAACAGTTCACCTAATGTAAAGATTATCTGAATGTTGCAAGCTTTAAAAAAAAAAAATCAGTATTATCACCACAGAAACATTCTGCCATGTTCCTGTCACCTTTATCTCTATGACTATGACTTTATTCAAGCTTTACATTCCTCTAGTTAATCTTGGTTATTTCTCTTTCCCTGGGAAATAATGACTTTCATAGATTTTTTTAAGCATATCAATGTGATTTTGTTCTTAATGGTGTCTTATAAAATTTGAAGTCCACACCTGTGGTTAGGCACTGTTTCTCATTCTTAGTTTTTCATATTTATACTCTGTTTTTTTCCCTTCAGTTTTACTTGCCAAGTAGATCCATATATTTGTGTTTGATTTTTTTCCCCCTAAAGTGTCAGCTCTTGCATCTAAGTACTTATAAAGTTCTTATATGGGAGGGATGGTGAAAGAATTGTCAACATCAGTCAGGAGAGAAAGAAACAATGGGGCCATTTCTTCATGGCTTAAGGCTGTGAATTCAACTTTGGAGGCTTCCTGGGGTGATGACATTGACCATCTCCATAAATAATTCTGGCACTGTTGTTTATGTCTCACACAACCCTAAATGTCAAAGAATCTGTTACTCTAAATATGGGACACATTAGGATAAAGTCATAAATTGGTGCTGATACCATGCCCATTCTAGACAATTAAGGACTTTTTTTTAATTGTCTCATCTGATGAAAATAAGAAGAGGAAATGGAAAATAATCCCCTCCACACTGAACGTGTCAGCATGAATCAAAGGAGAGAAAGAGGAAAAAAATCATTGAGGTCAACCTTTGGGGGTTTTGCTTTCAATTCTTGATGAAAAGAAAAGGCAAAAAAAACACTGAAGAAGAGTATTATAATAATAGCTGTGATATTGAGTGATTATCATCTCGTGTGTGAGTCAGACTTCCATAATGGGGAAAGACTTGAAAATGAAAATACCCTGCTTTTATTGAGAAAACACTCTGACCTAGGTGTCCTGGCAATTCAGTTGCCCTGGAACTCATCTGCAATGTATTACCTCCTGGAGAATGCTATCAAGTGTGCCTCTGTGCCAGGCACTCTTTTGGAAGCTGAGGGTGTCGAGAGGCACAAACACAAGCTGGAAACATTGACTTCTCTTCACTGTGCTTCATCAACTTTGGGGGGCAAATCACTTCCTCACTGTGTGTTCCCATTTCCAGTATATGTTGGCTGGACTCAGTGTCTTCAATCCACGTCTCTGTGTCAGCACTTGCCTTGCTCCTGCTCCTGGAGCATTTGCCTAGTGTCTCATCTCAGCTGTTCTGTACTGTGCTCTTGACCTATCAGTCAAGTCTGTTGATCACCAAGCTAAAAGGGGACTCTTGGTCACATAATCTTGATTCTCCTCCATTTCTGTCATGTACTGGTAAATGAAAATCTCTCCAAAATTCAGTTTTCTTATCTCTCTTTGGAAGTTTGGAATATATTTTACATGGTTTTATGGTGCAGTACTGTTTTAGAATGGCATACAGCCATGGCAAAATGAGTGGCTCCCTTCAACTGATGGAGTCCTGCCAGATAAGGCTCAGGATGAAATGCCCACCCAATAACGGAGCTTTCGTAAGAGCTTACTCCATTTCATGCAGACAGTATTGTTTATGGACTCGGGGGAATAGAGAATTGAGACTCATATTGATGAGGATTCTGATCATGGGAGTGTAGTTAACAATGTCTAGTGACATAGATCTGTGAATTATTTTCCAATTGGACCCAATTTAAGTTATACTAGTGAAAATGTGAATGTGTTCTTTGACATGTGAAGTATCAGTGACACTGCTGGGACTTCGGCTCATCTTCATATTTGTGGGCTTGGCACTTGGAGCAAGTAGACATCTATGAATGGAATAAACTGCTTATTTCAATCTGTGATACCTCTGAAGCATTTTGTCTTTAATCTCACAAATCTGGGAAAATGAGGGGACCATCTGTAAAATGAGATGGACCACACCTAACGCACAGAGCTATTGAGAAGATCAGATGAGGAAAATGATCATGATGGTATATCCTAAATTGTTTTTAAATTGCTGAGAACATATGAGGAACATTTGTTACCTCATTTGCAGGAAAACATCCCAACTAGACGAGCGTTCCTAACCCCAAACTGATACGGACACTGAGACAACTCTCTCTGCTGTATCTGGGCTATAAATCTTTGAACTTCAGGCCTAAGTGGAATTCCATCTCTCACATTCTTTTAATGAAATAAAAATAAATACAATTACTGAACAGAAGCCAAAGATCACAGGAGGTTAGAAGTGGGGAGAGGATATGGTCAATACTGTTTGTTTGCATTCTGGCACTGTTTTCTTGGTGAATATTTCATTAATGGGAGGGCTACAAGGGGGCAGGGATGGCCCTTTCTTCCTCCTGATGGATGTCTGCTGCTGATTAAATCTGAGCTGGGGTTGCCTTGTGGTGCCTGGGAAATTTGAGACCCTAATGAGGACATAGTCCAGTAAAATGTGAGAGGCTGAAACCACTAGATACTAAAATCCTCCCGAGTTGGAGCTTTTTCCAAAGATTAGGCATTTGCTCTTGAAATCATGTTCAGGAACATACTAAGATGCACTTATCTTTCCATATTCTGTCCCTGCATTCATACTCCAAAGACCTTGAAACCCATTTTTTTCCTCTTTCACCCAAGTAAAAGTAAGCATACAAATAAGTACTTATTCTTACGGAAGGTCTATTCTTTAAGTAAAAATCTGACTTACAATTAATACTCTGGTTTGTGATTAAATCTGCTATTGATTCCTCATAATGGAGCTAGAGGTAACTGGTAAATGCAATATCAATATAATTGCATTTTCTGCAGAATAATCATGGCTGCTAAAATGGAAAGGAGCAAGATATCTGAGCAACACAGAAAACAAGTAATTATCCAAAGCCCATTTCAATAAATGTCAGTTTCTTAAAGAAACTGTCTGGTTAGACCACAAGTAATTTCTGCTGGTGCGAATTCCCATTCACCCTTATTAAGCCGTATTATGTACTCAGCATAAAGAGTCTTAGTTTCTCCTTCCACAGGTCTCTGTCAGTGTCTGTATCCAGTTGCAGCCAGGTATAGTAAGTGCCTCAGGTCACAGAGAATTTCAAAATAAGTCTAACAAATCAGGTCCATGATTCTCTAATACAAGCACACTTGTATTTCACTTACACCATGGCTCCGAGATATTTCTGAACTCTTTTTTATGCTCATCATTTCTCTTCAGAGGAGAGGATGGTGTTGCTCAAAAAGAAACACAGAGTCAGTTCAGCTAACAACTTTCCTCAACAGAATTGCAAACATCAATCTGTTGCTATCTTGCAAATTACCATTCCTCCCTGCAAACGCAGACACTAACCAGTGGACAAGTGATAGATCTTGACCTGCTGTTTCCAATGAGACCAGGGTGGTCTTTCAATCTCAAAAGAAGCATAGCCACTGCCTTCTGTTTGTCTATGCCTCACTTAGATTTACCCTTGGGAATATGTGTATGTGAAGGAGTCCTTCAAATGCATCTACTGTTTATATTAGTGTGAGGGCTGTAGGAAAGATTGTTAAACCTCCCAGGTCATCCTGTCCATTGTGTCCAAATAGATGCAATAGAGTGAGAAAGATACTTTTTATTGATCATACTACTAAATCTTTTTCTTCTCTGCTTTACCAAGTGAATAGTTTCAGGCCAATTGTTGACTTAAATTGGTGTTGGGCAGGTGTGTCCAATGTCCTTAGGCATATTTGTCCACTTTAGCACTCTCCACAGTCACAGAAAGATGATGAGCCAAAGCCACCAGGAGTCCAGCATTTCCATGATGGGTTAGATTGACATTTATGGGATGTACATCTAATTCTGGACTGGGTTCTGGGTCTGTCCATCCTTCTCTATGGGCTTTACTCACAAAGGGAAATGATGACATAGCAATACTTAGGAAACCAACTTCTAAAGTGGTCCAAAATCCCCCCTGCTTTTTTAAAATTAAAATATCTTAGAGCCAACAGAAAGTTTAAATAATGCATATTGGGCTTCTGTGCAAGGAAGAATGAATGAGTAAAAGATTTTACGAAGGAGAATGCTTAGCTGGTTACTTGGTAGTACATACATTTTGAATTGGGTTCCCTCAAGCATCACATTCAGGTTAGACACCCTTCTCTTAATTAATAAAGGAATGTCTCTCTTTGAGAAATGAGGTAGCTATGTCACCAAACAATTGAGTGGCCGCATTTTCAGATGCCTTATGTAACATTCCTACCTAAGACATAGAGGCCAGATGGTTGTCTGTGAGTAATTACAGGAGTAGTTGATGGAAGTAGAGAGTTTGGGGGCAGAAAGAACATTAAGAGCAGAGGTTATGAACTAGTTTTATTTGGCCCAACACATTGTCCCATGTTTAAAGAAATGTGGCTTTGCAACTAATTACTAATACTTGAACAAGAAGCTTCACATAAAAACCCAAATTTCTGCCATCTCTTGGAAGAACCCCTTGCTTTCACTCTGGTGTGGCACCAGTCAGAGACAGACTGTCCCCCTTAAATAGGCTGCATCCACCATCCTTCTACCTGTAGGCATTGAAGACTTAAATCACATTCCTATGGATCTTTACAACCTACCCTGTTACACAATCTGGTACAGTCATGCTCACGTTGAGCATGTGCAATGAATGAAAGAAGCCTCCAAGAAGAGTATCAGAAACGTGAAAAGATATGTTCTCGGTCTAAAACCTCCCATGAGTATGAGAGTCCCCCTGAATTCTAATCCCATGTGCTTTGTATTAAAGTGACCTGCTCAGATAAATACCTGTCCCTCAAATTCTGAACCACCCCTAGGCAGGCACCACTTACTATACCCCACGCAGAATGATGACTAAGTATCCAATCTAATGACCGTGTGTTTGTCAATGATGTCTTTAAAAATTCATAACACTGATCTTTCTTAACTCTTAGCTTTAACTTTTAAAAGACACACATAGAAATTCATTCAATCCTAATGTCTGGAAAAGTCATAACAAGCTGAGAGTTGGTTTGGAATTATTTAAGCTATTCCCAGACCTCCCCGGGGAAAGGACTAAGCCTCAAAGCTCTAAAGGCGTTTGGAAACTGTGGTGATTCAAAATGTCATTTTGTCCATAATCCATTTTATTTAGGGAATAAAAAAGCTAAGTCTGGTTAACTCTTAAAAATTATACCAGCACCAAAAACGAATCTGTTTTCTCAGATAGTTATCTCACATTATTAACTAACTTAAAGGTTTTCAGCCAAAGTTGTAATTATTAAATGTTATGCAATTAAGTTCTGCAAAAGATTTACCTTAGCTTATTATACTTAAAAAAAAAATCTTTGTCAGTGTGTGAAAAGAAGAAGAAATGGACTCTGATTGGCTCAAGATGGTGGAGTAGAAGGATGTGCGCTCATGCCCTCTTGTGAGAACACCAGAATCACAAGTAACTGCTGAACAGTCATCAACAGGAAGACACTGGAACTAACCAGAAAAGATACCCCACATCCAAAGACAAAGGAGAAGCTGCAATGAGATGGTAGGAGGGGCGCAATCACAATAAAATCAAATCCCATAACCACTGGGTGGGTTAGTCACAAACTGGAGAACATTATACCACTGAAGTCCACCCAGTGGAGTGAAGTTCCTGAGCCACATGTCAGGCTTCCCAACCTGGGGGTCTGGCAATGGGAGGAGGAATTCCCAGAGAATCAGGCTTTGAAGGCTAGTGGGATTTGACTGCAGAACTTTGATAGGACTGGGGGAAACAAAGACTCCACTCTTGGAGGGCACAGAAAAAGTAGTGTGCTCATCAGGACCCAGGGGGAAGGAGCAGTGACCCCATAGGAGACTGAACCAGACCTACCTGCTACAATTAGAGGGTCTCCTGCAGAGGCAGGGTTGGCTGTGGCTGGCCATGGGGACAAGGACACTGGCAGCAGAAGTTCTGGGAGGGACTCCTTGGCTTGAGCCCTCCCAGGGCCCACCATTAGCCCCACCAAAGAGCCTGTAGCCTCCAGTGCTGGGTCACCTCAGGCCAAACAACCAACAGGGAGGGAACTCAGCTCCACCCATCAGCAGACAAGCAGATTAAAGTTTTACTGAGCTCTGCCTACCAGAGCAACACACAGCTCTACTCACCACCAGTCCCTTCCATCAGGAAGCCTGCACAAGCCACTTAGATAGCCTCATCCACCAGAGGGCAGATAGCAGAAGCAAGAGGAACTACAATCCTGCAGCCTGTAGAACGAAAACCACATTCACAGAAAGATAGCAATATGAAAAGGCAGAGAACTATGTACCAGATGAAGGAACAAGATAAAATCACAGAAAAACAACTAAATGAAGTAGAGATAGGGAAACTTCCAGAAAAAGAATTCAGAATAATGATAGTGAAGATGATCTAGGACCTTGGAAAAAGAATGGAGGCAAAGATTGAGAATATGCAAGAAATGTTTAACAAAGACCTAGAAGAATTAAAGAACAAACACCTAGAAGAATTAAAGAACAAACAAACAGAGATGAACAATATAATAACTGAAATGAAAAATACACTAGAAGGAACCAATAGCAGAATAACTGAGGCAAAAGAACGGATGAGTGACCTGGAAGACAGAATGGTGGAATTCACTGCCACAGAACAGAATAAAGAAAAAAGAATGAAAAGAAATGAAGACAGCCTAAGAGACATCTGGGAAAACATTAAATGTAGCAACATTCGCATTAAAAGGGTCCCAGAAGGAGAAGAGAGAGAAAGGACCAAAAAAAAATATTTGAAGAGATTATAGTCGAAAATTTCCCTAACATGGGAAAGGAAATAGCCACCCAAGTCCAGGAAGTGCAGAGAGTCCCATGAAGGATTAACCCAAGGAGAAACATGCCGAGACACATAGTAATCAAATTGGTAAAAATAAAGACAAAGAAAACTTATTGAAAGCAACAAGGGAAAAACGACAAATAACATACAAGGGAACTCCCATAAGGTTAATAGATGATTTCTCAGCAGAAACTCTATAAGTCAGAAGGGAGTGGTAAGATATATTTAAAGTGATGAAAGGGGAGAAACTACAACCAAGATTACTCTACCCAGCAAGGATCTCATTCAGATTTGATGGAGAAATCAAAAGCTTTACAGACAAGCAAAAGCTAAGAGAATTCAGCACCACCAAACCAGCTGTACAACAAATGCTAAAGCAACTTCTCTAAGTGGGAAACACAAGAGAAGAAAAGGACCTACAAAAACAAACCCAAAACAATTAAGAAAATGGTAATAGGAATATACATATCAATAATTACCTTAAATGTGAATGGATTAAACGCTCCAGCCAAAAGACAGAGGCTCACTGAATGGATACAAAAATAAGACCCATATATATGCTGTCTACAAGAGACCCACATCAGACCTAGGGACACATACAGACTGAAAGTGAGGGGATGGAAAAAGATATTCCATGCAAATGGAAATCAAAAGAAAGCTGGGGCAGCAACACTCATATTAGATAAAATAGACTTTAAAATAAAGAATGTTAAAAGAGACAAGGAATGACACTACATAATGATCAAAGGATCAATCCAAGAAGAAGAGATAACAATTATAAGTATATATGCACCCAACATAGGAGCCCCACAATACATAAGGCAAATGCTAACAGCTATAAAAGAGGAAATCGACAGTAACACAATAACAGTGAGGGACTTTCTCACCTACACCAATGGACAGATCATCCAGACAGTAAATTAAAAAGGAAACACAAGCTTTAAATAACACAATAGACAAGACAGATTTAATTGATATTTATAGGACATTCCACCTCAAAACAGCAGATTACACTTTCTTCTCAAGAGTGCATGGAACATTCTCCAGGATAGATCACATTTGGGTTACAAATCAAACCTTGGTAAATATAAGAAAACTGAAATCATATCAAGCGTCTTTTCCAACCACAACACTATGAGATTAGAAATCAATTACAGAGAAAAAATGTAAAACACAAAAACATATGGAGGCTAAACAATACATTACTAAATAACTAAGAGATCACTGAAGAAATCAAAGAGGAAATCAAAAAATACTTAGAGACAAATGACAATGAAAACACGATCATCCAAAACCTATGGGATGCAGCAAAAGCCGTTCTAAGAGGGAAGTTTATAGCAATACAAGCCTACTTCAAGAAACAAGAAACACCTCAAGTAAACAACCTAACCTTACACCTAAAGGAACTAGAGAATAAAGAACAAACAAAACCCAAAGTTAGTAGGAGGAAAGAAGTCACAAAGATCAGAGCAGAAATAAATGAAATAGAAACAAAGAAAACAATAGCAAAGATCAATAAAACTATAAGCTGGTTTTTTCAGAAGATAAACAAAATTGATAAACCATTAGCTAGAGTCATCAAAAAAACAAGGGGAGAGGACACAAATCAATAAAATTAGAAATGAAAAAGGAGAAGTTACAACAGACACCACAGAAACACAAAGCATCCTAAGAGACTACTACAAGCAACTCTATGCCAATAAAATGGACAACTTGGAAGAAATGGACAAATTCTTAGAAAGGTATAACCTTCCAAGACTGAACCAGGAAGAAACAGAAAATATTAACAGACCTATCACAAGTAATGAAATTGAAACTCTGATTAAAACTCTTTCAATAAACAAAAATCCAGGACTGGATAGCTTCACAAGTGAATTCTATCAAACATTTAGAGAAGAGCTACCACCCACCTTTCTCAAACTCTTCCAAAAAACTGCAGAGGAAGGAACACTCCCAAACTTATTCTGCAAGGCCACCATCACCCTGATATCAAAACCAGGAAAAGATATCACAAAAAAAGAAAATTAAAGACCAATATCACTGATGCATATAGATGCAAAAATCCTCAACAAAATACTAGCAAACGAAATCCAACAACACATTCAAAGAATCATACACCATGATCAAGTGGGATTTATCCCAGGGGTGCAAGGATTCTTCAATATATGCAAATCACTCAATGTGATATACCATATTAAAAAATTGAAGAATAAAAACCATATGATCATCTCAATAGATGCAGAAAAGGCTTTTGACAAAATTCAACACCCATTTATGATAAAAACTCTCCAGAAAGTGGGCATAGAGGGAACCTACCTCAACGTAATAAAGGCCATATATGACAAACTCACAGCAAACATCAATCTCAATGGTGAAAACCTGAAAGCATTTCCTTTAAGATCAGGAACAAAACAAGGATGTCCACTCTCACCACTATTATTCAACATAGTTTTGGAAGTCCTAGCCACGGCAATCAGAGAAGAAAAAGAATTAAAAGGAATATAAATTGGAAAAGAAGAAGTAAAACTGTCACTGTTTGCAGATGACATGATACTATACATAGAGAATCCTAAAGTTGCCACCAGAAAACTACTAGAGCTAATCAATGAATTTGGTAAAGTTGCAGGATACAAAATTGATGCACAGAAATCTCTTGCACTCCTATACACTAATGATGAAAAATCTGAAAGAGAAATTAAGGAAACACTCCCATTTACCACTGCAACAAAAAGAATAAAATACCTAGGAATAAACCTACCTAGGGAGACAAAAGACCTGTATGCAGAAAACTATAAGACACTGATGAAAGAAATTAAAGATGATACAAACAGATGGAGAGATATACCATGTTCTTGGATTGGAAGAATCAATATTGTGAAAATGACTATATTACCCAAAGCAATCTACAAATTCAATGCAATCCCTATCAAATTACCAATGGCATTTTTCACAGAACTAGAAGAAAAAATGTTAAAATTTGTATGGAGACACAAAAGACCCCGAACAGCCAAAGTGGTCTTGAGGGAAAAAAACGGAGCTGGAGGAATCAGACTCCCTGACTTCAGACTCTATTACAAAGCTACAGTGATCAAGACAATATGGTACTGGCACAGAAACAGAAATATAGATCAATGGAACAGGATAGAAAGCCCAAAGATAAACCCATGCACCTATTGTCAGCTAATCTATGACAAAGGAGGCAAGGATATACAATGGAGAAAAGACAGTCTCTTCAATAAGTGGTGCTGGGAAATCAGGACAGCTACATGTAAAAGAATGAAATTAGAACACTCCCTAATACCATACACAAAAATAAACTCAAAATGGATTAAAGATCTAAGTGTAAGACCGGACACTTTAAAACTCTTGGAGGAAAACCTAGGAAGAATACTCTTTGACATAAATCACAGCAAGATCTTTTTGACCCACCTTCTAGAGTAATGGAAATAAAAACAAAAATAAACAAATGGGACCTAATGAAATTTAAGAGCTTTTGCACAGCAAAGGAAACTATAAACAAGATGAAAAGACAACCCTCAGAATGGGAGAAAATATTTGCAAATGAATCAATGGACGAAGGATTAATCTGCAAAACATATAAACAGCTCATGCAGCTCAATATTAAAAAACAAACAACCCAATCCAAAGATGGGCAGAAGTCCTAAACAGACATTTCTCTAAAGAAGATATACAGATGGCCAAGAGGCACATGAAAAGCTGCTCAACATCACTAATTATTAGAGAAATGCAAATCAAAACTACAATGAGGTATCACCTCACACCAGTTAGAATGGGCATCATTAGAAAATCTACAAACAACAAATGCTGGAGAAAAGGGAACCCTCTTGCACTGTTGGTGGGAATATAAATTGATACAGCCACTATGGAGAACAGTATGAAGGTTCCTTAAAGAACTAAAAATAGAATTATCATATGACCCAGCAATCCCATTACTGGGCATATACCCAGAGAAAACCATAATTCAAAAAGACACATGCACCCCAATGTTCATTGCAGCACTATTTACAATAGCCAGGTCATGGAAGCAACGTAAATGCCCATGGAGAGATGAATGGATAAAGAAGATGTGGTACATATATATAATGGAATATTACTCAGCCATAAAAAGGAACGAAATTGGGTCATTTGTAGCGACATGGATGGATCTAGGGCTGTCATACAGAGTGAAGTAAGTCAGAAAAGGAAAAACTAATATTGTATATTGGTTTTGTTTTTTGTTTTTGCGGTACGCAGGCCTCTCACTGTTGTGGCCTCTCCCGTTGCGGAGCACAGCCTCCAGACGCGCAGGCTCAGAGGCCATGGCTCACAGTCCAGCCGCTCCGCGGCATGTGGGGGATCTTCCCAGACCAGGGCACGAACCCGTGTCCCCTGCATCGGCAGGCAGACTCTCAACCACTGTGCCACCAAGGAAGCCCCAAATATCGTATATGTAACGCATACATGTGGAACCTAGAAAAATAGTACAGATTAACCAGTTTGCAAGGCAGAAATAGAGACACAGATGTAGAGAACAAACGTGTGGACACCAAGGGGGGAAAGTTGAGGGAGAGGGGGTGGTGGTGGTGGTGGGATGAACTGGGAGATTGGGATTGACATATATACACTAATATGTATAAAAATGGATAACTAATAAGAACCTGCTGTATAAAAAATAAAGGAAAATTTAAAAAAAAGAAATAATGGACTCTGTTTCATAATTGAGTCTGCCCTTGGGTGCAACAACTCCTCCCCCTGCAATCTCATTAATCATTAATCATCGAGGATCACTGGGTAGACAAAAGTGCAGCAACGAAATTTGATCCCCATTTCACAGATGGGGAGGTCAAGGCAGCAAGAGGTTAAGTGATTTTTGGAGACCACACAATAAGAAGATGGAGGAATGTGGCCTGGCCACTGCCCTGAGCTTCTCTGGTGGTCTCCAGAAGACCACTCAAGAAGAAATAGAGGGCTTGCAAGAAGGCCTAATGGGAGCATCCATGACTCAGGTCGGGTCACAGGAGGAATCCCACAGGCCTACCTTCAAAACCTCTCCCAATTCACGGGCTCTGACATTGGCTAAGGTGTTTCTCTGAGTCTCCATTCCCTCACCTTTAAAATAGCTATATCAATACTCACAATTATGTTTGCAGTGAGCTCCCTTAGAATTCCTGCATGAAGAATCTCTAGAACATTATGAACATTCAGTAATGTCTCCCTTTGACCCTGCAACTTGCTCACAGGTAGAAAACTATTAACTCCTCCCACTTCTAGACTAAGAAGCCCTGTGTCCACCATGCTACTCATCAAGGGGACTGGGGAGGGTACACAGGGCCAGCCTAGGCTCTCTGCTGTCCTGCAAGGGCTTAGGGGATATCAGCTGTATCTTACTATCTATGGCATTAACACTCCTTTTACAATGCTGAGAAATCACTAGGATTATAAACATCATCTTCTCCAAGCTCTCACCACAAATACTTGTCACTTAGAAGTGTGCTGTAGGCCTCCCCATACTTATAAGAAGTGTTTACTTCCTTTCTAAAGAGGCCTCCCTCCCTATATAGCAGATAAATGATGTAAACATTCTACTGCTACTCATTTATGTAACATTACCTTGCAAAGGTAAACACTGGTCCCAAAGTAAACATGAATTTCCTTTCAAGAGTATTCATAATGGTGAATTAATAATTGTGAATCAATGATGTTTGGTGTTGGCTATTAAAAAAAGGAGGCAGTGAAATAGTGAATAGACAGTGAAATATATTATAAAACTCATATGGCTATTAAGGCCAGAAAGCTTGTATGCCCTGTGTCAGGGGACCAGGCATCCCTGTTCCCTAGCCAGACACACGGGAGTCATCCTTTATCCTTCTTCCCTCTCCCTACAGACACCATGTCCTTCACACCACCTGTCCTTCAGCCCTTTGCAGGGCTGTCTCCTTTGATTCACTCCCCTGGTTCTGGCTGTATTCCAACCCTCAGCATTCATCTCATGCTTGAGTTGTGGTAACAATCTGCTAGCTCATGCCCCTGCTACCATTTTTATCCACTTCCTGTCCGTCCTTTACACAGAGCCAGAGTATTTTATAAGGTGCAAAATTTACCCTGTCCTTGCTGTGGCTTAAAATCCTTAGTGATCTCCTTGGGCCTCCGAGGAAGGAGGCACAGTTCTCTCAGAGCAGCTCCTGCCTCTCTCTGCCCCTCTCCCTCTTGCCAGGACCACTTTCCATCCTTTGCACTCATACTAACTGCCTCATTTTCCCCTGAGCCTATCAAGTTGGCCCCTGCTTCAGTGTCCCATCACCTGCCTCCATTTGGCTCCCATATCTCTCCGTCAGGCTTCTAGAGCGGCCACCGCACTTACCCTGTTTCTGACATCCCTGGAGCTGTTCTTTCTTCTTGTGAGCCTCTCCTATTCCTGTGCTCATGGGCCCCTCCTCAGCGACTAGTCCTCGAAATGTCTGTCTCCTCCACAGGCCGGGTGATCTGCAGTGTTGTGTGGCTTGTGTGACTACCATGGTTCTTAGTGTGCATAACTCTTTCTTTATCCTCCTTGGGACTTAGTTACACAATATCAACTCAAGATGTATTATGTCTGGAAAGTCCTCAGGTATTATGACTTTGATATGGCCTCCCCACATTCCCTCTCTTAATACTTTTGGAACTCCTGTCAGATGTATATTGGATCTTCGCATTCTCTGTATTTCTTAAACTTTGGTTCGTATTGTCTATCTCCAGATAGTTTCTCCAGTTCAGTCACCCAAGCATTCGTTTCTTCAATTAAGTTCAGCCTCTTTGGTACATCACATTTTGTTTATCTCAACTACTGGATTTTTATTTCTGGAAGTTGAATTACTTAGCTTTGTCTTGCTTTTCTGTTTTTCCACCCAGAATCTATTATTTCATTTGAGTTTCTAGTCATTCTTTCATGTCTTTAAACAGGCTTATTTTTAGTCTCTTTCAGACAGCTTGATTACCTCAAATTTGTATGTCCTATTTTCATGATTGCTGTGTCTTCTAATTCTTTCTCACAGTTGGCAGCTTTCTTGTGTAACTCATAAGTTTTAAAATTCATCTTTCATGGGATTTATTTATATGTAAGGACACTGGGCTCTCTGGACTGTGGAAAGCCCCTTACAGAGTGGCTTTGCCTTTGCTTCTGCAGGGCACCTGATTAGGTCCAATTTCACACTCATTTCTTGGGGATTCTCATACCATGTGGGAATATGCACTTGAACTCCATACCACCCTTGTGCCTGGATTGGCTTCATGTTTTGATAACTCACAGGTTACTTTTTTTTCTATCTACTCAGAGCCTCAGGTGAACAGTGGGCATCCTATTGCTTCCATGTTTTGAGTTTCCCATCTTGGGTCTGACCTCCAGCTTTCTACAGATTCCCCCACCCCATCCCCCATCCTGGTTGGGCATTCAGTCCCCATTCTCAGCCACTGGACCCATATCCAGATTCCACTCCCCTGATGGCCTTAAGTATCGGACCACAAGCTTCTTATTCTAGCCTTCAGTTTCTTTTTCATTTCCGGCATGTGGGAATTTTCCTTTCTTTCTATTAAGCTCAGCTATGTAGACACAAAAGACTTTATTTTCGTTACACTTATCCAGTATTTTTATGCTTTTATAACTGGAAAGGTAGCACACATTAGCTCTGTCCTCTTGTTTTATGAACTAGAATCTTCCCTCTGGGCTCTGCTGACCTTGAATCAGGATGTGTGTTTTTTTCAGCATTCAGCAAGTGCCTGCAACGTAGAAGACACTTAGACTTTTTGACTACTGAACAAATAAAACCTGAGATGAATCTCACCTTCTCCATTTAGCAACCAGATCCTAGAAAAGCCATGGAATCCCTCTGGCCTTCAGTTCCTTCACTGTCAAACCAAATGAAAATCATCTCTCCCTTATTGCCTCACACAAAGAAAGTCAGTGCAATAATATTATGAAAGAACTTTAAAAAGCCATCAGCCCTAGTTAAGAGAAAGATACTAAGGAAAAATAATACTCTATTAAGCGATCATCCATTCACTTCTTTCTCACCAAGACAGGGAGAAGCAAGTAAGGAGGGTTGAGTCCCTCTGGCATCTGCTAGTTGGTGTCAAGCTCTTAAAGTAACAGAAGCAAAACAGGACAGAAAGCTCTCAGATGGTCCACACATTTTGCCGCAAATACAGACCCCTTTTCTGTTGCCTTGTATTTGAATGTTTCATTATTAAAGTTGAAGTTCTCCCTTGAAATTTGTCCTGTCTTTTTCCAGTGTTGGGAGAAACATGACTGCCAATGGTGATGGCCTCCCTGGTGCACATGGCACTAAGCTGTAGTTCTCTCTCTGACTCTCACCATTTATTTCCATTTATCTAATGGTTTAGTGGCAAATCCTTATTGAATGCCAATCACGTAATGATGAACATGAGAGGTGTTGTATTTTCATTTCCCTTTGGGGCTTAAAGGTACGGATCAAGTGGGAGGAAACAGAAGTTTAATCATTTGAAGCACTTGCTGTAAGAGTCTTTTTTTCCTCGCTTCAGTCATTCTAGATCTAATCAAACACCTTTCACCGTGTAGGCAGAACTTTCTTTCTAACACCCTGTCCATCTTGCTAGCCTCATCTCCCACTCCTCTCCCACGCATGCCCTAGTTATCTGTTAAATTGTTCTACGCACTAGATGTTGAACACACTTTATGATTTCCTGACCTAATGTGTTTAGGTGCTGCTCCTTCCTGCTACAAACTCAGCTTCTCTCTTGAAGATTCATCTGACCCCTGAGCTGAGCTCACATACTCCATCACTGTCTGAGCTCCGCATTCTTCTTTGACTTCAGTAGGCAAGGCTGCTTGTGCCTCCCTTACGGCCCTTACCGTGCTCTGGACACTGCATTCAATCATCCACAGCTAGGAGGTTTTCGTGAAGTGCCTCTATGTCTTTTTTACTTACCATGGCAATCCCACAGTACAAAGCACAGTATCTCACTTAAAATTAGTGCTAGTAAATATGTACAGAAATTGGTTTAATTTGGATGAGTTTTCAATGCATGTCTAGAAGAGATATACTTTATGTTCAAAGACAAAAAGAGGCTGAACACTAAAAGATATGAAAAGGTATGGCATGCAGAAAGTAACCAAAAGAGAGCTAGAGTGGCTACACTAACAACAGAAAAAATAGACTTTAAGACAAAATATAGAGAGAGACAAAGAAGGACATTTTATAATGGTAAAAGTGTCAATCCATTAGGAGGATATAAACATAGGTGCATCTAACAACAGAGCCTCCAAATACTTAAAGCAAAACCTGAAAATGTGACTGGAGAAATAGACAATTCAGTAATAATAGTTAGAGACTCCAACACCACACTTTAAATAGTGAATAGAATAAAAAGACAGAAGATTAAAAAGGAAATAGAAGACCTGAACAGCACTATAAACCAACTAGACCTAATAGCTATCCATAGACTCTACCCAACAACAGTAAAGTACAAACTCTTACAAGTGCACATGGAACATTCTCCAGGATAGACAATATGTTAGGCCATAAAATAGCCTCAGTAAATGTTAAAGGATGAAATCAAGCAAAGTATGTTCCATAATCATAGTGGAATAAAATTAGAAATCAATAACAGAAGGAAATTTGGGAAATTCACAATAATGTGGAAATTAAACAACACACTCCTAAATAACAAATGGGCAAAGAAGGAATTACAAGGGAAATTAGAAAATACTTTGAGATGAATGAAAATAAAAACACAGTGTATCATCCATGTCTCTGCAAATGACACAATTTTGTTCCTTTTTATGGCTGAGTAATATTCCATTGTATATATGTGCCACATTTTCTTTATCCACTCATCTGTCAATGGACACTTAGGTTGCTTCCATGTCCTGGCCATTGTAACTAGAGCTGCAATGAACATTGTGGTACATGACTCTGTGCCCAGTAGTGGGACTGCTGGGTCATATGGTAGTTCTATTTTTAGTTTTTTAAGGAACCTCCATACTGTTCTCCATAATGGCTGTATCAATTTACATTCCCACCAACAGTGCAAGAGGGTTCCCTTTTCTTCATACCCTCTCCAGCATTTATTGTTTGTAGATTTTTTGGTGATGGCCATTCTGACTGGTGTGAGGTGATACCTCATTGTAGTTTTGATTTGCATTTCTCTAATGATTAGTGATGTTGAGCATTCTTTCATGTGTTTGTTGGTCATCTGTATGTCCTAGAGAACTGTCATACAGAATGAAGTCAGACAGAGAAAAACAAATATCGTATATTAATGCATATATGTGGAATCTAGACAATGGTATAGATGATCTTATTTGCAAAGCAGAAATAGAGGCACAGACATAGGGAACAAACAAATGGATATGAAGGGAGAAAGGGGAGGGTGGGATGAACTGGAAGATTGGGATTGACATATATACACTACTATGTATAAAATAGATAAGTAATGAGAACCTACTTTATAGCACAGGGAACTCTACTTGGTGCTCTAAATGGGAAGGAAATACAAAAAAGAGGGGATATATGTATACATATGGCGGATTCACTTTGCTGTACAGCAGAAACTGACACAGCAGTGTAAAGCAACTATACTCCAATTAATTAATTAATTATTTAAAAAACCACAACATATCAAACCTGTGGGATGAAGCTGAAGCAAGCTTAGAGAGAAATGTTTACATGTAGATGCCTATATTAAAAAAGAATAAATCTCAAATCAATAACCAAAACCTCCACCTTAGGAAATTAGAGAAAAGAAAGTAAACTAAACCCAAAGAAAGAAGAAGGGAGAAAAATAATGACTAGAATGGAAATAAATGAAATAGAGAATAGAAAATCATTAGAGAAAATCAATGAAATCAAAAGTTCACTCTTTGAAAAGATCTCTCCTGGGTCTTTAGCCTGCTGGCCACTCTGCAAGTTTTGGACTAACCAGAATCCAGAATCACATAAGCAACTTCCTTATAATAAAATCTCTTTCTACACACACACACACACACACACACACACACACACACACGCTCTGGAGAACAATGGTGTGCAAAAGGTAGAGAGTAGAATGCAATGATTAATGCAGGCTCAGGAGCCAGACTGCCTGCATTTGAATCATGGCTCTGTTACAGACCAACTCTCTATATGTCTTAGGGCAAGCCACATCACTTCTCTCGCCTCAGTTTCCTCAACTGTAAGTTGGGAATGATAACAGTACTCTATTTTGTGGGGTTGCTATAAAAAGACATTAGTTAATTAATAAAAAGGCTTATTATGGTTCCCTTGGCATACAGTTGGTGTGCAAAAAATATTAGTTCTTGTGATTTTAATGGGATTTCCCCTAAAATTTTATTTTAAAAAGATTAGTCACTACTAAAAATGTATGCAAACCACTGGAATTTGTTCAGGCTGCAGTTTTGTTTTGTTTTGTTTTTGTGTTTTGCTTACTAGTAACCAATGCTGCCAGTATTCAGTGGCCAAAACAAAAGGAAGATATTGTTCTAACCACTCAGAGTCACAATTATTTCACATCTGTGAATCAACCCAGTCAGTGAATTTTAGCCACACTACTCAGAATTAGACTACAAATGCCACATATATATTATATATATATATATATATATATGTGTGTATATATATATATAATATATATATATATATGACATTTATGTGCATATGAACTCCAAGGCAGTCTAATATATAATATGTACATATTAGTCTAGGTTCTTCACGTGGTAATACTCAAAATTGTTAGCGTCCCTTTACAAGTCATTTTAAGAGCAATGGCTCTCCATTTGACTTAGTGCATTTGGCCTGCTATGATAGAAACTATAGACTGGGCAGCTTAAACAACATTTATTTTTCATGGTTCTAGAAGTTCAAGATTAAGGAGCCTGCAGATCCAGTGTCTGGTTAAGCCACTTCCTGGTTTGCGATTATCCATCTTCTCACTGTATGTTCACATGGCTGAGAGAAAGGGATCATCTTTCTCATGTCTCTTCTTATAAAGGCACTAATCCCATTCATGAGGACTCCACCCCAATGGACTGATTATGTTTCAAAGGCCCCAGCTCCAAAGACCATCACATTGGCGATTAGGCTTCAACATATGAATTTGCGGGTACACAAACACTCATTCCATAGCCCTAGTAACCAGAATTCCATAAAAGGAAGGGTCAAGTCATTACAATAAAACTAGCACTCCCTGTAGGCAAGTATGGATGAGCAAGAGCCAGGCTCTACTTTCTGGCTGCTTACAGTCCGAGGGCTAAGAAAACATACATCTAAGATGCTTTGGCAGATGACAGAGTAAGATGAGACTACATAGGGCACATAGCTCTATGTGTTCCAAAATGATTGCCTGAATTAATAAATTCAACAAGTGCCTCTCATTGTGTCCCAGGCTCAAGATGAGGTAGGCCTAAAATATTAGGAAAAGCTGCAAGGGGTCTCTTCCATATGCAACCAAGAGGTAAACTTGCAATTGCTTGTAAATGGTTTCATTTTCACCTCCAAACTCACTTCAATCTGTTCTCTCTTACAGGGTCACCATGCTGTTCCTTTAAGCCTTGGTCCCCCATGTCATATGGCCTGCCCTAAATTAACACAACCCATATTAATAACACCCAGTGGATTTCTCTATCCATGAAATGCTTATTTGAAAGATGTCAGCTCCATGTACCTCTTGGACTTTCTCCTTGAATGTGGCCCAATTTATCCTCTAGATTGTGACCTTCAAAAAGTCAGGGATGGAACTTCTTTAGACCTAATTTACACACACTGGGTGCTTAATGTTTGCTATGAATGTGATTAATTGATGGGCACTTTTCCTGTCCTTAGACAAAGTGTTTAGTTTCTTCACCTGAGAAGGGGGAGATTTGAAATGCAAATTATATAAGAGAAAAGGTCATCTTAGAGAATATTTTATTCACAATCTCTGGTAATAAAAGCCACTCACTGTTGTGATGACATTTGTCATTCATATATGCTGAAAATTCAGTCACCAGTTTTATTGAGAAGGACTTGCCACAGCATTTGCACCAATTTCTATCAATCAGAAATACAGGATACAATATGGTTCTTGTGATGAGAAATTCAAAATTTCTGTACACAGCTTTCATTTTCCCAGGGTACTTCTCAAGGTAGTCAAAATGAAACAGAGACCCTCAGGGATAAAATGATGCAGAGGATAATGGGCAAAGCAGAAACTTCTCTCCTTCAGGGAGAACTTTCCACTTTTCTTCAACAATGGGCTGGAAGAAAATCCTCATGGGAAGCCCCTGGATCAGACACTGGATATCATGGTCCAAGTAGCCTTGCCAACCACAAGTCTGAGTATAGTAATTTGTTCACGGATTTCCTCAAATGCCCTTTGAGGCAAGTGGAATTTACAAGGAAATAGTGTCAATTCATCTGAATTCTATCGTCATACAAGTTCACCCAAGGACTAGAATATATGTTTTTTCCTAAAGGGAAAATGTACTTAAGAATCTAATAAGGGGCTTCCCTGGTGGCGCAGTGGTTGAGAATCTGCCTGCTAATGCAGGGGACACGGGGTCGAGCCCTGGTCTGGGAGGATCCCACATGCCGTGGAGCAACTAGGCCCGTGAGCCACAACTACTGAGCCTGCGCATCTGGAGCCTGTGCTCCGCAACAAGAGAGGCCGCGATAGTGAGAGGCCCGCGCACCGCGATGAAGAGTGGCCCCCGCTTGCCACAACTAGAGAAAGCCCTCACACAGAAACGAAGACCCGACACAGCAAAAATAAAATAAATTAATTAATAAACTCCTACCCCCAACATCTAAAAAAAAAATAAGAATCTAATAAGAACAAATTAAAAACAAAATATTCTTAATCACTCATACATGTCTACCATAAGTTGTTTTCAAACTAGTTCAGATAACTGAATATTAAAGAATTCATTTTGGTTAACACACACACAAAATATTGATTCATCAAACCTGGAACTCCTACCATGAATGTTTCACTGAGTGAAATTACATACCAACATACATAAGAATGCAGGCAAGAAAGTACCATTAGATAAGGAAGCTTTTAGAAAAATTCGTGGGCTAACTATGTCAAATTAAGGACATTCTATTCATTGCCATAGTTCTGTTTCTTCCTAAATTGAGAAAATATCAGTAGTGCTTGATTTCAGCCTGTCATGTTTCTGTGTTCTAGGAGATCATACATAGATCAGGTACTATGAGACACCATGATTTTGCCAATGGGAAATTCACTTTTTAAAAGAGAAGGTCCAAGAAAGAGGAGCCCAGCCAAGAATGTTTTAATTCTTACATTAATGAAAACATGACTGTGGTTTGTTGGCTGTCAAATTTTGGAAAATTCTCAGCCATTATTATTTTGAATATTTCCTCTGCTCCATTTTGTCTTTTCCTTTTAGTATTCTAGTACTCATGTATTACACCCTTTGAAATTTTCCTACAAGTCTTGGATGCCCTGTTCTGTTTTTGTCATTGTACTTTGTCTTTGTATTTCAGTGTAGGAAGTTCTCATTGACCTATTTTCAAAGCCACTGGGTCTTTCCTCAGCCATATCCAGTCTCTGCTGAGCCCATCAAAAATATTCTTCATTTTCATTACAATATTTTAGATATCTTTTTATCATTCTTTAGAATTTCCATCTCTCTGTTTACATTACCCATCTGTTCTTGCTTGTTGTTGACCTTTTCCAGTAGAGCCCTTCATATAATAATCATAGTTATTTGAAATTCTCTGAGAATATGTTCATGTCATATCTGAGTCTGGCTTTCTTTTGCCTTTTAGTATGTTTTGTATTTTTTGTTGAAAGATGGCTATGTTGTATTGGGTAATAAGAACTGAGTTGAAGAGGCCTTTAGTGTGAGATTTTATGTTAATCTGGCTAGGAGTTGGATTGTGTCTAATGCTTGCTGTAGCTATCGGTGCCAGAGACTTCTAAATCCTCTAGATTTCTTGCTTTGTCTTTCCTGTTGACTTTGGGCTTCCCTAAGAACTCCTCTTCAGCTACAGTCTGTGCCTTGCAGTTCTTTCAACTGTAATCCTCTGTTTTTATACTGCAGCTCTATTAACATAATAGTAAGGTATTTGTGTTGGGGGTGGCAGGAAGCGTTCTATAAATGTATGATTAAATCTCAGTCTTTTTGTGAACCTGCATAGCTGGTCTGTGACTATCACAAATGTTTCTTAGCTTCCCTCCTTTCCTCCACTTAGGTGAGCCAGAAAGCCTAAAAGGAGATGGAGTTAGAGAACTGTCCTTCTCCCAAGTAGGATAAGGCTCTGGTAAAGTCTTTTACACTGGAGAGTAGGTTTTTGTTTTGGAGAACTCTCTGGACATATTTCTAAATGATTACTCCTCCCCTCCCTCAGCCAGAGTCAGAAGAGAAATTTTTTTGGCCCTTTACCATGAGAATCTGGTGAGATTAGGTGAGGTAGAGACAACAAAAATGTGGTGACCCCTCACCAAGACTATGCCCCCAGGAGTTTCTCACTCTCAAGCTAGTTCACATTCAGTTTCCAGAAATTCATCAAAATCAGCACCTAAAATGTTCCCACCAGTATACGGCTCCAGCAGCTTCTACTTTGGGTAAGCAGATCTCAGCTGTGACTCTCTGGATTTGCTTGTCTCTCCCAATTTGGGGGTGGCAGTTTGCCTTGTGACCTCAGTTCTTCCATAGGTCTAAAAAAAGTTGTTGGTTTTCATTTTGTTTAGTTTTACTTGTTGTAAAGACACAGGTGACAAATTCTGAACTTTTTACATGTTGGATATTCCACATGCTCTTTTTACAAACAACTATTTGCACACACACATACACACACACTTACATACCTATATTCATATAAGTAAATAAAGTCATATTAAAAGGAAGGCAAAGGGTTGATAAATACAAGATTCAGAAAGATGGTTAAATTGCATGGGTATGGGGTTGATTATCCATTCGTTAAGTACAGTAGGCACAATAGTGCATAAGGCCCATGATAATGTTAGGGTTCCACAAAAATATTTTCTTTTCTTTTAACAACAGAAGAAAAATGAATATAATAATAATAAATACATAATAATGAATCCAGCCTGGATTTTACTCATTGTTCTACCAATGCAGTTATAAAATATTATATATATATAAAATTATATATATATAAAATATATATATATATATTTAATAGAGGAAGGGATCCACAAAGACAAAGTGCTTAGGGTCCACCAAAGTCAGAATGAGGTGGGTAATGGTATGGATATCACTATAGGGTAGGTTGTTGGCAAAGTCCTAGTTTTTGTGTTGGATAGTAGCTCATGGGTACTCATTACATTATCAAAAATATATTACTGGGGGCTTCCCTGGTGGCGCAGTGGTTGAGAGTCTGCCTGCTGATGCAGGGGACACGGGTTCGAGCCCTGGTCTGGGAGGATCCCACATGCCGCAGAGCGGCTGGGCCTGTGAGCCACAACTACTGAGCCTGTGCATCTGGAGCCTGTGCTTCGCAACAGGAAAGGCCGCGATAGTGAGAGGCCCGCGCACTGCGATGAAGAGTGGCCCCCGCTTGCCACAACTAGAGAAAGCCCTCGCACAGAAACGAAGACCCAACACATCAAAAATAAATAAATTAATAAACTGAACGTTCCTTTCAGGCACTATTTCCTATGTATCTTGTGCATATATTAAATATATATATATATTATTAATTAAATACATAAATATATGAATAAAAGCAGACCATACATTGGGCAATGATGATAGCATCATGAACTGAAAATTATGTTGTGTACTTGAGGTGAGAGAGAGAGAGAAAGAGTTCGACACTGAGGAGCATTAACTTAGTGGGAGACAAAAGCTACAGATCATTATGTGAGTGAAGAAGGCATTTTAATTTTCTCCCTGTCTCGTGTGGCCGAGTCCAGTCTGCCATAAAGTGCGAAGCAGGCTGTCCCCGAGGACAGCCCACTCCTAGCCCAAGCTGGGGCAGACCCCATTGGGAACCACATGCTTCATCTGTCTGTACCTAGCTTCTCATCTTGTCCTCCGGATTTCTGAGTTTATTGAGTTTAATGTCAGCCTGCTCTTCCTTCCGGCTACTTCAGCTCTATGAATGTGCGTTTGTTGTAGACTTGGCGTTTGTGGCTCTTACGACCGTACTTTTGCCCCGGTATTCCAACTCAGCCATTCATATTTCCATTGAGTTACTTACACAGGATTGGAGCTCAACTCAGGGATACTTAGGCCCTAAAGTCCTGAGCTCCCTACTCTCAGCCCAGTCTCCTAATGGAAAGACACAAAAATGTGTTTCAGTCAGAGCCTTGAGGATGAAGTGAAGGCACTAAATGCCATCTGAGATTAAAGTTTTACCTATATTCCTGAGCATCATCAGAGAGACCTAACTGAAAAAGAACACTGTTCTCCAAAAACCACCACACTGCTTAGGTAGAGGCATGTGATAATCTACACAACCGAGGGGCCATGGCATTAGCTGAGAGGGGCTTTGGCACATCCCAGTGGGTACTGCTTCATGGAAGGAGAGAAGTTTAGACCAGGGTTTGCATACACAAGTTCTGGGGCCAGCCCGCCCAAGTTTGAATCCTACCTCTGCCACTTACTAGCTCTGAGGCCATACCAGCAAGTTACTTGCCCTTGAGTTCCTTAGTCCCCTCGTCTAGCAGATGGTGATAATAACAACTCATACTATTGTTGTAAGAGTTACAAAGGCCATAGGTTAACATACACAGCACCCTCAGATTAGTGCCTGGCACAAAGTAAGTGCTACATATGCCTTTGCAATTATAATTGCTTGTTTTCTATATTCCCACCTGTCTATGCTTCAGCAAGAAGTGTGTGCTGGGTTCTGTGAATTTTTGCTGCTCTGTCAGAGCTCATCTACTGTTTTCTCAGACGTGATTGTAATTGTATCCACTGCAAGATTTGGGCAACTAGGTCGTTTGGAGAGAAGCTTTGCCCTGCCTGTGCTGCTTGCTGTGCTGCCCCTTCTGAATGCTCAGTGAAAACTGGGTTCTATCCAGTCATCTAATAGCTTCTCCACTGGGCTGTCTGTGGGAGTAGCAAATGTTGGGTTCTCCCAGAGTGATGCCTAAGGTGCTTCAGAACACGCCCAACACTGACTTTGGACCAGACGTTGGAGAAATCAGATTCCAAATGTGATCTGTGATTTCACATTTGGAATCTGATACCAACCAGACCTCCCTGCTACTATCACTACACATTTCAGATAATCAGAAAACAGTCAACAATTTCAAGCATCCCAAAAGGTCTGATAAGCCTCAGCAATAGGCTAAGGAGAAATAGGACTGAGATCCATCCAGAGACAACTGGCTTAAACTCAAATAGCTCAGAGTGTTTTTTTTTTAAAACATCTTGTTCTTGACAAAGACCAGGATTTTGACAACATATTCTTACCTTTTAAAACCCCTAGGTCCAGTCTATGTGGTTCTGGTTCCTTTTTCCTGGGCTCCGTCAGAGGTTATGCAAGGGCCGTGGGATTACTTTATATCCATGAAACTTTGACTCCATCTTGCCCTCATGCCATCACAATTCTCCCAAGTGGGTTACACAGTATGGCCCAACCCCTCTCACCCACCCCATATGGATGTTTGCTCAAGGTCAGTCAAACTCCTAACCAGTGCGGTTTCACAATCCATGGTGTCATGACCTTCCATGAGTACCCCCCCATGCTCTCTCCCTAAGAGTCTCCTGATACACCGTGGGTGCTTGGCAAATACAAAACCGCAAACAGAACTGAAGTTCATGGACACAGCCAGCTCAAAGGGGATTTCCTCAATGTGCATTCTTTTCTGAGAACCTCATTGATTGTTCTCCTGAGGCCGATTGTGGGGGGGGAAAAAAAAAACCCTCTGAACTCATCCCATTTGGGTAGACCAAAGACCTCAGTAAGGGGAAATTAGCAATAAAAAAGCTGAGATGAGGCAGGTCAGATGTCCTGCAATTGAAAGTCTTCTGGGATAGCTCTGAAGTTGCTAGGAGAGAACATATTTTAGAGGGAAAAATAGCCAAGTCACCTGGCTTCCAGAGGTAGAGTCCACAGGGAGATACAACTGGGAGCTTTGTGCTGGGTGACTGAGACCTGCAACCAGGGTGCTTATGTTTAATTACAATTATAATTAAAGTAATGCATATACATGATCAAGAATCAAATCCCCCCCACAAATGGTTTAAAATGAAAATGTATATATATTTCTTGCCCCTGTCCCACTCTCCCAGGGCAAATTTGGGCTTATATAAAAGGAGTTTGGAAGTGTTCCCCTCTCTTCTATTTTTCTGGATGAGATTTTGTAGAATTGGTGTTATTTCATCTTTAAATATATTTCAGAATTTGCCAGTGAACCCATCTGGACCTGGATATTTCTTTTTCAGAAGGGTTTGAACTACAGGTCAGTTTGTTTTTTAGAGGTTATCTATTCAATTTTGAGTGAGTTTTGGTAATTTGTGGTTTTTAAGGAATTGGTCCATTTTGAAATTATTTTCTATTGAGGTATAGTTGATTCACAATATTATATAAGTTTCAGGTGTACAACATAGTGATTCACAATTTTTAAAGGCTATACTCCATTTAAGTTATAAAATATTGGCTATATTCCCGTGCTATACAATATATCCTTGTAGCTTATTCATTTTTATACATAGTACTTTGTATCTCTTAATCCCCTACCCCTATTCTGTCCCTTCTCCCTTCCCTCTCCCCACTGTTAACAGTCCATTTCTTTTACATTGTCAAAATTATGAGCCAAAGTTGTCATAATAGTCTCTTATTAATTTTTAATGTCTGCAGGATCTATAGTAAGACCTCCTTCTTTTATTCCTGATATCAATAACTTGTGTCTTCTCTCATCTTTGTCAGTCTTTCTAGAGGTTTATTTTTTAAAGAACCATCTTTTGGTTTTATTGATTTTCCTGCATTGTTTTTCCATTTTAAAGTTCATTGATTTCTGGTCTTTTTATTATTTTCTTCCTTAGGCTTGCTTTGAAATGATTTTGCTCTTTTTTTTTTCCTAGAGCATTAAGATGGAAATTTAGATTATTTATTTGAAACTTTTCTTATTTTCCAACATAAACATTTAATTCTATAAATTTCACTCCTACCACTCCTTTACATGCCTCAAATTTTATGTTATGTTTTAATTTTGCTCAGTTCAAAATATTTTCTACTTTCCTCTGAAGTGTGTATTTTGCTGCTTGTATGGACAATTCAATAAATATCAACTGAATCCATTTAGCTGATGGTGTTGTCCATTCTTCTTTATTCCTGCTGACTTTCTTTCTGTTAGGTCTATCTATTACTGACAGAGTGTTGAAGTCTCCAGCTAAGATTGTGGGTTTGTTTATTAATCCTTTCAGATCTGCCAGCTTTTTCTTTATGCATTTTGAAGCTTTTATTTTAGGTTCTACACATTTATGATTGCTATATCTTTGGGGGGGAACTGTCTCTTTTATCATTACATAACGTTCCTCCTTGTCCCTTGTACTTTTCCTTGCTCTGACGTTTATTTTGAGATTAATACAACCATTCCAGTATTAGTTTAGTGTTTGCATGGTATGTATTCTTCCATCATTTACTTTTAACCTACCTGTATCATTATCATTATAGACAGCATATAGTTAGGTTATGTGTTTGTTTATCCATTCTAACAATCTCTGTCTTTTAACTGATGTGTTTAGACAATTTAGGTTTAATGTAATTACTGATATGTTTACATTTAGTTTAACAATTTATATTCGATTTCTGTTTATTACCACTATTTTCCATTTTGTTGTTTCCTCTTTCCTGCTTCCTTTTGGTATATTTGAACTTTTTTTTAGTATTCTATTTACATTTATCTCTTGTGTTTTGAATATATCTCTCTGTATAGTTTTGTTTTGTCTCTTTGTCTTAGTGATTGCTCTGGGGATTATAATAAACATATTAAACTTTAAAAATCTAGAGTCAGTGCTTTACGACTTCAAGAGGAATGTATAGACCTTACCAATATACAGGTCCCTTTCACTTCCCCCTTTTATGTGGTAGTTATCTGAAGTATTACAGCTATGCACATTGAAACCTCATTGATAATGTTATAATATTTGCTTTCAATCATCCAACATGTTTTAAAGAACTGAAAGGGAGAAAAGTAGTCCATTATATTTATCCAGATATGTACTATTTCTGTTGCTCTTCCTTCATCCCTGATGTTCCAAGTTTCCCTCGGATATAATTTCACTTCTATCAAAATAACTTACTGTAGCAATTCTTTTAGAGCAGGTCTGCTGGCAAAAATTCTCTTAATTTTCCTTCATCTGTGAACATCTTTATTTTACCTTTATTCCTCAAAGATGTTTTTGCTGAACATAGAATTCTGGATTGACAGTTGTTTGCTTTCATCCCTTTAAAAATGTTGTGCCACTTCCTTATGGTTTCCATGATTTATGATTAGAAATCTACCCTCATCCAAATCGTTATTTCCTATGTTTTTCATCTTGCTGCTCTCAAGATATTTTTTAAATTGAATTTTATTATTTTTTATACAGCAGGTTCTTATTAGTTATCTATTTATACATATTAGTGTATATATGTCAATCCCGATCTCCCAATTCATCCCACCACCACCACCCCACGCTCATCCCCGCTTTCCAACTGTCAAGATTTTTTGTCTTTAGTGTTCAGTAATTTTATTATGCTGTGTTTAGCATGGATTTCTTTGGGTTTACCCTGATTGTGGTTCACTGAGCTTTTATGGATTTATACCTTTTGTTAAGTTTGGGAAATATTCAGCATTTATTTCTTAAGATTTTCCCCCTATTCTTTCACATTCCAGACCACAGCAGCTCAAAGGCATCTAAAAATACCATGGTCATGAAACTTTTCAGTTGGAGAAGTTGTGATCACAAAACACCCATGTTGCTTTTTTTTTTCCTTCCTCTGTTGTCCTGCAACTTGACCCTGGATAGGGGAGCAGTTGAAAGAATTATGCATCAGAGCAGGGTAAATAAAGCCCTGTTTTCTGACTACAGGACTGATTAGGAGAGTCCTAGGAAGTTAGAAGTACCAGAAGGATTGTCATCATATCTTACATTTTTATATTTTCTACTAACTCTGTTTCATGTTAGGAAACTGTGTCTTGGTACTCCTCATGCTCATTGAAGTGAGGATCTCCCCTGTAGCAAATTTCTTTCTTTCCACTTCCTTCTCAAAACTGAGCAATATTATTCCTTCTTGGTGCCAGTCCACACCCACAATCTTCCTCAACTCTGTCCCATCCTCACTTGTGTTCAAGGTTCTGGTCTTACTTGACCTTGTATCTTATGCATAAATTATTATATATAAAGGTATAGACAAAACTCATTATATTAAAATACTGTTATAAAACTATTTTAAAATCATGCTTTGTTGATATATTACAAAGAATTAGAAGCAGGTATAATAACTCCTGTGATTTCAAAGTAGATGGGGATTTTGAGATTTTTGGAAATTTTAATGTATTTGAAAATGTATAAAAATTCTATTGGTGAGAAGAAATAGCTAATTCTGCAGTAATATAATACATTATAAAGTATAATAATATTCTATATACTTTAATGCCCAACTTTCAATAATATATGAAACAACTAAGCAGAATATTAACAAGAAAATAGAAAAGTTGAACAACATTACAAACTAACTAGACTTAGATACATTCTACCCAAGAACAGAAGAATACAGATTCTTCTCAAGGGCACATGGAACATTCTCCAGAATAGATTATGTGCTAAGACATAAAAAAAACCTCAATTAATTTAAAAGGATTGAAATCATACAAAATCTGATATCTGACCACCGTGGGAAAAACTTAGAAATTTACAACAGAAAGAAATTTGGGGAATTCACAAATATGTTGAAATTAAACAACAAACTCCTAAATAACCAATGTGTTGAAGAAGAAATTACAAGGGAAATTAGAAAACATTTTGTGATGAATAAAAATGAAAGCATCAAATGCTAAAACTTATGAAATACAATTAAAGTAGTGCTCAGTGGGAAATACATAGCTGTAAACACCTACATTATAAAAGAAGAAAGATCTTAAATCAATAACATAACTTTCTACTTTAAGACAGTAGAAAAGAAGAACAAATTAAACTTAAAACAAGCAGAAGGAAGGAAACAGTAATGATTAGAGTGGAAATTAGTAAAGTAGAGAATTTAAAAAAATAGAGAAAATGAACAAAACCAAAATTTGGTACTTATAAAAGATAAATAAAATCAACAAACTTTAGCTGAACTGTCAAAGAAAAAAAGGAGTGAAGACGCAAATAATTAGAAACACAAATGATAGACGGGACATTACTATCAAACCTACAGAAATAAAAAGACTATAAAATACTCTGAACAACTGTATAATAATAAATTACATAAATTAGATGAAATGGACAAATTTCTACAATGACTTAAAATATTAAAACTGACTCAAGAAGCAATGGAAGTCTGAATAGTCTTGTAACAAATAAAGAGACTGAATTAGCAAACAAAAAACTTCCTGCAAAGAAAAGCCCAGTTCCAAACGGCTTTACTAGTAAATTCTGCTAAACAGTTAAAGAAGAATTAATAACAATTCTTCACAAACTCATCCAAATTTTAGAAGCATAAGGAACACTTCACAATTCATTGTATGAGGCTGATATTACCCTGATACCAAAAATAGACAAAGATACCAAAAGTAAATAAACCTCAGACCAATATCTCTTATGAATATAAAAGCAAAAACCATCAACAAAATACTATAAAATTGAATCCAGCATCATATAAAAAGGATTACAAGCCATTACTGAGATCTACCCCAAGAATGTAAGGTTGGTTTAACATTAGAAAATCAATCAATGAATACACCATATCTATAGAACAAAAGATGAAAATCACATGATCATCTCAATAGGCACAGCAGAAACATCTAATAAAATCCAATGCCCTTTATTAATGAAAACAGTCAACAAACTAACATAAAAGAGAAATTGTCCCACCTGATAAAAGATATCTATGAAAACCCACAGTTAATATACATACATATAACAATGAAAGACTGGATGCTTTCCCACTAAGATCAGAAGTGTGCTACCCCACTTCTATTTAACATTGTACTGGAGATTCTAGCCAGGGCAATTAGGCAAGTAAAAGAAATAAATGGTATCCATATTGGCAGGGAAAAAACTATCTTTCATAAATAATATATGTAATAATAAGAGACAGTAAAACTATCTCTATTTGCAGATGACACAATCTTGTATACAAAAAATCCTAAGGAATCCACCAAAAAACAATTGGAACTAATAAACCATTCTAGCAAGTTTGCAGTAAACAGTATCAACATACAGAAGTCAATTGTATACTATACACTTGCAATGAACAATCAGAAAGTTAAATTAAAATTTTAAAATTATTTACATTATTGTATTTTATTATGTTATTATGTTATATTATTGGTGTGAACAAAAAGAATAAAATACTTAAGAATAAATATTTTAAAGGTTCAAACTTACACTCTGAAAACTTCAAACATTACTGAAACAAATTAAAGAAGACCTAAATGAATGGAAAGGCATCCTAAGTTCATGGATTGCAAGATTTAATATTGTTAGGATGGTAATACTGCCAAAAATGATCCGTAGATTCAATGCAACCCCTATCAAGATTCCAGCTGCCCACTTTGCAGAAATTGACAACCTTTTTCTAAAATATCAAAATGCAAGGGATTCAGAATAGCCAAAACAATCTTGATAAAGGAGAACAGAGTTGAATGACTCACATTTCCCAATTTTAAAACTTACTACAAAGTTACAGTAATCAAGACAGTATGGTACTAGCATAAAGATAGACATAGAGGTCAAAGGGACAGAACTGAGAGCCAAGAAATAAACTTTCACTTTGACGGTCAATTGGTTTACAGTGAGGGTGCTAATACAACTCAATGGAGAAAGAGTAGTATTTTCAAGAAATGGTGCTTGACAACAGGATACCCAAACGCAAAATAACCCTACCTCACACCATATGCAAAAATTAACTTATAATGGAATGAAGACCTAAATGTAAGACACAATCCTATGAAATCTTAGAAGAGAACATAGTCATAAATATTTGTGACATTTTATCAGGCAATGGTTCATTAGATAAAATAACCAAAAGCACAAGTAAGAAAAGAAAAATAGGTAAATTAGACTCTAACAAAACTAAAACGCTTTTGTTTCAGAGTATCATAAAAAGTGAAAATGCAATCCACAGAATGGAAAAAAATATTTTCAAATCATATATCTGATAGGTGACTTTTATCTAGAATATATAAAGAACTCTTACAAATCAATAAGACAACCCAATTTTAAAATGGGGAAAGGATCTAAATAAACATTTCTCCAAGGGAGATATAGAAATGGCCAATAAGGTTATGAAAGGATGTGCAACATCATTAACCATCAGGGAAATATAAATCAAAACCACAGTGAGACACCACTCTACATTCATTAGGATAGCTTTGTCAAAAAGTCAGAAAATAACAAAAGTCAGTCAAGGATGTGAAGAATTTGGAACCTTCATACATTGCTGGTGGGAATGAATGAAAAATGATGCAGCCACTTTGCAAAATACTCAGGCAGTTCCTCAAATGGTTAAACATAGTTACTATATGACCCAGCAATTTCATTCTTAGGAATATACCCAAGAGAAATGAAAACATATGTCCACACAAAAATTGTACATGAATGTTCACAGTAGCATTACTCAAAACAGCTGAAAGTAGAATTAACCCAAATGTCCATCAATTGATAAATGGATACACAAAATGTGTTATATCCATAAAATGGAACATTACTTGACAATGAAAAGTAATGAAGTACTGATATATGCTACAATATGGATGATTCTTAAACACATTACGTAAGTGGGCAAGCCAGTCACAAAATACCACATTTTCTTATTGTGGTAAAAAAAAAATGTTCTAAATCTGATGTGGTGCTGAGTGCATAATTCTGTGAATATACTAAAAACTACTGAACACTTTAAGTGGGTGAATTTTCTGATGTGCAAATTATATCTGAATAGAGCTGATATTGATTAGTTTCTATTGATGAAAAAACAAGTGCTCTTAATACTACTGTGCTTTTGGGACTATATTCACAATTGAAGGAAATGCTAACTCTCACTTAAATGTTAGTGAAAATAATGGCACATATCACGTTAGTGAAAATATTTAACATTCATCTGCTATGGAAAGCTCTTCAAAGGAGACCATTCCATTCTGAAATATTGTCTTTGTCTGGCTTTCATGTCTCAAGCCCCCCCAACCCCCCACCTCTTTTTTTTCTGTGAGCCTATTTTATTTAGACGATCCTGAATATAGGCTGGCAGGATGGACAAATTAGCCAGTCAGCCTTTCCATGAAGTCAGAGAAAATTAACAACCTCCTCTAGACATTAAGAAGTATCCTGGTATGATGAAGTTTCTACACTTTAGTTCACACAGTTAAATGTGAACTTTCATATTCAGCCAAGACTTAAAGGATTTTTAGGCTCCACTCATCCTGCCTTGATCAAGAGAAATACACACACACACACAACTTGTCATTCCTAGTGACTTCAGCTAAAGAGCTTCTCTCATCAATCACACAGGTGCAGCCTGCTGTCTGGATCTCCCTCTTCTCTTCATAATCCCCCACCCCAATCCACGCATCCCAAAGCAGGAGCAATACATAGAGGATGATGGTTTGCATCATCCAACCCCAAAATGATAAAACAAAACAAAACAAACACAATCAGACATTTCCCTTTGCCCTTTTTGAATCTGCTCTTAACTCCAGAGCCCAAAACCATCTCCCCTCACGAGAGTCAATACTTCTTCCTTTGTCTTGCTCTTTCACCTTCCCTCCTGGATTTGTCTCTGTAGGAACACGAAATTCCTCTCTCTCCCAGTTATTAGGCAGAGTTTTTTTCTTCCTCGTGGAAACTAGGCACCAGGCCAAAACCCAGGTCCTGGAAGCTTGTTTTTATTCCCTCAGTAGGCTTATAAAACAAATTTCCGAAAAAAGCCAAGTCCCGTCTGAGTGAAGAATTCTTGTAATAAGCTCTAAGAAGAGAAAACATTTCTTCACTTTATGACATGTGAGTTTCAGAAGAGATATTCATTTTCAGGTTCTAGGGACATTTTACTCTAGCCCTCAATGTTCTGTCAGAAGTGAAAGCCCAGTAGAGCAAATTCCACCACGAGTGTGGAGTTTGTTACAAGCGTTGTTTCCTCTAATAGATGTGTGGTGTTCCCTGTGGTCAGTCTTCCCTCTGCTCACCAACAAGAACACATTGCACTATGTGGACTATGCAGGGTCCCAGGCCAGCTTCTCCTTTCCCAGCTTCTCCAGTAGAACATCCTAGGGGGCAGCCAGTCCTACCCCTTTAACTGAAATGAACAAACTGCAGGCTTACACAACTTCAGCCAACTCCCACACTCAACAGTTTGAAGGGTCACACCCTAAGTCACTCAATGCCAATCGGTTGAGGGTAGCAAAGCACCCATATTTCGGGTTAATTTAGCAAGTAGCCCCAGGAAAACCACGGTGGACACAGGAAAGAACTACAGCAGTGGAAATGCCCTGTGGCTTGTTACCCTGCTCACAAGCCTTGACCCTAGAGTACTCCATTCTGTTTAAATGGCTTCCCTACTGTATTCTCAAGCGTGAATCTGACCTCCTACTCCCACCCCCAATCCCTGTGGCCCCAACTGTCTTCAGTTTTTTCTGATTTCTTCTTCTGTTATCTTCCTGGTTCCCCAGACCATCTGAGGACAAATGTCCTGTTCCACTTTTACTGGATTAAATGGCTGAGGTGAAGTATCTACTGGGAGATTTGCCTACCCCCAGATGTTATCAAATGGTGTAAGGATTACAGTGGAGACAGGTCTCTGTGGAGAACAGGGGTGTTCAAGGCCAAGTTCATGGCATTCCTGATTCTTGACTTGAGACTACCACTGTCATTCACTTATGTCACCTATTTGTATGCTACAATTACCAAATAATTATTACTCTTACTACTTTACACAATTGTATTTTAGATAAATTAAAAATAAGAAAAATCAGAGACTCTATTTTACCTTTATTTATTCCTTCCCCAACACTCTTCTTTTTTTTAGTGTAGATTAGTTTCTTACCTGTATCATATTTCTTTTTACCTGAAGAATGTTTAAAACATTTCTTTCAGGACAGGCCTGCCAGTGATGAATTTCTTCAGTTTTTGTTTTTCTGAGAAAGGGTGTATTTCTCCTTTCCTTTTGGATCATGATTTTTCAGGGTACAGATGGTAGGAGGCAGGTTTTTCACCACTGGAGGGGCAGTTAACAGATAATCTCGGGAAAGAGGTCAAACTGTTCCATACTGTAATGGACTAGAGTTGGGGAAATAGTAGTTCATGTTTAGATTAATATAGATACAGATTGTTATGTGTGTGTGTATATATATATATGAAGTATATACATACATATGCATATATACATGCATACATACATATGGGTCAGTATATACACATGTATTTCCTTCCTCTGCCCCCTGAGAGGACCTAGAAGCAAGGACACTTGAAGTATGTCTTTCAGATCATTCCATGGAGTATAAATAGTTTCATTATTTCTAATAACTATAATGATATAACACATGTTTGCCTAAAATTTACTTTGTTTCTGCTATTTTCAATTAAATATTGTTTGAAACACTTTTCTTGATTCAACTTAGTTTTATAATTTTAGAGGTACACAAAATTTTATTGCACTGAAGTGCCATAATTTATTAAACTCTAATGTTGGGTATTTAGGTTATTTCCAATTTCTCTTGGATTTAAGTGCAAATTTGTGAAACACTGGGTTTGTGGATTAGATTAGGGCATTGAGCACCATCTAAAATTGGCAACAAAATAAAGTCTAAAATTTCAGATTCTAAACAAAAGGACATACTAACATCACCCTACAGTAAAGTTTCCATATATGGCCCTTTGTTAGACCCAAAACCTCAAGCCTCATGGGCAAAGAGCTGATGTGCAATGATTTTTTTCAGTTACTTCTTTATCATCTATTTATTCAATTTATCTAAATTTTTATTCCAAGTATACTGTGTTCTATGCACTCTGCTGACTTCCAATGATGTGGGTAGAATACCTCCCCTGACCTTGTGGGACTTATAATATAGTAAGGAATATAGACAGTACAGCAGTAAAACAAACATACTTGAGAGAGAACACATATAGAGGGAGACTCTAGCTATGTTTAAGTCACTTAGTATGTATGTACCCTGAGAAAGTTATTTAACCTCTCTGTACTTCAGTTTCCTCATCTGTAAAATAGAGAAAATAATAGTTAACACGTGTAAAATGCTTAGAAGCATCCTTGGCACATAGTAAGCACTCAACACATTTTAGCTATTATTGTTGTTTGTATTAATTATTCATTGCTACATAACAAATTACCCCAAAGTTTAGCAGATAAAAAGCACTTATCATCTCACATAGCTTCTGATGATCAGGGCTCCAGAAGCAGGTTATCTGGGTGGTTCTGATTCAGGGTCACTCATGAGCCTGCAGCCATTTGAAGGCTTGGCTGGAGGTGGAGAATATCTTCCAAGATGGCTCCTGCACATGGCTGTTGGCAGGAGGCCTCAGTTCCTCATGCTGTGGATTTCTCTATAGGGCTGCTTAAGAGTTCTTATAGTGGGACATTCAGCTTTCCCTTGAGCAAGTGATTCCAGAGAGAGGAAAAGGATGCAATGCTTTTTATGACCTAGTCTTAGAAGTCCTACACACCACCACCTCTACCCAAATCTATTTGTTAAAGGTGAGTCACCAAGTGCTGCTTTCACTTGAGGAGAACAGAAATAGAGTCCACTTTTTGAACAGGATCAAAAAGTGTGCAGACATATTATAAAACACCACTCAGATGCAGAAGGACCACTTGGTGCCTGACCGGCAGAAGGGGTCCTCCCTCTCCACCCTTCTGTGACTCTCTCAGTACAGTGATGTACTCAACTCAGCCAGTCCATAATGTTCACTTACTTAGATGTGTTTTGTAAACCTTTTGCTACTTCTACAAATCCAGATCATCTTCATCACCATTTACACATCATAACTCTTTTGGTTCTGATTTTATGTTAACTCAAAGCAAATAATAGATCAGTGGCTCTTTTGAACCCAAGCAAGCTTCAATTCCTTTCAATACATCTCTCTCAAATTTCTTTAATTTAGTCAGGAAGCATCTGTAATGTCCTGAGAGATATAGAGCCAGTAAAAATCCACAGCAGTACAGGAGAGGCAACTTCTTAATATACTGGGCCAGGTCAAGCTACACTCAGAAAACTTCCTCTTAGTTCTCTCTATAGCTGCCTGGCAGGTTTCCCCCAGCCTTTGGTTTTCTAATAGATCTATTCTTTTCAATCATATTAGTCTTCCCTTGAAAGGATTTTGACCAGTCTTCCTAGATTTTTAAAAATTCATATATTTATAAGGTACCAAATCCTTAATATAAATTATCTTCAATCTTTACTTAAACTTTGAAAAACAAATATTATTAGTCCTCATTGTAAATGAGAAGCCTAAGTCTCAGAAAATCAAGGTACTTGCACAAGATCACACAATGATGGCACTAAAGTTCAAAGCAAACTGGCTGGACCTCATATCCAGTTCTTCCTATGGATGCTGCCATTCCTTGGGGTTTTATTTCAGAGCCACACGAATACAAAACCCTGTGGTCATTGATGTTAACCCCAGATATACCAGTTCACTGGACATTTTCCAGAAGCTTTTTCCACCCCCATCTATGACAATAAGATGTCACCCACACATCAGGTTGCCAGATAAAATACAGAATGTCCAGTTAAATGGTATTTTAGAGAAACGGTAAATAATTTTTTAGTATAAATCTGTCTCATGGAATATTTCTATATCCTGGGACATACTTAAGCTGAAAAGAAATTTGCTGTTTCTCTGAAAGGCAAATTTAACTGGGGCATGCAGTGCCAACAGACTAAAATGCTTACAATTCTCTCTCTTGCCATGCCAGATCTGGAGGTTCGAAGGGATTCTAAGGTTTCTGATTTCTCCACAAAATCGAAGTGGAATTGGAGCCTAGGTTACAGAAGCTTTCAGTTCTTCCACAGTGAAGAACGGAGCAGAATCTTGGGGAGGCTGGAGCTTCTGATAACTCCAAGATGAAATGCCCTTGAAGGCTCCGCCTCAAATAAATGCAAGACAATTAGATGTTTCCCCTCCATTCAGTTAGATGTGAGTTTGAGTGTGGAGACCAGATTCTGTGAGGGTTACTTGTAGCAAAGTTGTCATCACAAATTCATGTTCTTTCACCACCCATGTGCCCTTAAAGGGCCTCATGCCATTTAGTTAAATAGTGACCTTGGGTGCGAGCCACAGCTGGGAAGACTCTCCAGCAACCCCAAATAAGGCAGGCTCTATGGAATTAAAATTCATTCTCAAACAAAATTGGCCAGAACAGTTGGACACAACTGTCATCCTACCCTGTGCTTGCCCAAATCCTGGCTGACCTCTCCATCATCCTTGCAAGCTGGAGAAGAGAATGTGCTGCCTCTCAGATGGCTCTGCACTCCCAGGACATATGCATGTTTTTAAGAGCAAAGTCCACCAAAAATACCTTAGGATAAAGTGCCAAAATCCTGGAGTGTGCCCCGGGCCCTGCGTGACTCTCCCTGCCCATGGTTTCCTCATTATCCCCTGCTTCCATTCACACTGGTCTATCAGATCCCCAAATGATTTCCTTTCCTGGAGTGTTCTTTTCCTTCCTTCTTCTGGTGAGTACCTAATGACAATTTAGGTAGCAGCTGAAATAGGATTTCTTAAGGGAGTCTTTGTCTCAGCCCTACCCATCTCCACAGGTCACGTTTGCCAGTCAGGTTAGCCAGTCATATGCTTTCACAGCTACCAATACTATTGGGCTTAATTAATTCTCATTATGATAATATACTCATCTCCTGTCTTCCTTGGTAGTTTTTTTTTAGTTAATTAAGGACAGGTGTTACATCTCTTGTTCACTCATGTATCACCAACATGAAGAACTATATAAATGTTAACATGCTCAATAAGTATTAATGGAATTAAATGAATGTAAACTTCTGATACAGCAGCCTGGCCACTCAGAAGACCTTTCCAGTTCTCCCTGCCTTCCTTTCACCCTCTCAAGTCCCCATGTCTGTGGTTCTGGACACTGATGACTGTATCTCTTCCCTGTCTTTGTCTTATCCGATTGGAGAACAGCCTAGGGCCACCTATTTCCTGGTTAACTTTCAATACTTGGAATGCTGGCACTTCCTACTGCTCCCTATCCCTGGCCACCTTAATCGTTAGGAAAGGACATTGGACATGAGGAAAGGAGAGGGCGTCTCACTTCAAAATATCCAGCTATTCTTTTTTTCTATTAGCAGTACCAAGCTCTCTTTTGTCCCCTGAATTTTCTCATGATATCTATACTCTGCACTGTCTCTTCCAAACTCACCAGCGCACTACCTGTTACTGGCTCTCCTCTAGCACTTAAAAGCTTCAGCTAAAGCCAGTTGATCCCGGGGTGAAGCAGCTTCTAGTATTAACAACACGATATACCAATAACACTTGATTTGCCAATATGTCTGAGTTTTGTTTTGAGGGGTTTTGTTTGTTTGCTTATTTGTCTATGAATGAGAATTAGGGAGTTACATATCAACAAATACACACTGAATATTTTTTAAAATTTCCTCTTCTTTTTTAAAATAAGGTCCAAATTATTTTAATATTCAGAAAGCCTTTTAGACCTGCCTGTTCAATATGATGGACACAAGCTACATATGGCTATTTGAATTTAAATGCAAAGTAATTAAAGTGAAATACAATTAACAATTCAATCTTCCTTACTCTCTTTAGCCACATTTCACATGCTCAGTAGCCACATGTAGCTACTGGCTACTGTATTAGTGCAGATATTGGACACTTCCATCAGCACAGAAGAATCTTTTTCTTTAAAAGAAAGATGGTAAATGAGGGCGTGCTTTGCTTTTACTTTCCAGTGCCCTGTAGGGTTGTCTCTGGTGGGGCTTTCTATTCACAAGCTGTGAGTCCATCTTGAAGCTGTGTGCCCTGGCCTTCCACCTCATTTCCCCATCCTCTAGAATGTAGGTCTGATGCTTTCATTCATTGCTCTATAGATAGCCCGGGTACTGCCCTTGCGGATCCCATCTGTTCTCTTATTATAATTTCCACCAGGCAGGCCAAGCTCTTGTTTTCAATGAGTTTACTCTTTCAAATTTAAAGTATGGTAAGAGAAACAGATCCAGACAAAGATGCCTCATCAACAATTTCCTGAAATCAAAGTTTGCTTATCCCCAGATAATAAACTCCTTCTGGAAAACAAAAAAGCCAGAAGCTGAACACAGTGACATCCATTCTTCTTACTGAATGTGCAGTGAGGCCAAAACAGAACTTCCTGAAGCTATGGGCACTTCCCATTCCCACTGTGCCTCTCACCTGGCCAAGCTGACAGAGGATTTCCTCTTGGAAGGTACCTCCTAGAAAGACTTTTCTTCCACTGTCCTCTGCTCTTTCCATAAATCAACTTCTGTTTTTCTCAAAAAGAAAATTGAAAAGCTATTTATTCTATTTATGAAGAGATAACTGCTCTGAAATCAACACATAAATTAATGAACAAATGAAATGGGCAAATCTCCAGATTCCCTTCCTTGGCAGAAATCTGCCTGCATAGTCAAGGTCCTCTCTTCCTTTAGCATATCTCAGGACAGAGGGAGTGAGAAAGCAGCAAATGTCCTGCCAATCTCCCAACCTATGAGGACAATGCAAGATGAGGTGTTGTTTGGATTGCATGCTTCTCTGGTCATGGATTTCTGGGGCTCAGGCTCCTACTTTGTCTTTAAGACCATATGTGAAATACATCTTCCACTTTCTCTATTCCCTAATATCGTTCAAAAGAATTTGGTTAGAAGGGAGCAGGCTTGGGAACAAGTCTCAGAGCTCCATATCTGTAGCAAGTGGACCGTCTCCACTTGCTCCACTCTCCACTTCAGGGTGCTGACAGCTTAGGGGTCTCTGGGGACTTGTTAGGATGAGGGGTTCCCACCTTGGCTGCAGCCCCTTCTGTGACCATATTCTGGTTTTTGGTTTCCTCTTTTTTTCATATGCTTAGATTCTCCCATTTCCTTCCCATTGTTTCAAATTTTTCTGAAATCCCACATCAGCTGATGATCCACCCTAACCAAACCCATTCCACCCTCTTCACTTTAAAGGATTTGTTGCTCTCTTTTGGGTTTCATTAATTATGTGGAGAGGAAAAAATAAAAAATGTGCCCTGCCTTCCATTTTGCATTATGATTTACTAAAAGCTTTGAAAGTTGTGAAATATCCCTGGCAGTGATGTGCTGGCTCCAGCCCACAGATCTAGCTGTGTAATGCTTTAATTGTTGATCCTTCTTCAATTTCAATTTTGATTTGTGCTTTAAACCAAGAATTTGATATAAAGTTGTTTTAGTTTCTAAATGGTAAGGATTACTTTGGTTTTTATTAGTTTTTTTCTGGGGATTTTTTGGAGATGAATGGGGGAGATAGGAATGGGTATTTTTAATTTTTTTCTAAAGATACATAATTGTATTGAAGTCAATGGATATGGATCATTGTCTTCTGCTTTAACGATTTGTCACCCCTACCTGTCAACTGATGGAGGTATCCTCAGTGTCCTAATCACAGTTTGTTTTGTGACTGTTCCTGTGGCATCTGGAAAAAAATGTGTGCTGATCTGTATATTTTATGTGTAAAATCTTTCAAAGCTCTTCCTCTGAGGGTTCTGCCTTTGGGGTCATGTTTACAAATTCTACCTCCTAGTCAAGTTTATATAAAGACTCATCTGTATTGTTTGGGGACATAATGTTTTCAGGTTTTATATTTAAAATTGTAGTCAACTTGAATTAAATCTGGCAGGAGATAGGGGTCTACTATTTCTGAACAGAAATACTGCCTATTTCTGTTCTTTCCAAGAGGTTATCCAGTCAATCTTGGTTTCTAAATAACCAACCCATCTTTTACCTCTCACTCAACATCATACTAAACTCCATCGATATGCTTGTGTTGATCTCTGAACCATATAATGCTTTCACATCTGTTAGTAAAATTCTCCCCCACGACTCTTCTTATATAACAATTTATCTAGTAGAATTCATGTTTTTCTTTCTTCGCTAGCTTTTTAGAAAGTAGTCATGTGGTGCATTCTATTGTGACTGTTCTAAATGTATGAAAAATTTAGGGAAAAGCAACGTCCTTCAATAAGGTCTTTCCATTGAGGCATTTAATATCAAATCCCTAATCATTAATGCTTACACATAAAACTGCCCTTCAGTATCTCTGAAACAAATGTGTTCTATAAGAATGTTATCAAATGAGGTAATATTGTATAAAATGGTAAAAGAGGAATGTGTCCTGTATTGCCTTCTCTTTAAAATTTACCTAAGCCCTTTTTTGATAAACTGTAACTATTCTTTCAGAAATGATCATAAACTTAAAGACCCACATCAGTCCACTAAACCTTGTATCTAATTTCAGTCCAAAAGAGTGAATTAAGATCTGTTTCTCTAACCTCCAAATCAGCCACCTGCCAACATTTAATTGGATCATATCTGACACTTGTGCTCTGTAGGTCAACTCTGTAGTTACCTGAATGTATACATTTGCAACTAATTTATCTTGGAAGTTTCATTAGAAATGGCATTGCTTAAGATTAATCATTTTCTGGGTAAATTATTGGAAAGTTTTATGGTCATGGTGGGTGATTGTAAATACTTAGACCATTTTCAGAATCACTGTGGCTGCCTTTTATGGCTCAGAACTTGGAGGCCTTGGTCCTGTTTGTCCTGTGTTTCAAGCATATCAGGACTGTTTTCTTAGTGTTGTGCAAATGTGTTTCTGCTCTACCTCTGTGTGAAGACTGAATGGCCTTCTTTTCAGAAACAAGTCTTTTCAGACATTATAATTTTTCTCAAGATAAGTCAGACCACCATTTGTGTTTTTGAACATTTGGATCTGATCTTCTTTGGGACACACATTAATTTTGCTCTATATCTTTTCTTACTATAACCTCCACCTGTTCCTCAACATTTGTCCAAAACACTGTTGTGAGACATGTTCCCTGAGCCTCAGCTATCTTCTATGACACTTTTGTGCAAATTAGACAAAGAAGACTCTCTGGATGGACATAGCTCCACAGAAGTATGGTTTGGAGAGAAAACTGTACATTTTTAAAAACTTGTAGTAAAATGCACAGAGTAACATTTGTCATCTTAAACCTTTTTTTTTTTTTTAAGATTTATTTACTATTTATTTATTTTTGGCTGCGTTGGGTCTTAGTTGCGGCATGCGGGATCTTTCGCTGTGGTGCATGGGCTTCTCTCTAGCTGTGGTGTGCTGGTTTTACCTTCTCTAGCTGTGGTGTGCAGGCTCCAGGGCGTGTGGGATCTGTAGTTGTGCGCTCTGTGTTTTGCGGCACGTGGGCTCTAGTTGAGGTGCGCGAGCTCAGTAGTTGTGTCACACGGGCTTAGTTGTCCCACGGCATGTGGGATCTTAGTTGCCTGACCAGGGATCGAACCTGCATCCCCTGCATTGCAAGGCGGATTCTTTACCACTGGACCACCAGGGAAGTCCCATCTTAAACTGTTTGTTTTTTTTTTTTTTTTTTGCGGTACGCGGGCCTCTCACTGTTGTGGCCTCTCCCGTTGTGGAGCACAGGCTCTGGACGCGCAGGCTCAGCGGCCGTGGCTCACGGGCCCAGCCGCTCCGCGGCACGTGGGATCTTCCCGGACCGGGGCACAAACCCGTGTCCCCTGCATCCGCAGGCGGACTCTCAACCACTGCGCCACCAGGGAAGCCCTCTTAAACTGTTTTTAAGTGTACAGTTCACTGATGTTAAGTATGTTTACACTGTTGTGTAACCAATTTCCAAAATTTTCTTTCTTGCAAAACTAAAACTCTGTACTACTAAACAAGTCCCCATTTCTCCTTCCCCCAGCCCCTGGCAACCACCATTCTACTTTCTGTTTCTATAAATTTGATTGCTCTGGATATCTCATATAAATGGAATTATGCAGTATTTGTCTGTGACTGGGTTATTTCACTAAGCATAATATTCTTAAGTTTCAGTCATGTTGTAGCATGTGTCAGAATTTCCTTCCTTTTTAGGACTAAATAATAGTCCATCATATGTATATATTGCATTATGTTTTTCCACTCAATTGTAGTAAAATGCATAGCATAAAGTTTGATCAATTCTTCCCTTTTAAGAAGCCAGATTGGCAGAGCCGTTGACTGTCACTCAGCGATTAGATACTGAAATGTACAGAGTTGCTTTGACATTGTACAGATGGGTTTACATTTCCCTTTGCTTTTCTGCAATGCCCAGTTTATGGTGAGGGGTACTATAAAGAGCCACAAACAGCATTTGTTAATTGCTCTTTTCCTCGGGGATTGATGAGGACGTGATCTCCTCACCAAGACCCATAGGAGAAACAAATATTATCCCAAGTACAGTTTATATTACATGAACACTGCAACTGGTCTTCTTTGGCTGTTTCAAGTAACACTCTTTTTCTGCTTTGATTGGCTCCTGGGAGACTTCAAAGTGAATGTACAGCCCAGCTTTAACAGTTGTGCGAGAATTTCTGGCATATATTTTTGAGTACCAACTTTAGCTCACCCTATTATATTTCTAAATGGCATTATATGCTTTGGAATGAGAAGGAGTTTATACATATACTTCCTTTCATGAAATATCTCTATCTGTTTGACCTGAGAGAACATATATATTATTAAAGCCCATGTGGTTGCATTTAACAGAAAATTGACTCAAACCACTTAAAGCAGAAAATGGAGTTTTATTGGCTTATAAAACTGGAGGAATGGCTGGATCTTGGGCCTCAGATGTTATCAGGACAGTCTCTCTCATTTCCTGTCTCTGATTCTAGCTTTTGTTTCCTCTGTGCTGGCTGCATTCTTAGTAGGTTCTTCTATCAGGTGGAAACTTGGTCCCAGAAGGTCTAACCTACAGACCACCTACTTAGGAATCTCACTGGGCCACGAGCATCTCCTCCCCAGTGGCTTCAGCTTAAACCCCTGGAGGTTTCTCATTGGCCTTTCTTGGCCCATGCGCCCACCCGTGAGCCAATCACTGTAGCGGGAGGAGGCAGTGTTCTGGATGGCCAGGTCTGAGTCACATGTCTCCCCCACCGCTAGGGATTGAGGCATGACAGTAAATTTCATAGACTTGAAATAAGAGTTAGAAATTGAGATGCTATTGCCAAAAAGAGTAGAAAGGGATTCTACACAGGCAAAAATGACTGATTTTCTCTACAACCTACTTAAAAGGATTCCTCAAGAATAGTAACCTCATTCCCCTTCACACAGGAATCTCTTCTGTAATGTTCTTCCCAGGTATTTCACCTGGTTTCCCTTTGAACACATCCCAGAATGGAGAACTCACCACTTCCTGTTGTCTTCCATTCCAATTCCAGACAAATCTAGTTGTAAGAAAAACATTCTTTATTTTAGCCACTCTGAGTCTTCCTGTAATTTCTAAGGGATTGTCTTAGAATTGTCTTGCTACCCATTAGAACTCCGTAATTTAAAATTTTAATCTCTTCTTTCTGAAAGAGTGCTTTAAATGTTTGAGTCAAATTTCAATACTTTTTAAATATTTCATGTTCTACTTTCCCAGTACCTTTTGAAGATTCTTGATATAATCTCCATTCCGGATCAAGAATATTCTTTACAGATCCAACAGACTCCAATGATCTTTTGAACTTTACCAGCTACTAGAGGCTCCCTCCTTGTTTATCTTATACCATCAAATAATTTAATGGTTCAAACGTTGGAAATAGTTTCCAAATACTGATTAAAATCTGCTTCTAACTCTGAGAGTAAGCCCCAAAATGGGATATTTTTTTCCAGTCATCACAATTTTGGTTCATATTAAGCTTAATATCAGTAGCTACCATTTATTGAGTGCCAGATTTCCTACATCATTTATAATCCTTATAATAATTCTCAGAAGTAATTACTATGATTACTATCCCATTTTACAGATGAGGAAGCTGAAACTTGGTTTAAGTGGCTTCAAAAAGATCTCAAAGTTAATAGATGGTTGATTAGTATTTAAGCTCAGATATCTTTGACTCCAAAACCAAGTTTTTTTCATCACATTCCAAGCTCATCACTTGAGGTCAACTGAGATCATCAGATCTGTTTCTTTTGTCAATCACTTCTTCCACGCTTGTACGTATGGACAAAGAATTTGGTGCTCACCTTAATGCAGGGCTATGCATTAAAAGAGTTAACATAGCAAGTCTGAGACTGCTATCTTTAAAAAGGCCTGCTTTCAGGGTTAGCCCTTGACCAGCACCTGGAGTCTTGGATTTTGGGAGAGTTCCTGCCATTCCCTGATAAGAATGGCTCACTATGCCTAAACTGTTTGTGCACACAATATAGTTTATACTGAATACCTGCTTTCCTTCTGGGAGCGTGGATTTTGGTACATGTTAGACAGAGGGTGCCTACATGGCTAACCCATAATAAAAACCTGGGCACTGATTCTCTAATGAGTTTCCCTGGTAGATGTTTAACACATGTTGTCACAGCTCATTGCTGGGAGAATTAAGCACATCATGTGTGACTCCACTGAGAGAGAAGACTCTTGGAATCTTGCACCTGGTTTCCTCTGGACTTTGCTCCATGTGCCTTTTCTCTTTGCTAATTTTGTTTTGTAACCTTTCACTGTAATAAATCATAGACATGAGTACGACAATATGCTGAGTGCTCTGAGCCTCCCTAGCAAATCACCAAACCTGAGGGTGGTCTTAGGGACCCCTGGCATAGGGTCTTTATATTTGTTCCTGTTAAATATAATCCTGATAAGGTAATTTTGAATCCTGATCCTCTTATTCATTTTTGTTGTTGTTGTTAATGTTTAACTCCATATACATTCCTTCTAGGTTTTCATTCCAGTCCTTGATAAAAATTTTAAATGAGAGGGTCAAAACACAGTATTGTGATTGTTTCCTGAACCCTTCCTCTGTGTTAAGATTAAGCTATTAATCAAAATATTAGGGCAGAGCTAAGGCAATGGAAACAAAAGCAAAAATAAACAACTAGGACCTAATTAAACTTAAAAGCTTTTGCACAGCAAAGGAAATCATCAACTAAACAGAAAGACAACCTACTGAATGAGAAAAAATATTTGCAAATGATATGGCTGATAAGGGGTTAATATCCAAAATATATAAACAGCCCCTACAGCTCAATATCAAAAAAATAAACAACCCGGTTAGAAAATGGGCAGAAGATCTGAATAGACATTTTTCCAAAGAAGACATAAAGATGGCCAACAGGCACATGAAAGATGCTCAAAAATCACTAATCATCAGAGAAATGCAAATCAAAACCACAATGAGATATCACCTCACACCTGTCAGAATGGCCATCATCAAGAAGACCACGAACAGCAAATGTTGGTGAGGAAATGGAGTAAAGGGAACCCTTGCACACCGTTGGTGGGAATGTAAATTGGTGCAGCCACTGTGGAAAATAGTATGGATATTCCTCAAAAAATTAAAAATAGAACTACTATATGATCCAGCAATTCCACTCCTGGGCATTTATCAGAAGAAAATGAAAACACTAATTTGAAAAGATACATGAATCCCAATGTGCACAGCAGCATTATTTACAATTGCCAAGATATAGAAGCAACTTAAGTGTCTATCAACAGATGAATGGCGATACTCAGCCATAAAAAGGAATGAAAGTTTCCCATTTGCAACAACGTGGATGGACCTGGAGGGTATTATGTCGACACAGAGAAGAACAAACATTGTATGTTATCACTTACCTGTGGAATCTAAAACATAAATGAACGAATAAAACAAAACAGAAACAGACTCACAGATACAGAAAACAAACTAGTGGCTACCAGTGGCGAATGGGAAGAAGGGAGGGGCACGATTGGATAGGGGATTAAGAGATTCAAACTACTATGTATAAAATAAATAAGCTACAAGGATATATTGTACAGCACAGGGAATATAGCCAGTATTTTATAATAACTTTAAATGGAGTTTAATCTATAAAAATTTTGAATCACTATGTTGTACACCTGAAACTAATATAATACTGTAAATCAACTATACCTCAGTAAAAGAAAATGTTAGGGCAGAGTTGCTAAACCAGTTATACATTTTTTACAAGTGGTGTTGAAAAGAACATACTTCATTATATCATTCCCTAAAATTTCCTAGGAGATTTTGTCATTTTCAAAATTAAGACATATAGTCCAAGGTGTTCTCATTCTTTTCTGATGTAGTTACAGTGTATTTAAAAAATAACTGGAGCTATTCTGACATTATTTACTCTTCCTGAACCCATATTCCTCCCTTATAATTATCACATTCTTATTACAATTGATAAATAACAATTTGTTTAATTGTATTCTGAGGGTTTTTAGATTTTATCAATGACAATATTTGCATCTTATAGTTTTTAGAGTGTATTGATTTTTCCTGTTTAAATATCAGACCATTTCCCTATTTCTTGTCTTCTGCATTCTTTTATGGAATTGATCCATTTCATCTAAGCTATCAAATTTGTGGACATATAGTTGTTCATAATATTCCCTTTTTATTCCCTTTTTATCCTTTTTATGTCCATGGGGTTAGTAGTGATTGCCCATCTTTCATTCCTCATCCTAGTATTCTGTGTCTTTCACTTTTTTTCTTGGTTAGCCTGGCTAGAAGTTTATCAATTTTACTGATTTTTTTCAAAGAATTAGATTTTGTTGATTTTATCAATCGTTTCTGTTGCCAATTTCATTGATTTCCGCTCTAATCTTTATTTCTTTTCTGCTTGCTTTAGGTTTATATTGCTTTTCTTTTTCTAGTTTCCTATGGTAGAAGCTTAGATTCTTGATTTTAGATCTTTCTTTTCTAGTATACACATTCAATACTATAAATTTCCCTCTAAGCACTCCTTTTGCTGCATCCCACATATTTTATGTTTTTATTTTCATTTAAACAAAATATTTTAAATGTCTCTTGAGATTTCTTCTTTGACTTACATGTTATTTTAAAGTATTTTGTCAAATCTCCAAATATTTTGGGATTTTCCAGGTATCTTTCTGTTATTGTTTTCTAGTTAATTTTATTGTCGTCTGAAAGCATACTTTGTATGATTTCTATTCCTTTACATTTGTTCAATGTGTTTTATAGCCCAGAATGCGGCCTATCTTGGTGAATGTTTCTAATGAGCTTGAGAGGAATGTGTGTTTTGCTGTTGTTAGATGAAGTAATCCATAGATGTCAATTAGATCCAGATGGTGTGGTCTAATTAAACTGTGTTCTTACTGATTTTCTGCCTACTGGATCTGTCAATACTGATAAAGAGGTGTTGAATTCTCCACTATACTGGTGGATTCATCTATTTTTCCTTGCAGTTATACTAGCTTTTGTCTCATATATTTTGACATTCTGTTGTAAGGTGCACATATTAAGCTAAGTATTGTGTCTTCTTGGAGAATTGGCCCTTTGTCGTTATGCTAATGTCCCTCTTCATCCCTGATGATTTTCCTTATTTTGAAGTCACCTTTGCCTGAAATTAATACAGCTGCTCCAATTTTCTTTTGGTTTTTGTTAGCAAAGTATATCTTTATCCCTTTACTTCTAATCTATCTGTGTCTGTTTTTAAAGTGGGTTTCTTACAGACAACATAGAGCTTGGTCTTTTTAAAAAATCCATTCTGTCAGTTGCTGTCTTCTAAGTGGTATATTTAGATCACTGATGTTTAAAATGATATAGCTGGGGGGACTTCCCTGGCAGTTCAGCGGTTAAGACTCCGTGCTTCCAATGCAGGGGGGGCGGGTTCGATCCCTGGTAAGGGAACTAAGATCCCACATGCCATGTGGCATGACCAAAATACATAAATAAAATAATAAAATAAAATGATATAGTTGGATTACTATCTACCCTATTTGTTTCTGTTCTCTATTCATTATATATTATAAGCTATAATCACCCAATGCATTGCTGTTATGAATATTTTGAGCAGTTATTTATTAGAACTAAAAATTTTAAAAGTAAAAGTTTTTATTTTACCTTCACTTATTCCAATGATCTTCCTTTCTTTATGTAGATCTGAGTTTCTATAACATTGTCCTCCTCTCTGAAAAACTCCTTTTAGCATTAATGCAAGGCAAGTCTACTAGGGACAAATTCCTTCAATTTTTGTTTGTCTAAAAAAGTCTTTACTTCACTCTTTTTTTTTTTTTACATCTTTATTGGAGTATAATTGCTTTACAATGGTGTGTTCGTTTCTGCTTTATAACAAAGTGAATCAGTTATACATATACATACGTTCCCATATCTCTTCCCTCTTGTGTCTCCCTCCCTCCCACCCTCCCTATCCCACCCCTCCAGGCAGTCACAAAGCACCGAGCTGATCTCCCTGTGCTATGCGGCTGCTTCCCACTAGCTATCTACCTTACGTTTAGTAGTGTATATATGTCCATGCCACTCTCTCGCTTTGTCACAGCTTACCCTTCCCCCTCCCCATATCCGCAAGTCCATTCTCTAGTAGGTCTGTGTCTTTATTCCTGTCTTACCCCTAGGTTCTTCATGACATTTTTTTTTCTTAAATTCCATATATATGTGTTAGCATATGGTATTTGTCTTTCTCTTTCTGACTTACTTCACTCTGTATGACAGACTCTAGGTCTATCCACCTCATTACAAATAGCTCAATTTCGTTTCTTTTTATGGCTGAGTAATATTCCATTGTATATATGTGCCACATCTTCTTTATCCATTCATCCGATGATGGACACTTAGGTTGTTTCCATCTCCGGGCTATTGTAAATAGAGCTGCAATGAACATTTTGGTACATGACTCTTTTTGAATTATGGTTTTCTCAGGGTATATGCCCAGTAGTGGGATTGCTGGGTCATATGGTAGTTCTATTTGTAGCTTTTTAAGGAACCTCCATACTGTTCTCCACAGTGGCTGTATCAATTTACATTCCCACCAACAGTGCAGGAGGGTTCCCTTTTCTCCACACCCTCTCCAGCATTTATTGTTTCTAGATTTTTTGATGATGGCCATTCTGACTGGTGTGAGATGATATCTCATTGTAGTTTTGTTCACTATTGAATGATAATTTTGCTGGTTACAGAATTTTAGGCAGAATTTCTTAACACTTAAATATTTCATTCTGAATAAAAACAAGAATAATTTCTTAAAAGAAGTCTAACATAATTCTTATCTTTGCTCCCCTATAGGTAATGTATTTTTTTTTTTGGCTTTTTTCAAGATTTCCTCCCTGTCTTTGGTTTTCTGCAGTTTGAATACAGTAAGCCTAGCTGTAAAATTTTTGGTAATTATCCTGCTTGATGTTTTCTAATTTCCTGGATCTGTGGTTTGGAGTCTGTCATTAATTTTGGAAAATTCTCAGCCATTACTTCAAATATTTCCTTCACTTTCTTCTCTGGTATTCCCATTATGCATATGCTGCACCTGTTGTAATTGTCTCCCAGTTCTTGCATGTTCTTTTCCTCTTTAATTATTATTCTTTTTTCCCTTTGCATTTCAGTTTGGGAAATTTCTGTTGACATATCTCAAGCTCACTGATTCTTTCCTCAACCATGTCCACTCTACTGGTGAGCCTATCAAAGGAATTCTTCTTTCTGCTAGAGTATATTTGACTTTTAGAATTTCCTATGAATTCTTTCTTAGAGTTTCTATCCCTCTGATTACATTACCCACTTGTTCTTGCATGTTGTCCAGTTCTTCCATGAGAGCCGTTAGCATATTAATCACTGTTATTTTAAGTTCCTGCTCTGATAATTCCAAAATCTCTGTCATACTTGAGTCTGGTTCTGTTGCTTCTTCTGTTGATTCTTCATACTGTGTTCTTTCCTTCCTTCAGCATGCCTTGTAATTTTTATTGAAAGCCAGGCAATATACATTGGATAACAGAAATTGAGGTCAATAGGTCTTTAATGTGAGGGTTTATTTTCATCTGATTAGAGTTGTGCTGTGTTTGCCCTTTGCTATAGCTGTAGATGTCTAAGGCTTCAATTTCTTCCATTGTCTTTGCTTTTGTCCCCCCTGTTATCTTTGGTTTTCCCTAGAAACTCCTTCTTAAATTATTTTAGCTGTAATCCTCCTGTTATTATACAAGATCCCTGTTCCTGACTCTGGCAGCTTCTACTTCAAGTTATTCTCTGTATTCCACTCTTTCTCCAATTTTGGAGGCATCATTTTGCCCTGTGACCTCAATTTTCTGAAGGATCTAAGAAAAGATGTTGGTTTTGTTTCTTCTGCTTTTTGCTTGTTATGAGGATGGTATTGATGACGTTTTTACATGTCAGAGCAGAAACTGGAAACTGTCCCATTCTTTATGATTCCTCAGTGATAATAGACAAGACTTTGCTCTAAGATCATGCCTGTGGTTTTTTCTACACTTTCAAGATATAAAAACCTGGACCTGAATATATAAATTCATGCAAATAGTTATATATTCTCTTTCTAAGTTCTTGCCATAGGCTGACGTGTTCTACCATTTCCAACGTGGCAGAGAGCCCACAAGTGGAAGCTTGGGGAACAAATGATGGAAAAACAAGTCATAGGATAAGTAATGTGGTGATAGTGATAGATTCCGGTGGGATCATTTACTTAGTGCCTGTCACCCCTAGTGACCTACAGAGTTACCTATAAAACCCAAGCCCACCCACTTCTACCCCACTCCAAACTTTAATAGCTATGCCTTAAACAATGTTTTTAAAACGGGAAACCCACTAATTCCACCAAGTTCATCCATGTTGTTGGAAATGCCAAAATTTCATTCTTTTTTATGGCCGAGTAGTATTCCATTAAGTGAAATAAGTCAGACAGAAAAAGACAAGTATTATGATATTTCTTTTATGTGGAATCTAAAAAATACAATGAACTAGTGAATATAAGAAAAAGCAGACTCACAGATATAGAGAACAAATTATTGGTTACCAGTGGGGAGAGAGAAGGGGGATGGGAAATATAGGGGTAGGGGAGTAAGAGGTATGAACTATTAGGTATAAAATAAGCTACAAGGATATATTGTACAATACGGGGAATATAGCCAATATTTTATAATAACTATAAATGGAGTATAACCTTAAAAAATAAAATAAAACTGGAAACCCATATAGGGAGTCCCTTGATAATTTTGGATGAGTTTTGGTATCTAAGACTGTGCTATTGGCAATAATTCCTATTCATTAGTTAGAATATTTTTCTAATAAAGATGTTTAGATTTCCCTGATGTCCAACAAGAGCCTGGAGAAAATTCCTGGACATAATGCCAGCTGAAGGGCTTGGGCCAACATGATGGGAAGTCCAGCACTGCCTGGGCATGTTTTATTCTTCCTGACTCCTTTCCCAGACTGTGGGAGTGCCAAGTGTTGGATGTGAGCTTCAGCAGGGATGGAAGCTGAGCCTGTACTCAACTTAATGACAGAAGTTGATGTCATGGCTAATCAGATAATAAAGCAATCAATTAGCACATCTGGCTATTAGTTGAAAGGATGGACTCCACCCAAGGGTGAGAATTTAGCTTTTCCTCCTCTGACATTTGCATTGGCTTTCCTCGCCTCTGTCCCTTGGCCTCTGCTGTTCTCTCCACTTGGAACACTTAGTCCTTATTCCCTCCCTCAGGTTATCTCCTCCTTATTCTCCAAGACTCTGCCCAGCATTTGTTTACCTGTGTGAAGCCCTTCCTGGCCACTCAAGCCTGATGCTGATCTTCCTGAGGAGAAAGGAGATGAGCATCTGGTCCAATATCATTTCTCCTGTGTCTAAAATGATGCTCACCTTTCATAGTTGTGTGGATGAACTAATGAAATACATATTTCCAAGTTTATGTTCCTGGCACGAACTAGTCTGCATTTGCCCATCTGCCCCATTAGACCACAAGCTCTTTGAAAACAAGAATTGAGTCTCTTATCTTTGTTCTCAGAGCCTAGTCTAGAATCTGGCATGTAGTGAAGGCTCAATAAATATTTAAATACAAAGTGAATGAATGAGATAGTGCCTGGTTACTTTGAGGTACCTCATATCATAGACATTTCAGTGCTTCCCTGCCCTTCCCACCTCTTCAACGGGACTAGGTAGCAGCTTTCCTCAGCTGCTATCCTAGGGTTCTAAGAGATATTATTTGCAGTGAAGGGCTAGTAGCCAAGATTAGTTTCCCATTAGCCTGAGGTGAACATGAAGTCATTGCTATTGGTTTGGCCTCCTTAACTAGGCCTCCTCACTAAGACAGGGAGTATCTCTATTTCAGCTAAGCAGGGAGGAAGAGAGACCAAGCCCAGAGCAGCCTATAAACCATACACAGCCTCTTCTCTGTCAGACACCACCTCGCCACACCTGGCAGCTCACACCTGCTGATGCACGGTGATACTCTGTGGGAGCACTATCTTTTGAACTTCCCCATGAGAACTTGCAGGTAAGTGTCCAGACCAGAGTCGTGCATTCCAGGGCCCTGAGCAGACATGCACGCAGGGCCAGAGCCTGCTTATGCTTCTTTTTCCCTGAGCAATTATTAATAGTACCCACTTTACCCTCAGGTGTTCTAGCTTTTATGATAAATGATATGTCCACCCTATATGCCTCCCACACATTTTGTTTACTACCTCCGTTACATACTGGAATATTCTCAAGCAAATCCAAGATATCATATTTTATCAAAAGCTACTTCTGTTTTTAACCTCTAACAGGTAAGGACACAATAAATAATTGCAGTGTCTTTATCTTACTTAACAAAATTATCCATAATTCCTTCATATCATCAAATGTTTAAATTTCTCGGATTGTCTCCAAAAAGTGTCTTTTGACAGTTGACTTATGTGAGTTAGAATCCAAAGAATATCACATACTGCATTGCTCAATGTTTAAGTCTCACTTCCTTCCCCCCGCTTATATTTTACTTCACCTCTTTTTTTTCTTACTGTTTATTTATTAAAGAAAGCAGGTCAATTGTCCTGTAAGTTTTCCCACATTCCAGATTTGACATTCTAGTGGTGCCATTCAACACATTATTCTATCCTCTGAATTCCTACAAATGGTAGCTAGATCAAAGACTTAATCATGTACCAGTTCAAGTTGTTTGGAAAGGATATTTCATGTGTACCTCTTATTATATCACATCAGGAGACATTAAACATCTGATTGCCTTTCTTTTTGGATGTTAGAATTGATCAGTAGGTCAGATGTTGTCACCCTTATCCCTCTATTATAACATTCCTCATCAAAATCTCACTTAAAGGTTTTGGCAGCCATGGATAATCACTGTCCAAATCTATCGTCCATTAGGGGTTACAAAGTCATAATTTTCTGTTTCTATCATTTCTTCTATTTACATTAACCAGAATCATCTATAAAGAAGCAATTATTTGTTATAATTTATATAGGAAGTGGAGGGTAAATGTTTTATTCTTTTCCTTTAATTATAAATTTTAAGAATAATGAATTAGTAATCTAGCAATATTGAAACTTTACCAATGAGCACTTTGCTCTTTTAAAAATATGTATTAGAACTCATAAACATTTTAGACATAAATACTGGATTTCAATCCATTTCAGCATTATTACATTTGTGCTCAAATCATCCCATCTCAGACCAGTAGGAGTCCTTCAACTTGAAAGCACATAAAAGTTCATCTTCTCGTTCCAAACTTGGAACCAGCAATTTCTGCAAGAAGCCTTGAATTGCTTTAGTGGAAAATTGTGTTTAAGGCCCACAAGCTGGATCCTATGGGTACTAATTGTGATAGGGTTGTCATTGCTTTTAGGTGTTTTCAGTGGACAGAGCTAGAAAATGTCTCTTCTTTTAAGAGAAAAAATAATATGTCATAAGTTCTTATTGGTATTTCTTACAAATTTAAAATCACAGGGTTTTTATCTAACTTTGGTTTTCAAATATTATTTAACTTTTAAATATTATTTAACTTTTATTTCAAAAGTAAAAATGGATAAACCATAAAATGGATTCTATCATAAGATTGTAATATACATATTACCTGTTAACACTTAGAAAAGTGAATGAACCTGGACAATAAGCTGGAATGAACTAATTTCCTTTACTTTAAACCTGATTATTGGATTTGGGTTCAGATAATGTAAAACACTATCATATAATATTTTATTAAATTTCAGTTATATCCTGGTGAAAGGATGAAAGCTGTATGGAGTGAAAGAACTTGTAGATGATTAACACCAAGCTATACAATAAGCAGTGTAAAGTCTGATATCTATTGTTAAAAATTAACTACACAAACAGGGTGGGCAAAGTTTAGCTTAACAGTTATTTAGGTCCAAAAAAATTGGGATTATTTTTAGTCTCTGCTAACATCAGTGAAAGTAGGAAGATGAGGGACTCAATCAGAGGCAAATCTACATGAATGAGATCGACACTTGGTGCAATGGAAGCTGAGACCATCCCTTACAAGAAATGAGAGGGAATCATTTAAAATATATACACAGCCAATGCCCGCTTATGATAAAATATCTCCACAAACTAGGAATTAAAAGGAAGTCTTTCAATCAAATAAAAAGCATGGATGAAAAATCTCCACCTACCATCACACTTTTGATGAAAAATTGAATACTGTCTCTCCAGGATAAGAAAGAAGATGAGAATTTCCACTCTTAACTCCTATCCAACATTATTACACTGGAAGTCCTAGCAAGAGCAAGAAAAGGAAATGAGAGACACAAGATTAGAAAGGAAGATGTAAACTGTCATTATTCACAGATGGCAATTGTGTAAATAGTAAGCCTTATGGAATCTACCCAAAAAAAGGAAACTTCTGGAATCTGTAAGTAAATTCCATGAAGTCACAAGATTCAGGGCCAATACACAAAAATATCTATATTTCTATATACCATCAGCAATTTTTAAAATGAAATACAAATATTATTTTAAACTGATGAGGATGATTATAATTTTTGTGACGTTCTGTTTGAATTAAAAAAAAAATCCCACAAGGACTCAGAGGCAAAAAATATACAAATCAATTTTCACTGCAAAGTAAAGGAGCTGTTACAGTGGAGGATTATTGGACTGAATGTCAATATTATGACATAGTATGAGTGTGTTTCGTGTTTGGTAATTTCAATCATTGTTGCTTTTGTTGTGGTCATCCATGTACAATGCTTGGTGTCAGTTTATTTACCTCTTGTTAAAATAAAATACAGTGTGTGTGTGTGTGTGTGTGTGTGTGTGTGAAAAAATAAATTAATTAATTTTAAAAAACATCAAATAGGTATTAATAAATCTAATATGTGCAAGATCTCTACAGTGAAAACTAAAAATCATTTTTTAGGGAAATAAAAGAAGACCTAAGAGAATGGAGAAACACATCATGCTCATGAATTGAAAGACGATATGGTGTGTGTGTGTGTGTGTGTGTGTGCATATATATTCATAAATATGCACAAACTACTGATACAGGAAGCAGCAACATGGATGGATAACTGAAACATGATGTTGAGTAAGTCAAACTGCAAAATAGTACATGTTGCATAATTCCATGTATTAGAAACCATACAACGGGTAAAACAAATCTATGGAGTTTGAAATCAGAAAGTGGCTGCCTATAAATAAATTGCAAAGGGGCATGAGAGAAACTTAGGGCAATAGAGATGTTCTCTATCATATTTTAAGTGGTGGTTACGTGGATATACAAATAACTGTTGAACTTCATTGCACTGAAAACTTCAGACATATCCATTTTGATTGTAAATTGTACATCAACAACCACCACTACAACAAAATAAGAGGTCAGAAAAGGGCCATCCATGGGATATATACTGCTGTTTTGTAATATCATGACGCATGGATATGACAAGGGACTTGAAATTTTGCTTTCAGAAATAAACTGTAATGAATAATAGTAAATTATTTGAGAAATAAGTTATGAAAATTATTTAATGGCTAGAAATTCTTAGTCATTGATACATCATACTCACATGAATTCCCTGTTAAGTATATTACATAAATTAAATGAATGTTATTTCAAATTCCCTAAAACACCTGTCAACAATAACAATTTTTGTGTTAACTTTATCTGGTTTTGGTTTCAGGGTGATGGTGGCCTCATAGAATGAATGTGAGAGTGTTCCTTCCTCTGCAATTTTTTGGAATAGTTTCAGAAGGATAAGTGTTAACTCTTTTCTAAATGTGTGATAGAATTCGCCTGTGAAGCCACCTGATCCTGGACTTTTGTCTGTTGGGAGTTATTTCAACACAGATTCAATTTCAGTACTTGTGATTGGTCTATTTATATTTTCTATTTCTTCTGGTTCAGCCTTGGAAGATTGTACCTTTCTAAGAATTTGTCCATTTCTTCTAGGTTGTCCATTTTATTGGTATATAGTTGCTTGTAGTAGTCTCTTATGATGCTTTGTATTTCTGTGGTACCATTTGTTAACTTCTCCTTTTTCATTTCTAATTTTACTGATTTGAGCCCTCTCCCTTTTTTTCTTGATGGGTCTGGCTAGAGGTTTATCAGTTTTGTTTACCTTTTCAAAGAACCAGCTTTTAGTTTCATTGATCTTTTCTATTGTGTTCTTCATTTCATTTATTTCATTTATTTCATTTATTTCTGCTCTGATACATGCACCCCAATGTTCATTGCAGCACTATTTACAATAGCCAAGACATGGAATCAACCTAAAAGTCCACTGACAGATGAATGGATAAAGAAGATGTGGTACATATATACAATGGAATATTACTCAGCCATGAAAAAAGAATGAGATAATGCATTTGCAGCAACATGGATGGACCTAGAGATTATCATACTAAGTGAAGTAAGTCAGACAGATAAAGACAAATATCATATGATATCACTTATATGTGGAATCTAAAATATGATACAAATGAACTTATTTACAAAACAGAAACAGACTCAGACTTAGGAAACAAACTTATGGTTACCAAAGAGGAAGGGTGGGGGGTAGGGATAAATTAGGAGTTTGGGATTAACATAATCACACTACTATATATAAAATAGATAATCAACAAGGACCTACTGTATAACACAGGGAACTATACTCAATATTCTGTAATAACCTAAATGGGAAAAGAATCTGAAAAAGATTAGATATGTATATGTATAACTGAATCACTTTGCTGTACAACTGAAACTAAGGCAACATTGTAAATCAACTATACTCTAATAGAAAATAAAAATTTAAAAATATATGTATTTAAAAAAATAACAAATTTAACCTCTAATGCAATTAATGATTTAACTTCTGATATCAGTACTCCAAAGCTGTGTGTGCGCGTGTGTGTGTGTGTGTGTGTGTGTGTGAATGAGAGAGGAAGATGGAGGAAGGAAGGGAGGGAAGAGGGGAGGAAGTAGGCAGAGAAGGAGGCAGACACAGAGAAATGAAGAGACACAAAGAGAAACACAGTATTCTGGCAAATTCAAAGAATTTTAAAGGTTGGTTTCTCTCCTACATCACCATCCACACAACTCCACACATACATCTTGATTTTGTGTTCTCAAAACCATGTATGTGTACAAATACGTGTGTAAATCCTTTTTCCCTTTCTGTTTTTACATCGTTTCACTCAATTTTATAGATGCAAAGCCTTGAAATATTGCCCAGAATCAAATACAGACTTGGTATCAGAGCTCAAGTTCACACCGGGTCTTCACACCCTTAGCCTTTAGCCTATAAGCCCTCTGATCCATGTTGGGGGCAGAGAGGTGGGGGGAACGGACTTGACTCAGGTTACAAGGAAGCCAGAGGCTTGGTGCTTGCTGTTTCTAGCAATGCGAGATTATGAGGCACAGATATTAGCTAAAATCCTCACGTGTTGATAAGGCAGAAACACAGGGACTATTGATTAAACATACGACTTGTTTGTGAACAAGATATAGTTCCTGTTTGTAGAAACCTAAGAAAATAGGGAGAAACATCTAATTTCAAAAACTAAAATGCCAAAGCCTAAATTTCTCAAAGCCTTCACTGATGACAGACAGAAAACACTTATGAAATTCTGATATGTGAAAATTGCAGATCTAAACTCCAGAAGGTATCTCTACTCTACATTTGGAATCAGTTAAATTAGTAAACATACCAAAAGGCATTTGCACTTTGCAGCATATTCTGCCAGTGACAGCAGAAAAGGTGAAGAGCACCAAGGGATTAATCAGAGACAGATGGAATTAAAACCAGAAGGGCTAAAACGGCCCATGGGTCAAAGGGAATTAAAATCTGGGCAAAATTCCACATAAATGAAAATAATGCAATATATTCTATTGGGACATTTAACTGAAAATCTATTGCAGTTACCAAGCAGGTTTCAGCTAACCTCTTCAGTCTGCAAACCTTGGAGAAGTTTGTAAGTGAACTTGACAGCACATAGTGTGGTTCAGATGGCCCAGTGTGCAAAAGTCTTCATTGAGACTGGAAGTCTCTTCTTAGTTCGTAAAAATAAACTTCCTAGGAAGAGGACACGCACGTCTGTATTTATTTCTGTATTTGTTCTACATAGCACTTTATAAACTTGACTCAATGCTTTGTGGTCATTTCAATTCAGTATCCCTTGCCACATCCCGAGGAGATAAGCAGTGGCTGTGCCCACTTTGCAAATGCTAAGGATGAGATTACACACATCATTTTTCGGGATTGCTCAGCATGAGGACAGCGGCCTGGGGACGCTGTGTGTGCCTCCTTGCCACACTGCCCATCTCCTTGCTTTGGAGATGCTCTCTGAGAACCCTGCTTTTCTCTCCACCCAGGTTCCTAAACCTCGTGTGCTACGTCTGGTCACCCTCAGCACGTATGAGAACGCTTTTTGACAGCCAATGAAGTATCTGCCTTCAACCTCTTCTCCCAGGTCCTCATGTCACAGCCCATGATGGGCAGGTCTGCTGAGTAGAAAGAGCCCAGCTCAGGACCTGGGACAGACCCCTAGGTCCAACAGTTCACCAGCCCATCCTTTAACTGCTCTGACCTTCGGTCTTCTCCATCATGGTATTGGGGTAATTCTTCCTCTTCCAATTGTTCTGAGGATTATGTAAAGACAAATGCCAAGTGGGAGGGGACTGTCATTGCCAGGGATTAGTTTCCTCCTGCACCCATTATACGCACACACCCTAAACACACACACACACACACACACACACACAGCTGCCATAGGTTCCTGAGAGTGCAAAGTGCTCTACATTTCTAAGCCAGTTTTCACTTTTTAAAACATTTCACATAGTTGACTACAGTGGTCTGGAAGACCGCCAGCTACCTCTAGCTTTCCACCCCTCACATCTGCCTGCGTCCTCCTAGAATCTACAGCTGGTGCATTGCCAGGCACCTGGCCATTCTGGAGGAAGAGCCCATTCAGAACCCAGTTCCTCCAGTCCAGGTGCTGCTGCATAACTGGAGTGTGATGTCCAAGGGAGACCCCCCCAGGGGAGGTGCGCAAGTGAGGAGAAGTAAAGCAAAACCTGAGGACCCCTATTCCCCATCCTTGAAAGAGCATTGGTCCTGCCCCACCAACTGGGAGTATTTTCCTGGGTACCTGTACTGACTTGCTGCTCACTTGGGCCTTTCTCAGAGGAGGGAGGGCAGTAGAATGGTCGAAGGGAGGCACTGGTGGGTCGGCTTGCCAGGCCAGCAGCCCAGGGGAAGCTGCATCTACATTAGTTCAGCTTGAGCCTAAGGGCTAGTCAAGCCCACTGAGCAGGCATCAGGGCTTCCACACTAAGCTGGACCGTCCCTCAGAGAACAGGTGCTCTGGTTCCCGCCTCCCCCCTGCCAGAGGCTGGGAGGTTTGAGGTTTTGTCAAAAGTCCTTCACTGAGTGAGTGCTAGACGCGGAGCCAGCAAGGGCAGTAGGTATAAATCTCATCTGAGCCACAACAAGTGAAATCTTAACTACACGAAAACCCAGCTCATATACTCTGGAAGACCACACCTGGGTCTGATGCAGCTGGCAGGAAAGCTAATTCTATTAATGCCACTTCTTATGCTATGGTCCTGGAGGCCTTGGCAACAGAACTCATAGTGTGTTGCCTTTTTTTTCCATGCGGGGTGTTCTGTTCCCACATTCAGCATCTCAATATACACTCAATCTTTCTAACATGAAGTTTCATTTCTCACAACATGAAAATTCCCAAACAGAATTGGACGAAGTGGTTCTCAAACAAAATTCTCTTATTTGAACTTGGGAAAGACAGCAAGGGGGTGAACAAGTGTATACAAAAATAGACAAAGAGGAGGTTCCTCTGAGCACATAAGCAATCCCTGAGAGGTTCTTTAAGTGCCCTGCATCATCTTTGATCAGCATTGGTGGAATGCGGTACTGTGGCGCTGGGAGCTGCACGGGTACCAGCCAGGCCGTCCAACCACAGAAACCTGCCAGCAGAGGGTGGGCAGGGGCTTGGGCAAAGGAAACACTAGAAGGTACAAAGGGATGCATACAAGACAAAGGTTCTGTTCCTAGGAGAAGCGGATCCCTGAGCAAAGCCCTGTGGGGCTGCCCCCACGGTAACAGGGAGTTTAAGGACCCCACATCCACCAAGGAAGGCTCCAGCATCGTATGAAATGAGACTCTCCAAAAGGCCCAGTCCTTCAAATGCCCCCATGTGAAGCCACATTCCATCTATAGTCACTCCACGCATCAGGATCATGGCTCCAAAGGCCACCAACAATGATTCTCAAGCTAATAACACCAGCCTGGATCTGTCTTCCAAACCCCATTCACATGTATCAACAGTTGGTTGCATGTGTCCCTGAGGAATTTAAGTGGCATCGGGACTTGGCATGTGCCAGCCCCAGCTGCTCATGTGGCTGCCCGTCAGCCAGCCCTTGATGTTACCCCACATCCAGTGTCAGCAAATCCCATTGGCTCCATCTCAAAAATGTATCCAGAATTTGACCACTTATGATTGTTCCCACTGTCCCCAGCAGGTCCAAGCACCCTCTCTAGTATGTGTTATACCCTCTCTACTATGTTACTGAACAAGCCTTCACTTTGCTCTCCTCTCCTGCCCCTGTCTCTCTCCAGTCTGTTCATAATGCAGCAGCAGACTGACCATTTAAAAATGTTCCAGACACCCACCCCTGCTCTCAGTCACCAGAGGCTTTCTGGTTTGCTCAGGACATGATCATGCTGCACCCCACCACTCTGGTCTCCCCTCCTACTGGCCGCCCTGCAGTTCTTTGACCCCACCAAGCACACTCCCACTTCAGGCCTTTGCACCTGCTGTTCCTTTGGTCTGAAATGCTGGTTCCCTCACTTCCTTCTGTTCTTTATTCAAAAGTCCTCTGAATGAGGCCTTCCCTGGCCACTCTGCTAGAAACTCCCTTCCCCTCAATACTTTATAGCCTCTTCCCCTGATTTATTTCTTGGTGTTAGCATTTATTAATGATGGCCCTAGCCACCTCTTCTCTGTGGTTTTAAAAATGCACACTGGAAATTATCTTAGCCTTGATAAGGAAAACAACTGTGTCTTCATTTTTTTAGGTACCCCTACATACCTGTTAGAACAGCTAAAGTGAAAAATAGTGACAATACAAAATGCAGGCAAGGATGTGGATAAACTGGGTCACTCATCCACTGCTGATGGGAATACAAAATCTCACAGTCACTCTGAAAAACAGTTTGGTGGTTTCTTTAAAGATTAAACATTGACTTGTTAAATGACACATGACTGCACTCCGGATCATTTGTCCCAGAGAATGAAAACATGCAAAAGCCTGTACACAACATTCACAGCAGCTCTGTTTGTAATAGCTAAAACCCAGCCCCCCAAACTGTGGTATCATAGAATATTATTCAGCAGTAAAAAGGAATTATTGATACGTGCAACTTGGATGGATCTTAAGGGCTTTATGAGTGAAAAAAAAACCATCTCAAAAGATCATATACTCTATGATCCCACGTACAGAATGTCTTTAAACTGACAAAATTATAGAAATGGAGATCAGATTAGTGGTTGCCAAGGGGTAGGGATGGTGGGTGAGGAGTGGATATGACCACAGAGAGATTTTTGTGGTTATGGAACAGTTCTCTGTCTTGATTGCTGTGATGGTTACATGACCTACACGTGATAAAATGACACACTCTGGACAAATGTCAAATGCCTGGTTTTGATGTTATACTGTATCATGTAAGATGTCACCACTGGGAGAAACTGGGTGAAGGCTACACAGAACCTCTCTGTACCATCTGTGCAACCTCCTGTAACCTATATTTATTATCCTGTTTAATGTTGGTGGAAAAGCTTTGGTTTTTGTCTGAGAGATGCTATGTGGAATAGTCAAAGGATCAGGGTATTTAATTATGAGCTCTAGCTATGCCCTATTTGAAGAAAGTTTGAACATACCAAAAAGTAGAAATAAAACTAAATAGGGGCTAGTTGTGCAGGAGAAAAAAGACACTTTTCGCCTCCCTGAGTGTTTCAAAGAGCCAGCTGCTCAAGGATAGCCCCAGCTGCACATAACACGGCCAGCACCAGGTCCAGGGTCCCAGTTGTGAACTGAAAATGGAGCCCCTATCCTGGAAATTAGGGGACCTGCAGTGGGGTCCCCTCTGACCAAACCCCCTGTGCCTGTGCAAACGTCTTAGGACTGCCGGCCTCAGCTCTCCCCTCTGTACATGGAGGCGATGGAGCCCCAAGGCCCCGCCTTGCCTTCACCCGTGTCTGCCTTCCCAGACTCACCAAACAGCACGGGGAGGGCCCTGCACATGCCGACTGTGCCAAGGAGGGGATGCCCAGCCTGCTGCAGAAAATAAATGTGGCCATGACCAATGGCTGGGCTGGAAGGCAGGGTGTGTGGCACCGCAGAGTTTGGCTTGTCAAATGCAAGGCCTCTGCCCGGCAGCCTCATGCCACACAGGAGTAAGAGAAATCCCCAGGCCTGCCAGCGAGGGCCTTCAAAGTCATCTCAGAGGTAAGAAGCCAGCAGCCTCTCCCGTGGGCAGAGTCCACGTGTCCACGAAGGATTCTCCAGAGGCAGCAAACGGAGCTTTATCAGCACAGGTGGCTGACAATGAAGGTTAAGGCCAGCTGGCGTGGGCTGCCGATGAAAGGGGAGAAGGTGAACGGGGCAAGAGGGTGGCAGGGGAAATGCCTTTCACAAGCGAACAGAATGGTGCTCCTTGGAGTGAACACCCAGGACACCTTTTCAAATTGCGGTAAAATATACATAACATACAATTTACCACCTTAACCATTTTTAAGCTCACACTTCAGTGGCATTAAGTACATTCGCGTTGTTGTGTGACCATCACCACCATCCACCTCCAGAAATTGTTCACCTTCCTGGACTGAAACTCTGTCCCCATTAAACACTAACTCCTCGTTCCCCTCTCCCCTCAGCAACCACGATTCTACTTTCTGTCTCTATGCATTTGACTATTCTAGGCACCTCATATAGGTAGAATCATGCAATATTTGTCCTTTTGTGTTTAGCTTATTTCACTCAGCATGTTTTCAAGGTTCATGCATATTATAGCATGTGTCAGAATTTCATTCCTTTTTTAAGGCTGAATAATATTTCATTGTGTGGATATATCACATTTTGTTTACCTGTTGATCCATTAATGAACATTTGAGTTGCTTCCAACTGTTTGGCTCTTGTGAATAGTGCTGCTATGAACACGGGTGTACAGATATCTGTTCGAGTCCCTGCTTTCAGTGTCCAGGACACTATTAACAGTGCTTATGCTCTGGCTACATCTGGTTTCCCAGCCCAAGGTTACTTCCAAAGAGGCTATGGGAACTTGCTTCCTTAATCTGTCTGAGCCTCATGATCTAACCTCTAAAGTGGAAATCATGCCATAGCAGATGTACATAGTAGAGACAAGAGTAAGGCTGCGTTTCGGTTTGCTGAGAACTCTCATTTTTCAAACCAATGGAGGCTCATTCAATTCACCCCTGTATCACCAACAGGAAGGAGTGAGTTTCCAAGACACAGCCAATGTGTGCGTGTAGGTACCAAATGGGTCTGCGTAGGAGGAGTGGTGAGGACATACTGAATCACCTAAAGTGAAATCCAGAAGATTGTAGGAGGCCACATAAGGCAACAACCCAAAAGCAAAGCCCTAGCAGGTCACAGATCTGCCCAAATGGAGGTCTCTATGGGCCTTCGGAATTCCTCGGTGGGATTCAAGGGTCAGATAATTAATTGTTAGAGATTCCAGGTCAAGACAGCAGCATGGGCTTCTGGGAGAGGAAAGAAGGTGCTCAGGGTTCAAGCAGAACTTGAGGGCCCACCATGGTGGCGAGCAGGGTCTGACATGAATAGTCCAGAGCCCAGGTTTCAGAGTACCTGAAGTATGAAGTCAACCGTATGTCCCCATTTGCCCAAAGCAATTCCAGTACAGGCTTGCTGTTACGGCTTAATCACCTTCAAAAGTGTCCCATTCTTGGTTTGAAAGATAAATTATATGGTCACTCTAGGTATTAGGGAGGTTACCAATGCAGCGGTCAGCACAGGCAATTAGGTCAAAGGTACACAGCAAGGTCTATGTCACCAGGAAGGCAGGAAAAATGCCCTGGCTGAGATGGAAGGAGGGCCCTCCTGGAATGAGCACACTTGACCCTCTCAACAGTGGTTGTGGTGGGTTGAATGGGGTGGGAGCAAGTGTTGACAGCTGAGGGGATTGCTTTCCTACAAAGTGTTTCATCTCTGTTCAATGAAAATTGTTGAAAATTTTTATCTTGCTACTAAAAGGGTAGGAAAGTTGACGCCTTTGGTTTTTCTATGAATCTTGTTTGGCATCTACCATGGAATGCAGTCCCAGTGCACTGTGGTTGACACCTTCCCTTGAGAACCACACAAAGCCTTGGACATTTTTGTTTGTTTGTTTTTGCAAGACTGGAATGGCCCAGATGAGAACACCCAGCTTCGTCCCCTCGTTCTGTGTTTTCGCTCACGGTGTAGCCCAGCCCTGCTGGCACAGTGGCACGGCGGGATTCCTCATCCCCAGGATGAGGCCCAGACAGCCAGAAACTTCCGTCAGTCCAGGGTCCGCCCACAGCTCAGGTGAAGGCCCCCATTCTGAGTTCTCCTTTTCCTCTCTCATCATTGCAAAAATCCTTCAAGTATTAGCAAAGAGAATTCAGCAATATATAAAAGAATATACGCCATGACCAAGTGGGGCTTATTCCAAAAATGCAAGCAGCATAGTTTAATATTGAGAAATTAATCCATGTAATCCAACATATTAATGAATGAAAAGAAAAAATCACATGGTAATATCAATGGATGCAGAAAAAGCATTTGACAGAGCTCAACACCCATTTATGATAAAAACTTTCAGAAAACTAGGAGTAGATGGGAACTTCTCCAACTTGATAAAGAATATCAGCAAAAAACCTTCTGGTAGCATGATACCTAATGGTGAAAGACTGAATGCTGTCCTCCTAACACTGGGAATGAAGCAAGGATGTCCCCTCTCACCACTACTACTCAACATCATCCTGGAGGTTCCAGCCGGTGCAACAAAGCAAGAAAAAGAAATAAGAGGCATACATTCTTCCACCTCGGGAACTGGCCCCAGTGTACTTTCCTAGTACCAATGCTGCATGGACCCAGCACCCAGAAACTTGTTGAAGCCCTTATCTGGGAACCACCCAAGCAAGGAGGCAAGAGAGCAAAGTTGCTTATGAAGGTGGAGGCTGGAGCCAGGTTGAGCTCTGCCATGTGGCACCTGCGTGACTGTGCAAGTCACTCACCTGGATGTGTCTCAGTAGTTTCATCTGTGAAGTGGGGTAATAATAGTATCTGCATCATAGGGACCTTGTGAGGCTTTAAGAAATTGATACCCATGGAGCATTTAGAATATGCCCTGTCAAATGGTAAGTTGCATGGAAGTATCAAGCTATTATTATAGATTTTAATGGTTACTCTGGGCTTCCTTTATGATGAGGAAGAAAAGAAAAAGTCAGCGGCCTCAAGTGGAGCTACAGAAAGCCGAGGGTTACTTTGAACATCCTAGAATGTGACTTTTTCTAGGGATATTGCAGCTCGACACTGTATAACAACATGGTGGGCAGGCTTTTGATCAATCAAGCAATTTCCAGAGGGGTAAAAGTGGAATATGATCTTTTCCTTCCCCCTTTCTTTGTAGCTCAGGCCACGATCTGGGGAAATATTCCCAGGCCTCATCCCTACTTTCTTGTCCTCCGCCAAACAGATTTTTCCTTCTGGTCTGAAATGCCTTTATTTTCCCCCCTCCATTCATTCCTCTCTCTCAGGCCTCTCCTAGCCTCTCTTCCCACATGCCTATCATCCCGACTTTCCACACTAAAACCTCCTTGTAACTGACGTAGACCCCTGTGAAACTTCCAGGCAATTAATCTAATTCAGCAGAGCTTTGGAGACCTCAGTTTAAAAAAAAAAAAAAAGAAAGGCCACAAGCTCATGTTTCTCTCACATACCATTTAAGTGGAACCTACAGAGATCCATGTTGGGCCAAGAAGTGAATAAAGCCACCTTTTATTATTTTATTTAAGGAAGAAATTAAAAATTCAGCTCACACAGTTTGGAAACACTTTCTATCCTTAAACCTTTCTCCATGTTTACTGCCCACTATAAACTGGGGAGGGGCGGAAAGCAACCAATGCAGTAAAATCACAACAAAGCTGGAACAAATATGCAAGCCTCGGCAGAGGCCAGATTTACGGTCAGAAATATGGAGTGCATCTCAGCAGGGGCAGGTCATGAAATAGTATGAGCTAATTTCAGGGGTGTGAAAACAGGCACTGTTGTTTAGTTAACTAAAGTCATACTATTAAGCGATTCTCAAAAATCAATTAGCCATATGTTATAACCAAGATGACATGTTTTTATAACTTCTCTCCCAGTGTTTTATTGCCAGAGGATGCTCATGTGGGCACTAGAACAAAAAAATAAAACACCAACCCAAGAGTAAAAGTGCAGAAATCCAGCCAAGGTTAATTAAAAGAGTCCAATCTGGAAATGACTGAGTCACTGAGCAGGCCGCATGGCATTGAAAAGATTCCTTCCCAGGGCCTCCATTCCGTTGCAAAAAGCCATGGGTCATTTTTTTCTTTCTCTTTGTTTTTCTGTCCTTTTTAATTTAGCACAGATACAGCTGTGAAAACTGAATATTCCATTTGAACTCCCATATTTATGCTTATAACTGATGGTTCCAAGGAAATGTCATTTTAAAAGCTTTCCATGGAAAATGAAAAACGTACTCCTCAGGGGGAAACCCTGGTGGCATGCTGTTGTTAATGGCAGATTTTGTTTTCCTGACTTCCACAAAGGGAACAAAAAGTGAGGGCAGAGCTGTACCCCTTCCTCTTTGTTACTTGGGAGCTAGGTAAGAAATAGACCTAAAGAGGATGTACAGAGACTATAATATAGAACACACAGTAGGGCCCATTTTAAGTAGCCAAAGTTTCCTCCCCTTCCTGTATCCCCTATCCAGGAGTGGGATGTATTTTTCCACCCCTTGGATCTTGGCTGGTCTAACGCTTCAGTCAGTAGAACATGGCACAGGTGATGTGTGTCGGTTCCCCACCGGCCCAAGCACATGGTGCAAGGTTCCACTCTTCTTTCTGGAACCTGCAGCAGCTGTGTGAACAAGCCCAGTTGCCTGCTGAATTATGAGACACCCATAGCTCACCCTCCCGTCTTCCTCAACCAACAGGAAGACAACCACCAGACAAGCAGCTGAGGCCACCCAAACCGGCAGGCCCCACCCAACCTGTCAGCTGATCACAGCGATGAGCCAGCCCTGCTCCATCAGATGAGCTTGCTCTGAGCAGCAGAGCTGCCCGACTGACCTACAGACTGGTGAGCGCTAATAAATAGTTGGTTAAGTCACTAAACTGTGGGACGGTTCCTTACGAGGCAAAAGCTGATGGATGCAGTCAAGATACCCAGAGGGCAGTGTTAGCTGTGACAATTCCAACCACGCGGTCCGGCAGTATTATCACCCTTCACACACACTACTGCACATCACCAGTCCTGCAGCTCCGCAGTTCCCTCAATTTATGTACAGACAGTCCCCAACTTCAAATGGTTCGACTTAACGATTTTTCTGTGTTATGAAGGTGCAAAAGCAATTGCATTCAGTAGAAAAGGCAGTACTTTGAATTTTGATCTTTTCCTGGGCAAGTGATATGCAGTTCAATACTCTGGTGATGCTGAGCGGTGGCAGCTGCAGCTCCCAGTCAACATGCGATCATGAGGGTAAAGAACTGCTACGGTGACCATTCTGTACCCAGACAACCGTTCTGTTTTTCACTTTCAATACAATATTCAATAAATTACATGAGATATTCAACACTTTACTAAAAACAGGCTTTGTGTTAGATGATTTAGCCCAACTGTAGGCTAATGTAAGCGTTCCAGCGTATTTAAGGTAGGCTAAGCTAAGCTACGATGTTTGGTAGGTTAGGTGTATTAAATGCATTTCCAAGAAGAGCTCCACTCCTGGGTGTATCTCCAACAGAAAGGAGTGCTTGTGTCCACCAAAGCCATGTCAAACATGTTCCTGGCAACTTAATTTATAATAGTCAAAAACTTACCGCTCCAAACGGCTAGACCCAACCATTCGGGGATGGCAACCATGCCTTCGGGCCCTAGCAGCGGCAGCCGAACTGACCAAACAAACACTCAAGCTGACTCTGGCCCACCCACTAACCGTGTTTTCCTCCCACCGGCTGGTCGACCTCCTAGGCCACAAGTGTCTCTCCCTCCTGGGCCCCTCCCGCATCCAGGAGTTCCACCTACTGTTCATTGAAATCCCTGCTATCTCCCTCGACCTCTTCCCCCGCCTAAACCCGGCCTCCCTCTTGCCTATCTCCGATACCGGGACCTCACCTTCCCACTCCTGCCCCCAAGTCGTAGAGGCCCTCAGCCCACCGAGAGAGGGACTCTTTGACACCCCTCTTTCAAATCCGGACCGCACTCTCTTTGTGGATGGTAGTTCGATAGTCAGTCCTGACTCGGTCCTGACGGATGCCGACGGGCAGCCTACGCGGTGGTAACTATCTCAACTATTATCAAGGCTAACAGCCTCCCAGAAGGGACAACCTCTCAAAGGGCTTAACTGATAGCACTCACTCGGGCCCTCGACCTCTCTAAGGGCCATCTTTCTCCCTATGGTCGCCGGCATTTCCCTCGCCTCCTCTCTCGTTGCTGCGGGCATCGGGGGAGGAGCCCTACCACACAGTGTCTCAACATCCCGTGACCTAGAACAGAAACTCCAGCTAGCCATCGAGGCTTCTGCCGCCTCCATCACCTCCCTCCAGCGCCAGATCACCTCAGTAGCCCGAGTTGCCCTCCAAAATCGACGAGCCCTGGATCTCCTGACAGCCGACAAAGGAGGTACCTGCCTCTTCCTACAGGAGGAATGCTGCTATTACATCAATGAAACAGGACTCATCGAAGACAACGTAAAAGCCCTCCATCGCTTAAGAGAAGAACTCCAACGCAAACACCAACAGTCCGCCTCCCCAATTCCCGATTGGTGGCGATCCACCCTCTATACCTGGCTAACACCAATCTTAGGCCCCTTAATTCTCATCTGTATCTTGCTCACGTTTGCTCCCTGTTTTCTTAGGTTCCTTCGCAGGGGCATGGAGGAAGTCTCTTGGGTGGCCACAACCCAAATGCTCCTCGATCCTTACACCTTGCTTCCTACAGGACACCCCACTGGTCTCCCCTAAGCCTCGGACCTCTGGTCGCCCGACTCCCCTTTCGACGCCTCCATTCAGCATGAAGTAGCCAGAGATCAGAACGCCTCCCCATTACACCAAAGATGTCGGGATGTAAGGCCAACTGGCCCGAGGCAGGGGAACACGATCAGATTCACAGGTTGCATCAGACCGAAATTCTCCAGACCACCCAGTTCCAGAAACTGCCCTGGAGACATACCAGACCACCCAGTTCCAGGAACTGACCTGGAGACATTCTGGACCACCCAGTTCCAGGAACTGACCTGGGGACTTTGAACCCAGCCCAGCCTTCCCGCCTTTCGAGGGGCGGGACCAACGGTCCCCCAGGATACCCGAAAAGACCACCAAATAAGGAATACCCTGCGCCCTCCCAGATTCACCACACTCCTTTCCCTTCTTCCCCTATAAAATCTTGCCCAACCCTCGCCCGGGTGCGACTTCTCTGGCCCCTTTCTCTCGGACCAGTGAACCTCGCCCAGGAGCGCTCCCTAATAAAGCTCACTTGAAGCTTTCCTCTGTTTCGCGGTGCCGTTTGTTAAGACCTGACCTTACAGGGAGAACCAAAAGTCCAAATTCAAATTATCTTTCCAAAGTGGTTGTACCAGTTCACCCTCCCACTAGCAGCAGACAAGAAGTTGTCGCCCTGCAACCTCCCCAGCACTTAAGTTTATCACTCCTTTTTTTTTTTTTTTTTTTTTTTTGCGGTACGTGGGCCTCTCACTGTTGTGGCCTCTTCCGTTGCGGAGCACAGGCTCAGCGGCCATGGCTCACGGGCCCAGCCGCTCCGCAGCACGTGGGATATTCTCGGACCGGGGCGCGAACCCGCGTCCACTACATCAGCAAGCAGACTCTCAACCAGTGCGCCACCAGGGAAGCCCCCATCACTCCTTTTTTTAAATCAGTGTAATACTATCTCCATGTGTGTTTTTAATTTGAATTTCCCTAATGAGTTACAAACAACTGGTTTTTGAAATCAGGTCTATTTAATTGCAAACCCGACCCTTTCCACCGCTCCGCTAGGTAAGATTACAGCTTGATATAACCTCGTCCTTCGCACAGCTCCTATAGCCATCCTCAGTGGAGGATCACTTCCTTCAGAGAAGTGATGTTCTGCCCAGTGCTCTGGGCTGGTCGTCACCCCCACATCTGGGTACTGGGCATTGTGGGAGAGGGCAGGCTATCGATCCTGGCACCCATAGCATAGAGTCCATGCTGAGAAGAACCCCTCTGTGATTCGGAGTTTGTCTACAACTAGTTCAAGGTTAATTGTTAATTGTGGTCAATAAAACCCAAAGGAGCTCCAGACAAGTGAGACACATGTGGCTGCATCATGAGAACAGGCTTCTCAGAGGTGAAGTTGGAGCCAAGGCCCTGAGGGTGGGTGAGACCTAACAGAGGAAAACCTGGGAATGAGAATGAGTATCACATGCAAGGAAGCCAGGGAGGCAGAGAGAGAGGTGTGACCGAAAGAGAGTTTGTGCTGGCTTTGGTGAGACCAAATCCATGCTTCTGAAATGCTTTCACTGTCTCGGTCATTGACGTTCCAGATTCCTACGGGGCAGGGACTTTGCCTTCTTCTTACTAAAAGGGAAACAATGAGGTTTGCCCTTAGGTCTCTATAAAAGTGAACTTAGAGACATTTTAATCCAGGTGACACAGGTGAGCAGGAAGCCAGGCTGTGGCCTGAACGTTGGGAGACATATTTCAGAGGTGGGGAGAGCTTGTGTCTGTGACTGCTATCCTACTGAGAGAGACCTCAGGCAGGGTCAGTACGGGATCAAACCTCCTTTTAGGAACGTCCCGCGTGTAAATGTCCCAGACAGAGTCAAGGCCAGATGGACTTTTTTTTAATCTTTTGAAGCCTGTGAGTTATGTGGAGAACTTCACTGTTTTGTTGTTTGTCCAGTTGCTAGACGCTTTTTAAAAAAATATCATCAGAGAGTGGATCCAGTAAAGGTGGGACAAGTTTGAAGTGAGATTTGTAGAAGAAGACTGCACCTGGAACACCTATGAGGAGCATGTTAAGCAAGTATTTCTAAAAGAAAAAAAGAGAGGATGAATTAAGAATGAAAGGATGCATGACAAACTCGGGATCTAACCTGAGCTTAGTGGCTTTTAGGACGGAGAGGCACTGCCACCCCTCAGCCACGTAACTTTGGTTCTATCCAACTCTACATGGCCTTGGCTCTCAAATCTTTACAATGACATAAAACCAAACATAAAATAAATAGCTAGTAGGAAGCAGCTGCATAACACAGGGAGATCAGCTCGGTGCTTTGTGACCACCTAGAAGGGTGGGATAGGGAGGGTGGGAGGGAAGAGATAATGGGGATATATATATATGTATAACTGATTCACTTTGTTATAAAGCAGAAACTAACACACCATTGTAAAGCAATTATACTCCAATAAAGATGTTAAAAAAACACAAAAAAACATCAATTCCATTTCAATTTCCCTGCTTCAGAGCATCCTACTGCTCCCTACCGCCTGCAATAGCAAATCCTAAGTCTTCACTGGGGTGGATAAAACTCCATGTTCTGGGCCCATCCTACAGTCCCATCCCTGCCCCACTGCTCCCTACCCTCCAGGCACTGAGATGTTGCACATCTTGTTGGTTCTGCTGGAAACACCCTCTCTCCTTCCCAGCCTGAGGAACTTCTACAAAGTCACCACTCTCTCTCTCTCTGCATCCAAGAGAGCTCCCTGCTCTGGCTGTTACCACCTTAAGGTGTAACTATGTGTCTATATGTCTCTCCCACTAAACTGTGAACTTCCCAGGAGTAGCAATGAAACATTACTCTTTTATATAGCCTTCCCTCCTCCTGCCATTTAGTACCTGGCACATAGCAAGTGCTTAGTAAATAGTGGCTGAAGATTTTCAGTATTTTCTTTTTGAAATAATGAGCAGAATTCTAAGCCCCACTGCCCCACCACTTCCCCTTTGCTTTCTGAGCCAGCAAGGGGGCATTGAGCCAGTACAGCTGAAGACATAGCCTTGAACACATTCCACAAATTGCTATATTCATCCCTATTTGCATTTGGGTGGGTTTGGCAAGTCTTTAATCGCATGCATGCACTTTCTGGGTAGAGTATACAGTCCTGGGATTTCCCTCTCTGCAGGGGTCTGCTGCCATGATCCCTGCTCCCCTCACTCTGAGGACACAGAGACCTCCGTCTGTACAGAGGCACATGGGATCTAATCGCTTTCACTACCTGATTAAAGCAATTCTCCACAGCGGGGGATGGGGTATGTGTGCAGAACTATGCTATAAAAAGACTTTGAATTATATAGAGTCCCTCTGTACCAATATTTCCAAAGAGTCCCTCTGCACCAATATTTCCAAATCAGTCAATTTGCTGCAAACAACCAAAATCTCATTCTCAGGCCATTAACTAAAATAGGAAAATACCATCTTAAATTCTAAGAATAACAAGGGACATATTGTAATAGGTTTCCAGTTCTGGACAAGTGGATGGGTGCTTAGCTTGATGGAAACCTCAAGAACTGGGAACATGACCTTTTCTTTCCCAAACCCTCTGACTCGGAGGCCGCACTCTCAAGTAGGCCTCCAGCGCTCCTGACCATGACTTCCGTCCCTCATCTTTCAGATTTCACAGCTACGATGCCGCCCAGTAATCAGAGTCAGAAGCCAAGCCAGGAAACAAAATCCTTTTTATTTAAACTAAATAAATAAATGGACTTGGTATTTATAAGGGGTCTGCTGAAGGCTCCTTCTTGTGTGTTGTTGTTGTCTAGTCTGTTTTGTTTTTGTGGGAAACTGAAGAGAGTCATACATGAGCAGGAAGAGACTGGATCCTGTTGAACCATAAGAAACAGTTCTGCCCTCACTCCTGAAACTCTCTCCTCGAGACCCATTGATGATGGGTCTTTAGTGCCAAAGCCAGAGGCCCTCTCTGCCTTCAATCTGGGCCTGGCTTGGCCTTGACCTGTTAGTTAGAAGGTAGCAGGGACATCTGGGTCTGGGTATCTGTTCCAGGAGTCACCAGATCAGGAGAGCAGGGTGTGACCTGGACTTGAATTAATGGGAACCGACACCTTGCAGCCCTGACACTGGATACATCTAAGGTGGAAGGCTTAGGGAGGTGGAGTGTCCCGCCATCCTCAGGTACGAGGCCTCCCTGGGGGTCTGAAGGCCCAGCCCCACCCACCATGAACTCCCTGGGGGCCTGTACCTGCCACCATTGTGAAAATCCCTAGCAAGTCCTCTGACTGTTGTGTACCCACAGCCGACCACAGCTCTGCCTCCCTTCTCTCCTCTTCCCTCTGGGGTTCCCCAAGGACACGGTCTGTTCTCTGGGGACCTGAAGCCCTCTCCTCTCAGAAGTGACCTCTGACTTCCTTCATCTATGAAACCTACCAAGGCCCTTCAACTCCGTGGGTGGTAGAGCTAAAAACTTAGGGAGCAATTGATCAAATGTGCCTGAGGAATAAATGGGTGATGGGGTCTCTGGGACAGGTCCTTCTTCACAGACATGGCTGGAGTGGCGGGGAAAGTTTGCTATTTGGAGGAGACAGGGGGCTCCAGGGTCTTCTCCCTCAGGCCCACGGGGAAAGCCTTCTCTGGAGAGGGAATAATTGAAGGCAAAACTTATATTATGATCCTCCTCTCACCAGGCCCCTGAAGGAGTGAGCCCTGTTCCCTCCCTTCAGCCTCTGGCTTCTACTACATCACAAGCTTTGTGAGTGCAGGGACGGCCTGACCTGTCAGTTCACCATGGTCAGTAAATCTCACAGTTTCATTGATTCAGCACTGAGGCTGGGCTGCTGGCTCCCATCCGCTCTCCTTCCTGAAGAGGAGAGTGGGGTGTGGGGAAGGGCAGGGAGAACGCCTTGGCTGAGGCCCACCTCTTTGGCAGCCTGAGCCCTGGAGTCCCCTGTCAAATTCGTTCCCTCCAGAGTTCTTTCTGAGTGCGAGCTCAGTCGCATCATCCTCGCTTAAAGGCTTTGTTTTAATGACAACTCATTATTTTCAGGATAGAACCCAAATGCATTATCTTTCCAAGGTTCTGGTGATTTCACTGCTGGGGCCTCTCTAATATCACCTCCCAGCAACCCTTGCCGCTGTGTTGCGCTCTAGCACAGCAGACACCAACAGCTCTCATTCATCCATGCCTCTCTGTCTTCCCAAGTTCTCTTAGGGAAGCCTCCTGGCACTCTAGCAGCCAGGCTAACTCATCCCTGCTCCAGGTCCGCTTGTCCCAGCCCTGCTGCAGCTCTGCATGGGCTCGGCGGCTCCCATGGGCCCGTGGCAATGCCTTCCCGGGCTAGTGCCCAGCATCCCTTTCATCTTAACAAGTTTCCCTGTGACACCAAGGCATAGACCCTGCTCAGTGCCCATGACTGTGTCACCTGGTGGTACAGGGGAGTCAATATCCAGTGGAGAAACACTTTAACCAATAGGAGATCAGAGTTTGAGAATATATTGTCCCCCTTTATCCTTTGCCTCTCAATGGACCATGACTCTATGTGTGAAGCTTCTCCGAGAATGGTACCCACTCAACTGAGCCATCCGTTGCACTTAGCTGTGGCCATATTAATAAAGCACCCATCCTCTCACATGTTCTCTCTCCTTCTAATCCCCACTCACTCCTGCTTCCTGTGATGCATTTCTGTATTAGTTTGCTAAGCTTGCCATGGCAAAGGTACCACACACCAGGTGGCTTAAACGACAGAAATTTATTTTCTTACAATTCCAGAGGCCACAAGTCCAAGATCAAGGTGTCAACAGGGTTGGTTTCCTCTGAGGCCTCTCTCCTTGCCTTGTAGGTGGGCACCTTCTCTCTATGTCTTCACAGGGTCTTCCCTGTGTGCATGTGTGTGTCCTAATTTCTTCTTATAAGGACACCAGTCATATTAGACTAAGGCCTTCCCTAAAGACTTCATTTTACCTTAATTATCTCTATAAATACCCTATCCCCAAATATAGTCATATTCTGAGGTACTAGGACTTCAACATATGAATTTGGGGGGGCGGCACACAATTCAGCCCATGACAATTCCCTAATTAAATAATAGCCCACAAATCCTCTGCTTTCTAGGAAACTAAGGCTGATACCTTGTCAGCTTGCTCCGCAAAACTAAAAAACATTGGAGAACAGGAATCAGGCCCCCTTTCATATTGGAATCCTTGATGCATTAAGTAGGGCATGAAGTAGGCACTAAATAAAAACATCCAGAGGAATGAGTGACGTCACATGATGTAATTCATGAACGCCCAGAGTTTCCCCATTCAGGTATGTCTTCTTTGGGGATGGATTGCTTTCAGTGTGCGTAAAATGTTCGCCCCCAACAAAATCCAATATAGAATAGTGTTTATTACTTTCTAAAAAGATGTCATATGCATTATTTTATTTAGTCTATTGCAATCACACCCTAAGAAACAGGTGGCTGAGATAAGAAGCTGAGTACAGAGGGGACCGGCCCAAAATACACCCAACAGAAGTGGCTGACAGTGCCTGCTTGCATCTGGCATCAACCAGGCCCCTTCCCCAGCTGAGACCTGAGTTTGCTGAGTGCCTTTGGCTCAGGCCTGAATGTCAAACCTTCTGCCATGCATTCCAGTCCACAGGGCTACTGATAAGTCACCACAGAAAAATCCAGAACAGGGAGAAAAGCCTTTGGGGCTCAGGACCCTCCAAGGTGCTACCTTGGCAAGATTCCTGCAGCCAACAGTGCTGTAGTTTACTGTAACTCATGGAGGCATTGCAGAGTATCTGACACAGATGCTCCAAATAGACCACAGATGGGCACCCACACAAATGTTCATACGGCGTCTTGAAAACCTAGTCACCGGCATCATCACACCACCATCATCACCATCACCTTCACCATCATGTCCCAGCCCCGCCACACATGCACATACATCTCTGAGATCCTCCCAGACCATTTTGAACCTACAGCCATCACCCATCTCTTTCAGCCTGACCCACACTGGGCTCCTAGGACTATCTTCAGGTCTCCCCTTTTGGATACTTATTCAAGCCAGTCTGAGCACTTTCTCTCGGGCATGATGTTGATAATCACTTTTTGGCCCCAAACACTGCAGCGCAGGGGCCAGACAACAAAAACAAAGCAAGTGCACTTGCTTTCTCAGATAAATGGCTTTATTGCTAATGCTTTCTAAAGGAAATAGCAAACATGAGCAAGGGGTGAACATTAATTTGGAACTTCTGACAGAAAAGACAGAATGATAAATGAACAAAAAGATTTGCTAAGCTTTGTGGTCCTCATAATGAAGTAGAAGGTGGTTAGATCTTAGAGGGCTGTTTCAATCATCCCAGCAATCTTTTCAACCAATGGATTATGGATTGATTGAACTATCTGTCTGTCTGTCTGTCCGTCTGGGCAGGGGGACTGCTTGAGTCATAATAACCTGCCAGCTTCACTCTAAAGCAGAAACTAAAGAAGCCACGTGTTCTGGGACTCTTAACAGGAAATGTTTTCTCTTCCGTATTTTCTGCTTTTAAGAGAAGATGCCCAAGACAAGGCAGTGAGGGACCAAATCAGTAACAGCCAAGGCAAAGGGGCTTTGGTCTAAGTGCAACCAAGAGCGGTAGCAAACATAGAAAGAAGAGCTGCTGAAACTTATTTGGGTTTTATGACCCTGAGCACACCTGGTCGCGCTGTTTCCCTTCCCATTAAACTCCCCCTTTCGGAGCTCACAGACATGGTCTTTGGTGGTCCTGGGATAATGGGCGTGATTTGGACTAGGCAGGCCCCTCTTTCCCACGCCATGGGGGAGGGCTCCCAGAGCTGGCTTAGAATGCTGAAAGCCTCTGAGCAGCCTGCTCTGTGGCCCCTTGCTCAGGAGGGGTCATGCAGGCAGGCTGGGCTTTGAAAATGCAGGGGACTGTCTGCCCCTAGAAGGTGGGTTCAGCCACCAGGGAGAGAAGCCAACTGAAAGGATTTCCCCAAACTCACACCAGTGCATCTTCTCCCGGGTCCTCTTAAAACTCGGACTGCAAAAAGGTGGTGGTTGTCTGACTCCTGCTGCACATTCAGGACAAACATTTATCACACTGAAGGGCCAGCGAGGCCACTGTTTTGATCTCTTGTTTACATAGTCCTGGTCTCTGCAGCATCCCAAGGAATCTGTGTCCCCTGCAGCCTCAGGGACCTCCTGGGGCCGGCATCACCTCCTTGTGCCTGTTTCCCGCCACATGTGTTTTTGCAGCTTTCACTGCCTCCGCTCACGTGACTTGGTGGCCCTGGCTGGCTCTCACTGGGTAGCAAGTGCACTTGCCCAGGGAGTGGGCCCCTCACATCTGTGCCCAGCAGGGAGCCGGGGCTGCTCATCTGAGTTTGACTTCCACTATTCTAAACAGCGCTCTGGGGTGGTGTTTTTTCTCTTTCTTTCTTTCAAATTTCAAAGTATTTAGTGTCATGTTATCCCCCCAGATGGAGCAAGCCAAAGTTAAATGATAAAATAATAGCCAAACTCGATTGAGTGGTAAGTCAAAGGCACAGTCCTAAATGCTTGGCACGCAGTATCTCAATAAACCCACATTTGACAAAGAACCAGCAAGCTTCCTGAGGTCACACAAGGGCCAGTGAGTGGAGTCACCAGAATTACAGTGCAGGTCTGATTCTGATTCCCAACCTTCCCTCCTAACGACAGCGTTATCCCATGTTTCAAACGATCATCTCCGGCTCCTGTCGGATCCACTTTCCCCGGCTTTGCATCTCCGCTTGCTCCATTTCATTGGTTCTGAGAGGCCCGAGTGGGCTGCAGAGTTCTCCACGTGTGGGGCCTCAGAGACAAAGCTCCAGTGTCTTTTCTATGGTCACAGGGCTTAGCTGGTCTCCCGTTGTGGGAACAGCCAGACCTGCAGACAAGCTTAGTATTTCCTCCTTCAGATGGCGTCCTGCCCTAAGCCCAGTGCTCAGAACCCACACAATCAAAAGCAGATGTGCTATCCTGGAATCTGAAGCTCTGGGGTTAGATATGACTTTACGATCACATCAAGTTCATCCCTGAGGGCCCTGCTCCAGGCTGTTCGGTGAAACCTCCCCCATCTATTCACCCAGACGAGTTTTAAATATCTGGATTACAGACATTTCTGCTACAGTCCAGAAATGAGGAAATGCTCTTACTCCCTTAAGAGTCTGATCACTTACCATCTTCAACCTGATTTCTCTGTCTCTTTGAACTTTAATATTCCCTCTGCACCACAGCAGTCTATGTATTTAGGAACACCATTAAAAGCTGAATGCTGGTGAAATTTGAAAAGATTCAGTATTTCTCTGAAGCACATGAGTCCTAGTTCCTGAAAATATAACTCTTATATTACTTATCATCTTTGTTAACAGCAAACATTTATTCAGCATCTACTATATATTCATTAGAGTTAACCGTGGGTGGACAGAGTGGTACAAATATACAAATATGTGTAAAAAAATCGTATGTGACGTCAAGGAGCACATGAGATAGAGAAGGACCTGAACACTCCTAGCACTGATGTGAAGCAAAGCCCGAGTGTGATGAGCTATGACAAAGGCAATGATTTCCACTAGGGTGGAAATACTTCATGGAGAAAGGGGCCTTTGACATTTTGATTGAAGATAAGTGAAACTTTGATGGGTAGAAAAATTACCTATGGAGGATGCTTCCCAAACGAGGAAAGGACACAACACACGGAGCACCAAGGAGTCAGAAACATTCTGCCATAACCAGGAATTAGAAAGTGTGACTGTGACTGGGGGAGGTCATGAGGGGAGATGATGGGGCAGCTGAGTCATGTCCAGACTGTGGAGGGGCTTGTGGTTCAGGGAGCTGGATATGCATCCATTGCTTTCAGTCTCCACGTGGTGGCCTGTCCAATATGTGAAAACCATGGGAAGAAATGGTCAGGTTGCCTTGGCAGCAATGTGGACGCCACAGCTTTCCTGACTACACATTCCTTGAGGTGAAGAAAGAAGCCATTCTAGGCACCATTCCACCTGGTCACCTTCTGTGCCTCTATTAAGGCAGGTAAAACATGGCCTTTCCAAATCTCCACACCTTCCCCTTCCACCAAGCCCAGTAACAAGTTTCTTTCTCTCTACTCTCACAAACACCTTGTTTCTGTTTCTACGAAGACATTTAATCAGTCTATCAGGATGATTTATGGGCCCACCGGCCCGCTCACTGAAGAGAGAACTTGTAAGAGAGGGATGGTTTCTTACTCTTCACACCTCACAGGGTCACTCGGGACAGTGTTAGAGAGATTTGTTTGTTCAGAATCACTTAGTGAGTGCACAGGAAGCAAAAAACAAATGTCTGTATGTGAGCAGGGGATGGAGGCTGGGTGGGTGAAGGACACACCATTTTCTATTTCCAAGGGGGCGTCAAGGCCATAAACAATGTGAGAAGCTGCTGGGGTCTCAGGGAGACAAATAACTGACAGGAAAAGGCTATTAAATGGGGTGCTGGCCCTCCTTCCATGGAGCCAGGCCCTGAAAGCACATATGACCACTCTTCCCAAGCCAGAGATAAACATGGTGGAGTGAATGCCTGGAAACTCAGCTTTAGGGTGGCCTCGGTGGCTCTGGGTGGATTACAAACTTTCATTAAGTAGTTTCTAGGGACAAAACAGTCAACTGGCTGCCATGAAGGATGGGAGATGAATAGATCGAGCTCAGATGAGATAAAGCTTCAAAGTCCCTAGGAGGACAGATAGAGCCCTAGGCAGTGCCAAGGAGGAAGAGCTTGCCTACAGCTTGGGAGAAAGAGCTGGGCCCTAATCTCTGGCAGAGTGTGCCCGAGTATTTCTAAACCATTCTCCTCTTATACCATGACATTATTATATTAGCTGGGAAACGGCTCTGCAAAGCATGAGAGAATTAATCTCAAGTCAAGGTCGTAGAATTAATAGCTATAAATGAAAACTGGCATTGTATACTGATTTAAACATTTACAAACTCTTAAACCAGGGTTTCTTAACCTCTGCACTATTGATATTTTGGTCTGGGTGATGCTTTGTTGCAGGGAGCCATCCTAAACATTGCAGGGTGTTTAGTAGTATCCCTGGCCTTTACCCGGGAGACGCCAGAAGCAGCCCCCACCCCAACTGTGACAACCAAGACAGACATTGCCGAATGTCCCCTGGGGATGCCAAATCACCCTGGGTTGAGAACCACTGCCTTAAGCCCCAGCCAGATAGCATGCCCACCTCTCCAGATGCCTCCCATTCCTTTCAGATGCCAACTGCACACCCTCACCTGCTATCCACCCTGGCTCAGATGACACCCAAGCATAGCAGGTGCTGTTCCCATTCACTCTGCAGGCACCATAACCTCTCAGACGTCTCCCCACTCAGTCATGACAAACAGGGTGGCCCTTTGCTCCCTCAGCCCTCAGTTCCCATCCCGTGGACAACATCCGTGAGCATCCCGACATCACCACTCCACTCAGAGGTCACTCACTTTCATCACTTGCCCTGACCCCCGCCATGCTCACTCCTGTGCCACAATGCCCATTTAGAGGTGGCCTCCTGAACTGATTCCGTTTTCTCTTAGAAAGAAATGTATTCCATAAATCAACTATACTCCAGGATAAAATTAAAAAATTTTTAAAAAATGCATTCCAGGTCTCAAGTTCTCTCATCTATAAAAGAACAATAAGAAAGATCTTATTAAACTCCCAAAGTGGTTCCTGGCTCTAAAGGTTGCAAGGGAGGAAAGAAGGCAAGTGTGCTGTCTCCAGACCAGGTGGTTCCCTGCAGTGGCTGCTCTGAACAATTGAGCTCCCTGGGAAGAGGAGTTCTGGGTGGCCCTTCACACAGAGAGGAGTCCTTAAACTCAGTCTGCTATTTCAGGGCACCCGAAGATTCCACACAGCTGTTAGATGCTTGGGTCTGCAAATCACACCAGTTTTCATGCTAATATATTACATATTAACATATGTAATATTATTGTGTATATTGTGTATATATAATATTATATGACCCCCGGTGAAGCCTCCAGCTGGTGTGCATACATCATGCATTTGCTCTATCAAGCCTCCCAAACAAGAGAAGCCATGCCTTCCTGTCATACTTTGACATTTCAATGGGGCACGGAGACTGGAAAGCCAATGCGTTTGCCAAGGGCAGAGATTTATTTCACAGATCTTAAGGGGCCATGAAGAGAACACTCAATAACTCTTATAAGTTCCACACAGTGTGAGATGAAGTCTACGGTGCTCTTAGAATTGAGTCACTGGTGCTTACTCAGCTGAAATGAGTTCAGCACCGTGACTGCCAATAATAACAAAGAATGTGTCATCTTCTAAAAAATCCCCACTCTCTCCCATCCCTCCAGGTAGACAGCTACCAGGAGTCACACACCCCAATCTCCAAAGCTGAGGCGGCCTCTCTTTCTGGGAGCCCTGATATTTGCAAATGTGGCCACCATCAAGGTAAAGGTACACCCCAGGACAAGAAGAAGTAATGGCCCAGGCCACATTCGGTGTCAGGTAGTCCTCGTTCGGTCCTGGGTGTTGGGAGTGATGAGAGCAATAGTCAAAGGCATCATTTCTAAGCAAATGATGCCACGTGGGTCTCAAGTACCTCATTCAAGGCCCTTGTTGCAAAAGTAACTCTTCAAACTTCGGATTCATCATCTGGGAAGTGGGGTTATGCTGCTGGTAATAATAACTCCTGCATCACAGAGCTGTGCAATGATTAAATGGGACATTGCATGTGTGATGTGTTTAAAACTCCAGAAGTATCAGTGTTTGTGTATTTAGTACATGCATAAATTTTTTTATTGAAGTATAGTTGATTTACTTTATGTTAGTTTCAGGTGTACAGCCAATTGATTCAGTTGTGTGTGTGTGTGTGTGTCTGTGTGTATACTTGCATATATATGTGCATATATACATATACTTGTGTGTGTGTATATATATATCTCTTCTTTTTCAGATTCTTTTCCATTATAGGTTATTACAAAATACTGAATATAGTTCCCTGTGCTACACAGGAGGTCCTTGTTGTTTATCTATCTTATATATAGTAGTTTGTATCTGTTAACCCCAAAAGTACATGCATAATGTTTTCAGGTGAATGATAGCCTTAAACGTTCCGATATCGTTCATGCTCTAGTTTGGGACTGAGTCGAAGCATTCTCCAAGCAGAAAGAGCAGCTCCTCAAATCTGTGGGGCACACGCACTCCTGGGCCTGTGGGCTCAGCCCAGTGGGCTCCTCTCGCCAGAGCAAACTCTCCAGCTGGTTCCACCACAGTACAGAAACCCTTTCTCCTCTCCTCTTGCTTTTGCTTTAGGTCATCACTAAACTGAGAACAAAATAGAAACTATCGCTGTTTATTGTTGCAAGTTGGGAGTTGTAATGACCCAGTTCAAGACTGGAAATTGAATCTGATTTCACTTCCCAGAGGAAAGACCCAGATACTATTGGAGTTTTGTTTTTCCCTCACCCTGACTTGGGAAAATTGCCTGAACGTTTTGTGCCTGTGTGCCTTTATCTACAGAATGGAATTTAAAGTCTTGGCCATTTTCATTAGAAAACTGGGGAATTTGTTTGGAGGGGAGTACCCCAAGTTCTGAACTAAAATGTTATGTGCCCTTTATGGGTAATTTCATTACAATATTGAGGCAAAACTCCCCAAAATAAAGTCCTCTCTCTTTCTCTCTCTGTCTCTGGAACAGCTGCTGGAACTGCCCTTTCTTCACAGAACTTTACTGACCTACACTGAATAAACAATTTGGGAAGCATTCAGAGAACCACAGAGATGACAAAAGGATTAGAGATACTGATAGAGTGAGAATTCATGAAACTCAACCATGGCAGTTTGCCTGAGAAGAAACGCATTACCAGTGTGGATGGTATTAGCATTAAGAAGGAAGACAGTGTTTCAGGATGAACCATGCAGATGAAGTAGAAAGGAGGAAATTAAAAGGAAAGCAAAGCAGTCAGGTGCTGGATAACCAAGAGGACAAGGGGCCAACCTCGTCCTCTGCATTGGCTGGTCACAAGTAATGCCGAGGGGTGACAATGGATTTGATGACAGAGAACCTGGCTGCCAGGCTTGGAGCTCTGCTGGGTGGGATGAGGGAGGGAAGAAGGCCAAAAAAAAGGCAGTCAGTTTCATTGGTTAGAGGCTAAAATCCAAAGATGAGTTGTTAGAATGACCGAGCTACACTGGGATGTGTACAGGAGTACCTTTTGAGTAGACCGTGAGGATAGAGCTACTGCATTGTTGCCGCCAGTGGGCCCGGCTGAAGGAGCTATTGGAGGTGCTGGGTGCCCAGCAAGGGCATGAACACTCATTCAGAGTTAGTGGATTCGTTTATTCCACATGGCAATCCCCACTCACATCCCTGACCAGAAGGATATCCACAAGGCTGCTCTTTCTCTCTCTCCATCACTGACATCTCTCATGCTGAGATATGCAAACAGCCCCTGCTTGCCTCTCCTTGGAGCCCATGGAGACACCTGGGATCTAGGACTTCAGGAGAGTTGAAATTATTTTATACCTTGGAGGGACAGATGCTGGGCATAACCCCAGATTTCCAGCTAGACCTGCCTTGAGCTAAAACATCAGAACAGACAGGTTCCTACAAGTGTCCCTGTTCTCAAAACATGTTTTATTTGAAATAATAATAACAACAAGGTCTTTGGAGAATATTACAAGGATGTGGTTCAACAACAAAAGAGTTGAATCCCACAGAACTTCAAAAATCAAGAGGCACTGGATAGAAACATTAATGCTCTCATGTAGTTTGTCTATCTTCCTTCTTAATAATAATTCTCCAAACTGAACATTAAAATGTAGGAGGGATAAAAATACGGTTTAAAAATTCAGTTGCCAAAGAGCACATCGTGTTGGATGTGGCATAAGATCAGCAGGAGTTCAGGGACTTATAAGCGACTGGACCTTAGGAGATGTGCTTTGTTTGCTCTGGGGACGTTGTTGAGAGTTATGTCATGTAGTGGCTTCTGTCAGGACTATGGGAAATATTTACCGTAGGTCCCAGTACCAGGAATAGCTGTAATTGTCCCGAGCCACTGACTAATGCTTCCTTTATGTGCCTCAACACATAAATGATTATGCTACCATCTTTCCACTTGTTGCTAGGAAACTCAGAGCCAAATGCATAGCCTGCTTCTAGCAGGGTTACAGGATCTCCAGGAATGCATTTTACCCGCCATTATAACTTTTGGCTCTCTCTATTTTCGCCATTTATACTATCCCTTTGCTAGCTTTTTCAATTAATATTTTTACATATGGCTGTATTATATATTGAAAAGTCATTTAAAATCTTTTTAGGAACAAGAAAGCCAAGCAATCACAGTTGAATAAATAAATATAAATAATGGTTTATGTTTACAAAACCACAAACAAAAGAGGACCTAAGAATGTGTAAGTTTGATGTGTATACACAACATGAGTCCGATGGTGCCAGAAATCTTTAATGATACTGATCAGATCACTGTCTGGAACCTTGTGGTCCATTCCAAACACAATGTTTTAAGAGTGATGACCGACAACCTTGAACACATTGGAAGAAGAAAATATAGACATGGTATGGTAGTGGCACAAAAACAGAAATATAGATCAATGGAACAGGATAGAAAGCCCAGAGATAAACCCACGCACATATGGTCACCTTATCTTTGATAAAGGAGGCAAGAATATACAGTGGAGAAAAGACAGCCTCTTCAATAAGTGGCACTGGGAAAACTGGGGAGCTACATGTAAAAGAATGAAATTAGAACACTCCCTAGCACCATGCACAAAAATAAACTCAAAATGGATTAAAGACCTAAATGTAAGGCCAGACACTATCAAACTCTTAGAGGAAAACATAGGCAGAACACTCTATGACATAAATCACAGCAAGATCTTTTTTGACCCACCTCCTAGAGAAAAGGAAATAAAAATAAACAAATGGGACCTAATGAAACTTAAAAGCTTTTGCACAGCAAAGGAAACCATAAACAAGACCAAAAGACAACCCTCAGAATGGGAGAAAATATTTGCAAATGAAGCAACTGACAAAGGATTAATCTCTAAGATTTACAAGCAGCTCATGCAGCTCAATAACAAAAAAACAAACAACCCAATCCAAAAATGGGCAGAAGACCTAAATAGACATTTCTCCAAAGAAGATATACAGATTGCCAACAAACACATGAAAGAATGCTCAACATCATTAATCATTAGAGAAATGCAAACCAAAACTACAATGAGGGGCTTCCCTGGTGGCGCAGTGGTTGAGAGTCCGCCTGCCGATGCAGGGGACACGGGTTCGTGCCCTGGTCCGGGAACATCCCACATGCCGCGGAGCAGCTGGGCCCATGAGCCATGGCCGCTGAGCCTGCGCGTCCCGAGCCTGTGCTCCACAACGGGAGAGGCCACAACAGTGAGAGGCCTGCGTACCGCAAAAAAAAAAAAAAACAAAAAAACACTACAATGAGATATCATCTCACACCGGTCAGAATGGCCATCATGAAAAAATCTAGAAACAATAAATGCTGGAGAGGGTGTGGAGAAAAGGGAACACTCTTGCACTGTTGGTGGGAATGTAAATTGATACAGCCACTATGGAGAACAGTATGCAGGTTCCTTAAAAAACTAAAAATAGAGCTAACGTACGACCCAGCAATCCCACTACTGGGCATATACCCTGAGAAAACCATAATTCAAAGAGTCATGGGGCTTCCCTGGTGGCGCAGTGGTTGAGAGTCCGCCTGCTGATGCAGGGGACGCGGGTTCGTGTCCCGGTCCGGGAAGATCCCACATGCAGCGGAGCGGCTGGGCCCGTGAGCCATGGCCGCTGAGCCTGTGTGTCCAGAGCCTGTGCTCCTCAATGGGAGAGGCCACAACAGTGAGAGGCCCATGTACCGAAAAAAAAAAAAGAGTCATGTACCAAAATGTTCATTGCAGCTCTATTTACAATAGTCAGGACATGGAAGCAACCTAAATGTCCATCATCAGATGAATGGATAAAGAAGATGTGGCACATATATACAATGGAATATTACTCAGCCTAAAAAGGAACGAAATTGAGACATTTGTAGTGAGGTGGATGGACCTAGAGTCTGTTATACAGAGTGAAGTAAGTCAGAAAGAGAAAAACAAATACTGTATGCTAACATATATATCTGGAATCTAAGGACAAAAAAAAAAAACAAAAACAAGATCATGAAGAACCTAGGGGTAAGACAGGAATAAAGACACACACCTACTAGAGAATGGACTTGAGGATATGAGGAGGGGGAAGGGTAAGCTGTGACAAAGTGAGAGAGTGGCATGGACATATATACACTACCAAACGTAAAACAGATAGCTAGTGGGAAGCAGCCACATAGCACAGGGAGATCAGCTCGGTGGTTTGTGGCCACCTAGAGGGGTGGGATAGGGAGGGTGGGAGGGAGGGAGACACAAGAGGGAAGAGATATGGGAGCATATGTATATGTATACTGATTCACTTTGTTATAAAGAAGAAACTAACACACCATTGTAAAGCAATTATACTCCAATAAAGATGTTAAAAAAAAACAATACTTTAATGAAGACTGTTATTTTCATTAAGAAATTATCTTACAAAAAAAAATAGAAAAGATAGAAGTGTCTGGAAAGTTTGAGGAAATGTGGTTAACCTGGAAAAATGAAGACTTGGAGAATATTCTAAAAGCCTTCAGATTTTTGAAGAACCAACACATGGAAGAAAGAATGTACTTATTCTATTTCAATTCAGGCAACAGAATTAGAACCAGTGATGGCAGCAAAAGATCAATTGGGGCAGATTTGAGATGAATGTAAAGAGAAGTTCCAACCAGGATGTCTGTGGAACAAAGGCATCACTGCCTGCTGGGAGGATGAGGAAGCAGAGCCTGCACTGCAGAGAAGGGGCTTCCGCAGTGCCTGGGTTCCCTTTCCAGTGGGAAGTCAGGACTCCATCACTCTTCCAGCTAGGAAGAGTGACCCTGGGCAAATCGCTTTCCTTTCTGGGTCTCATTGTCCTCACGCCAAAAGGCAGGTTGGTGACTTTGAAGGCTTGACATACTAGGTGTTATTCGCAGATACCTTTCTCTTATGTGATGCACCGTTTTCCAAAGCAAACATTTAGCAAGGAGTGAAGCGCTATTGTGAGAACTAGACCTTCCTGTGACAGAGTGATTGATGTGTGTTTGATAGGCCAGTTGTGCCATCCGCTGCTCAGCCCTGTCCCCTCCGCTCCACCAGGAGAAGGAAAAAAAAACACATCCCTCCGTGCCACACTGCAGACGAAGGCAAGGTTCACTTGTAATTGCAGCGGGACCGATGTGGTACAGGATGGGCTGGGGGAATTAACGAAAACAAACCAAGGAAAGACTTGGGCAGCACTCTGATGAAGAAACCAAGAGGAAATGAAGTCAGCAAGGGTTCCTGCGTGTTTATTTCAGAGTTGACAGAGCATAGACCTAACCGGACGGAGTTCCTGATTTATAAAGTATTTTTATTTTATTACCTATTTTACATTATATTGGAGGCTGTGCTCTTTGAGTCGGAAAAATAAACAGCAGTCCCACAAGAGCCTTTGGTCTAGATAGAAGAATATAAACTCTTATAACCTTCCCGCTTTGAACCAAGATTTCTGCCAAAAATTGTTCTGGGGTTTTTGAACTTCTGGAATTGGCTTGTGTATTGGGAAGGTAAAGTCCACACAGAATATAAATGTTTCTATTCTATAAGTTTTCAAAAGGTTTAAGGGCTTAAGATTTGTTTGACAAAAACCAACAAAAACACTGCTTCCTGCTGCTATAGAAAATGTGTGTTTCCTATTTTGTCTGTGTAACGGCTAAACAACTCCACTTTGGCATAGCCAATTCCACAAGTGGACAAGATTTTATCAGCCAACGTAACCCCAGGACTGTTGGCCCTTCTTTGGGAATTGCAGCCTGACAGAGGCATCAGGAAGGCAGGTCTGCCTTCCATTCCTCACGTGTGTTTTCTTTTTTCAAAGAAGCAATTCTTTGACTTGAGCAGATGCCATTTCCAACAGAAAGCTCGCCTGGGGCTTTTCTGGCTCCAGATAGCTGAACTGAGTCATTGTTAGCAGACATTTAAGTAAGGTTTATGCTAAACATGTGTTACCAACTTGGAGCACGCCCCTCCCTTGGTGCATACCTAGAAGCACTGCTGTGTGCGTGCTCTGAGTCGGCTGAGTCGGTGCCCACTGTGGAGAGGTGCCCAGGACCCTGCTGGCTATTCAGCCATGCTACCCCCAGAGCAGGAGCAGGGATGCAGGTGAAGTAGCAACGATTTTCATCTGCAGGTCTCCTCCCAGCAACCTATGTGCACACATGCTTTCTACTCTTCAACCTCATCTAGTAAAGTCCTATTTATCTTCCATGAGCAGATTAAAAGCTCAAAGTCAGAATGTTTACAGCCTTTAATGGGATGAGTGCCTGTCAAGATTCAACATTCCTTACAGCCTGGGACCTAGGTATTTCCCTAACACAGTGCTGGCCCTAAACTGTTCCCAGTAAAAGCTTGTTAATGATGAAGGAAAGAATGGGCAAGTGAAAAAACAAAAGCATTACTGATTCAACTGCATAACGATAGGCAGCTCATACTAAAGCCAGAACAAGGAACAGTCTAACCAAGCTCCACTTCTTGTCATAGTGATGCATGCCCTTTATTTTAGGCCAGAATCATGAATTAATATTCCTGATGTGACCCAGCAATCCCACTAATGGGCATATACCCAGAGAAAAACCACAATTCAAAAAGACACATGCACCCTAATGTTCATTGCAGCACTATTTACAATAGCCAGGTCATGGAAGCAACCTAAATGCCCATCGACAGACAAATGGATAAAGAAGATGTGGTACATATATACAATGGAATATTACTCAGCCATAAAAAGGAACGAAATTGGGTCAAACATCATATATTAACACATATATGTGGAATCTAGAAAAGTGGTACAGATGAACTGGTTTGCAAGGCAGAAATAGACAAACAGATGTAGAGAACAAACATACGGACACCAAGCGGGGAGAGACTGGGGGTAGTGATGGTGGTGGTGGGATGAATTGGGAGATTGGGATTGACATGTATACATTAATATGTGTAAAATAGATAACTAATAAGAACCTGCTATATATAAATAAATAAAATTCAAACAAACAGACAAAATATTCCTGATGAATGAAGGCTTACAGTGTCAACATCACCATGGGGAAGAAGATGGAGGCAGGAGATTCCTCCACGCTACAGAGCTAGAGATTCAGAAAGCCTAGTGGCATTTTCCCCACCTCTCAGTAAAACAGGGTCTGGCTGTGCTGAATCCCCCCTGTTTTTTTAAATTGTGGTAAAATACATATAACGTACCATTTTTAAACATACGGTTAAGTAGTGGTCAGTGCGTTCGTACTGTTGTGCAACCATCACCTCCCTCCATCTGCAGAACTCTTTTCATCTTGCCAGACTGAGGCTCTGTACCCATCAAACACTAACTCGCCTCTCCCCTACCCCACCTCTAGCAACCACCATTCTACTTGCTGTCTCTATGATTTTAACTACTCTAAGGGCTTCATATAAGTGAAATCATACAGTATTTGTCCTTTTTGTGACTGGCTTATTTTACCCAGCATAATGTCCTTAAAGTTCATTCATATTGTATGAACCCCACACCACCCCCACCCCCCACCCCCCACTTCTTTCTACTCAGGATGGAAGCAGTGCCTCGCTCTCCAGGGCCTCAATCTTCTTCTAGCATCCTCATCTCAAACTGGAAGGAAGCCTGGCTGGCTTTTTTGGTTGGCTGAATGGTGCGTCATTATACTGTAAGCTAAACTATGCTTATAAAAATGGGATTTTGCTATATAACTATGGAAAATACAAGCTTAAGCAAAGAGGCATTTTCTCATTCATGTTAGAAGGCCAAGTTCGTTAAAAGGAAAAAGGCTGGGGCAGATCAGCCGGAGGCCAATTAGAAAGCTCAGAGACGTTTGCTCTCCCAAATTAGGAAAAGCGGCAGCTGAAGCTGTGTGTAGCCTGAGGGTCTGGGAACAATGTACTGGCCATCTGGATTTGCCTCTAATGGAAGATGGAACGGTTTAGTCCCTGAAGCCCCAGGACTGAGGACATTCACAGAGGAAATGTGTATTTTGACGGTCTCTAGGGCCCCACCATGGCCCATCCAGCCACTTGGGGCCTGGGTGGGAATGAAGGCAGATGGTGGGTAAGACCAGAAGCCTCCTAATTACATTCCTGAATATGCCCTCCCTTCTCTCTTTTCTACTTTGGGGGAGCCCTTTGATTTCTGCCAGCTGAGGTGGTAAAAACACCCACCCTTGCACATACCTTTACTCTGCTATGGCCTCTGAGCTGTGGACCAAAGGCAGCATCACTAAGGGCTGAGCACAGATGGATGAGCTGATGGAGAAAAGCCCATCCAACCACAGCATCCTATGGACTCCAAGTGGCCAGACCAGCCACCCCTGGAGCTCTGAGTATCACAGCATTCAAACCCCAGGGTGGATGGCCATGAGTCTATGGAATCGGCAAGCTCTGGTGCAATGGTCTGACCCAGCATGGTCCCTGGGCTCACCCAATTCTCTATGATTGACTCACAGGGGAGATGCACCTGGAGCAGAGGCCTCTGAGATGCAGGTCCCTGTTTCCCACCTGGTTTAAGCTTGGAGTGAGATGCTGACAGGAGCAAATGCCAGGTGGAGATGTGAGGCAGGAAAATACCTCAGAAGACCTCCTAGGCCTCTGCTCTGCTGGCAAAAAGGCTGGGGAGGATGTGGAGGAAAGACCAGAGCCCAGGTACCTCTCTGCCCAAGTCTCTCTCTACTGAACCAAGCTGGGCCTCCGTCGATGCTCTCGTCAACCAAACCCACAAATTAAATCAGGCTGAACTAATATCCCTAATACCCAAAAATCCATCAACAAAAGTTAGGTTGTTGTTTGAAAATCCTTCCCCCAAGGGAGTGGGTGTGTTTTAAAGTGCTTCATAAATTATCTAAAAGGAAATCTGAATCTTTCTAGTTCTTCGAAGAGACCCACAAAGACAGCGGGACACGTACGGTCTCACACTGCGTCCGTGCGTGTGTATGTCTATGGAAGCTTCACCCCCGGCCCCAGTCCAGTTGGTCAGCATTTCAGGAGGAAACCTGACCCTCCCCGTGGCCATTCCCTTCTCCCCCTCCCCACAATGAAATTTTCACTGGGCAAATTCGCAGGATCTTTTTTCTATGATTGTTTTCTTGATAAACAGTCCATGCATAGTGTTTGAATTTTCTAATAGTTTCATTGCTTCATAGTTCCTGGGAAAACAATGCCATAGGGGGAGCCTGAAAAATGAAGCTGGAAATAACTGGGGAGTGAATAAGGAGTCAGTTTCATTCTTACGCCTTGAATTCCAGGAAAGCGGGGACATGGCACAGGCCTGTGCACAGGGAGTGCGTGGCAGCCCGCCAAGCACACAATGGGTCCACCACGATAGGGTCACCAGCTCCCTTCGCAAGAAGGACAATGGGAAGCTGCAGCCACGCAGGCCCTGAGGAGAGCTGAGCCACAGAGAGCCAGCAAGACAGGTACAGGTTCCTGTTATTTTACCCAGAATAAGGACTCAAAATAGGATCTGGGCAGAAGGGCCAAACTGAAGGCCATGTTTTCATCAGGGGATTTGCCAAACCACCTCCTGAGAGTGCTTTGCTCCCCTTTGCAGGATGGGTCCTGGGCCTGGGAAGGGAAGTCACATCATCCAGGAGCCCCAGGGCACGCTGGGGAAAGGGGGAGGACAAGGATGCAGGAGGCAGGAGGCTGGGCTTGGACCTGCCTCTGTCTCTTATCAGATGTGTCACTGGGCCCCAAGGTCCTCCTGTTTGACCCAGTTCCTCATCTGATAACAGGAGAAACAATGTCTATCTTTGGGAGCATGCAGGCAGTCACGGAGGAAATGTGTTAACCATGAAAACTCAGAACTGAACAGCTGGATGGACAAGGTACTGAGTCAGGATGGAGCAATGGCCCCTGCCCAGGGCTCCCTGATGCTAAGTCCTCCCTACGAAGTCAGACACACTCTGAGTTGTAGGGTGCAGATGGGTCACCTAATACAAGCCCAAACATCCTTTCTTTGGCTATACCAAAGTCCCCCAGATGTGGGCACATCGGCCTATGTCTTATTTCATGCACATTTCCTCAATTTATACCTTCAAAGACCCACCGAGTACTTTACGAGGAGCCTGGGATGCACAGATTGGGTCCAAGCCATCCCAGGCACAGAGAATTGAACTAGAGTGGGAACAGATACGGCAGGGAGGAGGCTTCTAGCAGTGGCACTCCAGTGACAGGATACAGGAGCAATGCAACGCAGCCAGTGTCCACACAGGGCTGAGCGCTGCAACCTCACCAGCTGCTCTTGGAATCACTACAACCATATCTTTGTGAAGGTCATGGAGGTGATATGGAAACAAAATTGCCCAGGAAATACCTTGGATGCCTAACCTAGTAGGTAGGCACACAGGGACTCCATAAAGGTTTGAATCAGATAGAAATTGCCATCTCTTCCACCACCTGGCAGTCTATGATTCAATGACTTAGAGCCACTACTGAAGTTGGATATATTCCCAACAACAACTGTTTTCATAGTAAAATTGCACCATTGGATCACAATGCACATGAAGTAAACAGATGCACCTACATCTGCATTTAAGCTTCATATAGGGACCAAAAGTGAAGCAATCTTAAGGCAATGCACTTGGGTTTGAAATATATTTGTTTCTGGCTGATTGACTCTTTGAGGCTTCCTTTAGGAAGAACAAGAAAATGTTATTCTAATATCTCTTAGGACAATACAATCACACACCAGCTCTAGGCCCTGTTGGTTACCTTGGCAAGCTTCTGATATTTCCTTTGGCATTTCCATGACTGAATTAGGGGTGGACAAATTGAGATCCACATTTGGATCAATCCATATTTGGTTCAATGAAGGCTTAGGAGAATTAAAATGGAATCAATCCAGGTGGAGCAATAAATGATGGGACTTGAACTAAGCATACAATCTCTTCTAATAAAATTCTACTTTGCATTGCTTTAGTTAATAAGTAGGTTAAGCTAAATTGTATTTTTCCTAATGTGTGTTTATCATTTGTACTTTAATACAACTTCTTGTTATATTCTTTAACCTTTCATCCATTTATGACTTCTTAGAGTTTTTACGAATTTGGATAAAAATTTAACTGATTTTTGTCTGTCAGAGCTATCATAACCCTTTTTTTTTTTTTTTTAGTTTGAATTTTGTTACTGTTTGTGGAACAGAATTTTTTTAATTCCTCATATTCTCAAATTTATTGAACTTCTAAATAATTTCTTCTATTGCCTTGTTAGGAAATTCTTGTTTCTACACTCTTAGAATAAAATGTGTTTTCTAATTTATTTATTTTATTTTTTATTATTTTATCCAGAGTGACTTTATTTTTGTTGTATAATATGAAGTATGAAGCTAAATTACTTTTCTCCATATTATTACAAATTACCCCGACTCATTTTTTAAAATATTCTGCATTGTTTATGAGAGTTATTTATCTATTAAATTTATATCTAAAGAGAGTCAATGTTTTAGATCCTTTGTTTGTTCCACTGGTCCATATCTTATTTCCTAAAAGTATATTCTAATGTCGGATAAATTTGGTCAAACATTTTTTATCATTTAAATTTCCGAATATCATTTGAAATCCTCACAAATTTATTTCCCATACCACTTTTAGTATAATTTTATTAACCTTAAACAAATATCACTACATTTGAAGTAGTTAATTTGAGTAAATACTTATGTTCAAAGATATTTATAATAGTGTCTTATAATCAGATAAAATTTACCTAAATATTAAATAGCAGTTGTAAAATTTATACCCTAATATTAAGTATCATAGCATCATTAAAATATTACAGAATAACTTGTAATAGCATGGACAAGGTTCTTAATATGAGCTTAAATAAAATTGGCAGAATACATTGTTCTTTATATACAATGATCCCAATTATAAAATAGGTGTTAATATACACTACCAAATGTAAAATAGATGGCTAGTGGGAAGCAGCTGCAAAGCACAGGGAGATCAGCTCGGTGCTTTGTGTCCACTTAGAGGGGTGGGATAGGGAGGGTGGGAGGAAGACGCAAGAGGGAGGAGATATGGGGATGTATGTATATGTAGAGCTGATTCACCTTGTTATACAGCAGAAACTAACACAACATCGTAAAGCAATTATACTCCAATAAAGATGTTTAAAAAATTAATAAAATAAAATAAATACATAAATTAATTAAATTAAATAGGTACTTATACCCATTCAATCATTTAATAGTTATTTATGAAACATCTACTATGGGCCAAGTACTATTTGGAGTGTTGAGGTTACAGCAGTTGACAAAGCATTCACACAAACCCCTGCCTTCATGGTGCACCCTCGTGTGACTTCCCAGTGTGGGGAGCTGAAGCTGGCTCAAACCAATTCAAACATATTGTGAAATTTTCAGGAATTTGCAAGCCAATTGTTAAACACAACCATACTTGCAATTGACCACAGTGGGAGTATGCACTGTGTGCATAATGGGAGTGTGCACAGGCCTCCTGCACTATCAGGAGGCCCTGATGTGCAGACAGCAACACTGAACATCAGGGCCTCCACCCCACACAACCCTGCCCTGCAGAGCCAGTTATTAAACATTTACCAGAACACCGCTGGGGCAGTCAAACAATGATGCAGATGACTAAGTCAAAGATACATATGGTAAGTTGGATAGTAGGGTGTACTAAAGGGAAAATTAAAGGAGTGAAGTGGGTTAAGGAGTGTTCAGAGTTAGAGGAAGTATGGAGTTTTGGATAAGGTGACCAGCGCTCACTGAGAACGTGGCATTTAAGTAAAGACCTGAGGGGGCGGAGGGAGGAGGCTTAGTTAATCTTGAAACCTGTGGGCAGGTAGTTCCAAAACAGAGTTTAGAAGAGCAGCTAAGCCAAGCAGGCCCACCGATCCATCAGACAAATCACTTCCAATCCCTTAGGGAAGGGTGAGTAAGATGTGGAAAGGAAGGAAGAGAGTTGCCTGATTATCCAAAGAATGAAGTAGTCATTTTTTGAACAGACAGACGTGGGGGTTGGGGAAAATCTGGTTCCTCCACTATAATTAGGGAGAATCACTCAGGTAGAAGGGATTTCCAGAAGCAGAGGGTTCTGCTGGCTTCCCTGGAGAGCCCTTGATGTCCCCTGGTGGTGGAGCCAGGAGTTTTCTCACCTAGCCCTTGTGCACTGCTTCCAAGCCATAACCTTTCCAGCGGATGGAAGTCATTCCCTGCATTCTAGCTGTGGTTCAGCCTCAGAAATGTGGGAGTTTCTCAAGTTGTTCTGCTTTGCTTTGAGCTTCCTTTAAGTTGCAAAATACTTTATTGGGCCCAAGGGTTCTGTGCTATGCTTTGGGCTTATTTTGTTTGTTTTTCAAGTTGTTTTTCTTAGGTTTCCTCTCTTTTCTTTTCTTTTTTTGCAGTGCTTTTTTTGGTGTCTCCTGAAAGTCTCTCCTTTGACATCTGACCTCTTGCTTTGAGTCTCTGGGCAATGTGGATTTCTCATGCATGATGCCAGTAAAGACAAGAACTAACATGAAAACCATTCTGTGTTTTAATCTTGTAGAGTTCCACTTTATAATATTGGGAGAAGCACTTAAAATTAAAATGCAATGATGACTGTTAGAGTGACTCACTTACAGCAGGCACTCAATACATATTTGCAGAATGTGAGAGTGTTTTGTAAACTTCGAGATGCCTGTAAAATCTTAGCTACTGATGTGCTTAGCTATCTCCCCCAGTGAATGGGGAGTGCCTGGGCCATCAGAGGCAGGAGCCCAGCCCTTTCTCCTCATGGAATCCCCTACAGTCACCACTACATCAAGAAGGAACAATAAAAGTAGCAACATCCATATATTAAAAGATCAGTAAATTACAGTCCTTGAGAGAATCCATAACATCTCAGCCACGAAACTGAGTTAATATTTCCCTGAGTAGCTCAACATTTTTTATTTTCTATTGCCTAGCGAGGCATTTATGGCCTAGCCTTCATGGAGCATTGCCACTGAGATTTTCATTTAGGGATCTTATTTCCAAGGGGAAAAAAATATAAACATCCCAAAGTGAAAATATCTAGTTGTATTTTATGAATTTGCATAACGGTCCATTTCCAGAACCTGGTAGGTTGATTACCAAAGGAATGCACCAAAAGGGAATAAGTGTCATTTGGATTTGTTTGTACAATATTCAACGGCAAATCTGTCTTACCCAGTGGCTATAAAATTATCCCATTTTCTATAGAAACTTATTTTTCTAGCCACCATAATAATCACTTTTTCTAAATCAAATCATTGTATTTATTCAGACAAACCACTTTGGTTATTGAAATGACATAAAACATTCTGAACAACACTGAAACCCTGGCATAGAGTGAGCTACAGGAAATTGAGGAGAGTAATAGGCTCCAAAGTTTACTTGTCTTGCAAATATTTTTTCTTCCTCCATCACTTAACATTTTCTCCTTGACACTACTTGATTGAACTCATGCAGATTCTATTCCTCTAAGGAAACAATTCACTTGGGCAGTGTGAACTCTGAAAGGTCACATCTTTTGGAGTTATCTGCCGCCAAAAAGAATGGCTTCCATTTATTTTTCAAGTTGAAAAAGTTTATTTTTTTCCTGTTCATGAAACTCAAAAATGCCCAGAGTAATTTAACTCAGACTGACCAAACAGAAAAAGCACGTTTAAGCTGTGACAGGACCTGGAGTGTCTGAGTCTGGAAGGAGAATTATTTGAAATTTTCTTTCAAAAGCCAGGCTTCCAAATGATGGATTTTGTCTCAAAACCTGAGCTTCTCTTTTCTACTGCAATTTCTAAGGCAAGAACCTTACGATAGAAAGGGCAGAATCCTCTTAGAATGGATAACTAAGGTAAGCTGCATAAAGATGAGACCAGTGGTTTCCATACCTTTCTGATTGGACATTCCTATCAGTCTAATAAAAAAAGATGGGAACCATTACCTCTATTCACAGGTAGCTGGATGTCATCGTTGAAGTTCTGAAGTTAATGATGGGTATGAAATTGCAAACCAAATACCACCACCAGAATTTACAAAAGAAATTTCTGGGAAGTGGCTCTATTCTTAACCTAAAAGCCTGACCAAGGATCAAAGGACTCAGAAAGTGGGGAAAAGGACAGCAAGCTGGGTGCACGTCTTTGCGGAGAGCTGGGGACCCCACGTGGAGAGGAGCAGATGGCGCTGCTCCTTCCCTCCAGCCTTGAAATGCTTCCCAGAGTCGGAGGCAAGAGGTGTGCAAGATGGATGAAGCTAGGGGAGGGCCAGCCCATTCCTGAGGATTTCTAGGGCCAGAAGCCATGATGCTTCCTAGAGACCAGATGTGGGTCACTGAAGAGAAAGAGACAGGGTGGCAGGAGTGGGGTTCTGTCCAAAGAGCCACCAAGAATCTACTGAATCCTAGGTGCTAAGGAAGGAGGTCCAAGCAACCACCTGGAATAAAGATGCATCTGTCTTGATTAGAAAGAGACTTCCAGCCAGGACTCTCTGAGGAGCTCTCAGTGGTATCACCAAAAGAAAAATCCACTTTTACCACCTTCTAGACTCAGAAAGGACAAAGCCCCTGGCTATGGAGCAGCTGCCTCACCCCTGATCTCTCCTTGGTCCTTCTCCCTCCCTCCTCCAAAACAGCACCTAGAAAATGGGAGAGATGGGGCAGAAGCTAACCACACTGTCTCCCTGAAACAAGTCCCAACATGGAAAGGGGTCAGAAATCTTGACTTCTAATATTATTAGAATATACTGAGTATATTCTAATATATATATATATACTAAAATATACTGACATATACTAGTATATACTATTATGTACTCAGTATATTAGGATATACTGAGGATATTTGGAATAATACCCTCAGTTGAAGGAGTTCTGAATTGAGCTGTGTTTTCGGATTGGAGCCTCAGGAGTCCTCTCTGCTACCTAAAGCAGGGCTGGTGCTTGGTGGATGTACATTGGCACAACCATTCAGGCTGGTAAAAGCTGCTACCCCCACACCAGATGACCTAGCTTCCTCCAAGACCCCAAGTTTAGACCATCTAATCTGTACATCCTTAAGCAGGTACAAAGAAACAGCCAAATCCTGATGTGCCGGAAGCAACGAAATGATTAAATAAGCAGCTGTCACCACACATGCTGGAAGCTCCCTTTCAGGCATTTGTGACACTACATCTTTGACTGAAGGATCCACATATTAAATGTTATCCAGGCCTAATGTTTTTCTTTACATGAAGGCAATACCGATCGCTAGGTTATCCTGAGCACCCCTGGGTGCATGCAGCACCACACTGGAGACCACTGAACCCCACCCTAGATGTTAGCAACCACACTGTGACCCAGCAGAGCCTATCACAGCCTGGCACTTGTCTTCAGGCTGAGCCTCCAAATTATCCCAGCCCCTCCTGCAGCTCTGCACACCTGGAGCACTACGTGGACCTGACCTTCACAGGTTCCAAGATCATCTCCGGCAGGGTTCCCTGCCATTTTAGGGCACCCTACACCTAATCAGGCCAAAGTGGTCATTTATTCCACAGATGCACACTCCGCTCCCCACCCCACCCTCAGGCCTTCTCTGCCCTATTCCTCATGGGTCCTCTCTAAGTTAGTAAATATACAATTAATCACTATTTTTGTCTACCTTCCGAATAATACAAGGATATTGGAACACATCACTTCTGATTTCTACCTTTCTATCTATCATGTTATTGGTTTTTAGCATTTTAATTGCACCTTATTTTTAAGACTTCCAGAATTTGTCTTTTGTGTTTTTATCAACGCTCTTTTTTATTTCCCAATATATTTGCCACCATTTTTCAGTCACTATTATTCCTGGCAACTGACTTTTACCTCAGGCTCAATTTTCACCTTATTACAGTCTATCTTTTAGTAGCTACTTCTTGGTGACTTTCTAAGGGAAAAAATTTCTTAGTCCCTGTTCTTCTGAAAATGTCACCATCCCTTTGTTTTGGCATTAATTGTTGTGATGAAGAATCTTCTGTTAATATATCGTCTTTGTGAGAAAGGTTTTGATTCTTTTCTTTCATGTTCTCCAGTCTTAATGGATCGAGTATGGTTAGTTCTATTTACAAACATTCTTCTCAGAACTCCTGTGGTTCTTAGAAATGAAAACTTATTTTTCTTGAAATCTGAAAGATTCTCAGTCATTATCTCTTGAAATATTGCCAGTCCTTCATTTCATTTATTTACTCCCTCTTTCTGGGACCCACATTTCAAGGAATCAGCTCCTTATATCCTCCCTGTCTCTTAGCTGATGGTTCTATACCTCTTCCTTTCTCTGCTGCATTTTATCTGACTTCTTCAGAACTACCTTCCAATTTCCTAATTCTTCTTCTGGGTGCCTACTCTGTGCTTTATCCTGTCCATTGAGTTCTTACTTTCAATGACTATATTTTTCACCTAAAGAACTTCTACATGGCTGTCTTAAATCCCTGTCCACACTGACTAGTCCTTTTATTATGTTTTTCATTCATTCCCTTATTCTCTTTAATATTCTGAAATATACTTATACCATTGATTTTTCAGATTAATGTACTCTTTCCAGTTTGGAAGGTGCTGATTCTATTTCACGTGTTGACACTCACTCATTGTGGTTCATTTTCTTGGGTAGTTAGTTTATAATTCTGATTGTCAGCTCATCTTCAAAGAGGCTGTTTCTTCTGTGGGAGTCCCATGACCCCTGGGCTGTGAAAGTTTCCCCAGCAATAATTTCACATTTGCTCCTGCTGAAAATATAGGGCTTTAGTGGTCCTGAACGGTTATTTTAATTTCTCCACTTGGAATTCCCACTCCAGGCTGGTAGTACAAATTTGGATTGCACATCTGTGTGTGCACAGAGCTGGCATTTCAATTTTTCATGGGTGACTTTCCTCTCTCCCTCCTCCAGACTGCAAAATTTTTTTTCACAGAATTCTCGAGGATGTTAGTTTCTATGAAATGGAAGGGACAGCTCTTTGAGGCTCAAGGCTTTATGCAGGGGCTCATTTCTAGCTGCCTCCCTCCAGGATATTCCAATCTCATCTCCCAATCTACACAAGGGTGAGACCCCCAGCCTCTCCCTCAAAGGTTTCAGACCATCAAGCTTCTTCATTGGACACATGAAGATTTCACTTTTTCCTTTTTTTCCTAAGGTTAGCTAAGTGTCAAAATTAGTTTTAGTTCTATGACACAAATGAACTTATCTACAAAATAGCAACAGACTCACAGACATAGAGAACAGGTTGCCAAGGGGGAGGGGGGGTAGGGAAGGGAAGGACTGGGAGTTTGGGATTAGCAGATGTAAACTATCATATATAGAATGGATAAACAACAAGGTCCTACTGTATAGCACAGGGAATTATATTCAATATCCTGTGATAAACCATAATGGAAAAGAATATGAAAAAGAATGTATAGATATGTATAACTGAGTCACTTTGCTGTACAGCAGAAATTAAACACAACATTGTAAACTGACTATACTTCAATAAAAAAAAAATTTTTAATTAGTTTTAGTTCTATCTTATGAGACATAGACTGCGCTTCTCCATTTTCTTACCATATATCCTACACACACACACACACACACACACACACACACACACACACACACACACA